>NC_062567.1:31940533-32645533 GCF_022837055.1 Prionailurus viverrinus
CTTGGCATTTGGCTGACAGCAGACAGCACAGGTTGACAGAATTTCCAGCATTTATGCTGGAAAGACCAGTATGAGACTGGGGCTTTAGGGTAGGGCAGGGAACAGGGGAGGAGCCAGGGAAGAACATTAAAGAAAGGGTGAAGCCTGGGGACTTCATGATTCCACTTACATGTTATGTCCAAAATGGAGAAATCTATAGAGGGATGAGGAATTTAGGGAGGTTGGGGTGAGGATTAAGGACTGCTAGATTTCGATTTCTTTTGGGGGTAAGAAAAATGTTCTAAACTTGATTATGCTGATGGTTGCTGAAGTCTGAACTCTTAAAAGCCATTGAACTGCATGGGGGCAGCTGTGAATGGTATGGTATGTGCATCGTATCTCAACAAAGCTGTTAGGAAGAAAAGTAGCAGCCCTGGAGATAAACAGGACTTAGTGAACAATGCTAATTGAGGACATTTTAGCCTCAGAGGCCAGCAAAGCTAGAATTCAAGGTTTGTGGGGAACGCAATTCAAACGGGAATGTCTTCTGGGCACCAGCACTACACTGGCTAGGGCCATTCTGCCACCACAGAGAGCCCTGGCTCCAGCAAGGAAGAGCCCACGGTGGTATTCCACACTCTGCACATTTAATGCTTTCTAGAAGCTGGGGAAACACCACAGGCTGGTAGGCATCTGGACCCAGCTTATTGGAGGAGAGATGGAGCCTGAGAGGCTGGCAGCTGGGAGAACTCAGTTCCTTTTCTCCCTTCTCTCTTAGTCTGTTAGGGCTGCTTTAACAGAACACCATAGGCTGGGCTGCTTATAAATGCAGAAATTTATTTCTCACAGTTCTAGAGGCTGGCAAGTCCAAGATCAAGGAGCTGGCAGATTGGGTGTCTGGTGAGAGCATGCTTCCTGGTTCACAAACCATCTTGCTGTGCCCTCACGTGGCAGAAGGGAGGAAGTCTGGGGCTCCATCCACGTGACCTCATCACCTGTCCCTCCACAACCGTCACACTGGGGATTAGGTGTCAATGTAAGTATTCTGGAGGTGCACAGACACCTTACCTGGTCCTGCTGTCAGGCTGTGTACGGGCCACACTCTGTCTGGGACTTAGGCCTGATGCCGCTGCCACTATGAGGTGAAATCGCACCACTGGAAAGGACTCTACAGTTAGGAACTCTTGACCCATAGTAACATGGAACTCAAAGTAACTACCCAGAATTCTAACCAGAGTTAACACATTTATTCATTCTTTTATTGATAATCTTCCTTTTGTGCACACATATGCATGGGTGTGGCATACACACAGGTAACCTGTGATACTTGGTTTCCCATTACGTGCCAGAATCCTCACCCCTTCACTGAAGCTTGAAGCTGTGACTCCATTCCAGAGGCAGATGGCATCCCAGTGTGCTTGCCAGGACCCCAGAGGGACAAAGCCTTCAGTTTCTCCAAAGGAGGCACTTTCAGGAAACACTTCTTCAAACACTGGGCCTTAGCATCTCTCCTCTTTGAACCAACTCAGACTTTTAAAGACAGAGTGGTACACTTTCCTCTCTCCTCAAAGAGGCCTGCTTCTGCCAGCCCTCTAACTCCTGCCCTGCCCCTCTCTGCCCACCCTGATGTGAGGTCCGTATCTCATACTCAGTCTTGGGCGCCCAGCTCTGGTGCTTCCTGTGCTCATGGGGGGCAAGAGGTGTGCGGATGGGGGGCTGCTGCCCAGGGGCCCGCTCACGCAGTCCCTAAAGACCCTGTCTTTGAGTGCCAAAACAGGGGCTCAGGATTTCAGACTTTTCTCCCCGTTGAATGCTGTTAGGTTTCATACCACACATTTCCATCCTGTCTCTTCTCAAAACTGAGCTGAGGTGGCTTTCAGGTATGTCTGGTCCTCAGCCTCCTTCTCTGCAGAGCAGCAGCTTCCCATATCAAAGGAATCCCAGGCCACAGGGCTGATGTCCCAAACCCCAGCCTGGCCCACATGCCTTCTCCAACTGGGGCTCTAGCTGCCTCTCCACCACTTCTCTTACTGCTCCAGCCCTCACCCCACCTGCTGCCTTCTGCAACCACAGTGTCTTGGCCCAGGTTTCCCTTCTTTGTATTTTCACAGCCCTGGGCAGACCTCTACAATGGCCTTACTTCGCTCATGACCATCCTGTTTGCTAATCTGTTGCTCTCACTAGATATTAAGCCCCTCCGTGGCCGGGGCCAGTATCTCCTGCAATTTACCTTTGTATCTCAGATGCCTGGCACATAAGAGGTGCAAGATAAATGCTGAATGAATGAAAGAATTAACGAATGAATGAATGGTGGAGACTCAAGGACACTTTGTCACTAGCTCCTGGGAATGGGCTGTGGATTCTTGTGGGGAAGAGACATCATGACCAGAGGGTCAGAGAAAGAAAATTAAGGGGGATGCCCAGGGATCAAGAGGTTAACACTTCAAAGGCAAACATTTCACACACGGACATATGTATACATACAGACACTCATGTGCACACTTGTGTACATACACGCACCCTTCTCCCAACACTCGGGGTCTAAGGAGGCCCTATGGCATCTCGGGCTCCACACCGTCCCAGCCAGAGTTCTTCTGAAGCTCTTGGAAGAAAAGTTGCCGCTGGAGGCTTCTCAGGCTCTCTAGGTCCTCAGGCGAGAGCTGCTTGGCCGACCTCCCTAGGTCCTGCTTTTCTCCCTCCTCCTCCATTTCCAGGAGTCCTTCAGGGGGCTGCGGGGAGCTCCTGGAGATGTAGCCCTGGTCGGACTGCACTGACTGTCGCTGCCCATCCTCACAGGGAGCGTACAGGTCTTTGAGGGCTGCTGCGGCGCTCTCCCAGCCCTCCTGGTCCTGGCAGCCCAGACTCTGTTGGAAGAGTGAGAACATCAAGCCTTCGAGCTGTTCCCTCACGTCTTCCGGGAGGTGGCTGGGCGATGCCCTAGGCGTGCTGCAGAGGGGCGGGTCCTCTGAGTCCATGGGGAAGAGGATGCTGTTCCGCCGAGGGCCGTGGCCCTCTAACAGTGGCCAGGCCTCATCTCCCTCTACCACGGCCAAGCGGCTGGCTGTGCTGCTCCCGGTGGCTTGAGGGACAGGCTGTACTGCCTGAGTTGGAGGCGCCTCCTCCACAGGGAGCACCTCTTTCTGGAGCGTCAGGGCTGCCAGCTCTCCCTGGGGCTGAACTTGAGGTTCCAGCCGGGACATTACCCTTCCTTCCTCACAGACGCGCAGATCGAGCACCAGGCAGCCCTCGGAGGCAGGTTCCTGCACCAGGGGCTTTTGCTTGATGATCCCTCCTCCCGGTGGCAGCAGCGGCTCTTCAAACACCTCTTCATCCAGGGATGGGAGGTCCTGGTCCTCTGCAGAGCAAAGGTTCTCGCGCTCGAACCAGTCAGGGCACTGAGCCTGCCACTCCCGGAACCTCTCCACGGCCTCCTTCAGCAGCCAGCCACTGGGGCTCCGCAGGTAGTTCTCACCCGTGAGCTCCCCAACGCGGTGCATCCGGCCGGGTTCAAACATCTCCAGGTCCTGGATTCGGAAGTAAACTTCCTCAAATTTGTCCATGAGTGGGTACCTGGGAGTGATGTTGAAGAGGTCAGGAATATCACTCTCACTGCTGATGTCACGGAAGTAGCAGACAATGTAGGTGCCGAAGCAGGCTGGCTTCTTAAAGTCTGGCAGGATCATGTTCATGGCCGCTGTGAAGAGGTCACCCCCGGGCTTCCAGCAGTCACACCGAAGCTGGACAGCAGGCTCCTCCCAGCCGAGGATGGCCTGCCACTTGGCGCGGGTGCCTCGGGAGCACAGGATGATGATCTTGGAGTTGGTCTCTACCATTTCCTGCTTCTGGCGGCCCACCCAGGTCATGATCCCCACCTCTGAGATGACCTGCTCCTGCAGCAGGTCGAGGGCCACTTCGGTGCCACAGACGGTGAGCAGGAACTGGGCGAACTTTAGGACCACATCCACGTAGAGGGGGTGGTCAGCTGAGTAGACGATCCAGACCTTCCTGGGCTTCAGGGGTGGGGGCGTCAGGCTGCTCTTGGGCAGGACATCTGAGGGAAACAAGGAAAACCAGGCCCACAGGTTCAGGTGTGCATCTGCAATGATCCTCAAACCACAGGCCAGGGGCAGAACTCCTAATGGGTCAGGTCAGGAGTACCCTAGACCAGGAAGAGATTGGCTCCCTAGCCGAAGTAATGCAACTGAGGTCTCTGAATAAGCCAATGTTGCTATTTCGCCCATTTTGGCTGCCTGAAAAGAATCACAATTTGACCCCTTCTGGGACAGTGAATTTCTTTCTCAAGATTCCTATCAGGCCTTTAGCCGATACTTTAAAAAGAAAGGCCTGTCAATGGAATACAAATATCTGTTATAGGTAGGACCTCTTTTTATAAAAGATGGTCCCTTCCCTTCCTTCTTTGTCCAAGTGATTTAAAAAATGTTATCTTAGCTTTGCTATTTGAGGTCCCCTCTGTGTGGTGGTACTAGGAAGCAGGTCCTCTTACGGGGAGGTCTCCTGAAGGAGCTCAGGAGTTAAAATGCAGAAGGCAACCCACCCATGTCTCTCAAGAGAACCCTCCATCAAGCCTTTGACAGCAAAACACACCAAACAGAGGCCACCCACACCAGGAAATACTGACCTGTACATTTGGTGTCATTCCCGTATTTTTCACGAGACCCTGAAAGAAACAAAAATACACTGGAGCAGCTCTTTTGGAAGAGAAATAGGGACCAATTCACAAGGGCACCTGATGGCATGCTGTCACACCCCTGACACAGAGCAAATGATAAGGGAGGGCAGTTATTAGATGCTTCAGGGCCTTTGCAGGACCCCGTGCTGTGTGGAGTCACTCAGGTGTGAATCCCAGGTCAGCCACGAACAGCTGTGAGATCTGGGAAAGTTACCCATGCCTCAGAAACTCAGTTTCTTCCTCTGTAAAATGGGTCTGTGTGGCACAGATTAAATGAGACTGTATATGTGAAGCGTCTGGCACACTGAACATAGTCAGCAGGGGTCACAAGCACTTGGCAGCACTGACCCAGCAGGGACCCTCAGAGCGGTGACTGGGAGTTCCACCCACGTCCCTCATTGTAGCCCTGGTTCCTCTCCTCTCCACAGCTGGGCTGCTTCTGAGAAACACCCCACTGCAGGGAAAGCCTCTTCCTCAGAAGTGTCCTTGCCAGCGGCTTACAACATATCTCCAGAAGTAGCCCCCACCAGGCCGGTTTACAACATTTCCTCCTACTATTTTTGAGGTGAGGAAGAGAAACAACATTCTTAAGCAACTGTTCCCCCTGAGCTACAAAGAGGGAAGCTGTGGTGCAGGAGTCGGCTCCCCAGTGACATGGCAGGGTGAACGGAACCCCCGATGCCCAAGGAAGACATGCAGAACCTTCATTTCAATCCCCACCTTTTGGGCCCTTTCCCAGAACTACCAGAAGATAGTCAAATGAGTGAACTTTCCTTCATGTCTTCTTCTTCATGTGTCCTTTCGTGTCAGTGTGGCGTGGGGCACTTCAGTAAAAGGTCAGAAGTGCAACAACAGAAATGAAGCAAAAGCCTCTCTGGTGTCTGTAGGGAGCTTTACAGTTTATAAAGTGTTCGCAGAGATGTTAACTTATTTGACCCTCCCAACAATCCTGTGGAGAACAGCTCTCTCACTGGGTCTTCCAGTGCCTGGTCTGGCGTTCTTCCCATCACACAATAAATAATAATTAATAAAACCTACTCCTGACGAGATTTGAATGTGTGGAAACAGCTCCCAGACTACTGAAGGAAGGGCCCGGGCCCAATGTGGAGGGGGTGGGGGGTGGGGTGGCAGGGAAAGGCTGAGCCCCTAGGCTAAAGGCCCTTGTTCTCTCCTGCTCAGAACTTGGCCAGATCATTCAATCCTCACACACCCCTGAGGGGGAGGTGTTATCCCATTTTACAGAACAGAAGATCAAATCTAGGGTTTGTTAAGCAATTTGCCTATGCCTGCAAAGCAGGGAGGCAGAGCTGGGACCCACACCTGTACGTTCTGGGTCTACCCAGAGCCTTCTTTTCACACCATGCTGCCCCTTCACCATTCTCCCTGACCTAGGATGTACAAGTCTGGGGGCTGCAGGATGGAGTCATTCAGGTTCTCCCACCTGCCTGGCTGATCATGTCTGATGCAGGGAAATTCTACCCTAGCTCCTTCCATCCAGTTTGTTTTAATGGTATTAATTTTAGTAGCAATAAATATAATTATAGCTAACATATGTTGAGCAAATATGTGCCAGGCTCTATGCTAAGAATTCATATATAAACATTATTTCATGTCATCCTTATATTTGTTTTACGATGTGGGTATCTTTATAAATTCCACTTTATAAAAGAGGAAACTGAGGCTCAGAGAATTAAGTAATTTGCCCAGGTAGTAAGTGGTGGAGCTGGTATTTGAGCCCAGGGCAGCCTTCCTGCAGGCTGAGTTCTTGACAACTGAGCTTGGTGTGGCCTAAAAGAGGCAAGTTCTGTTCTTCAGGCTGGGGTTGAAGGGTGCCCTCCTAGTACAGCCTTACAGAGACTGCAGCAGAAAGAAGGGGACATAGGAATAAAGAGAGGAACAGAGGGGAAAACCCCATGACCCACCCCCACAGCCCCTGCCCCTTACTGGGTAGCCTCCAGGTCATGCAGATGATCAGCAGGATGACGGAACCCACCAGCAGGATGGAGATGCCCGTGATGAACCCGTACACCCACAGGGGTATATAGTCTGTGGTAAGCAGAACAGCATGAGTGATGTAGCAGAGGGGGTCTGCTATGCCAGCCCTGAGCTCCCCCAGCCCCCAGGCCCAGCCCCTGGGCTGTCCACTCTGGCCTGCACCATGACACGGTGATGATCTCCACCCCTGGGCTGGCCTCTTGGTTCAGCCTTGTCTGCCTGGCTCCATCCAAGGCTCAGTCAGGGACGTCTCACGTGGCCCCTGGGAATGGCCCCTGCGGACTCCTACAGCGCTACGGGAAGGAGAGTGGGGCTTACCTGCGATTGAGACTGCAGTGAGAACAAAGGGAAAACAGTATTCTTAGTTATTAGCAGTGACCACAAGAACCATCACTGCCCCCACTGAGGGCCTGGCAGTGACCTCGGCCCTGCACTAGCACTCCAAATGCCCAGTAAACTGAGTGAAAACATCCACATGGAACACCCAAGTTGTCGGTCTATTAAGAGATGACCCAACTCTCAACCGGGAGGCTAGGTTCTCCTCCAGGCCAATGCAATGTCTGCTGCTTTCTGGTCTGCATTTGGCTGTAGCCACATGCTAGGGGGTGGGTGGCTTATGAGTGGGAAGTTGGCAGCGGTGCAGGGGGAGGGAACAGGCTGCCGAGCTTCTGGCCCTCGGGCCAGAAGCCGAAGCTCCGCCACTTCCTTTGTGTGTGATCTTGGACAAGTTACTGAACATCTCTGTGCCTCTATTTCCTCATCTATGAGCCTGCGGAAAGGACCTTCTGCTTCACAGTATGAAGAGTCACAATTTGTGAGGACTGAAAGTGGACATGGTAAAACACTTCATTCAGTACATGGTCCATAACTGTAACTCTCTGACAGTAACAATTCCTGTTTTTTTCAGTCTCAAAAGTTGAAGATCAGAAAGGTTAAGTATTTTGCCCACGGCTACATAGCTAATGAAAGGCAGTCAGGAGTCCAACCCAGGAGTGTCTTTAGAGCCCCACGTTGCAGGCCTGAGTAACTCTAAGTAAAATTAAACTCCGCCCCCACCCTTAGAACCAGGTCAGGGTTCAGCTCAAGGTGTTGACTTCATTCACACTCACCCCCTAAAATGCCCCAGAGCAGCCATAAACTTCCTACCTGGAGGATCTGGAATTTCCGGGCAGGGTACAGTTATGGAGTGTCTGAGGCAGTCGTTTAGACAGCTACTGAAGAAGGGCTGGATCTGTGAGAGCAGAGAGAGGGATCCTGAGATGCTGGGGAGACTTGGGGTCCTCTACTGATGCTTTCTCGCCAGCAGGCTATTTGAGGACACACACCTGGCTGGTTGCTCCAGGACCTCCCTGTGCTGTCGGACAGATCGCCCATCAGCTACAGGGGCCAAAGAAGCCCGGCCAGGTGAATCTGGGAGAAAGGGCTGGGGAAGGTGGACATGATGTCTCACCAGGCAGGGAGGCCCAGTGGGGCACGGTGCCAGGTCCTCAGAGAGAGCACGAGTCCCTGAGCTGCCCTCCTTTCCTAGTCTGCCCTTCTAGGAGTGCTACCTGTGCATGTGCTCCCACACCTGTGCACACTACACTCACTCACCTGTACTCGGTGGCGGCAGCACCAATTAGAATCTGACAGGGTGAGCGTGACATTGGACCGCTGGCGGGAGTCCTGGTACGCAGGCTGTAGGGAGAGGAGAGGACGGGTGAGAAAGTGCTGCAGGTGGCTGCTGAGAACGCTGGCATCGCTGTCCACTGTGCCCCATAGGAAGGCCACACACACAAATGCTTCTTGGGTTTCTGTTCCAGGAAAGGCTATGTTTCCCTAGGGCAACTGGTTCATTGTTAATTCGTGAACACATCTAGTAACTGGAATTTCTCTTTGCTTTGGCTGCTGGCATCGTGGGGACAATCTGTGTTCATAACCAACGGCCTGACACACATTTTCAGTAGTAACTGCACCCTGGTTCCATCTTACTTTCTCATCTTTATTTCCCCTTTGTCTTAATACCCACATTTAAAAATATTCAGATCCTTTTTGGAATAGGTGGAAAACAACAACAACAACAACAAAAAGAACAGAGGACACTGTGGGGAAGGAAGAACTAAAAGGACCGGGGAGGTGAGCAGGGCAGAGATCAATGACATTTCTATCAACTGCAGAATCAACTATAAGAGACAAAGGAAAGATCAACCACAGAACTGATTCTACGTCAACCACGTATCAGAAGGAAAGAAAAAAAACAGATGCGCAGGATTGGGGTTGACTAAGCATGGTACTGAGCGCTGGGCTTCTGGCAAAGGTTCTGTCCTGACAGTGGAGGGAGACTTGAGGCTGAGGGAGGCAGCATGGTACTACACTGGAGGGGTCAGGACAGTGGCAACATTACCTCGGGCACCATCAGTGTGTGCTGGAAGCAGCTGTGGTTCTCCGTGTGTGGAAAACTTGTCAGCAGGATCTGGTAATGGGTAGATTCATTCCACAAGGTGAAGCTCACCCACAGCTGGCGGGCCTCCAGGGTCTCCACGGTGATGTTGGGGTCCCACAGGCTGCCTGGTCAGGGCGCAGACACAGGCTGGGAGTGAGGGGAGGGCATGTGTGTGTATGTGTATGCTCCTGGGCAAAGCTCCCCCAGCAAGACCGCCAGGTGTGGTTACCTGAGCCCACGCATGGTGTGATCATCTTCATCCTGGGGTCTTCGCAGCCTATCAACCCAGAAAAAGGTGAAACAACTAAGCCTCTGCCTTAGAAAGTTTGCTCTTCCAGACACCCGACACCAGGGATACAACCTGTTTCCTTCTGGGGAGGCTTCAAAGATGGGCCCTTCAAAGCCAGTTCCCAGACAGCACTGCTGCCATTAGCCAGAGGTCCCACAGAACTGGGGGCTGACCTGGTTGTCTCCTCCTTCCTCTCTCAGGGAACCTTCCAGACTCAACTGTACTCCTCCTGAGCTTGCTCTGAGTGACCCAAGAATCTCAGCCCACTCCGGATCCTCCTCCCACCTCCAGCTTTCTCTGTGGGTTGCCTCTGACTCTTGACAGGGGCAGAAACATTTTGTTCCTCCACAGCAGTGTTTCTCGAACTTTCCTGTGCATCATCATGGGTAGTTTCTGATTTAGTCAGGTCTGGGGTGGGTCCTGAAAATTTGTACTTCTAACAAGCTCCCAGGTAATTTGATGATGCCACTGGCCCAGGGATTGCCTTGAGGACCACTGCTTCAGAAACATCTTCCTAACCTCCCTTCCCCAATGGCATTGACTGTATCATTTTCACTTTGGTTTAAGAAGACATGTGATAGGTATGAATCTCTGTAGACTGACAGTCACTGAGTCTACTGCAGGAACAAGTGAGGGGACTGGGGGGATTCACACATTTGACAAGCACTTACTGAGCACCCAATCTGTGCCAGGCACTGTTTTAGACAGTGGTGAATAAGATAGAGTCCCTGCCCTCTGGAGAGCACATTCCAGTAGAAAAGACCAATGAAAACAAACAGCATAATGTAACATCACAAATATAGGGTGATAGTATGTCAGGGAGTGATGGGTAACATGAAGAAAAATAAAGCAGGGTAAGCAGATCGTGTGTGTGTATGTGTGTGTGTGCATGTGCCCATGTGGAGTGCTCTAGGAATGGAGAAGACTGTCATCATCCTTAACAAGCACTTCCTGATGACCTACTATATGCAAGGCACTGTGTGGTTCTGGAGATTGTGCAGACCCTGAGCAAGCCCCAGACCCTGTCCTCAAGGGGGCTGGGTTTCCATATGTAGTTGGCTTTGAACAATGAGAAATGTTGTAGGTTGTGGCTGAGATTCTGGGGAGGACAGAGAAATAGATGGTGCATACACATTAAAGGTTTAGAAGATAAACCCAGCAGTCTTCTTAGGCAGGATGGATTAGTGGGGGAAGAGGAGACGGTATCACACATGGGATGGTGGTGGATAAATGCAGGTAGGATGTGGGGTAAAAAGTGAAGAATCAGGTGGGGACAAGTGGGGAATGAAAAAGAAAAAGGTGCAGAGCAAGGTGACAAGAGCTGGAACCAGACTAGAAGCAGGAGTTAAAACTCTCTCAAGAGTGGCTTGTCCTTCTGACCCTTCAGGGGGAGGGAGTTGGGGAGTTGGGCAGGAGCTCCCCAACTGTGGCATCTGTTTATTCCGTAGGTATCACATGCTGTAATGGCAGTCACAGTCCAGCTGAGCAGGGAGGCTGATGTCTGAGCCACCTGCTGGTTTCTTCTCCAAGAGCTGAGTGGTGAAAGGAATGGCTTGGGAGGGCGCTCTTACCAGGTACGGGAAAGTTCCTGGACTGGTGGTTTGGGTCACCATCAGGGATGGGTTTGGGCAGGTGGTGAACAGTCACCTCATACTCCTGGCCAGGTTCTACCACAAAGTGGCTGAAGGTAAAATGCCACTGAAAAGAGGGAGGAAGGGGAGATTGGAAAGGTCACATACACACTTCTCACCGAGAGAACTCCAAGCCCACCCGCCCTCAAAAGATCAGTGAAATGGGAGAAGAAAACAACCACCAAAGCAAGATCCCAAATCAGAGGGAGGCATTTCTTTGTTCTTTGTTTCTTCTGGTCTTTGCTGCCTATTTTAAAAAAGTCTGGCCCCTCATCAGTAGACTGTAGTGTCATATGCCAGAGAATCTGGGGAAAGCCAAAATAGTCCTCCTCCATCGTGAGCCCTCTCAAACTCCAGAACTACAGCGTAAGGGAGCCAGGGAGCTGAGCCAGAGGACTTGGGGCTATTGGGAGATTTAGCACACAAGAGGCAGTTCTATGCCTTTGCCTATTTTGGGCTTTTCATATGAATGGAATCATTCAATATGTGAAAAAACAAAAAAACAAAGAACCCAAGAGGCAGCTAAACACCATTTGTTAAATGACTCTTCCTCCTTAAGGGAAAACCAGGGATCTCTTGAGAATGTTCTGGAGCAGGAAAGTGCAGAGGGAGGGTTACAGATCCCCACTGAGTCTGCATCTGTAGGCATCTTTGTTGTACAGGTAACAGAAGGTGTGCAGATATTTTTTTTCTGGATGGTGCAGATGATGTGCATTGGTTCCACCTCTCATTCTAACTATCCTGGTGGTGGACAGAGGTTGGTGGTGGTGGGGCGGTTTGCTTCTAACTTGATCTAGGCACGTGGTCCTCACCATCCACCTGGCAGTCAAGTTTGAGGGTCCTAATTACATACAGGAGAAGGGATCTGTCTTGGCTGCTTGTAGTTGTGGGGGATCTGCAAACAGGTACTTTTGCAGATTTCAACCAGCAGTTTGCACACTGGAGCTTACACCAGAATCACTGGGCAGGCTTGTTCAACACCGATTGCTGGGCCCCGCCCTTATAGTTTGATTCTGGAAGACTGGAGTGGGGCCCTAGATTCTGCATTTCTGACTGGTTCCCAGGTCATGCGGATGCTGCCAAGGACCATACTTTAAGCAAACTAAATGAGAATGAACATTTTACCATCGGGCAGTGAGCAGCCAAATAAACAGAAACCGCTGCAGAACTCACTGGCTTGTGCCCCAGCCACAGTGGTTCTCTAGGCTGGGCAAAGCTGTTTCTTCCTGGAGGCAGGCCCCAGGTTAATCTGGTTACAAAGAAAGAGAGCAGGAGGTGGGGCCGTGGAAGTCCTTCCCATTCAACTCTTTTTACAATGAACATCTAGTTACAGTTGGAAGCAAAAGCCAGGTGGGTATGTCTAGGAAGTCTTCAGAAACATGTTCTGTTCCTCACTGTCACCAGAGGAACACAATCCACTCTGGAGCCAGACACTTACCCGCTTATGATGATGCTTCAGTCTGGTCAGAAACTCAAACTTGACACACAAACGTTCATTGGTGTTCAGCTGCAGGACAGACAACTCTGCACCCTCCAGGTAGAGGATGCTGGCTGCAGGCCAGAGGGAGGAGAGGAGACAAACAGATGTAGATCAACAAACACAAACCGCGGGGTGTGGTGCTTCCCCATCTGTTATGCTTACTCACTCTTAAAAGAAAATCTGCACATTGTACCTAACCCTCCACTTCCTGTTACTTTTTGCTCGCTCTTGGGCCTGAGTTAGCCTCCTGCCTTGCTGACACTTACCTCCCAGCTGGGCAAGGACAAATGAAACTTTATACTGGGCTAGAGGCAAAGGCTGTGCAAATTTGTGGCTGGGATGTTGGCAACATGGCACGGGTGTCACACATGGCTGTCCCAATCCTTGGATAGGCTGGGGCAGGCACCAGAGGCTGGAGACTTATAAAGAGGATAACCTCCCCCAGGCCCTGGTCACAAATGTGGGGCTGGCTCTTGTTCTGTCATACAACTCTCTATCCCTGGAGAAGGTTTTTTGGGGGAAGGGTGTTGTTTTAAAAAATGCCAACTCCTAGGAGCAGCTGGCTGGCTCAGTCAGAAGAGCATGTGACTATTGATCTTGGTTGGGGTTGTGAGTTTGAGCCCCATGTTGGGTATAGCAGAGATTACAAAAAAAAAAAAAAAAAAAAAAAGCCAGCCCCTAAATTAAGAGGAAAAGCAGGCTGGCAAATGTGTTACCATTTTCCAATAAATATTTGGTATTGCAGTCAGAGAATTAACCATTTGACTTCCTTTTCCAGGGTGATAAGGATTTTAGGCTGAAGGAAGGATGGTGGGTTGAGAAGATACCATCATTGGTTAATATCTAAAATGCTGAAGAAGTATTCATGTATTGCATGAAATGATAGAGCCTTTCAGCATGAAATCTGGGCCCTCATGTCTGAGCATAGGACTGGGAACCCAATTCTGAGTCTGGTGGGAGAGCCGTATGGTCTAGTCTGTGGATTCACCTGGAGGTAGGTAGAATCTCCCAGGCAGAATCTGACATGCCCACTCACCATCTGTCTGCAGGGTCCATCTGATGCCAGCTACAGGCAGTAGGTCTCCATGCTGGGTCTGGACAAAGTCCAGGTGGACCTGGACATCCTTTGGGGATGAAGGGGTCAGATTTCGAAGGTGGATCCAGCTGTCATCCAGGCAGGTACCTGGAGCCAGAAAAAGCAAAAATTAGAGACCTCCATGTTCTGCAAGAACCTGAAGAAACTGCAAAAGAATGAGGCATGCAGGCAAGATGCGCCAGCAGTGGCTCCAAAGAGCTAGATCTTAAACGCTCAGGGGCCTGCGACCCTTAGCTGGGTTCTTGGCTTCACCACACTGCCCCCACCCCTTTCCAGCTTGTCTGGGGCGCCGCAAATCTCTGAAGCCTAAAGGGCATGTTAAGAGAGAAGACAAAGCATGAAACTTGGTTTTGAGATAAAGCAGTGAAATGGGAGTACAGGAAGGATGGGGTAGTGATAAAAGTTGATTCATTTTATATGCCAGGGGTCTCTAATTGGCACAGACACTTGAAGTATGTGCCTCCTTCTTGAAATAAAACACAAAACAGGACCAACACCACAGATGTCTCTCACCTGACAGTGACAAGCTCTGGCAAATCAAATCGTATTATAGATACACCAGGGCAGCACCCCAGATAATATTTTCAAAACCCAAATGACAATTCTGATTCTCACTTTTGGACTTTTGCATAATGGATATTCTTGACAGGAAGCACAGGTACACACATCCTGGATTCCCAAGGGCACTTCCTGCTGAGGGCTGTATCCCTTATCCCAAAACAAAGTGGACTGGCAGCACTCTTGTCGGAGATCAGCATGGGGTTAGCATTTTATTAACAAGGCAATGACAAGACTAACAAAAACAGATGACTTACTATTCTTGACTACGCAGTTTAGCCCCTGTGGAAAAAAAGAAGGAGGTAATTACAGCTGTGAAAGAATGGTAGTTCACCAGCCAGGCTCCCCATGCTTCCCTTGGCTCCTTCTCAAGGATAAAATGTACACAGCCACCCACTCCCACTTCAGGCCGCTCCTGGGGCAGGGAACCATATTCTCCTCACACTTCTCTTATCCTGCACTCCTATCCTTGGATAGGAGAAACAGGATGGCAGTGGGTACAGTGGCTGGCAAAACAGAAAGGGCATTTTCTGAGTAACTGGTAACAGCCAGGAACTTCCCAATTTTAAAAGACACTGAGAGGGTTCTCTTGGGGCACCCTGCTGAAGAGGCCTCTAAATACCCAGCAACTTCCCGTCTCCCATCTGGATAACAGTGCTGTAAGAGGAGGGAACAGAAACTATATCCCTCGTTACAGAATCAGTTATGGAAAATTCACCAAGTCTCTACAAGCTCCTTTAGGTGCCAGATCCTGTTCTGGGTGACTTAGATATATTATTTCACTAACCCTCATACACATATGATTAAGTATTGCCCTCTGCCCTGTTTTATAGATCAGAAGACCTAAGTACAGATATTACCTTATGTCGCTTCCCACTTGGCAATCTGTGTTAACTCTCTAACCCAGAGGAGCTCTGGAGAGCCGAATTTAGAAGCCCCAATTACAAACAATAGGAGATGTGATTACTGGGCTTGAGTTTGGCCAGCTGACTCTACTTTGGAAGACACACACACATCCCTGGAGCTCAGCCACCTTCCCACCACTTACCAGCTAAGTGACTTTAGGCAAGATATCAAACATTGCCAGGCCTTGATTTCTTCAATAAAATCAGAATACCCATAACACTAACTTCACAGCATTGTTGAAAATCAAATGACACAAATATAAAGATCATGGGGCAGGGGGTGGGCTGGTGGTGATGGTGGTGTAGGTTTAAGGAAGCCCCTTACTTTCCACTTCTAATATATCTCTATTACAAAAAATTTCAAACAGCAGAAATGTATTTGTGTATTAATGATGCAATTAAATAAAGTAATACAGTGCTCCTGGACTGTTAAACAGGCAGCTTACTAGAAGCCCTAAGAAAATCGTTATGAGGAATTTTGTTGGCTGTAGTGCCCAGCGAACTATGTCATTGCCTGCTAAATGAGACAATATTTGTCCAGTGTTGGGCACATAATAGTTGCTCTTTAATTACTGGCTGCCCTTCCTTGGAGCTTGGCATATAGTAAGCACTCAAAAAATGGAAGCTATTATTATTACGGTGATCTCCATGTATTCAGATTTGGCAGTGGAGCAAAGGAAGAACTCAGGAGCAGTTGTTTCTAGTTATCTAAACTGGCAAAATGGACCAATCATGGCTTGTGGGACAGAAAGTTGGATGTCGAAGCAGATCAGAAATACGATTTTTGATTTTCGGGACAACACCGAAATTTGGTATATGTGTGTAAATATGGTGTTGGGGTCAGCACCCACCTTTTTCTGTAAAGGGAGCAGAGAGCACCTAGGTGGCTCAGTCAGTTAAGCGTTGGACTCTTGATTTTGGCTCAGGTCAGGATCTCATGGGTTCCTGAGTCTGAGCGCTGCATCAGGCTCTATGCAGGGCCTGCCTGGGATTCTCTCTCTCTCTCTCTCTCTGCCCACCTCCCCCTACCCGGCCCCTGCTTGTGCTGGCACATGCACTATCTCTCCCTCTCAAAATAAATAAACTTAAAAAAAAAAAAAAAAAAGCAGAGAGACAGGGCTAAAGATGGGAGGGGTAAGATGCTGTGCCACCAGGGTTCACTCATAAAGTGGATACAGGGATGATATACTTGAGCATGCTCCAGGATTGACTTCAAGCACACCATTTCATCCATACCTGGGCATCTGGGACACCAGTTCATGAGCCCATGGTGTCCAGATTTTCTGTAGCCTGTCCAGCTCCTGGTGATGAGTTATCATTACCCAGGGCCATCAAACCCCTGCTAGGCTCTCCCCACATATTCAACAAAATCTACTAGCTGTCTGCTCACTCTAGTGTCACTCTGTTTCCTGGCTGGTGAGGAGATTACCTCCCAAGCACAAGCTCATTTCTCCGTCCACCGGAAACTCCTAGGACCAGGGCATAGCTGAAATCAAGAGTCAGATGCTTAACTGACTGAGCCACCCAGGTGCCCCTAATTTATCAAGTTTTAGAATTATCTTTGTGCTATCTTTAAAAATTGGGTAACTTATCCTTTTGTTCTGTGGTATTGAATGCCCATCAATAGGGAATGGCTGAATAATGTGAGATCTAGTTTAAATCTCACTATCCATCAAGACAAATGGTTGGATAGACTGCTCTCCACTATGGAATATTATGTAAATACTAAAGAGAATTAGTTACATAGAAATCGACTGACCTGGAGTGATGGCTAAGATGTGTTGATGAGTGAGAAGAATAAGTTGCAAAGAACTTTTTATCATATGACCCAATTTTCTATAGAAACAAGTGATGAAAAAACCCTTCCCATATATTTACATGTGTTTGAATATGATTGTATGAGCATATGAAAATATGTGGACAGATATATAGCAGGCTGTTAACACACTGGCTACTGTAAAGGGATGGAAGCAGAAGAGATGGAGAGAGGGAAGATAAAGGGGAAAAGATTTAAACAGAAGAAAAAAATGTGCATATAAGTGAAATATAGAAAATAGAAATATAGAAAAATAAATTCCATTAGAAGTTGTGGCATGTTGATCATGTACATATAT
Organism: Prionailurus viverrinus; assembly: GCF_022837055.1. Classification (NCBI taxonomy): domain Eukaryota; kingdom Metazoa; phylum Chordata; class Mammalia; order Carnivora; family Felidae; genus Prionailurus; species Prionailurus viverrinus. The sequence continues at coordinate 31,957,693 of NC_062567.1, forward strand.
CTTTTCCCCTTCCCCATATGAAAATTCTAGGAAAGGGAAAATTTAAAAAATTTTCAAGGACAAGGAGGAAACACCAGTGGACAAAAGAGGTGAATACATTTTTAAAAGCCAAAGAGGAAGGAGGAGTAGACGACTGGCTCAGGCCAAGTGGAGGAACTTGCATCTGAGTTCCTTGCTGCAGAAGGGAATGAGACAAGAAAGAAGCCAATGGCTCATCAGAATCTTTTAAAGAACCAGGTCTTAAAGGTATCAGGTATCTGGGGAGGTAGTATAAACAAAGGAACTGAAGGGGGTGTGGTAAAGTGAAGGTCTACATAGAGAATGTTGGGAACTTCAGCCTCTTTTTCCCTGCTCTGATTTCAGAATGCTGGCAGCCAACCCCTGGGAAAGGACCTCCAGATGCTGACATTAAAGAGTCCACTGATAGACAGGGTAAGTTCATCATTAGCTTGACCCACTATATTAAAGTCTGATGACCAATAAGCCCTATCTATACAGAGTATGTAATCAGCTTTTTAGGACCTCATTCTTTAAAAAAAATTTTTTAATTAAGTTTTTCATTTTAATTCCAGTATAGTTAACATACAGTGTTATATTAGTTTCAGATGTACAATATCATGACTCAACACTTCCATACGTTACTCAGTGCTCATCATGATTAGGACCTCATTCTTAAAATATTCTCAGACAGCCAAAGAGTATCAGATACTTAAGAAGGGTTTCCTGCATGAGAAATAGATCAAAACATACAAATTAAAAAAAATACTCTTGAAGGGAATAAGACAATGGTAGGAACAGAATAAAATTAAAACTAACAAAATTATAATACTTTCAAAGAGATAAGAGAGGACAAGGACAGGATACTGTGGTAAAATGAGCAAGCTGGGAATAAAAATGAACCTTGGAAATAAAAAACTCCATAGAAGAGTTGGGCTACAAAATTCAGGAAATTTCTCTGAAAGTAGAATAAGCACAATCAGAAATCAGAGAAAATATGTGAATATTTAGGAATCAATTCAGGAAATCAAAGTATGATTAACTGGATTTCCCAAAGACTGTTATACTGGAAACAGAGGGGAAAAAATTAAAAAGCAGAAAAATCCACTCCAGAACTAAAGGATACATATTTCCAAATTAAAAACATTCATTGAATGGCCTGAAAAAAAGGCCCAGACCAAGGCCCCACTTCATGAAACTTTTGGAATAGCAGGAATAAAAAAGAAGATCCTAAGTGTTTACAGAGGGGGAAAAAATAGGTACCATACAGTCAGGAAGGCATTGGCTTTCTTAGCATCTGTACTGTTTGCCAGAAGGCAACAAATCAATGCCTTCAGAATTCTAAGGGAAAATGATCTTTAATCCATGATTTTTATACCCAGCCAAATTAATCAAAAAAGTGTGAGGGCATGTATGTGTATATATTTCCCTCATATCCTTATGCATTTTCTTAGGAAAATGCAGGAGGATATGTTCCAGCAAAATAAGGTAGTTAAGCTCTGAGAAGGAAATCAAAGGGTCCAGGACATGGGAACTGTAAACAGGACAGATTATCTAGTATGATAGTTGTGCCGTGGTGCAAGTCCAGGTCCAAGCTGGAGAATGTGGGGTTCCAGGAGGGAGTTCTTTGGGGGATGAGGAAATGAAATTGATGGGATATCTGATGTTTGGGGAAAACAGTGTATGACAAATCTGATAGAAAAAACTAGTTATATGGAAAATTATGGAAGATAAAGAATTAAAAGAAATATCATCTCACAGAGGAAAAGAAATTACACCAGAAAATAAATATAATCAAAGGGCACCTATTTGCCTCAGCAGTGAATATTACTTACTTGGTATAAACCCCATGGATTTCATTGAGATTGTGATGTAACTACAATGGGGATACTGGGAGAAGCAGTGGGAGCAGAAGTATAAGAAATTTAAATTTTTATGTTATGAGTCAATAGGTAATATCTAAAATTGACAAGTCAAGAAAAAACAGTGTAAGTACATTTAGAAATGTGGAGGCAAATGCCAGAGGAAAAAAAACACTAGGGGTACCTGGGGGGCTCAGTCAGCTGAACATCCAACTCTTCATTTCGACTTGGGTCATGATCTCATGACCCTGGGATCAAGCCCCACATAAGGTTCTGTGCTAGCATGGAGTTTGCTTAAGATTTTCTCTCTCTCTCCCTCTGCCCCTTCCCTGCCTGTGCTTGTGTGCTCCCACAAGTGCATACATGCACTCTCTCTCTAAAATAAAAACAAAACAAAACAAAACAAAAAACTAAAAGAAGTATATGTGATCATCTCTGGAAAACAGTTTTAGGAAGTGCTGAGGGCTGGGACAGAGATCTGATGTTTTTGGTTTTAAAGGTCTTAGTATAATTTTAAAAGGATCACCATGATATTATACATGCTGCCAAATCAAGCATAGGATTACTACATATTACCTTGATAAGAATTAATTAAAAGACAGACTTTTATTCAGGACATTACTCCAAAGAAAAGAAGGGATTAAACAGTGAGATAAACGGATGAAAACATTAATTTGTTTAGCGGAAGGAATAGCAGACTTTTTCCTTTTAATTTCCATGTAGAATTTCCTTTAGTGTGATGTCTTAAATGATGTAAAAAATGCATTCAGGCTCTTCTCTGAATGCTACTGAGACAGATCTTGTTGTATTCTCCTCCAACAAATCATCCCAAATTTCTTTACTTCAAATGTCCACTTTAAAAAAGATAGTTGGATCAGAATATTATTTGTGAGCTACTTGCTTGTGAATGGCATTATGTTAGCCCTCCTGCAGAAATCTGAGAAAGAATGTTGGTGAGGAAGATGGCACTAGTAGCAGCTAACATTTACTGAGTTCTTCTTTTGTGCCAGGCATCATGCTAAGCACTTTATACACATATTTCATTTAATCTTTATAATAGTCCTATGAAGTAAGTAACATTATCCCATTTTTTAAAAAATTTTTTTAACGTTTATTTATTTTTGAGACAGAGAGAGACAGAGCATGAACAGGGGAGGGGCAGAGAGAGAGGGAGACACAGAATCTGAAACAGGCTCCAGGCTCTGAGCTGTCAGCACAGAGCCTGACGCGGGGCTCGAACTCACAGACCGCGAGATCATGACCTGAGCCGAAGTCGGACGCTTAACCGACCAAGCCACCCAGGCGCCCCCCATTATCCCATTTAAAAAAATGTTTATTTATTTATTTTTGAGAGAGAGAGAGGCAGACAGAGAATCCCAAGCTGTCAGCACAGAGCCTGATGAAGGGCTTGAACTCACAAACTATAAGATCATGACCTGAGCGGAAACCAAAAGTTGGATGCTTAACTGCTTAACCAACTGAGCCACCCAGGCTCAGTCCCATTTTTACTGATGAAAAAACCGAGGCACAGAGAGGTCAGCTAAGTGGCCCAAGATCCCATAGAGCTAACACTCAAACCCATGTAGTTTTGCTCCAGAATCCTTGCTCATTTTTTTTAAAGTTTATTTATTTTGAGAGAGACTGAGACAGCACGAGTGGGGGAGGGGCAGAAAGAGGGAGACAGAGAATCCCAAGCAGTCTCCACACTCAGCACGGAGCCTGATGCCGGGCTTGAACCCACGAAACTGTGAAATCACGACCTGAGCAGGAACCAAGAGTCAGACATTTAACTGACTGAGCTACCCAGGCACCCCCAGAATCCATGCTCTTAATCACTGCTATACTGTCTACATTGAAAAAAAAAAAGGGACACCTACAACAGGTAAGCCAGTATTCTCTATCCATAGTGGTAAAGATTAAAAGGAAGAAATTTATTTCACTATGTTTAACTGTGTGCATGTAATGAACATTACCAAGTGCCTGGCAAAGAAAAGCGGGCTCTGAAGCCACATACTGCTCTGATTCTCAGTACAGCACTCACTAGCTGTGTGACCTTTGGCCACTAGCATGTAATCACGCAGCCTGGCAGGTTATTGTGAGTGTGGAATGAAGCTAGCATGTTAGCCCCAGGCAGGGTGCCTGCCACAAAGCTACAGGTGAATGTTAGTGCCCTTGTACCTTCCAAAGCCACAGCGCATGTAGTCTGTTGCTTTCACTCACTCACTCACTCACTCACTCACTCACTCACTCACTCACGTATTATCACATGACCCTGTGAGGGGAGGATCTTTTATAGGCAAGAACATTGGTCCACAGCAGTGGAGTGGACCCAGGGCTACAGAGTGGGTGAGCAGGGAAGCTTGACCCAGAGACCATATCTTCTGACCTGGTGTGTCCTCTTCCCTGCACGGTACTGCCATGTGCTTTTGGCTGCTGGCTGCTATGTGATATCACAGTACCGAGATGGAAGTCTCGCCGTGAGCAGTCAAAGCGAGGAGCTGGGTATGATGGTCAAGGAACCTGTTAACTGTGCTGGTTCCACTGCCAGCAGTGACCCTGACTGCTGGAATGCTTATACCATGTAAAAAACATCCACAGAACACAACTTGTTACGCCAGGAGTGGCCTGGCAACCAGAAGATAAGGGTTAAATCTAACAGTTTTTCTACCACAAGTCAAAACCACAAAGTGCTCAGGAAAAAAAAGAAAAAAAAGAAAAAAAAAAAAGAATTTGTAATACAACATACATCCTGTCTCTAAAATCGTGTGTTAACACTCATACTGACCAAATCCAAGTCACTGTCTTTTCTTGAGGGCTTTCCTCTTGGCTAGCAGTCATGGCAAACCTGTGAGAAAGCCCAGGCAGGGGGAAGGGCCAACCAGTAGGCTGCCCAGGGAAATGCAATTACTTATGGTTTCTCCAGTATTGATTTTTGTGGGGAACTCAGAGTCATCTGGGTTTTGAGGTGCTAAACCCAGGAAGCCAGAAATAGTGCTATGCTTGGTGTCAGTTTACCCTTGCTTTTCCCGCAGAGCTAACCATTCATTCATTCATTCATTCATTCATTCAACTTTAATTCCACAAATACTTATCAAGCCCCAAGTCCTGTGCTTGCAGCACAGAACAGGTATGTAGAAGGCTCTACTCTGTCTTGGGAGAGAGTCACTGAGCGAGAACTCCAACCAGGCTTTGGATAGACATTTGTACTCTGGAAAGTGGTACACACTTTGTGATGGTTCATCCAGGTCTTTCATTATGGAAGTGAAGAAACCCAGGTGCAGGTCACCTACGTTGCCTAAGCTTGCAGAGATTCTAAAAGTGAAATCAGGATGTAAATTTAGGTGCTCTGAAGCCAAGTTTTTGTGGTGTCCCCTACCCTCACTATATTGCGTTGTATCCACAAACACCAGTGGAGGCAGAGAAATCTGAAGGGTGTTGTTTCTTTCTTTTTAAAGAGACTAGTCGATGAAGCAGGGAAGCTGTTTGTTCATGGAGATGAGCGGTCTGTGAGCCAAGTGTCTATGTAGAGGCAAGATGGAGGGAAGGCAGAACAGAGGAGATGGCAAACAAATTTGGCCGGTCAGTATCTGTCTCCAGCCCTGTTCCTGACTTTCTTTTTTTTTTTTTTTTTTTTAAATTTTTTTTTTTCAACGTTTATTTATTTTTGGGACAGAGAGAGACAGAGCATGAATGGGGGAGGGGCAGAGAGAGAGGGAGACACAGAATCGGAAGCAGGCTCGAGGCTCTGAGCCATCAGCCCAGAGCCCGACGCGGGGCTCGAACTCACGGACCACGAGATCGTGACCTGGCTGAAGTCGGACGCTTAACCGACTGCGCCACCCAGGCACCCCTGTTCCTGACTTTCAATAGCTTCCCACTGAGTGATTAAAATCAAACACTTAGTCTAGCTCTTATACCAGGCCATGATGGAGTCCCTACCTCCCTTTCTAGCTTCTTCTCTCACTTTCCTGCCACATTCTCTTGTGCAATCACACAGTTTATCCTGCTCACCCAAGGGCCTGGGCTCAGCCTCTGTCTACCACCTGGACAGCTCCCACTACCCCTCAGGGCTGCCCTAATGTCTTATCTGCCCTGAAGAACATCCCAGCCGGAAAGTTTTTCCTTCCTCTGGAATTCTGTACACTCCTGGTTGCACAAGGAGCCCTTGCTACAGGCTGCCTTGCACCATAGTTAGCACCTTCAAGCCTCTTCCCCATCCTAAACGATTTGAGTCCCTGCACATTAGGGTCCCAGGGGTGTTTCCTCATAGTTTCAGTTCAGAGCAACAGTATCTTGTATTTTGCAGACACCTGGCAAACGGCCATCAGAAAATGAACACGAATTCTCTAGGTACAACAGTTCTATACCAAGTCTGTGGGAAGGATCTGCTGAGCACATGTCCCCTACTTTGCCTAAAAGCGGGACTCACAAGGACATTTCCCAACATTATTCATATAAAAAAAAATTCTTCTAAATCGTCACTCCCTCTCCACTCTCTTTTGGCAAATCCTCCATGACATTAGATAAGGAGACATATCTTTGGTTGTTTCACATCCTCTGACTCAGATACTGGGTCAGAGGTGGTGGAGGGGAGGGAGCTGAGGAAACCAGAGAGAAAGTGGAGGAAAGAGACATTTCTGAGGGGAGAAGCTGTGGAGGTGAGCAAGGTGATCTGCTGTTTGTTTTTTTCCCCTTAAGATGGTCCTCCACAGAAGGCCACTACCCGACAGGTGGGTGTGTCACTTTCCGAGGGCACATTGGGGGTACTACTTGACGGGTCCGAACTGGATGAGGGTGGCGGCGGCGGTGGTGGAGGAGCTGGAAGGGCGATGTCTTAATCCTCTCCCCAGTCCTTAGGGCTTCTCGCCCTGGGGAGGTGTTGCCCAGCTGCCCGGAGCCAGCCAGCTGCATTCCGCACAACTGTCCCCGTCCCACCGCTCCGTCCCCTCGGCCCCCGCAGGCTGTCCGGCCTCGAGCACAGGGCTCTAGGACCGCTGGGTCCCTCCTGGGGATAGCGGAGCCGAGATCCGTTGGGGCCCCCAAGCTCCTCAGAGCCTCCCCCTAATCAGGTTGCCGGGGGGCTGGCGGGGCTTCTTTGAGGGAAGCTCCCGAGGTCCGGACGGTCTCCTGACCTCGGGTCCTGGCCCGCTCCGGCACCGCGGGGATTTGTAGGGCGCACGGCTTGGAGGCCGCTCGGGTCCAGTCCCCACTCCTCCGAAGGGCTCCCCCCGCCTCCCTTTCTAACCGGCCTTGCCCAGCCTCTCCGGCCAGGCCCCGCGCCTCCCTCTCCTTCCCCGAACCGTGGGGCCCCGGCGGCGGCGGCGGCGGCGCTCCCGCCTCCCACACGGGACGCCGGGTCGGGTTGTGCAACACGCACCGCGCGAACTTCTCTCCCGCAAACTCCCTCTTCTCGGTTTCACCCCTCAACTCCCACCAATCCGAGTGTCCTCCGGAGCGCGCCCGCTCCGAGACCCCCAGCCTAGACTTCCCGCCGGCCCGGCCTGGGGCACCTCGTCCGCTACCACCGCCTCTGTCCCTCACCCACGTCCCAGTAACCTCGGGGCGCGTCGGGGTCTCACCTGCTGGGAGCAGACCGGTGCCGGGTAGTCCAGGAGCCGCGGGGAGGCGCGAACCGGGGCCAGCCCGCTCAGGAGCAGGGACAGCAGTAGCCGTCCCAGCAGGGGCCCCGGGACGACTGGTGGCCCGCGGCGCGGAGTCCCCATGGCCCCGCACTGTCGCGGAGAGCTCGCGACCCGGCGGCTGGGGCGCTGCGAGGGACCGGCCCTGGGCTTTCCCTTCCGCCGAGAAGCTCCGAGTCGGCTCGACTTCGCCTGCTTCCGGCTTCCAGCCGCCCAGGGGGCGGGCCGCCGAGGGGCGGGGCTCTGGCCCGACCAGCGCTGCGTTGGGTCCTCCTTCGGTCGTGCGCCCAGGTGCGCGCTCCTCCCCGCGCTCCCGGGGCCTGGGCTCGACTCCTGCGCGCCGGCTTCCCGCCGCCCCGCCCACCGCCTCTCCTAGCTCTCGGCTCCCGCCAACTCGCAAATTTCATCTCCGCGCTTACCCGCCTGCCGTGGCGCCCGGCTTTAGCTCTTTCCCGCGTTGCCCGCGCCCCTGGTTAGTCTTCTCTGCGTTTTCTTCTCGGTTCCTGGACGTCAGGCCCCAGCTCGAGACTCCAAAGGAGTCCGATCGATTTCTTACTCCCTTCCCCTCTATTCCCACCCCTGGCAGCTCAGTTGTCTGGCTCTGTTCTGACTTTCTTTTTCTCAGTCAAGGGCTGCTGCTGCCGGCTCCGACCCATTTCTCAGTTGGATTCCGGGGGAGGAAGTAGGAGCAGTCATTTCCCACACAGTTGGCGTCGACTCTGGGAGATTGAATTCTTGGGGGGCAGGCACCCGGTTTCGGACCATTCTGCGTGCTCACAGCGCCGAAGACTTCCGTATTTCCCGAGACTTACCCCACGTCCGTTGGAGGACGGCCATCGCGACCACAGCTCCTTAGTCTCCCTCCTGATGACTCGTCCTCTGGAGGAGCGCTGACTGCATGCTTTCCTGTCCGGACTCCCCAGATTATCCAAGTTGGGCCGCGTCTCCCTTCTCCTGACTCCTGCCACTGCCCGACCCGGCTCGTGGCTTCCAGCCTCTGCCTCCCGGATTTCACCCTACCCGCTCCCGGCACATTTGCCTTTCTTAAACTGCATTTCGTATCCCCTTCCTGCGTTTCCCCTACACCCACCTCCCCCGCATTTCTCTCCTGGTCAACTCTAAACGCCTGGCCTGGCCTGGCCTTTGAAGCCCACGGAATCTAGACGCACTTAGCTTTTCCGTGTGTTTCCTACCCACGGACTGGAGCTCCCAAGTCTGGGTCGGTGGATTTTTTCATTGTCTGAAGCAGCCGCCATCCTTTTCTGCTGCTGAGGACCCCTGGCGATTATCTCTGTTAGCCCCACACCCCCAACAGACTGCTGCTCAATTAGGCCTCAAGCATCCTGCTCTCCGAACATCTTTACCCGTTTTTTTCTTTTTAATGATTATTTATTTTGAGAGAGAGAGAGAGAGTGTGAGCATGAGTGGGGGAGGGATGGAGAGAGAGAATCCCAAGCAGGCTGAATGCTCCAAGCTGTCCTGGGGCTTGATTTCAGCAACTGGGAGAACGTGATCTGAGCTGAAACCAAGAGCCCTGGATGCTTAACCAGGCGCCCCTTTACTTGTTCATTTCTGAAAGAATCTTGGAAAATTCTGCATCCTCTCACCCATTTTTCTAAATGTTTATGTTTGAGAGCGCGAGCGCGCCTGAGAGCGGGGGAGGGGCGGGGAGCGGAGGTTGGGGGGAGGGATGGGGAGAGACACAGAATCTGAAGCTGGCTCTAGGCTCTGATCTGGTCAGCATAGAGACTGATGCAGGGCTCGAACTCAAGAACAGTGAGATCATGACCTGAGCGGAAGTCCTGTTCCCAAGTCAGATGCTTAACCGACTGAGCCACCCAGGTGACCCGCTCTCCCCCATTTTTTAAGACGATACTTAAGGGGTGCCTGGGTGGCTCAGTCAGTTGAGAGTCTGACTTTGGCTTAGGTCATGGTCTCACAGTTTGTGAGTTCAAGCCCCACATTGGCTCACTGCTGTCAGCGTGGAACCGGCTTTGGAGCCTCTGTCTCCACCTCTCTGACCCTCCCCTGCTTGCACTTTCTCAAAAATAAATAAACGTTAAAAAAAAAAAAGACACTTAAAATTTTTAATCCTGTAATTAATCAGATGTAGAGGATATAGTTAATTTGACATTTGTAGCAGGCAGCTTCTGAGATGGCTCCCACGATCCCACCTCCTGGTATCCACATCCTTTTATATCTCCCTCCCCTTGAATATGGGCTGAGACTAATGCCTTGATTCCAACAACAGAATAGGAATAGAATAAGACAAACATGATGGGATGTCACAATATTAGGCCACAAAAAGACCATGGGTTCTGGTTGTTTGGCCTCTTTCTGGGTTGCTGTGAGCTGCCCTGTGGAGAGGTCCACATGTCAAGGAACTGAGAAAGGCCTCCAGTCAACAGCCAGTAAGAAATTGAGGCCCTCATTTCATAATTATTAGTACTTAATTGATCAAAATGATGTAAAAGTGACACAAGTTTTGATAGTAATTATTAAACAGAATAACAAACATTTGAAATTCTCTTATGAGACGAGTAATTTTTTTCCTCATGTATCTGAGGACAAATACTGCTTATTCACAGAATGAGACTGTGTTCAGCATTTTAAATATTTTGCATATAAGCCTCGAAAACTTTGTTTACATAAATAATTATGATACTAGGTTTGTCATAACCATGTTACTCAATTCTTTGAACCCCTTCTGAGTTACATGCCCCAAATCATATAGCTATCTGTCACCAAATATTTTCGATGGTTTGGCAGCTGATAACTTGACTGGGTCCTCCTTCAGTTTTGGTAATGCAATACTTGGCAAGACTTGACAACAAGATGTCATTAGAATCCTATTAGACACCAGTATTCAGGGAGATTCTTTTGTTTAGTGCCGGGTGAGATTTTTACACCCCCCAGGGCTGGTGAGAGGTCTACTTTTCTTTTCAAAGTGGGAGAAGGGCAAATGTGAAAAAGAGGTGGGGAAGGAGAAGATGCCTCCCATACCTGGGCCCTTGATGGCTGGCATCTTCCCAGGCAGGTAAGTTTTTAGAAGAGGAGAGAGAGATGCTGAGGTTCTAGAAACCCATTTTCTTCAAACTGGGATCAGCAAACCTTTTCTGTAAAGGGCCAGTTAGTAAATATTTTATATTTTGCCATATGCCCTCTATCCCAGCTATTTAACTCTGCCCTTGTGGCACAAAAACCGCTATACCAAATTATGGAAAGAACCCAAATGTCCATCAACTGATGAATGGATAAAGAAGATGTAGTATACACACACACACACACACACACACACACACATTGTATATATACAATGGACTACTACTTAGTGATGAAAAAGCATGGAATCTTGCCATTTGCAACAGCGTGGATGGAACTGCAGGGTATCATGATAAGTGAAATAAGTTAGAGAAAGACAGGTATCATATGTTTTCACTCATATGCAGAATTTGAGAAAGTTAACAGAAGACCATGGGGGCAAGGAAGGAAAAAAAACAGTTATAAACAGAGAGGGAGACAAACCATAGGAGACTCTTAAATACAGAGAACAAACTGAAGGTTGATGACAGGGGGTGGGGGAGAGGGGAAAATGGGAGATGGGCATTGCAGAGAGCACTTGTTGGGATGAGCACTGGGTGTTGTATGTAAGTAATGAACCACAGGAATCTACTCCTTAAGCCAAGAGCACACTGTATACTCTATATGTTAGCTAACTTGACAATAAATTATATTAAAAACAACAACAACAAAAGCTGCTATAGATAGTATGTAAACCAAGGAGTATGGCTGTGTTCCAGTAAAACTTTATTTACAGACACTTATATTTGAATTTCATATAATTTTTACATTACCCAAATACTATTCCTCTTTTGATATTTCCCCCATTATTTAAAAATGTAAAACCCATCTTAGCTCCTGAGGTCGTAAAAAGTAGGCAGCCCGCCAAATTTGGGCCATAGACTTTAGTTTGCTGACCCTTGACCTGAAGCATCCATGCCCCTTGGGAATGTGTATTCTAGTTTGAACTCAACATTCTGGTGCTTTAAAAACTACCAGTGCCCAGCCCTGCCCTCTCCATATTGATTTAGCTGATCTGGGATGGAATCCAGGCATTAGCTTTTTTTTCCTTTCTTTCTTTTAGGGTTTCCCAGGTGATTTTAATGTTGCAGCTGGACTTGGACCACTATTCAAATTGCCATAGGCTCTTACACAGCTCTCAGGTATGAAGCTGCTCTGTGCTACACTTACTGTATTTCATCCAGAGGAAAGCATCACCATCATAAGATGAATTGCAATTTGAAAGATTATAAAATGTAAAAAAGTGGGTGTCTTTTTAACAGAATCTTGCCTACAGGACTGATCCTTCCTTACAGGTGGGGATCCTGGCTTCCCCACCACTGTGTTCCTCTCACCCTTCAGTGCTCTGCTTGGTGTGCCGTGTTGAATAAATACTTACTGAGTGCACCATTGTACTGCTTTGTGTATTGCATGTTCTCTGGGCTCTTACTGTTTTCTTCCCTTCTTCTCTGCCTCATCCTGAGGAAATAGTAGATAGTCAGGAAGCATTTGTGGATTTATCGATTATAAAAGGATTAGTAGGCTGATATCAGGAACTGGAGTTAGGCAGGAACTGAAACTTGGTGGTGTCTTTGGCTGTGGAAAAAGAGAAGAAGGCACTGCTCCTACTCTTGGATGATGAGAGAGAGAACAGAGTGGTTTTTGCCATGAGGAAGATGGGATAGAGTCGGGAGGTAAGGAAATAGTCTCTGATCAGTATTTGTCTATTATCTCCCTGTATTCTCTACTATGTATAATCTCAACCAAAGAAGGTCTGGGAGTCACTTTACACTGTGTTTAGAAAGCATCTGTCTCATAGCAGATGATCAACAAATATATTTTGAATAAACTATTGGATAAATGTGTCCACTAAGGCTTACTAAAGCCTGAGAGAGGTTTTTGTATGTGGAAAAATTATTTATAATATTGGTGTTTTAATTATCATTCACTTACTTATGAAATTTAAGTCCTAGTTTTTCTCAAGCTTTTAAATTCAACTTACAAATCTTGCTAGTCCACTTATTAATCTAGTAATATTTATTTAAAATAAGAACACTTTTACTTGTTCTTTGATTCATGTACAGTTAACTCATAAATTTAAAATTAAATTGTCTTTAAATATTTAACACTACTCAAAACTTGATTAATTATATTTTCTTAGACATTTCAAACCATATCACAAATTTTATGTGTCTGCTTCTCGCAAATATTTCTAATGCTAAGCAAGTAGACTTATAAATTTAACAAACAAAATATTCCTAAGTGTTTAAGTAACACCTGCAAATCTAATTGTTAACAAACTACAGAAGGTTATTGCAGTAATAGTTCATATCCTGATTTGTTCATACCTTGTTGAGTAATCCTCTCTCATACTTACTCTGTGCTTGGTCATTGGAATTGCTTGGACCAATGGGATGATAGCATATGTGAAACACTGGGGCTTTCTCTCTCTGTGTATTTGGAATCCTTAAACTCCCATATGAGGAAGCCTGGGCTAATCTATTGGAGGATGAGAGACCATGTGGAACAGAGACCAACAAACCAACAGCCTTCCAACCACCTGACATGGACCATTCAGCCTGACCATTCAGTACCAGCTGACCAGAAAAGCTGTTCAGTTGACCCACAGAATGAAGAGAAATAATAAGAGAGAATTTAAGTAACTAAGTTTGGGATGTTTCAAAGCAGCAAAAGCAAACTGATATATAAACTGAAATTCTTCTTATTTATAATAGACCTTTTCAGGCCAAACTTTTTTCCATGAAACCTGGACCATCCATCTGCTCTATAATAGAATATCTTTCATAACTTTTGTGCTCCTGATTTGAGTTGAGGAGGTAATGAACCCTGAATCCAGATTGTAACTAATTCCTTTTTTCCTGTTTGATTGGATTCCATACCCTTCAAATATTTCCCTTTCTTTTATCAACTCTCATTACAAATTTTTTTTAAATGTTTATTTATTTTTAAGAGAGAGAGACAGAGACAGAGCATGAGCCAGGGAGGGGCAGAGGGAGAGGAGACACAGAATCCGGAGCAGGCTCCAAGCTCTGAGCTGTCAGCATGGAGCCCAATGATGGCTTGAACCCACAAACTGTGAGATCATGACCTGAGCTAATCCTGAGGCACCCAGGCTCCCCTCAACTCTCATTAAAAAAATTTTTTTAACATTTATTTATTTTTGAGAGAGAGAGAGAGAGAGAGAGAGAGAGAGAAGGGCAGAGAGAGAGAGACAGAATCCGAAGTAGGCTCCAGGCTCCCAGCTGTCAGCACAGAGCCTGACTCGGGGTTCTAACTGTGAGATCTTGACCCAAGCCGAAGTCGGGTGCTTAACCGACTGAGCCACCCAGGTGCCCCTCAACTCTCATTTTAAAGTCATCTGTATGGGCACCTGGGTGACTCAGCTGGTTGAGCATTTGACCTGACTTCAGCTCAGGTCATGGTCTCATGGTTCATGAGTTCAAGCCCCACATCAGGCTCTGTGCTGGTAGGTTGGAGCCTGGAGCCTGCTTTGGATCCTGTGTCTCCCTCTCTCTCTGTCCCTCCCCTGCTCACTTTCTTTCTCTCAAAAACAAACATTAAAAATTTTTTTTAAAGTCATTTGTAGATATCTTCCCAATGGTCAATGGGCCAATTACCCTTCTAACTGTAAAGCTTGATCTTTAAACAAATAAAAAATAAAATGTATTTAATAATTTCTTAACATAATAAACGATGCCAGTGTAATACAATTAATATTAATACCAAGGTGATAAGAAAGAGAATAACATGATCATCATTAATATATCCTACATAACCATCCTTTTCATGAGTTGAAATTTTCTTCTTAGGATATTTTATGTTTTTCTCCTTCTGGAATACCATTATAGGCTGATGCTTTTCTCAGATTTGTTCCAATGAAATATAATGATTTTTTCTTTTTATTCAAATTATAATATCTCAGCCAGGGAAAAATCCTTAAAACTTGCTCTTGTCTCCTCAGTGCCATCCCAGATGGTCTGAAGTATCTCACTTTCAAGGAATAAGGTATTTTAGTCAACAAAGGTGGAATTAGCTACTTTTCACCAAGCTTTGGTTATTTCAGTGGTGTGTTAGAAACCCCATTCAGTGTTCTAAGGGTACATTCGAATTGTTCCATGTATGTCTGAAATGGGTGATTTTGCTGTGGACCATTTTTTTAAATATATATTTTAAGATAACATTATGTAACATTTAATAAACATTATTATTCATTTTTGAGAGAGAGAGAGAGAGAGGGAGACAGACCATAAACAGGGGAGGGGCAGAGAGAGAGGGAGACACAGAATCTGAAGCAGGCTCCAGGCTCTGAGATGTCAGCACAGAGCCCAATGCAAGACTCAAACCCACAAACTGTGAGATCATGACCTGAGCCAAAGTTGGACACTTAACTGATTGAGCCACCAGGAGCCCCTGCTGTGGACCATTTTAATGACAGAACAGTTAGACAGTCATCCCCCCCCTTATCTGCAGTTTTGCTTCCCATGGTTTTAGTTACCCCTGGTCAACTGTGGTCTGGAAACACAATCCTTCTTCTGAGGTATGGTCACAAGGTCAGTAGTAGCCTAATGTTTTATCTCAACACCTGTGCCATTCACCTCACTTCATCTCATCACATAGGCATTTTGTCATCTCATATCATCACAAGAAGAAGAGCGTGAGTACAATAAATCAGATATTTTGAGAGACATCACATTGACAAAACTTTTATTACAGCATATTGTTGTAATTGTTCCATTTTTAAATTACTTATTGTTGTTAATCTCTTATTGTGCCTAATTTATAAATTAAGTTATCATACGTATGTATAGGGAAAAAATAGTACACATAGGGTTTGGTTTTATCTGTGGTTTCAGACATCCACTAGGGGTCTTGGGATATATCCCCGTGGATAAGGCAGGTGGGGGGGGGGGACTATTATACTTTTAAAAGTAAAGAGTTCATAATGATGTTTTCAATATAATTTCCACTTTATCCAATCCTTAATTGTTGTTCTGACATAAAAATATTTTACTTACAGCATGTCTATTTAAATTCAATACGACATTTCCAACTAAATTTAATAGAAGTACGAGTTGTAAGTCGCTAAACATATTGGTCACATTTTATGGAGCAGATTGAAAAATAGAGAAATATTATCTAAGGGGAAAGTTCTATAAAATTCTACCAATGATTAGCTTTGCATTCTGGGAGGCAAACAAACAGATGTATTGGGCTTTCTTGCCACTTACCTTCTAGGCAAAGGAAGGTCCCAGAATCCTACGGGATGTCAGCACCGTTCTTGGAGGCAGCTTCTTTGCAATAATAGAAAGTGCTGCTTTTCCATTTCTATTTTTTTTAATGTTTTTAATTTTTTTTTTTTTATTTATTTTTGGGACAGAGAGAGACAGAGCATGAACGGGGGAGGGGCAGAGAGAGAGGGTGACACAGACTCGGAAACAGGCTCCAGGCTCCGAGCCATCAGCCCAGAGCCTGACGCGGGGCTCGAACTCACGGACCGCGAGATCGTGACCTGGCTGAAGTCGGACGCTTAACCGACTGCGCCACCCAGGCGCCCCAAATGTTTTTAATTTATTAAAACGCCCCAGAAAGAGGGGGTGGGGTGGGGAGAGACAGAGTGTAAGCGGGAGAGGGGCAGAGAGAGAGGGATACAGAATCTGAAGCAGGCTCCAGGCTCTGAGCTGTTAGCACAGAGCCCTATGTGGGGCTCCAACCCACGAACTGTGAGATCATGACCTGAGCCAAGTCAGATGCTTAACCAACTGAGCCACCCAGGCGCCTCTTTCCATTTCTATTTCTAAGAGAAGTTAGAATTAGAGCCCGAAAGAACTATTGCAAAAAAAAAAAAAAATTTTTTTTTAAAGGCATCCAGTCCAGGGATTGTTATGGTGAAGTCCATGGGTAGGTTCTAGGAAGTTTATAAACACTCAGAAATAATTTGCAAAATGTTTATGTGTTTATGTCTTACCCTGGAAAGAGAATTCATAAATTTCCTCACATTCTTGAGAGAGTTTTAGTATTAACAAAACAAAATAAAACCACCAGCAGCACCACAACTAAACCTCAATACTGATTTAGTTTAATATTGTCCCATAGTAATAAGTAAACTGATAAAGTAAATCACTTGCCTGGAATCACAGTATGTGGCAGAGCCTAGGATAGAGACAGAGTACGTGATCATTACATATAGGGATAATTACTAAATTTATATTTTAAAAGAACATTGAGATTTGGGGAGAAATTGTGCAAAATGAGTCAAAAGAATCAGAGGCTTAGAAATGATTCCTATTTCTGAGAGACAGAGAAAGATGTAATGAGAGGTACAGAATTATGTGTAAGTGCTTGTCAATAACATGGCTAGAGGTTAGTGGTCACTGAAAGAAAGTAAACTATAAAAACATTTGCAGAATATTTCTCAAAGTCCCAGCAGGCTTTTTCATAGGAATTGAAAAGCTGATTTTATTTTTATTTTTATCTATTTATTTTCTTTAATATATTGAATTTTTATTAATGTACTTCTATATCTGTGTATGTGGATGTGTGTTTTTCAGAAACATTAGAAAGTTGTAGACATGATGCTTGGCCCCCAAATATTTCAGCAAGCATCTCTGCAGAGTAAGACAGCTCACTGCATTAACAGAATGCCTTTATTACACCTAAGAAAATTAACACCAACCTGTTAATAATCAGATCATAGTCAAATTTCCCCTAATTGTGCCCCTAAATGCTTTAACTATAGCATTTTTAATTTTTTTTTAACATTTATTTATTTTTGAGACAGAGACAGAGCATGAACGGGGGAGGGTCAGAGAGAGAGGGAGACACAGAATCGGAAGCAGGCTCCAGGCTCTGAGCCATCAGCCCAGAGCCCGACGCTGGGCTCGAACTCACGAACCGTGAGATCGTGACCTGAGCCAAAGTCGGACGCTCAACCGACTTAGCCACCCAGGCGCCCCTAACTATAGCATTTTTAAAACCATGGTTCATTCAAGTTACACATATTGCATGTGGTTGTTATGTCTCTTTAGATCTAGAACATGTCCCTCACCTTTTAAAAATGACATTGAGGGGGTGCCTGGGTGGCTAAGTCAGTCAGGTGTTTGACTCTTGATTTAGGCTCAGGTCATATCACCGTTTGTGGGATCAAGCCCTGAGTTGGGTTCTGCACTGACAGCTCAGAGCCTGCTTGGGGTTCTCCCTCTTTCTGTCTTCTCCTCCCCTGCTTGCTTGCTTTCTCTCTCAAAATAAATAAATAAACTTTAAAAAATAACATTGAATATTCCACATTTTTATATTTTTCTGACAACTTTCTTATAGTGTCTCTTAGCACGATTTTTTCTATCCCTTATGTTTCCTGTAAACTGAAAGTGAGGTCTAAAGGCTTGCTTTGATTCAGGTTAAATCTTTTTGGCAAGATTATCCCCCAGGTGATGCTGTGTATTTCATATGTTGTCACATTGGGAGACCCAAATAAGCTCGGGTTGTTCCCACTGTTATTTATTTTATTTTTTAATAGTTTTATTGAGGTATTCACAGATCATGCAATTCACCTATTTATTTATTTTTTATTTTTATTTTTTTTGTGAGAGAGAGAGGGTGCACGTGAGTGAGGGACAGAGAGAGAAAGAGAGAGAAGCAAGGCTCACCTGATGTGGGGCTCGAATTCACAGACCATGAGATCATAACCCGAGCCTAAATCAGATGCTTAATGACTGAACCACTCAGGTGCCCCCAATTCATCCAATGGAAGTGTACAGTTCATGCTATTGGGTTGTCCCAGGGCTGCATAACTACTCCTTTTACCAATGCTAAGTCTGATCACCTCGTTGAAGAGGTGATTGCCAGGGAAGAGAAATATTTTAGATTACAAAGATTTATTGAGCTCTATGAGTTAAGCGCTGCATGGGGTGCTAGACTCAGGCCCCAGGACTGAGAGTTTAAGGGTTTCTATGTGACCTTGGAGAATGCAGCCCCAGTGAGGTTGTGGGGACAGAAGTAAGATCCCAAGAAGAATGTGGGTGCTGGGGTTGTGGCACACTTAGTTCATGAGGTCACCACACACACACACACACACACTATGGGGGAGGGGCAGAGAGAGGCAGAGACAGAGGATCTGAGGCAGGCTCTGCACTCACAGCAAAGAGCCCCACGTAGGGCTCGAACTCAAGAACCATGAGATCCTGAGCTGAAATCGGAGGCTTAACCAACTGAGACACCCAGGCGCCCCAGTTTATGAGGTCTTAAAATCACAAAGAAGCAAGGACTTCGGAGGTGGCTTGAAGGGGTAGCAGAGTAACCCGTAGAGCCATGTTGAGTGGAACTCAGGGCAGCAACCACGCCTTTCCTTTACCTGCATGTAGCTGTGTGCCTGTATGCTCTGCCCCATTGCTCCTCGGCTGTAGTTCTGGGTTTGTACAGAGCAGCTTTCCAGACAGGTTCAGGAAGTCAGAAGTCCAGGTGAGAGCAGATGGGAGTAAACCAGAGGTTGCTGGGTGCAGACTGAGCACCAAGCCGGGGCACAGCTTTCCCAGCTGATTTAATCCTTGAAGCCACCCTGGGAGGCGGGCACTGCATAGCCGAGCAAACAAGTTGGGAGAGATTGCTAATTAATTTACCCAAGGTCACACAGCGGGGTTTTTGGGTACACACGAATTGGGTCTATCAGTTTTTATTAAATGTTTTTATTTATTTATTTTGGGGGGGGTGCCTGAGAGAGAGGGAGAGAGAATCCTAAGCAGGCTCTACATTGTCAGTCCAGAACCTGATGCAGGGCTTGAACTCCCAAAGTGTGAGGTCATGACTTGACCCTCTGTGCAGTTCTTTGAGTGTTTGTCCTCTACCTTTGTGGAGTGGGACTCACCAATTCACCCTCTCGTGGGTCTCCAGCGACCTGTGGAAGTCAACGTCTCCCCTCAGGATCCCCAGTTGCAGCAAGAATATCACTGGGAACAGCAGAGGCGCAGGTGTGATCCTCCTCCCTCCTCCTTGGCATTTGGTTCTGTCGGCAACATTTGGTAGTGGGGACTAACCGGGTCACAGACTACTCCCCTTGCAGCCATTGTGTCATTCTTTTTCAACCCATATTGTCCTTGACCTTTCTTAGCCACTCATTCTATGTTCTCTCAGTTCTCTGAGATTACCTGACTCTGTCCATTCTTGGGTCAGGTATCACTTGGATGTTAATTTGGTTGGGGGCAGAAGACATTCAGAAGAATTTTGACTTAGACACTGTATTTCTGTTGCATATAAAAGTTCAAATAGGTATGAAGACTCTACTTTATGAGGCCATCAGGGGGCCAGGATCCTTCTATCCTTTTATTCCACCACCCCTGGGGGACGGTCCTGGTCTGCATCTGGGGTGGCATTTCAGCTAGTGAGAAGCGGGGAGGGGAGAGGAGAGGGTGAGCCATTTCCATTGGAGTGTACAACCCAGAAGATACATGCCTCACCTGCTCACATCCCACTCACCAGAATGTTTTTGAAGGGAGGAGAGGATGGGGGTTGTAGTCTTATTAAGTGAAGCTATGTGTCCAGCTGAAAAAGAGCATGATGGCAGTATCTGCCACAGGCAGGCTGGGCTCTCAGGACCTCCAGTTCCATAGGCTGCTGGCAGTTGTGAGACAGTCCACCCCTCCCCCGCCCCCTGCTCCAGATAGTCTGCATACATCTCCTCCTACCACGCTCCCCTGTTCGGCTGGAGTTCAGATTGGTCCAAATCCTGCTAGAGGGAAGGTGGTTTTGAGATTATGGATGCTTATGGTCTGCTCAGAGTTCACCATTCTCCTAGGGCACCAGAGCCCAGCTTCACAGTTCCCATAGTCACTGCTGCTGAGATGAAAAAGGAACTACTTATTGGAGTGATGTCCATGTCCATCCCCACATCCACCCCTCCATTCTGAGTAAGAGGTTGAATTGAGTATGCTCCCCTTTTCCTGTTGATGGCTCCCGTAGGTTCCTGCCTTGGTATAAAACGTGCCTTCTGGCCTAGATTTGGCATATGGTGTGTATTTGCTTCTCTGGGAGTCCATGTCCTCTTTTATTTACTTCCATTGCCTCCTATAGATGATCTGATGGAGAGAAAGTCCAGGTTATGTCCTGAAGGAGGGTCAGTCTTGCACTTAAGGGTGCAGTTGATGAGTGCACATGAGTTCCTTCAACAGAGCAATAGTTGCAGTCTTCCTGCATGCCAACCCTTGGCTGTTGGCAAGGATCCCCATGGCTGCAGCAGCAGTATCCACTCAAACATGAAAGTGGTCTCTCCTGGTTATGGTGTATTGTTTGCATGTGTATCACAGAGTTCTAGTACATTTGGCTCATACGTACTATGTATCAATAAGACCTGTACATTGTTCACCAGTCAGATGAAGACCTATTTGGGTCCTGGCCTGGTGGGTGCATTCTGGGGGGTAGAACAGCATTGGGTGCATCCTGGCACTGTTACCACTTCCTCTCTTGATGCTGGATCACGATCTCTTGCCTAGAGCAGCATGGTGACATGCCTCCAGTGTCTCCTTATAAACTAGAAGTCCTCCAGATGAGATGATCTACCTGAGTATTTCAGTGGCTCGAGGGGGTGTCCTTACCAGGTGAGTGCTGACTTGCTCTTAAATCTGCGGTATTGCTTTGCTCTCTGGTTTCACCACAGCTTGTATCAGATAAGGAATTCCCTTTGATGATCCAGTCCTGGGCCTTCTGAGCTCCTGAGCACTCTGTAATCCTTGTTGTGATAGCCCTGGAATTTCTGTAGATATCTGGGTTATGAATTCCTCCTGGTTGCTGTTTCAGAGACCACTGGCCTTATTATTGTCTGGGCCCTCCCTTTGTACACATTCCTGTCACAGTCCTGAGTCTTGGTGATCTGGTTTACTTCTGGGGCAATCTGTGGCATGATTTTATTTAATTCGAACTAGGGCAGTGTGAAATACATCATCTTAAACACCTTTCTTGGCCAAAGTGGGTCATTACTTACCACTTACTTATTCTGCTCCTCTAGGCCCTACAGATACCACAGAGAACAAAACAAAGTCTTAATGTGATCTAGTGTCACAAATCCCCTGTTCCTTTGTGTCTTTGCTGAGGTGTTTTGGTGAGTGTTAACCCCCTCTGATGGGTGGGGCAATTTGAGGGTTTCCAGGGCAGCTGTCTTACCACATATGGGGTGGGCCTCTGCATCAGGAGTGCAAACTGGTACCTGCTCCCTCAGCTTCCAACAATGTTCATCTCTGTCTCTTCCAAATGGTCTGCTTCTATGGCTGTCACCCTTACTTTGCTCAAGGTTATGCACTCTGGCCTCTGGACTGAGGGAATGAGGACATGTCCTGACATCCTTACTCTGATCAAAGACCTGTCTCTGAGATGATGGAGGTCACCTGGAATACCTGAGTACCCGTGCCTGGAGCCCATGGGCCATTGCTTCCTTACTCTCAGTCCACTTTATTAGTATTTCCCATCTCCTGGCCATCCTGGGGCTAGGCCCTTACCCCTGGCAGGACAAGTCCTTGTGCTTTTGCAAATCTGTGCTGGGGGTCCTGGAGATGCAGACCTCTTCCCACTTTTCTCTTTTTCATTAAAAAAAAAAAGTTGTTGCCTTGGCTGCAGGTGCTGGGTTTGAACCACTGTCTCCGTTTCCTCTTACTTGTCATCAGTTTTACTACTGTGCAGTCCCCCTTCCTAGAGCTGGGGTGAAGACTCCCCATTCCTTGCATTTCCCTTCAAACTCCCCTCCGAGCTCACCTGTCCCTCCTTCCCTAGTTGTCAGCACCAGGTCAGTCAGAGCTAGGAAGGTGAAGTCCAGCTAAAGACTGGGTTGAGAGAGGGCTGGGCAGCTCTATGGGAAAACCCCCTTTTTTAAAATTTTATTTTTTATTTTTTTAAAATTTACATCCAAATTACTTAGCATATAGTGCAACAATGATTTCAGGAGTAGATTCCTTAGTGCCCCTTACCCATTTAACCCATCTCCCCTCCTACAACCCCTCCAGCAACCCTCAGTTTGTTCTCCATATTTATGAGTCTCTTCTGTTCTGTCCCCCCTCCCTGTTTTTATATTATTTTTGTTTCCCTTCCCTTACGTTCATCTGTTTTGTTTCTTAAAGTCCTCATATGAGTAAAGTCATATGATTTTTGTCTTTCTCTGACTAATTTCACTTAGCATAATACCCTCCAGTTCCATCCACGTCATTGCAAATGGCAAGATTTCATTCTTTTTGATTGCTGAGTGATACTCCATTGTATATATATACCACATCTTCTTTATCCATTCATCCATCGATGGACATTTGGGCTCTTTCTATACTTTGGCTATTGTTGATAGTGCTGCTATAAACATGGGGGTGCATGTGTCCCTTTGAAACAGCACACCTGTATCCCGTGGATAAATGCCTAGTAGTGCAATTGCTGGGTCATAGGGTAGTTCTATTTTTAGTTTTTTGAGGAACCTCCATACTGTTTTCCAGAGGGGCTGCACCAGCTTGCATTCCCACCAACAATGCAAAAGAGATCCTCCTTCTCCGCATCCTCGCCAACATCTGTTGTTGTGAGTTGTTAATGTTAGCCATTCTGACAGGTGTAAGGTGGTATCTCATGGTGGTTTTGATTTGTATTTCCCTGATGATGAGTGCAGTTGAGCATTTTTTCATGTGTCGGTTGGCCATCTAGATGTCTTCTTTGGAGAAGTGTCTATTCATGTCTTTTGCCCATTTCTTCACTGGATTATTTGTTTTTTGGGTGTTGAGTTTGATAAGTTCTTTATAAATTTTGGATACTAACTCTATCTGATATGTCATTTGCCAATATCTTCTCTCATTCTGTCAGTTGCCTTTTAGTTTTGCTAATGGTTTCCTTCACTGTACAGAAGCTTTTTATTTTGATGAGGTCCCAATAGTTCATTTTGGCTTTTGTTTCCTTTGCCTCCAGAGATGTGTTGAGTAAGAAGTTGCTGCGACCAAGATCAAAGAGGTTTTTGCCTGCTTTCTCCTCGACGATTTTGATGGCTTCCTGACTTACATTGAGGTCTTTCATCCATTTTGAGTTTATTTTTGTGTAGGGTGTAAGAAAGTGGTCCAGGTTCATTCTTCTGCATGTCGCTGTCCAGTTTTCCCAGCACCACTTGCTGAAGAGACTGTCTTTATTCCATTGGATATTCTTTCCTGCTTTGTCAAAGATTAGTTGGCCATACGTTTGTGGGTCCATTTCTGGGTTCTCTATTCTGTTCCATTAATCTGAATGTCTGCTCTTGTGCCAGTACCATACTGTCTTGACGGTTACAGCTTTGTAGTATAGCTCGAAGTCTGGGATTGTGATGCCTCCTGCGTTGGTTTTCTTTTTCAAGATTGCTTTGGCTTTTCGGGGTCTTTTCTGGTTCCATACAAATTTTAGGATCATTTGTTCTAGCTCTGTGAAGAATGCTGGTGTTATTTTGATAGGGATTGCATTGAATATGTAGATTGCTTTGGGTAGTATCGACATTTACCAATATTTGTTCTTCCTATCCAGGAGCATGGAATCTTTTTCCTCTTTGTGTGTGTTTGTGTGTGTGTGTGTGTGTGTGTGTGTGTGTGTGTGTCTTCTTCAATTTCTTTCATAAGCTTTCTATAGTTTTCACTGTATAGATTCTTTCACCTCTTTGGTTAGATTTATTCCTAGGTATTTTATGGTTTTTTGTGCAACTGTAAATGGGATCTTGATTTCTCTTTCTGTCGCTTCATTGTTGGTGTATAGGAATGCAACCGATTTCTGTGTGTTGATTTTATATCCTGCAACTTTGCTGAATTCATGAATCAATTCTAGCAGTTTTTTGGTGGAATCTTTTGGGTTTTCCATATACAGTATCATGTTGTCTGTGAAGAGTGAAAGTTTGACTTCCTCTTTGCTGATCTGGATGCCTTCTATTCCTTTGTGTTGCCTGATTGCTGAGGCTAGGACTTCCAATACTATGTTGAATAACAGTAGTGAGAGTGGACATCCCTGTCTTGCTCCTGACCTTTGGGGGAAAGCTTTCAGTAATGGGAAAACCCTTTTTAAATTTGGAGATCATCAGCACTGTAAGCTGCTCCAGCTCCCAGCCCTGGGCTTGGACGTTGTCTCAATGCCCAGAGAGTGCTACTTGCATTTAGTTCACTCAGGCCAGGGATGCTAACCATTGGCCAATTCATGGAAAACTCCACTCAGAATGTGGACAGAACCCATGTTGAGAGTCCTCCAATTAGTTCCTGCTCCAAATCAGCAAGCAGCACTCTGGGAAAGGCTGACTTCAACCACAGCTTCTCCCTGCCCCTGAAAATTCAGCTCATCTAAACCTCTGGGTCTAATCCAGCCCACAGTGGGACATCCCTACAGAGCCCACAGCGGAAGGCCTGAAAAGGTAACAGGATGCGAGAGCCTTTTGCTCACCTTGAACTTCTCTTATTCCTGTCTTGAACCACAAGGTCTTTCAGACAAAATCCTGCCAACATTTGCCAAATGAGATTTGCCAGCTGCCAAGTCTGGCTGGCTTTGATGTGACAGGGTTGTTTTTGCTTCATTTTTATTATGAAACCAGCACCTAGGCTGTGCAAAGGCCATTCATGAGGGCAGCGGTAGTGGTGCTGAGGTTGTTCTGGCTCCCATGCCTTCCTTGAACCTCACAAAGACATTCTAGAAATGCTATGGTCAGAGCCTCAGGGAGAGAAGAACCTGCCAGGTCAGAGCCTCTTAAATTCTCTACACCCTTGGTTTCTGTGTCTCTCCTTCTATCTCCCTGACTATTCCATTTGTTTTCCTTTGTGGACTTCTCTCCTAGGTTCTGTCTCTGTCCAGAGCTGGGCTACCACTGGGGTAGATGGTAGGAAGAAGTTAGGGACCCAGGCGTCAGAGAGTAGCATGAATCCTGGGCACCCAGAAGTTAGCAGATAGAGTGGGGAGAGATGAGGGCCAACTGCATGTATGAAATTGCTGATATTTCATCATTTTTGATCTATAAAATCAACAATTTCATTTGGTTCAAACTACGACTTCAGAAATTGCTTCAGCAGGGCCTATGTCTACCTATACTTTATTTTTTTTTTAAATGTTTATTTATTTATTTATTTTAGAGAGAGAGAGAGATTGAGAGAGAGCATGCACGAACCAGGGAGAAGGAGAGAGAGGGAGAGAGGGAATCCCAAGCAGGCTCTATGCTGTCAGTGCAGAGCCTGATGTGGGGCTCGAACTCAAGAAATGTGTGATCATAACCTGAGCCAAAATCAAGAGAGATGCTCAACAAACTGAACCACCCAGGCACCCCACCTATACTATAAAGGAGACTATAAGAAGGTAGTAGGGCACCTAGGTGGCTCAGTTGGTTAAGCAACTGACTCTTGGTTTCAGATCAGGTCATGATCTCACTGCTTGTGGGCTTGAGCCCCATATGGGCTCCACAGCTGGCAGTGCGGAGACTGCTTGGGATTCTCTCTCTCTCCCACTCTCTCTGTCCCTCCCCCACTCATGCTCATTGTCTCTCTTAAAATAAATAAATAAACTTAAAAAAAGCTTAAGTAGCTTACACAAAGGTAAAAAGAAATAATTAAATTGGAAAAAACTGCTCTTTACAGCTAGCAACTCTGCAGTTCCAGAAGGTAGTGAAGTGCTGGAGTTTCATGTGAAATCATGTATAGCCAAGAAGTAGTTCTGTTTATAGCTGCTGAAAAGTTTATAGCCGACTTAAAATCCCCCTCACTGTCGAGGAGGGTGGAGCAGTGCAGCAGATCTCTGTGTCTCCGAGCCTGGCATGCCTGTCTGGGGTACTTTTTCAGAGCAGGCCCTGGAGTACTATCATTCTATGCTGTGAGGAAGAGCATCAGCTAGGATTTTAGAAAGAGTTGGTAAAGACCTGGTACTTCCAGGGTAGCTCAGACAACTCTCTGCAAAGACAAAGTCTTGCTATAAGGAAGCCTGCACAGATGCTGAGATGAGCTGCTTACTATCTGTGGAGTCTTAGCTAAGTAGAACTCTCTGAGCCTCAGGACGCCTAGCTGTGCTGCCAGCTCAGAGCCTGGAGCCTGCTTCAGATTCTGTGTCTCCCTCTCTCTCTGCCCCTCCACCCCACTCACACTCTGTGTCTCTCAAAAATGAATAAATGTTAAAAAAAAAATAAAACCTCTCTGAACCTCAGTTTCTTCCGCTATAGAATGGGATGGTAAGTCCTACCTCTTACGACTATATTGTCCACCAGAGTTGCCATATCTAATACCACTGGGTGGCCTGAACAACAGAAATGTATTTTCTCACAGTTTTTGGGGCCACAAGTCCAAGATCAAGGTGTTGGATGGGTCCGTTTCTGATGAGGCCTCTCTTCTGGGCTTGTACATGGCTGTCTTCTTGCTGTCATAACATGGCTTCATTTCTGTGAGGGTGCAGAGAGAGAGAGAGAGAGAGAGATCTGATATCTCTTCCTCTTCTTATAAGGATACCAGTCCTAACAGATTAAGATCTCATCCTTATGACCTCATTTAACTTTTATTACCTTCTTATGGGCCCTATCTCCAAAAACAGTCACATTGGGGATTAGAGTGTCAACATACACATTAGGGAGGGGGCACAACTCAGTCTAGAACAGACTGTTTTCAGAGTATCAAGACATAGATTATGCTCTGAAAATGGCAGTTCTTTTGATGTGGGTCATGGAAGAGGTCAAGCAGGTTCAGTGAATCTGCCTGCTGAATCAAGAAGGTCTGAGCAGACTAAGCCAAAGATACCCCCAGGTCCTTGGTGAAGAAGAAATAAAAGTAAAGACCACACCCCTACAGTAGATTACCAATACTTTGCTACACTTCTTTTTATGCTTTAAAGGTTCATTTAATAACTATCTGTGTTTTTTTTTTCATGATGACACCTTCTCCCTTACTTCCTACATTCGGTCAGCCACTAGCTGTCCTTGATCTACATTCCCCACTCTCCTATTAGTCCAGGTCTCCACTCCTGATGAATTAGATACTCACTGTGGCTTCCTCTGTTCTTTTGCCACCATTCAGTCCCACCCACTCTCACACCCTAGACAGGCTGGTAGCTTAAAGTATAAACTAGATCATATCACCTCTCCACTCGAAATGTTTTGATGATTCCTATTATTTTTAGGATAAACTCAAACTTTATACCAAGCTTTCAAGGGCCCTCCTTATATCTTCTGGCTCTTACCCATCTCTCCAGCTTCATTGTCTCTCAACCCCACTTTCTCATTCTCTGACCTAGATGCCTCTGGGTTACTGCTCAAGCTGCTCTGCCTGCCCACACTCATCTGTTCCCCACACCCTTATACCAGACTCATTTTTTAGATCTCAGGTTCCAAGTGACACAACCCAGAAAGCCTTTGTTGGGAGATTAGGCTGCGTACCTAGCCCATGTGCTCACATTCTTTTTGTCCTAACAGCTATCTCCCCATATTGAAATCTGTGGTTGTCTCTATCTCCCCCTTCAAACTGTAAGTTCTGGGGAGGGTCTTATTTATTGTTGTGTTCCCAGCATCTAGCACAGCAACTGGCACATAGTAGGTACTCAATAAATACTAGTCAAATTAACCAATTATGTTTTTTTTTAACGTTTTTATTTATTTTTGAGACAGAGAGAGACAGAGCATGAATGAGGGAGGGGCAGAGAGAGAAGGAGACACAGAATCGGAAGCAGGCTCCAGGCTCTGAGCCATCAGCCCAGAGCCCGACATGGGGCTCGAACTCACGGACTGTGAGATCGTGACCTGAGCCGAAGTCAGATGCTTAACCGACTGAGCCACCCAGGCGCCCCTAACCAATTATGTTTTTAAAAACTGTTTTGGATAGTTGTATACCCATGTTCATAGCAGCATTATTCACAAAAGCCAAAAGGTGAAAACAGTTAACTGATTCGTCCCCAGTTAATTGATGGATGAATGGATAAACAAAATGTGGTATATCCATACAATGGACTATTATTTAGCTTTAAAAAAGAAAGAAATTCTGACACATACTACAACATGGAGGAAACTTGAGGACACTATACTAAGTAAAATAAGCCTGTCACAAAAGGATGACACAAAAGGATGGTATGACTCCTCTTATTTGAGGTTCCTAGAGTAGTCAAAGTCATAGAGACAGAAAGTAGAATGGTAGTTGCCGAGGACTCAGGGGAGAGGGAAATGAGGAGTTAGTGTTGAATGGGTACAGAGCTTTAGTCTGGGAGGAAAGAAAAGTTCTGGAGATGGATGGTAGTAATAGTTGCACAGCATGGGGAATATATTTAATGTCACTAAACTGTACACTTAAAAATGGTTAAAATGATAAATTTCATGTTTGTGTATTTTGCTGCAATAAAAAATAAACACTAAAATCGTTTTTATAAAATTTCAAACAACAAGAACAAAATAAAACCTCTAGGTAATGCTGGATAGAAAGAAAGAGATAGAGAGAGAGAGAGAGAGAGAGAGAGAGAGAGAGAATGAATCAGGAGGGACCCCTGCAGGGATCTGTGGTTGAGATTCAGGAGCCAGTGGGCAGACTAGGTTAGTAGCCCTCATAAAGGGTCCCTATGTAGTCAGGCTCATTGTCTCTGGATGTGCTTCAAGTTATCCTCTCACCCTCTCAAGACTGCTGCTGCTCATTTTTTTGTTCATTTCAATGGAGATGATTAAAATAAACACTTGGGGTGCCTGGCTGGCTCAGTTGGTTAAATGTCTGACTCTTGATTTTGGCTCAGGTCATGATCTCACTGTTGTGAGGTCGAGCCCTGTGTTGGCTCTGTGCTGACAGCATGAAGCCTGCTTGGGAGTCTCTCTCCCTCTCTCTCTGCCCTTCCCCCACTCATTCTCTCTTCCCTCCTCTTTCCCAAAATAAAATGAACACTCAGGGTTTTATATATCACTATCCTTAAGGTCTATTCCACTTGGCAGAGTACTTAAAAGAGGTTTCTTTGCAACTTTGGAAGTGAAACATTATTTAAGCACCCAGTGGCCGACTGTTCTTCAAAGATGATCATAACTTTATCTCCCATCTTGCATGATTTCTGCAATGAGACCATTAGGAAGAGAGGTCTATTTCCCTCTCCTTGAGCCTAGATGCAGAAGTGACATTGTGTGGCTTTTGAGGCTGGCCTCCAAGAGGCAGTGTAGTTTCTGCTCTTTTGCTCTCTGTGAGAGCCAGCTGCCATGTAGTAAAGAAGCTGCAGATAAAATACTGAGTGATGAGGCAGCTAGCATGTGCAATGAGAGAGGCCATGCTGGGTAGCTGACTATATGGTATGTGAGTGAAACTTCTTAGGCCTTCCAGCTCAGCCCAGCTGCCATTCGACTGCAACTTCATGGACACCCCCGTTAATCCAAGCTGGAACAGAAGAACTAGCCAACCAGGCATTGCCCAGACTTTTAACCCACAGAATCATTAGAAGTAAATAAGCCATTGCTGCTCTAAGTCACTAAGTTTTGAAATGGCTTGATTTGAAGCAATAGATAACCCAAGCCCCATCTTCTACCAAATTAAACACTAGAATGTATAATTGTAGTACAGCATTCTAGTACCTCCACTCCAGTTTGTATTCATTGTACAACATACATCAACATAGATATAACAGAAAGAAATCCATATACAACACCACCGTTCCAATGCTTTCTCTGTTTTCACTTATCCATACGTTTTTCTGTTAGTGTATGATAGGCATACTTAGTGAAACAATGTTGTATTTATTGAGCACGTGACATTGTGCTGTTTTTCTCTCTCTTCACATTGTATTTTTCATTCACCCATTGAACAAGCATTTACTGAGACCTACTTCATGTTAGGCACAGAGGATTTGGAGCTAAATGACTGCATACTATTTTTTCCATATTTTTAATCATTCACATAATTCCTATGAAATTGCTCTTTGAATTGAATGCAAATTAATCCAGGTGTTTCTTTTCTTGTCTATTTATAAATTTTAGCTCTGAAGAATGTGTGGTAACCTATAATATGACCTATAGTATCAAACCATACAATTAAAATTATCAGGAAAGGAAAATAAATATACCATGAACCTAGTCTAATAGAATTACTATAATTGAACATATAGCTCTGAGATTTCAGGCAAGGCAAAAAGAAAACAGTGAAACAGTCATTCTCATTGCTTGACTTAAAGCAAGCCCATCACACTTCTGATGGGGATGGAGATCTTGACTTCCCTACACAGGAGGAACTGGTGATGGACTAGAGGTGAGGAGGTGGAGGCAGTATACATAGGAGAGGGTCAGCTTTATCCAGGAACTTGGCTAGGAGGAAGAGTAGGGTGTAGGGAAGCTAGGCAAGGGCAAGAGTGCTGGTGGGAAAATTCTGTAGCGAGGCAGAAATCGAGGATTCAGGAGAGAGTTTTGACTGAGGAGATGGGGTCCTTGGGAAGGTCCAGGTATGGGATCTGGGACTCATTTGGAAAATGAGGGAGTTTCCTGGCTGGCAATCACTGTTTTTTCAGTTTAAATGAGATGAGAGTGTAGCAGAAAGGGGTTGGAGGTTTGAGAAGAATGGGAAAGGTACTAGCTACTCCTTGTTGAATCTGCTGATAGTCTGTTTCAGAGTCATACTATTGAGGCATCTGAATCCAGGAGTAGATAAGGAAAAGCACAGACCATGACCTGGATATCACCAGGGCCCTGGCTCAATCTTCCAAGCAGGCTCCTGACCCTGTACAAACCCTCCATTCTACACTATAGAATACTTGATCTGAAGGTTCTCCTACACCTGCTTTTCTGAGAGTGATGATTTGTAGAGGCTGTGAAGACAGGCAGGTGGCATAGCCAATGGGGCAGCTAGCTGAGAGATTCTAAGGAGAGGAACAGTTGGTGAGGAAGGAGAGGTTTCCCGTTGACCACCAGGTTTTACATAGGAGAGGAGAGAAAAAGCAGGGCTTCAGAGCTGTGGCAGCAGAAGCAGGGACACAAATGGTCCAGACTGGATCCACTCCAGCCACTGCAGTAAAAACCTGCCCTTTTAGTCACCACTCAACACATGTTACCAGAGATTTGATGCTTCAATTTGAGTGACTGGGATTTGGCCACAAAACTGTCTCTGAAGGAAGGAAAGCAAAGATCTGTGAGTCTGACCACCAACTGTTTTATTTCCCATGAGAGTTCGCAGGTGAGGGTTCGGAGACCCACCATGGCCTTCCTCCTTTCCTCCTTGTTATCTTTGGACCATGCGCTTGCAAAGCAGATGAAATCCAAAGTTTAGGCTGCCAAGTTAGACACTCTGGTTTCTAATCCTGACTCCTCCATGTACTTGGCTATATAATGATCATGGGGGAGTTACTTAGCCATTCTAAATCTCAGTTTTCTTGTCTAGAAATTGAGAATATTTATCTCATAAGGTTGTTCTAAAGAATAAATGATACATCAATGTCCATTTATGGCAGAGTGCCTAGCACATAGTAAATGCCCAGTATGTGCATTGTTTTCCCACTGTCCCATCTACCCCCTTTGGCTCTTCTCCTTGATCAACCACTGCTCTTGGCAGGCTTACTGGGTAGTCCTACATCCATGAGCTCACTCTGGAGCCTGCCTCTCATTCCTATGTATGACTATTTGAGTGATGTGAACTGATTCTTGGGGGTAATTTAGAAATATTGCTGAGTCTCAGACACCTTTGAAGAAGACTTTTAAGCACTAGCTGTGACAATTTTTCAGTAAATTGCAAAGCATTTAAAAAGAACCCCAGAAAACAACAAGTGTTGGCAAGGACATGGGGAAATTAGAACACTTATGTATTGCCGGTGGGAATGCAGATGGCACAGCTGCTATGAAAAACATTGTGGTGATCCCTCAAAAAAATTAAACATAGATTTACCATGTTATCCAGCAATTCTGCTTCTTGTTATATACTC
The DNA here is from genome assembly GCF_022837055.1 of Prionailurus viverrinus. Lineage (NCBI taxonomy): Eukaryota > Metazoa > Chordata > Mammalia > Carnivora > Felidae > Prionailurus > Prionailurus viverrinus. Next base: position 31,990,097 of record NC_062567.1, read on the forward strand.
ACAAGAAGTGATTGGAAAGTCAAACATATCTGTACATCCATGTTAATAGTCGTTTTATTTATTTATTTATTTATTTATTTATTTAATATGAAATTTATTGTCAAATTGGTTTCCATACAACACCCAGTGCCCATCCCAACAGGTGCCCTCCTCAATGCCCATCACCCAATTTCCCCTCCCTTCCACTCCCCATCAACCCTCAGTTTGTTCTCAGCATTTAAGAGTCTTTTATGTATTTAAGAGTCAGTATTTAAGAGTCTCCTTCCCTCTCTGTAACTTTTTTTCCTCTTCCCCTCCCCCATGATCTTCTGTTAAGTTTCTCAGGATCCATATAAGAGTGAAAACATATGGTGTCTGTCTTTCTCTGTATGACTTATTTCACTTAACACAACACTCTCCAGTTCCTAGCACATAGTAAATGCCCAGTATGTGCATTGTTTTCCCACTGTCCCATCTACCCCCTTTGGCTCTTCTCCTTGATCAACCACTGCTCTTGGCAGGCTTACTGGGTAGTCCTACATCCATGAGCTCCTACATGAGTCCTACATCCACGTTGCTACAAAAGGCCATATTTCATTCTTTCTCATTGCTAAGTAGTATTCCATTGTATATATAAACCACAATTTCTTTATCCGTTCATCAGTTGGTGGACATTTAGGCTCTTTCCATAGTTTGGTTATTGTTGAAAGTGCTGCTATAAACATTGGGGTACAAGTGCCCTTATGCATCAGCACTCCTGTATCCCTTGGGTAAATTCCTAGCAGTGTTATTGCTGGGTCATAAGGTAGATCTATTTTTAATTTTTTGAGGAACCTCCACACTGTTTTCCAGAGTGGCTGTACCAGTTTGCATTCCCACCAACAGTGCAAAAGGGTTCTCATTTCTCCACATCCTCTTCAGCATCTATAGTCTCCTGATTTGTTCATTTTAGTCACTCTGACTGGCGTGAGGTGATATCTCAGTGTGGTATGGTCGTTTTATTCACAACAGTCAAAAAGTGGAAACAACCCAAATGTCCATCAATGAATGTATATATAAGCAAAATGTAGTATTTCCATACAGTGGAATATTATTTAGCCATTAAAAGGAAGGACAACTTGACACCTGCTACAATGTAGATGAAACTTTAAGATTTTATGCTAAGTGAAATAAGCCAGTCGCAAAAGGATGAATATGGCATGGTTTCTCTTAGAGGAGGTTCCCAGAGTATTCAAACTCCTAGAGACAGAAAGTAGAGTTGTGGTTTCCAGGGATTCAGAGAGAGTGGGGGGCAAAAGGGAGTTATTGTTTAGGGGCAGAGCTTCAGTCTTGGAAGATGAAAAAGTTCTGGGGGTGGATGGTGATGATGGTTACACAAGGGTGTGAACGTACTCAATGTCACAGAAGTGTACACTTCAAAATGATCATAATGGTAGATTCTGTGTTAATGTGTATTTCATCACAAAAAGCTCCTCAAAATTTGTTAAATATTCTAAATCTCAAATTAAATGATTGGTCACTGCCATGTACAAGAACACATGTAAAACAGGACAACCATTGATGATTACCCAAATTAAGCTAATAAAAAGATTTAAGAAAGGTCAAGGCCAAGATGGCTGAGCAGCATGGAAGTTTTTTAAATCTCTTTTCCCTGAAATGCAGTTAGATCAACACCAAACCATCTTGCACACCTAAAAAATTGATCTGAGGATTAACTCAACAATCTGCATAACTGAACCACAGAACTCGGCAGGTACATGGCACGGAGAGGTGAACTGAGGGAGAGAGAAGCCATGGAGGGTAGGGACCTGTTTTTGCTTGTGGAGAGAGGACAGAGACAGTGGAGAGAGTACAGGAAAAGCCCTCTCCCCGAAAATAGCTGGAGAAAAAGAGAAAGAGTGGAAACACCCATAAGAGAATTAATAAGAAAGAGAGAAAGGAGAAAGGAGAGGGTGTGGATACCATTATGACTCAATGAACAAGAGAGAACAGAGTCTGAAACTCCATGACTTGATACCTGGTGGAGCTCTGGTGGGAACAGTGAATCCCCAGGAGCAGACAGTGAGGTCCGAGGGATCCTTGGGCCACATAGGGAGAAGTGGTTCCTCTGCTGAGAAGACATTTGGTAGGTTGTGTGGACTCCCCACAGGCAAAGGTCCCAGTGGACCCTGGAGAACAACCATGTTTGCTGGTGTTGGAACAAGGGACATCCACACGCACATACTGGGCATTTACTATGTGCTAGGCACTCTGCTATAAATGGACACTTATTTGTAAATAGTATGTGCATTGTTTTTCCACTGTCCCAACATCTGTACCCCCAACGTGAAAGAACCCAAATATATAAATCAATTAATCACAAACATACAGAAACTCATTGACAATAATACCATAATAGTAGGGGACTTCAACACCCCACTTACAGCAATGGACAGATCATCTAAACAGAAAATCAACAAGGAAACAATGGCTTTGAATGACACACTGGGCTGGGTGGACTTAACAGGTATATTTAGAACATTTCATCTTAAAGCAGCAGAATACACATTCTTCTCAAGTGCATATGGAACATTCTCCAGAATAGATCACACACTGGGACACAAATCAGCCCTCAACAAGTACAAAAGATCGAGATCAGACCATACCTGTTTTGAGACCACAATGTTATGAAACTCAAATGTCAACCCCAAGAAAACATTTGGAAAGACAACACATACTTGGAGGCTAAAGAACATCCTACTAAGGAACGAATGGGCTAATGAAGAAGTTAAAGAGGAAATTAAAATGTCCACAGTCCAAAACCTTTGGGACTCAGCAGGGGCTGTCATAAGAGGGAAGTATATAGCAATCCAGGCCTTCTTAAGGAAGGAAAAAAGTTCTCAGATACACAACCTAACCTTACACCTTAAAGAGCTGGAAAAAGAACAGGAAATAAAACCCCAAAATCAGCAGAAGATAGGAAATAATAAAGATTAGAGCAGAAATCAATGCTATTGAAATAAAAAAAACAGTAGAACAGGTCAATGAAACCAGGAGCTGGTTTTTTGAAAGAGTTAACAAAAGTGATAAATCCCTAGCCAGTTTGATCAAAAAGAAAAAGGAAACGACCCAAATAAATAAAATCAAGAACAAAAGAGGAGAGATCACAACCAACACTGCAGAAATACAAACAAGAAGAGAATATCATGAGCAATTATATGCCAATAAATTGGGCAACCTGGAAGAAATGGACAAATTCCTAGAAACATATAAACTACCAAAAGTGAAACAAGAAGAAATAGAAAATTTGAACAGACTCATAATCAGTAAAGAAATCAAATTAGTAATAAAAAATCTCCCAAAAAACAAGAGCCCAGGTCAGATGGTTTTCTAATTCTACCAAACATTTGAAGAAGAGCTAACACCTATTCTTTTGAAACTATTTCAAAAAATAGATATTGGAGGAAAAATTCCAAACTCATTCTATGAAGCCAGTATTACCTTGATTCCAAAACCAGAGACCCCACTAAAAAGAAGGACTGCAGACCAATTTCCCTGATGAACATGGATGCAAAAATCCTCAACAAGATACTAGCCAACTGGATCCAACAATACATTAAAAGAATTATTCACCACAACCGAGATTTATACCTGGGATGCAGGGCTGGTTCAGTGTCTGCAAAACAATCAGTGTGATGCATCACATCAATAAAACAAAGGATAAGAACCAGATGATCCTTTCAATAGATACAGAAAAATAATTTGACAAAATACAGCATCCTTTCTTGATAAAAACCCTCAGGAAAGTAGAGATAGAAGGAGCATATCTCAAGATCATAAAAGCCATATGTGAAAGACCCACCGCTAATATCATCCTTAATGGGGAAGAACTGAGAGCTAAGTTCAGATAAACTAAGGCCAGGAACATGACAGGGATGTCCACTCTCACTACTGTTATTCAACATAGTATTGGAAGTCCTAGCCTCAGCAATCAGGCAACACAAAGGAATAGAAGGCATCCAGATCAGCAAAGAGGAAGTCAAACTTTCACTCTTCACAGACAACATGATACTGTATATGGAAAACCCAAAAGATTCCACCAAAAAACTGCTAGAATTGATTCATGAATTCAGCAAAGTTGCAGGATATAAAATCAACACACAGAAATCGGTTGCATTCCTATACACCAACAATGAAGCGACAGAAAGAGAAATCAAGATCCCATTTACAGTTGCACAAAAAACCATAAAATACCTAGGAATAAATCTAACCAAAGAGGTGAAAGAATCTATACAGTGAAAACTATAGAAAGCTTATGAAAGAAATTGAAGAAGACACACACACACACACACACACACACACACAAACACACACAAAGAGGAAAAAGATTCCATGCTCCTGGATAGGAAGAACAAATATTGGTAAATGTCGATACTACCCAAAGCAATCTACATATTCAATGCAATCCCTATCAAAATAACACCAGCATTCTTCACAGAGCTAGAACAAATGATCCTAAAATTTGTATGGAACCAGAAAAGACCCCGAAAAGCCAAAGCAATCTTGAAAAAGAAAACCAACGCAGGAGGCATCACAATCCCAGACTTCGAGCTATACTACAAAGCTGTAACCGTCAAGACAGTATGGTACTGGCACAAGAGCAGACATTCAGATTAATGGAACAGAATAGAGAACCCAGAAATGGACCCACAAACGTATGGCCAACTAATCTTTGACAAAGCAGGAAAGAATATCCAATGGAATAAAGACAGTCTCTTCAGCAAGTGGTGCTGGGAAAACTGGACAGCGACATGCAGAAGAATGAACCTGGACCACTTTCTTACACCCTACACAAAAATAAACTCAAAATGGATGAAAGACCTCAATGTAAGTCAGGAAGCCATCAAAATCGTCGAGGAGAAAGCAGGCAAAAACCTCTTTGATCTTGGTCGCAGCAACTTCTTACTCAACACGTCTCTGGAGGCAAAGGAAACAAAAGCCAAAATGAACTATTGGGACCTCATCAAAATAAAAATCTTCTGTACAGTGAAGGAAACAATCAGCAAAACTAAAAGGCCACCAATGGAATGGGAGAAGATATTTGCAAATGACATATCAGATAAAGGGTTAGCATCCAAAATCTATAAAGATAAACTCAACACCCAAAAAACAAATAATCCAGTGAAGAAATGGGCAAAGGACAGGAAGAGACATTTTTCCAAAGAAGATATCCAGATAGCTAACAGACACATGAAAAAAATGGTCAACACCACTCATCATCAGGGAAATACAAATTAAAACCACAATGAGATACCATCTCACACCTGTTAGAATGGCCAAGATTAACAACTCAGGAAGCAACAGATATTGGCGAGGATGTGGAGAAAGAGGATCTCTTTTGCCCTGCTGGTAAGAATGCAAACTTGTGCGGCCACTCTGGAAAACAGTATGGAGGTTCCTCAAAAAGTTAAAAATAGAACTAGTATATGACTGAGCAATTGTACTACTAGGTGTTTATCCAAGGGGTACAGGTGTGCTGTTTCAAAGGGACACATGCACCCCCATGTTTATAGCAGCACTATTAACAATAGCCAACGTATGGAAAGAGCCCAAATGCTCATCGACAGATGGATGGATAAAGAAGATGTGGTATATATATATATATGTATGTATATACACACACAATGGAGTATTACTTGGCAATCAAAAAGAATGAAATCTTGCCATTTGCAACAACATGGATAGAACTAGAGGGTATTATGCTAAGCGAAATAAGTCAGTCAGAGAAAGACAAATATCATATGACTTCACTCATATGTAGATACAAAACAGATGAACGTAAAGAAAGGGAAGCAAAAATAACATAAAAACAGGGAAGGGGACTCTTAAAGAGTATTATTAGTAGTAGTCGTATCAATAAAGTATGGTGACAGGTACCCTCTGAAGAATTGTGGATGGAACAGAAGCCATGTGCATGAAAGAAAAGGAAATGTTCTATTTTTCTCTATAGTCTTAAGAAATCTCCTGGCAAAGATACAAAGTATAGAGATTGTCATAGGGCTTCTAGAACAACCAGACACACCTGAATAGTTAAATTCATTTATTCATTCCATCCTTTTGTTCATTTATCAAGTCTAATTAGACCCTTATGTGTCATTATCTATACCGGATGATATGGACATTTTAACTGTGAATAAAGTTTGACTCCTGACCTCCAGAAGCTGATAATCTAGTAGGAAAGATGAGATATGTAACTGTTGTGCAGTTGGGCGTGTCCAGAGTGGACAGCCTTTATCATAGGCTGAAACGTGGAGAGAGGAATAACCATATCATGGGGCACAAATACTGCATGTGTATAAAGATATGAAACTGACAGCTGGTAGCAGATCTAAAACCTGAGCCATCTCCTTGGATGTGCTTAGGATTCTTGGCCGCCTGCTCGCAAGTTCTGACACTGTGTTCTTCTTTCCTTTCCTGCCCTTCTTGAGGTGCTGTCAGGAGTCCTCCTGGTCTTGGATTCTGTGGTCCCTTGAGATTCTGAAGAGATGGCTGCAGCGGCAGTGGCTGGACTGATCCCTGTGCTACACTCAGTGGCTGGTGACAAATCCCGCTACTATATTGGGCGACAGCTGTGGTTTGGGTTCATCGCTGTGTATGGAGTGGTGGTGTACGTGGTCCGCATGCCCTGGGTTCCCATCCATGAAGATTTCTGGTGCCATGGCAACATTACCAATACTTGTTTGATTGAGTGTTTTGAAAAAAGTTTTAACAGTCCTGTAGTGGGAATTTGGTACTTTTTTTTCTTTATTTTCTTGGCCCTCTTCTTCCTCATGGAATTCTTCATGGCTCAGATTCGGCACAAGCAAATCAAAGCCAAGTCAGTGGAGTCAGCGGCAGGTGAAATGGAGGAGGGTTCCATGGTGGGAATCCAGGAGCATGCCCCTTCCCCGAAGAAGTCCATCCTGAACTTCCACCAGGAGAAGATGCTTTTGCTTTTGTATCTCCTTTACTTCCTCCTGCAGGTTGGTGCACAGTGTGTGTTTTTATTTTTTCTCATGTACCAACACCTGCCCCTGGTGAGCCAAGCCATCATTCACTGCAGCACCAAGAGCTGTCCAGGACCCTATTTCTGCCTGATCAGGGGGACCATGGAGAAGCGAATGTCCATCTACACCCTCATCACCTTATCCTTCATGATCATCCTCTTCTGTTCAGGTTTCTTCATGTACAGCATCCACCATTACCTGCTAAAAGGGCTTGCCAGTGCTAAGTTTTGGCTTGACTAATGTTTGAAGTTCTTATTGAGAGTCTTTCCTCCCTTACACTAGGAAGTTTGTGTTCCTTTAAATATTGTGTCTGGGGCAGGGCTTCTTCCTGCTGTTTCTTTGCTTTAGTCCTTCATAAAATAAACATTTATTGTTCTTGTGTCCTCTCTCTACAGCCAGGCTCAGGTTGTCTAACTGTGTGTGTGGGGGGTGGGTGGTACACACTTGATAACATTTCAGAGTTTTCTCAAATGTGTTACCTAATTTGGTCCTCCCCAGAAGCCTGTGGCTTTGAGCTTGCTACTTCATCCTTCCAGTATTTTCAAATCAGGAAGAGCTTTCATAGTCTTAGAACAAGAGCATTAAAGATTCAGAGGAGATTGGCTGACTTGTGCTCTGGCCTCCCCAATTTGGGTTGTAAATAAAGGGAAGGTAATTCTTCTCTACAGGAAAATTCTCAGCTGGACTGTCAGAGCAAGTTACTCAAGCTCCTAGGTGTGGGCGCAGTCTTGCCACCTCACTTGAGTCTCCAATGAGGACTGAATAAATCTGGATGAATCCCACTGGGGAGAGGATGAGTGTGGGTAGGGTGGGAATGAGGTTTGGAGGAATCAGTGCACTGGGTTTCACTATGTTCAGAATCTTGTCTCTCTCCAAGACCTGACCTGTCTATCTTTTTAAAAATTTTATTATTATTTTTCTGTACCTGTTTATCTTGAGTTATGTTGAAGCTCAGGTCAAGTCTACACATACGTTACTAACAATGCTTTGGGCTCCCTGCTGAGTCATGCTATTTGCAAGCACAAGGTGGTTTGACCAGATATGGCTAAAGCTCTCCACATCTGGGGGGAGGCAACAAGATGGGGATCAGAGTGAATATGCTACAGAGAAGGTATGGCTAGTTACCTCATCCTGTGCTAAGCAGTTGTCCCCAGAACTAGTTTGAGTAGCCATCTTGTGCCTGAGGCTTAGGTTCCTTCCAGGTGCTTAGTGTGAGATGAAGAACGAGGGCAATGCCAAGAGCCTTACCTTGTTGGGTACAGTCTGTGTTGTCCAAGCAAGCATAATGTTCTGAAACTACTTAGTTGGATGTAGTTGGAATTTTTTTGAGGCTGACTGTGACAGGCAGATCCCAAGGTCTCCCCAATGATTTTCTGCCTCCTGGTATCCATGTCTTTGTATAATCCCTCCTTATGAATGTAAGCAGAAACTGTGACTTGCTTCTAACCAATAAGATGTCACTCCTTTGATTATGTCATATTATATATAACTCTATTTTAGCAGATTAGAACAAGACTTTCCCTTGCTGGCTTTGAAGAGGCATTCATGGCAAGGAATTGCAAGTGGCTTCTTAGGGCTGAGAGTGGCACCCAGCTGACTGCCAGCAGAAAATGGGGTCATACAACTGCAAAGGAATTAAATTCTTCCCACAACTTGAAAGAACTTTAAAGTGGATTCTTCCCCAGTCAAGCCTCCAGATGAGAATACAGCCCAGCTTACCCCTAGATTGCAGTTTTGCAAAACCGTGCACAGAGGACCCATGCCTGGGCTCCTAACCCACAGAAACTGTGAGATAATATGTGCATGTTGGGGTGCCTGTGGGGCTCAGTTGCTTAAGTGTCTGACACTTGATTTTGCCTCAGGTCATGATCTTATGGTTTGTGAGTTCAAGCCCCACATTGGGCTCTGCACTGATAGTGTGGAGCCTACTTGAGATTCTGCCTCTTTCTCTGCCCCTCCCCCACTCGTAGTCTCTCTGTCTCTCTCAAAACAAATAAATAAACTTAAAAAAATATATGTATGTTGTTTTAAGCTGCTAAGTTTGTGGAGATTTGTTACATAGCAATAGAAAACTAACACACTGACCCCAGGGGCCCCACAATGGTATAAGAGCCAGTGGAGGCTGGCTGGTCTCAGCATTAATGCATCTGAGGTTTTCACAGCTTTTCTTCCATCCCAGGAAACAATACTCCTTTGCTTTCTTCCAGCAGGTGACCCAGTCACAGTCTGAGGGGCTTGTATAAGTTTTAGCAGAGAGTGCCAGAGACTAAGGTGACTGCTACTTCTGACCCTTCTGCCTAGATAAGAAGGCTCCTGCATAGGCCAGCCCTGGAAAGATTCTTACTGTCCTGAATGATCCACCTTGATCTGCACTGGTGTTGTACAGGTGGGATCTGAGGTTCCAGAACCTCCTGTTGCAATACTACTGTAAAATGAGAACTTGCTGGGCTCACACAATCTCCACCAGGCACAAAGCTTGGCAGTTGGTGCTGCTGGATGCCACCTTCTACTATCATCCTAGGCTGGGCATCTTTGAGCACAACTGTGTGCAGGGGCCTCTGAGGCCCCATTTTGAAACTCAGCTGGGTTTGTGGGGAGGCCACACCCTGTGGATGCGGTTTTATCCAGTGCATGCTTGGAAGTTGTGTAGAAGAGGGAACTGTGAAAAAATTTAGGGGTAAATCAGAGCCAAGTGTTGCTGTATATCCAGTGCCCTGAAGAGTGTCTGGTACATAGTAAGGACACTAAATACATTTTTGGACAAATGGAATATAATCCTGTGCTCTAAAAGAACCTTGATGCTATTCCTAGAGCTTGTGGGTAGTGGTAATACTATTCTCAGGCAGGTTTATTGAGAGTCAAAACTCAAGGTCTGGTTTATATCCCCAGTAAACCTTGCATTTTCCCTTTCCCTGGGCTTATCCTGGTTGCAGGCATGGTGCTCAGTGGTTGGATCTGTGCCATCTTGTTTCACAGAATAGAGGCTGCATCAGAGACTTTAGCTTAATTACAAGAAGGACAGTCTGGACAGTGACAGCAGTCCGTCAACAGCTATATTTGAGCATGCAATTATCCAGATGAAGACTGTCTCAGACAGAGGGAAGAGCAAGGGCTCTGAGGTGGTGTATTGGTCAAAGTTTAATCAGGAACAGAAATGACACCAATAATTTGAACAAGGAGAGTTTGGTGCAAAGTCTAAGTAGTCCAAGGTGATTAACTACGTAATGGGATAAAAGAGGACTATAAGGGATCTGGAAGTAGCAATCACAGAAAACAGCTTCTGCTTCTAGGACTGATGGAGATGAACCAGGAGGGAAGGGTATGACTGCTACAGGAACATGTAGCCTGTGGGGGATGAGAAAATCTGCCAGAGGGTGACAAACTTGGGTCAGAGCTACTCTGTAGAAGCAGACTCACTTGTCAGAGAGTGCAAATGAAGCCAGTCCATAGGGCTACTTAGATGAGTTCTAGCAAGCCTCCCACACACCAGAACTTGGTGGCTGCTGCACCAAGAAATAGCACATTGAAGGAATTCCCTTCTTTCTACTATTGCCTCCTAGTGTCCTTCCAGTATTACCTATTTTATCTAATGACAAATCTTAACACTAAACCATCTGGCAAAGGAGAAATGTTTACAGGGTCCAGCCCTTGTATCACAAAGGTGGGGCAGGAAAAAAAAAAAGACAATAAATTGGTAACTGGCAGTCTATCCTTTGGGCAACTCAGCTTCCATATGTACCTTCCTGCACACATTTAAACTTCTAAACAACAATGAAACAACTCTGTTTCCACCTAACAAAGCTGTAGTTGTTCTTTGTACAAGGAAGCAGTGCTCACACTTTCTCCAAACTGAAAATAGTCACAATAGACATTATACCCATTGCTGACTGTATTCAGTACTTTCAAATTTGGTCATAGTTCCATTGAAAATTTTGTTACATAATGGCTAAATTATAAAGTTAATTTTCTTTTCTTAAAAAATTTTTTCCTAATGTTTTATTTATTTTTGAGGGGGGGGGGGCAGAGAGAGAGGGAGGCACAGAATCTGATGCAGGCTCCAGGCTCTGAGCTGTTAACACAGAAACAGTGAGATCACGACCTGAGCCTGAGTCAGATACTTAACTGACTGAGCCACTCAGGTGCCCCTACAGAGCTAATTTTTAGCAACTTGTATATATAAAATAATAAGGGAAGGAATAAGAGAGAAGAAAATAGTTACAATTTACAAATAAATATGTACACAAAAAGAAAATATGTAAAACTGATATAATCCTTGTAATTGGTCACAAAGTCATAGTTGATATTTCTCCCTTCTTACTTATGTTTTTCTTTGCCCTGAGCCAGAAACTTAAGTTTCTAATAGGGTGACCCAAAATATCCTAATAGGGTGACCCAAACTGTCATTTCTGAAGGGTCTGAATCTTCAAGAGTCTTAACTTTTCCTTTTGTTTGCTATAGTTTTCCATTAACCTTCACTATTGGGCATGGAAGTATTCTGGGTTCCAGAAATAGTTTTCTTTGTCCCCTACGTGTAGGGGCAACTCAATTTCTCACTGGCAATTGTGATCAATCACTCCAGTCTGTAGAGTAACTCTTTTTTCCCCCTTGTCTGTTGGTTCAGCATAAAGATTCCCACATAGCCAAGTGGTGGTCTCATCTTCCAAATCAATAGAGCCATCATGCCCTTGATAGAAGCACTTCCCCACTGGGAACTAAGACCTCCAAACCAGAAGAGTTCATGGTTGCTGAATGGGAAGTGAAAAATTCTGCCAATGTTTTTTTTAAGTATAATAGTGAGAGGAGCTTCTCTCCCTTCTACTCTTTGATTCAGAGAGTATATATATTCTGGCTGTGTGGAAGATAGCACCACATAATGGCTTCTGATTCAAAGCATGTATTTTAGCCTGTTAGACCCCATCTTTTCAGGATGCTGTCTCACAATTGATATTATAACTGAGTTTTCAGTAAGCCCTTCCACCTTTCAATTCAGTCAGCTGCTTCTGGGTAATGGAGTATTGTGGGAGATTCTATGGGCATGAGCCTGTTGCTATACTTTTTTTGCTGCCAAATTAGTTCCTTGATCAGACACAGTTCTGTGAGGTATATATCTATCATCCAAGCACCGTGAACCCCCACTCTGACTGGTGGGACACAGTGGTGTTTTGGATTCTTAGGAATTAACTTCAATTCAGAGCCTGTATCTACTGATCCCTTATTAGTCTGGGTATTTCCTTTTCTCCAGTGCCCAGCTACTGGTAAATGGCTACAGATATCCTCAGGGAAGTCCTAGAGGAATGTTTGCTGTATATACTTGTGGCCATTCTGCAGAGTGTCTCCCCTTTAACCAACGGTCTCTGGATATGTGAATTGGCTTAGGACTAGAAACTGGATGAAAGATCATGAGTCTCCATTGCAATGACTCAAACCAGATCTTTAACCAACAGAACTAGAAGTTTTTCAGTTATATAGATCCAGGTTGGCAAACATTTATTTATTTATTTATTTATTTAAAAATGTTTAATGTTTATTTATAACAGAGAGAGAGGGAACAGGTGAGGGGCAGAGAGAGAGAGAGAGAGAGAGAGAGAATCCAAATCAGGCCCCAGGCTCCAAGCTGTCAGCACAGAGCCTGATGTGGGACTTGAACTCACAAACTGTGAGATCATAAACTGAGCTGAAGTAGGACACTTAACCGACTGAGCCACCCAGGCACCTCTGGGTTGGCAAACTTTTTTTTTTTAATGAAATTTATTGTCAAATTGGTTTCTATACAACACCCAGTGCTCATCCCAAAATGTGCCCTCCTCAATACCCATCACCCACCCTCCCCTCCCTCCCACCCCCCATCAACCCTCAGTTTGTTCTCAGTTTTTAAGAGTCTCTTATGTTTTGGCTCCCTCCCTCTCTAATCTCTTTTTTTTTCTTCCCCTCCCCCATGGAATTCTGTTAAGTTTCTCAGGATCCACATAAGAATGAAAACATATGGTATCTGTCTTTCTTTGTATGACTTATTTCACCTAGCATAATACTCTCCAGTTCCATCCACATTGCTACAAAAGGCCATATTTCATTCTTTCTCATTGGGTTGGCAAACTTTTAATGACAAAAGCCAAATAGTAAAAATTTAGGCTTTGTAGGCCAAACAGTCCCTGTCATAACTAGTTAACTCTACAGGTATAGCAGGAAAGCAGCCATAGACAGTATGTAAATATATGGGTGTAGCTGTGTTCCAATAAAACTTTATTTATAAAAATAAGTAAGGGCTGGATTTGGATCATGGGTCATAGTTGACTCCTGTCATGGATCTAGCAATATTTTAATAGGAGATCTCTTTTATTACTATACAATCAATTAACCACCACTTGAGATCCCAATTGGCCAAAAGCATTCTGATTACCTTTGTTCCTGCTCCCCTTTATTTATTTATTTATTTATTTATTTCAATATATGAAATTTATTGTCAAATTTGTTTCCATACAACACCCAGTGCTCATCCCAAAATGTGCCCTCCTCAATACCCATCACCCACCCTCCCCTCCCTCCCACCCCCCATCAACCCTCAGTTTGTTCTCACTTTTTAAGAGTCTCTTATGCTTTGGCTCTCTCCCACTCTAACCTCTTTTTTTTTTTTCCTTCCCCTCCCCCATGGGTTTCTGTTAAGTTTCTCAGGATCCACATAAGAGTGAAGCCATATGGTATCTTTCTCTGTATGGCTTATTTCACTTAGCATCACACTCTCCAGTTCCATGCACGTTGCTACAAAGGGCCATATTTCATTCTTTCTCATTGCCACATAGTACTCCATTGTGTATATAAACCACAATTTATCCATTCATCAGTTGATGGACATTTAGGCTCTTTCCATAATTTGGCTATTGTTGAGAGTGCTGCTATAAACATTGGGGTACAAGTGCCCCTATGCATCAGCACTCCTGTATCCCTTGGGTAAATTCCTAGCAGTGCTATTGCTAGGTCATAGGGTAGGTCTATTTTTAATTTTCTGAGGAACCTCCACACTGTTTTCCAGAGTGGCTGCACCAATTTGCATTCCCACCAACAGTGCAAGAGGGTTCCCGTTTCTCCACATCCTCTCCAGCATCTATAGTCTCCTGATTTGTTCATTTTGGCCACTCTGACTGGCGTGAGGTGATATCTGAGTGTGGTTTTGATTTGTATTTCCCTGATAAGGACCTGCTCCCCTTTATGTAGTAAATGTGTTCACCTTGTCAGGCAGTGACATGCTGTCTCTTGATCTTTCTAACTCCAGGATTTCATTGAACATATTGAAATCAGTGTAGCATCCCCCATGGCCATATCTAGTCTACAAATGAGAGTAACTACAGAGCTTTGAAAGGATGCAGGTACTCCTTCACTAATTTATTTCTCAAAATCTTAGTGATGGGAGGGTCTTCTAAGCCTTCTCAGGGAATGTGGTTGAGGGTATGGGTATGCATATTACACATAAGTACATATCAACATTTCCATCTTCCTAAACCTTCAGATACCTTCCTTCATATCAGATCATGGAAACTATGGTATCTCACTGTCATTAAGCAGAGGACATTACTGAGTCCAAGAGTCAGTTGACCACCTAAGTAAGGTGTCAGAGCCACTTCCATCTGCATAATTTGAAATACAAAATCTGAAATCTCTAGTAAGTACATACATATAAATTAATTTGGTTTGATACAGAGTTATATTCCACTCTCCATGTTCTTTTTTTTTTTATTTCTTTTTTCAACATTTATTTATTTTTGGGACAGAGAGAGACAGAGCATGAACAGGGGAGGGGCAGAGAGAGAGGGAGACACAGAATCGGAAACAGGCTCCAGGCTCTGAGCCGTCAGCCCAGAGCCCGACGCGGGGCTCGAACTCCCGGACCGCGAGATCGTGACCTGGCTGAAGTCGGACGCTTAACCGACTGCGCCACCCAGGCGCCCCTCCATGTTCTTTTTTTTTAAGTTTATCTATTTATTTTAAGAGAGAGAAAGAGGAGCAGGAGAGGGGCAGAGTGACTGGGAGAGAGAGTGAATCCTAAGCAGGCGCTAAGTTGATGAGGGGCTCGATCTCATGAACTATGAGGTTATGATCTGCACCGAAATCAAGAGTTAGATGCTTAATCAACTGAGCCACCCAGGTATCCCTCTACTCTCCATGTTCTAACTCCCTTAGAATACACTCCCACATATTCCTACGTTTACAAGTCATAATTTATTTAGAGTACAAGCCATTTCCTCTTGGGTCATACTGTGTGTCTGAGTCCCTGACACATGCTGAGATTTGACCCAAGTTGTGGGTCTAGAAGCAATAAGAGGTGATGATAGTGCATCTTGAGGAGAATAAGCATCCCTTTCAAGACATCTGCCTTGATGTTATCATAGTTTTCCAGCAAAGGAAGGCTAGTCATTGTAGCACTTATCTGCTTCTGTTGCAAAGGGATGCTCAGAATTACTTAGAGATTTTAGAATCTCAACTTCATTTGAATCCTACCAGATTTCTCCATCCATGTTTCAAGGTCTCATTATTTCTGAATCAGTGTTCTTTCACTTAAGAAGCTTGTGAAGGCTGTGAATCCAACTGCTATTGTAATTCAACCACTTTCACAGTTAAATTTGTGCTTGATATTCAGCAATATTAGTTATAAGAAATAAAATATTATAGTAGGACTGTGGTAGGAGCTTTCTGATTCTCAGGTTATGATCCTGAGCCTGTCTTTTTCTTCCCATAAGTAATGCAATGTACTTGGGAAAGTCAGTTCCACACCACAGTCCTTGTCATTACTACTGCCATAATAATAAATGCAGCAGCTACTTGGGCTCCCAAGGCATTAATTAATACATCATCATAGGCGGCAATTTTATTAACTGGGATGTCACTGTATGTCATGGATAACTGGCATCCAATTTCCACTAACAAAGAACTTAGTACTGCCCTCAGATGCTAATACATGACCAAACTCACTCTCAAATTCTATCGTTGAGAGTCTGTCTTTCCAGAACATTCTAGTATCAATTCTATATCAGGGTTCAATCAGGAGACAGACCCCGCACCAGTAATTTGAATAGAAGAAATTTAATATAAAGAATTGTTGCTTTTAAAAAGGGTTAGCTATCAAACTAGAAGAAAAAAGTAGCTACTATCTCTAGGGCTGAGGGAGAGTAGTTTAGGAAGGAACTAAGAACTTAGAAAAGCTCTCCTCACCACTCACCTCAAGGCTGATCCAGACATTCTTGGAGAGGCATGGCTGCTACAGGATCACACAGCCTGCTAGTGCTAAGGAAACTTACCAGAGGGCATGGGTCAGAGAAGGTCCATAAACATGGCCTGTTGGGTAGTGGAGAAACCTGCTGGAGGTCATCAGCAGGCTGGAGCTGGTGTGTAAAGGCTACTGAGATGACCCGTACCAAGCCTCCCACATACTGCTCCATGGCTATATGCCTAAAAATAGCACACTGAATTGTGAAAGGAAGTCCTTTTATTTTGCAATGGACTTTCAGTGCCCTCTATTGACAAAGACTGTACTAAGCATTGAGCCAGCTAGCAAAGGAGAAATGTTTATGTGGTTGAACTCTAGTATCACAGAGCAGGGTAAAAAGCATAGGTTTAGTGCTCAGCAGCAATAAATTGATAACTGGTAAAGGGATGAATGCATTTTATGTGTTTAATGGACAGCAAGAAGGTGATTATAGCTGGAAGTGAGTGGGATGGGACAATGGTGGGAAATGAGGTCTGAGAAGTAGAGGGGTAGGTGAAGCCAGATGCTTAAGGCTTTATAGATCATGGTAAAGACTTTGGATTTTAATCCAAATGTGATGAGAAAGCATTAGACAGTTGAGAGCAGGGATGTGATGTAATATGATTTATTTAAAAAGGTCAGTCTGTGGACACTTGATTTTAGGAGCAAAAGTGGAGTTAAAGGAGGCTCTGTTTACCAAGTGCCAGCTAATCCATGCTCCATCTTCTTTAGGTTACACTCTCTTCTGGGTTCTAATCAGAGCGACCAAAGGTCTTCATTGGATGAACAACTAAGGGGCCAGAACTTCTTTACTCTCAAAAGTCCTAGTTATAGACAACATGCAGTGTAGCCACCCTAATACTAACATATCTCAAATTCTCTCCTTTCCTGAGCACAAACCTGACATTTTAAGATTATTAGGTAGAATTTCTAGAGGTGACTGCCACTCATTGCTATGTTTGGAGAATGCCTGAAGTACAGGTAATTCATCAAGATCCTCTTCCTCAACACCTCAGAGTCTTCTCTTTCTTGTTCCTCCTATATCCTATCAGTCCCAACCCATTAGTCTGATCCCTGATGTAGAGTGCCGACATTCCTCTAACTTAAGATGCTCTAGAGAAGACTAGGGGAGAGTCCCACTGACAGTAGCTTGACTTTGAGGACTACCACACCTTCAAAGGAGTTTTCAGAAGAAGTCTTTCCGGTAGTCTTAGTCTGGAAGACTAAGAAGAAGAAACATAAGAAGATGTTTAAGATGGCAGCCATGTGTAGAAGGTCAAGCCATCTTTCATTTCTCACTGGATCTTAGAACAGAGGCCAGATCACTTGCCTTATCTGACTTCATTGCTTCTCTAGACAAATCAAAATTCCTAGGTGGGTGAAATAGAAGTTTGCCTCACGATGCCTCTGGTTCTGTTACCTAAACCTTTACCCTCTTGCATATTTTGTTGTACTTTCCCTTTTGTCTCCACTTTCCCTCCTCAGTGCTGACGATTGCTCCCATTTCCCATCAAAATCTGCTCTCAAATCTTTTACTTATATCCTCTAAGACCTTTGGTTTCCCCTGGGATGTAATGGAATGAAAGAAGCTTAAAAATTTTCCTCTCCCAGGGACCATGCATTTTAATAGAAATCAGTCTGATACCAGCAATTTGAAATGTTTGGTCTAAATAAGAACAACTTGGAGAGCTTGCTGAAATGCATATTGATGGGCTCCAACCTCAAAGTAGCTGATTTAATAGCTTTGAGATAAGGACAAGTTTGTGGGTAAAACAAGAATATGTGTTCTTTCTAAACAATTTTTTAAAGTTTATTTATTTTTGAGAGAGAGAGAGAGAGAGAGAGAGAATGAGAGAGAGACAGGGAGAGAGGAAGACAAAGAATCCCAAGCAGGCTCTGCACCAGCAATGCAGAGCCTGATGCAGGGCTTGAACACAGGAACCATGAGATTGTGACCTGAGCCAAAATTAAGAGTCAGTTGCTTAACTGACTGAGTCACGCAGGCACCCCAAGAATCCGTGTTCTAATCAAGTATCCCAAATGATTCTGCCAGGTGGTTCAGAAACCACACTTTGATAATACCTAAGTTAAAAAGAAGAGACACAAATGATAGAATTGCATGTGTCAGTTGTGAGAAGAGAAGGCTTTACTGAGTATCAAGAATTATGTCACACAGATAATGGTATTCAAATATATAACTATATTTTCTGATTCCGAAATTGTGTCACATGGAATCTCAGTGGAGCATCATTGAAACACTTGGGCTTAAATTGTCAACCTTTGTGATGGGGGATTTTGATGTTCTTTGAACTCCTCAAGAGTGCCAAATTCTGCCCTGCCTCTCCTCCCTGTGGGATTCCCCAGGAAATTATATACATGGCATTGTAGTCAGTTGGAAAGTAAATGTTACTCTATCATTAGCCAGAATAATGTCTGATAATGTACAACATAATGCTCTGTGAAGGCTGGATTGGAGCCTGTCATTTTGGCTCTTGGTGAGTTCAGAGTCTTCTGCTCCCCCACTTTTCACAGACTAATTCTTGGGCTAATATATCCCTATATGCTGTGAAGAGCAAGAGATTGAGGGACTGGTGAGCCACTTACCTGGCAAGCCATATGGAAACAAAGGGAGAAAAAAATAAGAGATAGAGATTTGTAGAAAGAATGCTTAGTTCTGCTCATTACATGGAGGTTAGAAAATTAAAGGACAAGAGGGAGTGTCATGTATGTATACTGATTTTTTTTTACCATGCAGTAATTCAGCCCATTAGCAAGTGCAGCCCAGTTAATATCTAGTACCTAGATATCTAGTTAATATCTAGTATCTTTGTCCTCTTTCTTGTGAGGACAAAGGAAGAAATGGGCAGAAGTAGACCTGATATAGGAAGAGTGTTTGAAGGCCAGGCCAGGCTGAAGGAGCTGACACCAAATTATAAAGCAGAAGTGAGGCCCTGCACACATAAGGGATGCCTCAGTTTGGTGATGTGCTCTTACGGTTATGTTTAATTCCTGCCATGGGCTATCCCTCCACTCCTTTTACTCCCATTCAGGAAAGCATACAAAATGCAAGGCAGAGTAATTTCATTATAGGGTGAATCCTGAATCTATTCTCATTGGTTAAAGGTATCATTTACAAACTTTGGTTGTTTATTAATGACTGGATCTGCTGATGGGTTGTGACCTTGTGGGCAGGTCCCTGTGGAGTGTCCTCCCAGCCTGCTCTGGTAGCTACTGTCCCCAGCTCTTTCACTCCTCTGTTCTCCTCATAGGGCCCTAGACTTCAGAGCTTAGGGTATGGGTGGTGGGCTAGGGAGGAGGGAGGCTCTGGAGAAGTAGGGAGGTTGGTTGATGTCCTTTAATTCCTAAAATGGACTTGAACATCCAACGGTGGGAGGGTTTCTGTTGTTATAATTGTATTCAACTAAGACACATGGATTTCTGGGACAAATTATTTTTACACAGGGAATTATTCTGGAAGCTTTGTCAGAGCCAGTTTAATAATAAAACAGAACCCAAAAAAAAGAACCTTGAATTTTTAATCTTTAATATACATAATCTGATCTTCCCCCTCCCTCCTTCTTTTCTCCCTTCCCTCCCTTCTCCCTTCTTCCCTTCATTCATTCAAAACCAATTTTATGCCTTTCCAAATATCGTGGGGGGAGGGGGGGAAGCTGCTCTTCTGTTTTGTGGATTATCCATTCAATTCCTCCTATTCTCTTTCCTTGTCAACTTTGTTTTTCTGTTAACGTTTTCATTGGAAGGAGTGAATAAATTGCTGAAATAAGGTTAGAGATTATCATCGGATTCAGATTTCACATGTTTTCCCGGCCCCCACCCCTCTGGAGGTTCTGAGAGGGTAATCTGGCAGTTAAGTGTATTTTTGTAACCTGTAGGAAACACAAGAAGACGAAGGATGTGGAAGATACGATAAAACCAGTGTAGACATTGTTAAGAAATTTATTTGCAATTCTTGTTTTTTGTTTTTTTTTGTTTGTTTTTTAAATAACATCATTCCTTAGATAAAAATGCAATCTTACAGGAATATACATAGCGTCTCACACAGAGATGACCCTGAAGCTCTTCTCGAAAGGTTACCCCTTCTAGATTCCCTGGCCTTTCTCAAGGGCGAGAAGGCGCAGCAGGCGAGGCCTTTGACAACGGGATTAGTTGATGATTACAAACTGTACAACAGTATTTACAACAGTAAGACTGTGAAGTCGTGGAGCCTGGAGAGGAGGGGTGTGCAGGGGTGTGGGGGGTGGTGACAGGCAGTGGGATGACGATGGAGGCACCGTTCATCTTTCTGTGATGCTCTAAGAAGCATGATACAAATTGGTTCGGGCCTGAGCAAGAGGACATGAGGAGAGGGGGGTGTATCTGGAGCCTCTTATGTGGACGGAAATTTTGCTTGGCAGCTCTAGGGTATTAAAACAAGATGATTATGAGAGTAACAGACATTCCAGTGCTTCATCAGCTGGGGACCCACCACCCAATTTCTTAACAAACTTGTGTGTTTTTCCACAGGTTGTTCTCAACTACTACCATCACAGATTTGTCCAAATTTGTTTATGCCTTTGATACCCACAGCCTATTTGGTGCTAGACCTCATTCCCATGAGGCTCTAGGAGAACAGCATATGTTCTGGGCAGGGCAGAAAGCGGCTATGGGGTAGTGCATAATCTAGTTGAGAAACCAAGAGATGGATTCCAAACTTGGGGGAATGGGATGCAGCTTGATGCATGGGTGGTGTGATGTGTGCAAGCAGAAAAGAGCCCATAGCATTTGGGTCACTGGAGTTGCCTTACAAAGGAGCCCTTTGCACAGGGTTGTTTGTTTACCGTCTACCCTTGATTCCCAAGTTTTTTTTTAAGCTTTAATGTAGTTTCCCCATGTTGGGAAATCTTTGGGGGAGGGGGCTTGGTACAGGATGCAGTGACCTGTCCTCTTTTGTTCCTCCTTGACTCTACAGAAGGGAGCCTTCTCTTCTCTTCCTTCCTGGTTGCAGGCTCAGGAGAGACTTCATGCAGGGGGTCTGAAACCTGCAGCCCTCAGCATCCCTTGGCAGTGACTCAGTGCTGAGGCTGGTGCCCACTCACCCTCATCTTCCTCATTCCTCTGCTTATACACTCCGGGGCTCCAAGAATATCAGAACAAGAGTTCTTCAGGCTTAAACTGAAAATAAGAACCATCCTATTTCCACAGTTCTTCACATAGAAATTACCCTCCCTTAAGATGTACAACCTCTTCCATCAAGAGACTTTTCTGATAATGATCTAGGTGAAAAATTTTCTTATGTATGAAGTACATGAGTGATTTTTGGATGGCAAATTTGTAGTAAATGTCTGATTTATGGTAGATTAAATGTCATGCTGCCCTTTCTAGGAACCTTATGAAAGTCATTAGATTCTGGGAAATGGGGTGTATGGGATGTCCCCCAAAAGAGAGTATAGCTGTGGAGGCCAGCATCTGATCTGAAGGGAGAATATTTGGTGATGTAACATTTGAAGCTTTTGTTTAATTTTCTCGTCTTTGTCTTGTCTTTCTTAATTTGGTAGAGATTTAGGGGATTTTTGTGGACAGTCCCAACTCTGACTCTGCTCTCAGTGTTGAATAGATTTGTTCAACTCAGCTCAATGCATCCTTCTGGAAATCTCGAATTCCCTTTCAGAGACCCATCAAAAGGCTTTTCTAGAATACTGGAGAGCCAAAGGGCCAAAGGGTCTATACCACTGCATCTGCTGTGGAGCAAGACTCTTAAAATCATGTGAGGGAAAAGTCTTGATTTTAGAAGTAGTAGTATTTCTCAATATAGATAAATAATATTTAGTTCACAGTAATAATAGGTTCAGATGACACTATTTCTACCCAAGGAAGTTATTCTGGTTCTCTCTCCATTTCTCTCTACACAGTGCTCAGTCCTCTGGGAGGACAATATCATGTGTGCAGAGCTCAACCCCTTCACTAGCACCTGTTCCTTAAGGAAGTGTGTGTGTGTGTGTGTGGTGTTCAAATATCTCCCCAACCATGTGGAAGTCTGGCAGAAACCACCTGTTCTATTGGTATCTGGCTTCAAAGCAAAGTTTCATTGCTTTGAAATAAAAAAAAATAAAGTTAAAACCAGAACTAGTTTCACAAAGAAACTATGTAAGAATCTGCACATTGGACTCCTCTCAACTCTTCTGTTGACTAGACTGGGGGGTGGGGAGAAGGAAAAAGGGGGGTTGGGCAGGAAGCTGGAATAGAGAGAATGGCTTGGGGAATGGAAAAGAGGCCCTCTCTCTCCCTGACAGTTGTAGGACACTTCGTTCCCTTGTCTCTTTTCCTTGTGTCTCCTCAGAGGGAGCTGATGGGGAACCTGGATGTGGTGACCAGGAGCTTCGTCGTGAGTGACATTAGGCCTCCCTTCATACCTTCCAACTGACTAGAGTCAGTTTCAGGTGGCATACTGGCTAATACAAGGGGAGGGACACCAGCAGAGAGGAAAGATAGTGTGGCAGATACCCCACATCTAGCCAAATAGTTTGGGAAAACAATGCCAGATGGAAACTTTAGTTTTCTCTTTTTCTAAAGTTGATCCTTGAGGCATCAGCCTCTCCCCTGTTCTTGCCATTGTGGGTGGTTGAACTGGACACTTCTTTCCATAAAATGGGGACAGATGCATAAAGAGTCAAGACATACCCTTTGTTTTGGCCCATTTCCCTTCCTGTTCTCTCTGTGCCAATACTTTCCCCTGACCAGAGCCATGTCTTTTTTTGTTTATTTTTTTTTGTTTATTTTTATTTTATTATTTTTTTTTACTAACTTGGGGCTTAAATGAGTCTTCTCGAAACCAGATTGCCCTTTTCTGGTCTCTTTGTTAAATAGTTTCTAACTCTTAGACAATGATACTTCATTTTTTTTTCTAGGTCCCTCAGGATTGAGATGCTTTCATCCTCCTTAGCAACATTTATAATTGTACTTTGATGAGGCTAAAAACCTGACTACCAGGGTTATTTTGTATGCCTGAACTAGGTTCTTGCTACATATCTTGACATTTAGGAATGATGGGCATATATCAACGGGCTTCTATGAAACCCTTTTGATACCTTCCAAACTCTTCATTTTCAGGGTGTTCTTATTTCTCAGAAAGATATTACTTAGGCATTGAAAGGTACACTTCTCCTGTGGTTGCCTTATTATCTTTAAGTGAATGATCAGGAAAAGTTCTGGAAGGAAAATGGCTGTGAGAAAATGATAGCTTCTCTCCAGACAAGCCCCTGAGATTTGGAAGCAGCGTCATAGGATAAAGACAGAGTAAGGAAGCCTTGTTCCTTTGTCCTTGGACCTCCCAGTCAGAGGGCAGCCTGTCAGACTTAGAAGGTGAGGGGAGGGACTATAACTAATTGCCTGTGAAGCAAAGCAGAGAAAAATTCATGGATCAAGCCAAAATCTAGGAAAATATTCTTCTCTTTCTGCTCAAGACCAAAAAGAACTTTCTAGAAACAGACAGAAAGGAGACAACTGAAAATCACACACATGACTACTAAAAAGCCAAAGTGTGGAAATAAAAGAGTCTGGGCCATTCAGAGGACAAATAAAAATCGCGTTCACCGCCCCCAGAACTTACATTGCACTTCTTCAAGTCCTGTTGGTCCTCAGCCATTAGCAGATTTCTCCTGCCACTTAAGGGTTCTCAGAAGATTTGACAGTTATGTTTTACAAGGTCATGGGGTAAGCTCTACTCTAGGTGGAGGGTAAACATCTAATGGACGAGGTTCAGGATTTCATGACTGATTTAACCAGTCTGTCATGATGACAAGTATCTTATGTCAGCCCTTTACCAATTGACCATGAGGTCATGCCAGAAAGACTCATGGCTCTAGACAGGGAACTCCCATATGAAACTCCTTTCCTTCATAGAGGCATAGGGCCAGATGCCCTTGTCACTGCTGACATTGTCCCTATAGGGTGCAAGGCTAGCTGGTCTTCTGACAGAGATGACTATAAAGAAGAAGGGAACTTGTAGGCATGAGTGGTGAAGGGTAAGGGGCATACTTAGGTACGGCCCTGGGGGTAGCTGGCATGAGCCCGGCCTGCAGCCGGCTAATGAGATTTGGTGATGCAGAAGAAGTCTAAAAGGAAAAAAGCAGCAGGAAGTCTGAGTGTGTATGTTGTGTGTGTGTTTGTGTGCATGTAGTTAATTAAGATTCCAAATTTCTATCCAGGGACCAAATGTACAGCAAGAACCAGGTATTAATCCAAAAGGGCTCCCCTCTCCATCATAATTAAAATCTTAGCAGCACAGTGGCAGACATCTTGGGAAACTAGACAAAGGATGACACCTAACTAATTTCTAGAAGGCCTTCACAGCACTGAAAACAAACCAAAAATGTTTGGATGGGTTGGGCTTGGAGAAACAGGAAGAAACCTTCCTGCTTCTAGACAGTAAGTTAACCTGGGAGTATGTGGCACATTTCTCCACTTTTTCATGAATCAGTCCTTGAAAGTGAAATTCATCTTCATTGGGGTAGTGGACTTTCTCCAACTTTAATTTCTAGGCTGCTCATATAAGGGCTGAGAGCACACTGGGACCAGAAGACATTCAATGAGTAAATCCTGGATGAATGGTTGGGTCCTGTTTTCCCCAAATCACTTCCTTTTCAACCATCATTGTTGAACTCTATTTGAAGGAAAGAGCACCAATAGGATGATGTTCTAGGTAGACACAAACGGGCATAAGAGATGCTCCCACAAAGTCTCTGGTTCCACTATCACTGTGAACTCCTGACACGTCCTCCCCAGTCCTGGTCCTTTCCATGGCTGCCACACACACGAGGGTGGGTCTGGAAGAAATCCTGCTCCAGAGAGGAAGAGATGAAGTGAATAAGACAGAGCTGACGTTTGGATGGACAAAGATTTTTACCTGGTTGCTGTTCTCTGGCCCCTGCCGTCTGAGTTTGGGTAGAGCAGTTGCCAGGGGGAGGACTCCCTTCCCTCCAACCAGCCCGACTCTAGTTCCATCCTTTCAAGTCAGTGTACACTTTCCTGAGGAAACCACTGAGGAAAGTTTGTGCGGTGAAAGTGAACAGAAAAGCCAGCCACTTCTCCCATGGGGGACGTTGATGCCAGCCTGGTGCTGTCCCCTCATGGTGAAGGAGTGTCCCTAGAGAAAGTCCAAATCAGAGAACTGGAGCAGAGTGGATAGAACGAAGACAGGAATAAGACATGTCCTGGTCTCTCAAAGCAAGATGTAGTACGAATATACTTATATAGTTTTGGAAAAATTGAGGGAAATGGAAGCAAACACAAGATATGCAAAACAGTAATGTCCAAACCTGTTTGTGGATCGCGGGGTAATGATTTACACTGGTGATACCTTTGCTCATTGTAAAAATTAAAAGAATATTCGTTCCCTTTCCCCCAACCACATATAGAAAAGCACTTCAGAGTTCGAGGGTAAAGCTTGTCACACTTCAAATACAAAATGATTTACTTACATGCAGCAAAATATACAAGAAGTGAATTCAAAAACAAACTTAATTCAATTCATTATATTCGCTTGGCACAATTGCAATTCAGTTTTAAAAAAATATTTGTAAAATACTGAAACTGACCTGAATTCAAGTATAACAGTTTCTTCAACAGAAACATTATCAATGCAATAAAACATTACACGGAATATATCGAAGCAAAACGCCTTCTTGAGTTTTTCCCTTAAATTTCTCTGTTTTTTTTAAATACAGCTTTAATGCCAACACAACTCACAATTGTATTTTTAAAATGAATATTATTGCATTGTTTTTGCATATCTTGTGGGACAGAAAATGCAAAGAGTTACTGATTCCCGTTTCAGAAGCAGAGACAGTGGTTTGTTTTTGCTTTCAAATGGCCCCAGATTCAGATCTCCCCACAGTTAGACCAGAAAGGGGGAGCGACACACTCATTCACGCATGGGCGCACTGCATGGGTGCACATACACACGTAGGACATGTGCCCAGACAACCCACTACACACACACACACACACACACACACGTAGCACACACACTCACAGAGACTCTCTCATCCGTGCTTCCGCTCTCTGGCACCCACGGATACACCCAGCATTAAAAAGAACCCAACTCAATCACCCATATGTGCAAGACCACATCAAGTGCATTACTTTAAATTATAAAACCAAACCCAAAAAATTGTTGTTACTACCTACGGAAATTATAACAAATTATTGCGCATACACAATGGCTGGTAAAACTCGGACTACAGCGGCTCCACAGAACCCACCGTAGAAAAAGAAAACCACAATCGTTTAAATAATACAGTAAAACCAAACCCGATTTACATTTGCAAAAGTGAAAACAGTAAGGTGGGTGGCTACAAAGCTTTGTAAACACTTCTTCCTCCCCTCCCCCTGGGAAAACAAAATGAAAATAAAAACCAAAAAAACGAAAACTGCAACATGCTGTCAAGAAATATGTCAAATCACAAAACAAAAGAGCGCTCAACAGAAGCTCAGCACCACCTCGTCGCGTCAAGAACTGGCTGCCCCTTCCCTGGCAGGCAGCGCCAGCTGCCCCTCCCCGCCAACGCAGGCCCAGCCGCCATTCTGGAGCTGGGAGCCCAGGGCAGGCTAGGTGAGCCTGACGCAGACGAGTGGGCGTGGCCGGGGCCTTGGCTGTGAGGCTGCCACGCGCCCCCCCCACCAGCTGCTCCGGGTTCCTGAGCTCCTGCAGCCTCTTGCTGTTCCTCCTCCCTCTCTGGGATGGGGCTGGGTCCTCGCTGAAGTCCTACCCCTGCTTCCTTCTGCAAATCCACAGGGCCCTGGCTCTATGGAGACAGTGAGGCTCATACAGAATATGTGCAAAATGATTTTTTTTTTTTTTTTTTTTTTACAAGCAAAGTTGACACCCGTTTGACATAGGGTCCTTTTGGTGAGGGCTACCACAGGAAGCTGAGGTTCTCTTTCATGCCCGGAGGCGAGGGCAGACGTCTCTTCTCTTGCTCTCCCTCCCTGATTCTTCCACTCCTCCTCACCACTCTACCTCTGTGCACACAACACAAACTGGGATTGCTGCCTTCCATGCCCCCCGAAAAACTGGCTCTCCACCACCACCCAACTCTGCGTCTTGTCCCAACGAAATGAATGAAGACGCTGTTCCGGTTAACTCCAGGTCACGAGAACAGTGAGGCACTTCTGAAACGAACCCATTAGGAACATTGAAACAAATAAAAAACCCAGCGTCTCCCCAGCCCTAGCTACTACAGGCTGCCGAGGTGGGCTCTGCTGTCCTGGAGCTCTTCCTCGCTCTTCCGACACGCCAGGGTGGGCGCGCAGGTCTCGCCCTCTTGGCCCTCTGCTCTGTCCTGCCCTGGGTCCCTGCAGTTAACGAAAGGTAGTAGGGTGCCATTGGGGCTCTGCTGGGCGCCCCCACTGAGGATGTTGTCTGCGGCGTTCTCCATCTCCTCTATGGTCATGTCACAGGCGTCAGCCAGCTCCTGGGTTGTGACCTCAATAAACTTGGGATCTTGAGCAAACTGCCCCAGTCCTTCTGAAATCAAGACCTGAAGCAGGAAGGGAGGACCATGAAGAAGAACCAAAGAGGAACATTATTCCTGGAGCTTGACTCTTCTCTTTAAGGCTAGGGCAAGGGGCGTATAATTGGTACCTTTGGGAAGTGTGTGTGTGTGTGTGTGTGTGTGTGTGTGTGTGTAGGGGTGCTCACAGGAAAGGAGTGGACACAGAGCATTGCCCAAAGGAATCAGGGGTGCGTAGGTTGGAGGGGAGATGTTTTGGCTGGGGCACTCAAAAACTGTTGTCAAACACATGAGAACTCAACTTACAGAGGGGGCCAGAGGGGTGCTGCTGGGCCGTTGTCTAAGGTAGAACCCAGCCCACCCTGTCTTTTCTCCTCCCCGCCACCCCCACATGCCTGTCATATTATTCTTGCCAAGAAACCTTCATCCTCCTTTTGTGAAACTTGTTAACCTTTTGTTACCTTGTGCCCCTTGCCTATTGCTGGCTGGCTGCCTCTGTGGGAGAGGATCGTGGGGAGGTGTGCAGAACAGCATGTCTGCACCTGCTTCTGTTCCTGCTCCAAAGGCCAGCAGGTGATCCCAGAGCTGCTCCCTCTTTCCTAAAGGCTGCTTTAGTGACTGGCTCTGAGCCAAGGGGAAGGGATTCATAATGAAGCCTGGAATGCCTTCCTCCCAGTTCCATTTGTCCTGCTCCCCACCCCATCACTCTTTATTTCCTCTCCTGCTTAAGTTTTCTTCAGAGCTCCCACCCTGTGGGACATGCCACACACATGTTTATTTATTGTCTGTGTCTCCTCACCACAGCATGAGCTCATGGGAGCAAAAACTGGTGTCTCAGCTATATCCCCGCACTTAGAACAGAGCCTGCACGTGGTCGGCACTCAATGGAAATCTGTGAACTGAATGAGGGATAATCAAGGTCAAGTGAAGAACAGAGCTTCAGAGCTGGAAGTGACCTTAGAGGCCATCTGGTTTAACTCTCCACCTCCTGCACAACAGCCTGACGACTGGATGGGCGGTGTCTCTGCCTGCATGTGTCCAGTGATGGCGGGCTCACCCCTTTATAGGAAAGCCCTCCTCATTTGGGAAAAGCTCTGTTGGAAAGGTCTTCCTCATGTGACCTTGAATCCGCTCACCTGGCAGGTTGATCTGCCGCTCCAGGCCTGCACTTAAGAGCCCCTGCCCAGGACATGAGGGGCCTCACAGGTTTGAGATGGCTATCATGGCCTCCTAGGCTGTCCCCCCTCCAGGTTTGCTTCCCTAGTTCCCCCGACAGTTCTCATAGGAAATGGCATTTAGGGACCCTGCCAACCCCTTGCTGTGTTCCCCTTTGGGCTTGTTCCAATTTGTCACAGTCCCCCAAAACGTGGTGCCAGGAGTGCATTAGCTGCTCTGGCCAGGGCAGAGCATGGAGGAGCCGGAAGCATTCTTGTTCTAGAACAGTGATTCTCACCCCTGGCTGTGCATTAGAATCATCAAAGGGCTTTTAAAAATATCCATTTAATGTGTCCTAGGTTTCCGAAGCTCCTGGGTTATTCTAATGAGCCCCAGGCTCGAGAACCACAGATACTGATACTGAACAAACCCAGCCCAGGCCCACATTTGCATCTGGAGCCCTCAGAGCTCACCACTGGCTGTAAATTGGTGCCCGGGGCCCTGCTTGGGGTTCACTGGCCTGTGGCAGGGTTATGTTGCTCAGTACTTTCTCCTCCTACAGCAGGCCCGGCCCAAGCAGAAGCCTATAGCGTCTTGTGTGATCACCATTTTCTGCACACCATGCCCTTATTCAGTGGACCCTGGGAGTCAGGGTCTTCCTGGCCAAGAGACTCGACATCCACTCTACTTGGGAAAGGACCAGATCCTCCCTTCTCCATTCTTCATGCAAAGCCCCCTTGCTGCCCTCAGCCTTTCCTTCCCCCTGTCTGCCTGCTGTGCAGCTCCGGGTCACTTACCGCTTCTACCAGGCTGCTGGCACTGCCGTGGAACTGCCTGCCCTGGGCCCCAGCCTGGCCGGGCACAGTGAGGGACACTGGCCGGGCTCTCCGGATGGTGCTGCCACCTCCACCACAGGGTGTGGGCTCCCCAGACCAGGAGCTGCAGTGGATGGACGGGAAGCTGCTGTTGAGTTTCTCGTTGGATTCGGCACCCTCCAGCCGCAGGGTGGGGATAGGCTGTGGGGGCCAGCCTCGGCTGCCTGGAGTGGCTGGTGGGGTGGCACAGGGCCTGGGGGATGTGCTGGGGGAATGGCTTCTCTGGAGGAGGGGGCTCAGGCCTGCCACCGCCAATGCCTGCGGACACACAAGGAACACGGGTTATTGGAAGCAGTCAGGCCTCTGCCTATTCCTAGCAGCTGTTGTTCCCAGCGAGCTCCACCTACCTGGAGCCCACATCCATCATTTTCAGCCCTCTGAATCCCACCCCCCCCCCCCCCCGCCCATCACGACCCAGTGCTCATGTCTGCCACCTTAAAATATATTCTGTGATCATGTCCGTCTGCAGTGATCGCCTTCTCCTCCAAATCCAGAAAGTTGCAAAGGAGTGGAATCAAGCTCGTCTGCCTTTCAGCACTGGCCCTATCACCAGTCATCAGTGAATTCTTTTGCTTTTGGTTTTCTCGTGAGCAGTCTACCAGGAATGCTGCCCTCATCAGCTCTAAAACCAGAACACGAATGCCCTCTATCTACCTATCTTGCAGGGTTGATGTGAGGTTCAAGTGCAATATGGTCTGTGAAGCACCATAAAGTGCTAGAAAAAAAATCAGTGCTTATTGTTTTAATTTTTACAATTAGGCTATTAAGAATGTCCTGCTGATCCTTAGCTCAGCTTGTCTCTGAGCTGTTGTTCAAATCTTACACTGTGCTGTGATTAGACTATTTACATATTGTATCCTCTGACCTCCATGTCACCACCACAACAATTTCTCTGAGTGGAAGTGTCCATGGGAGAGTGTGCAGTGGGAAAGCCCAGACGGAGAGGAAGAGGAAAGGGAACATGGCAGTGGGTTGGGGGGTAGTGGAAAGGCATGAAGGGGGGAGTGTAAATAAAGCAGAGGTTCCTAACCTCATGATAAGAATAGATGGGTGAAATGAACTTCTAGAAATCTTTTTAAATAGCACATACAGTGTCCCCCCGGCCTGCCTCCCCTGCCCACAGCTCTTGATGGTCCCCAGCCTGGGTCCCTGGTTCCCTGGAGATCTGAGGGAAGTATAAGGCTATGCTCAATACTCCAGAAAGCCCAGTGGAAATCATATGTATGCTGGCAATGCCACATCGGCTAAGCAAAACAGTGGATACTTTGAGCCGAAATCATATCAACTTAGCTGAGCCACAATGGCCATCTTTTGCACATTATAAGTTTTGATTGGCAGTTGAGTGCCTTTGGGTATTAAAAGAAATCATCTAATGCATGGGCCTATGGTGAGGGAGTATACAATTTGAGAGGTAAAAACTTTAGGAAATTTAGACCCTAATTTGCCCAGAAGTAGGAGGCTGGCCTTTGGTTCTTTGAGGTTTGCATTATTTCTAAAATCCTGAGATTATGTTGGACATTGGTGTCTTGGATTTCACTGGCTCAGTTGGAGTCAGCCATGCCAAGAGATACTTCAACTGTCAAATCTCTCTGGACCTGCTTTCCTTGAATATCAGTCTCCTCCTGACCATGTTGCTGGCAGAATCTTTGATCATTTCTATGTTTTGGTGTATCTTGCAACTCTGTATAAGTACATCTATAAGTAACGCTATGTAAGTACATCCGCCTGAGTGCTCTGTAGTGTAAGCCAATGTCTGTGGAGGGAACATCTGCACCATTGTAGGAAGAAAGATGAGGCAGAATCCTGGCACTGCTGATCCTTTGGGACCACATGAGGAGCTCCTGTTCACCAGTATTTGCTACATCTCCACCCTGGGAACTGACACCCCTTGTTAACGTTCTCACTTGCGTGGACAAGTGCCCTCATCGGGGGCTGTTAGGGCCAGGGGTTGGGACTATGAGTGGTCAAGACAGGGAAGACTGAATGGTGTCTTGGGATTTGCCATAATCATGGGGGTTTTGTAGCCTGTGGGGTGATGGCCAGTGACATATCTGAAAGTCTGGGCTACCTGATGATGAACCAGATGCAAGGGCAGGACTGTCTTCTGAGAGATGTCTCCCCCTTGATTCTTCTGTCGCTTCAGACATTCCAGGTGGAAGGAGGCCCTTCGACCTGCAAAGCCAGCCATAGAACTGTGATCAGCAAAGGGAAAGGGGACACAGGCCTGTGAGGCTCATACCCTGGGAGGTGTAGAAGCCATGTTAGTGGCCCTTGGATCACCTTCTCTCTACCATTTGGCTCCCATATCAGGTAGCATATGGTCAAGTTCCACCCAACAAGCCCTGCCCTTAGAATCCTGTCTCATCACTGGGCAGCCACTGTGTGGGAGTTGTCTGAGCCAGGCCATGGCAGTTTCTCAGCCACCTGAATGCCTGACCAGTCATCTGGGGGGTGATACCTGGCTGGTCACATCTGGAGTGAGAGGTGTGAGTATTCACCTAGTGAGGCAGAGCGGAGGAAGCCCCTCTTTGGAGATTGCCGGATATCTCTCTTGTCCTCCTCCGGTGGTGTTAATTGCCGATTTTCATCATCCTGATAGGAGAGCCTGGAACAGAGAACTCCTGGAGCTTATTCCGGGAGGCTGAGAAGTTCCACCCCATAGGGACAGCTGCCACCCCTGAAGGCAGTTTGCTTTCTCCCTTAGCGAAGGGAACTCCCACTTTTTGCTCTCCTAAAGGTTTGGCGAAGGGGCAGCAGGAATTCCCCACCCATCCCCCACCCCCCAAGGCTGGGCCTGGCTCTCTGGCATCACAGATGTTTCCAGCTCCTCATACACGGTCTGTCTGCTCATGAGCCTTGCATTTCTGATTTGAGGCAGTGGAGGCGATCTTGAGTCAAAGTTGGTGAGAAAGTTGGAAAACAATTTTTGGCCCACAAGATTCTTTCCAGGAACAGCCTAGGCTCCACTGTTTACATATGTGGGTGCTATTTATCATGAGTACTCCCAATTTCAGCCAAAATTTCTCTCCTTCCCCTAATTTCTCCCTGGCCTGCCCACCCTTCATCATCAGGACACACAAGTGGTTACCTATAGCAAACACCCAGTCATCTAGTCAGTGACCAGCAGAGCTGTAAGAGGCCTTAGGGGGCATCTACTCAATGGCTTCTAAGCCTTTTTGATGGAGAGTCACAATAAGAAATATACTGCTCGTGGTCCCATATACATAGACACACCTAAATGAACTCGGCTTCTGGAACCATACTTACCTTTATTGCATGCATTGCTCTCTGGTGGCTTCTATGCTACTTTAGTCTATTCTATTTCATCAAACAATGTCAGCTGCAATCCACTAAGTTGATTTCACAGTCCCCAGTGGGAGCAGCCTGCAGTCCAAGAAGACAGGTGCATTCTAACCCCTTCATTTTATAGACAAGGCCACCGACTCTGTTCCTGCTGTGTGACTCCACATGCTTCGAGGGCAGAGACTGTGCTGCCTTCCCTGCTCCTAGCGCACTGCCCTTGAGCCTTTGTAGATGTGCAAGAAAATTTCTGACTGAAAACCTCCAAGCCTTTCCTCTCATTTTTGACATGGTGAACTCATCCTATTATATTCTCTTCTATCCAAATTGTACCCACTCTTGAAGACCCAGCTTCTGTTTGATCTTGTGCAAGGAGGCTGTTATGGTCACCCTTGACCCAGACTTTCTCTGAATGTCTATCCCCCTCATTGTTTGTACCACTCTGTGAACAAGTAGTTAGAAAATCTCCATGTTATCTCCCTCTTCTGAGATCTTAACTAGTTTGTAAAATATCCTTGAGTGCTGAGGCCGGTTTATTCATGCTCTAGCAGAGTGCCTGGATGCACCAAGCACTCAGTAAGAGCCAAAACGGAAGGACGCATATGCTTTTACTGATTTCTAGGGTATGTGGCCATGTGAAAATTTGCAGTCTCTACAAATCAAAAGGCTAAAGGGCCGGTCCTTCTTTTAGGGAAGTTACTAAAATAATGCATCTTAAACTTTTTGAATGCAACCCACAGTCATAAATACATTTTATGAGACTCAGTACACACATTAAACAAGTATTTCACTAAATAATACCTTTGTGACATTGGATACACTATTATCTATTGTCTTATTCTAACCTATTCTATGCTATTGTGTACTATGTTATTCTTTATTTTAAAATGCTGATCTTGGTCTGGCTTTCTGGAGCCTGGGGAAGTTTCTGGAGGCAGATACAGAGTTGCTTTTTGTGTTTCTTCATTGATTCCAGGATCCTCTGGTCTTCAGCCCCCTGGAGGAGACCATGTTGAGACTGGAGAAGAGGCTGCCTGGAGCTGCTGAGCCTGCTGGACCAGACAGACAATAAAGGGCCAGCAGGAAAATGTACCAAGACTAAGAACCCAGAATGGGCATCAGCTAAAGTGGATAAACTCCAGCCTTCAGAAGGCTTCAGCCTCTAAAAACTCTGGGGAGAATCTAGCAGTTAGTGGCTGATAAAGTCAGGGCCAGAAAGCTGACTAGACAAAGGTGTGGATGTGATGTTCAGCATTGGAAAGCTTTAAGCACAGTCCTAGCAGACAGTGTGCTGGGATGATGTTACAACTACCAGGCCCAGAACTTCCTTCCAGTCCTGAAGCTGGAGGAAGAAGCCTTCTACCATAGCAACTGCAAAGAGCCAGGCATCAAAGCACTTGTGAGGCCTGTGAAAGAGGCTGACTCAGACTATACATAGGTTGAAAAAAACAATCCCTGTTATGACCCATCCAGCAAAGAAGAGAGCCCCAAATGGTCCAGGGTGGATGTGCAGTTTGTTTGGATGAGGAAGAATTTCAGTATCCTGGCTGAGCTCAAAACCCATCACCAAGCTCACAAAGCCACTAGAGACCCCTTAAAAGAGATGGCTCTCTTCACTCGCCAAAGACTCAACTCAGCCCTGACCTGAGAGGAGTTTGATTTTATTTTGAGCCTAGGGAAAAAGGAAACAAGTTAACTGGGACACTGTTGCTGGAATGGGCAAGACATTACTCCAAAGAAGTTAAGCTTTTATAAGACAAAAGACGGTGTGATGAGGCTTGCATGTTATGTTCACCTGGGCTCATGTCCATAGGTGGTTTTCATGTGCCCTTTCTTTCTTTCTTTCTTTCTCTTTTTCTTTCTTTCTTTCTTTCTTTCTTTCTTTCTTCTTTCCTTCCTTTCCTTTCCTTCCTTTCTTTTTCTTTCTAAAGATTTTATTTTTTAGTAACCTCTACACCCAACGTGGGGCTTGAACTCATGACCCTGAGGTCAAGAGTTGCATGCTTTTCCAATTGAGCCAGCCAGGTGCCCCTCATGTACCTTTTCCAATAAAACATTAATATATAAAAAAGTATCGATCATAACTAAGTAAATGTCACAACCCTCGAATGGGTCTGGACTTGTAGTTAAAAAACGCTTCTCTTAAAAAATTCAAACCGTAAGAGACTCTTAAGGACTGAGAACAAACTAAGGGTAGATGGGGGCTGAGTGATAGGGGAAAGTGGATGATGGGAAGGGAGGAGGGCACTTGTTGGGATGAGCACTGGGTGTTATATGGAAACCAATCTGATAATAAATTATATTAAAAATTCCAGCACTGACAAAAATCTTGGCCACTGTTTGCCAGCAGTGCCCTCTGCTGGGTAGCTTTATTATAAGAAGCTTCATGAACATTTATTTGTCAATACATGTATGTGTGTACTGAGTCTCACTCCAAAGTATGTTTATGACAGTTTGTTTCAGTAAAAAAAGTTTATGAAACAATGTTTTAAAGTTTTCCTGAAAGTATTGCATCACAAGAAAAGCTAAGCTAACTGGGGGATAGTGTGCATGTGTGTGTGTCGGGGGTGGGGTGGGGTGGGTGGAGACACATACATCCATCTCCCTAATGAGGTGACAGATGCTTTAGGCATCTTCTGATATATGATCTCCCCCTCCCCAAGTCATGCCCAGAGGAGGGATTTCAGGGAGCTTCCCTTCACCCCCAGACCCTTTCCTGCACATGGGCTAGCCTGGGGGCAGAGCTCACATCTCTGTGGAGATCAGGCTGGGCTCGCTGCAGTACTCAGTGTCTTCACTTATCTTCACGTCATAGGTCTCGTCCTGAGAGACCTCTTCCTGACACACCATGGCTATCTGGCTCTCCCGGGAGTGGCACCTGAAGTGTCCAAGATGGAGAAATAAAGTCAGAAACTGCTAATCCCCACCATTCCTTCAGCAGGTGAGGTAGCACACATTGCACATGCACTCATTCACATGTGCAATGCACTCACACAGGGAACACGCACGCACACACACACGTGCACACACACTCACACAAAACTGCTGTGGCCTCTTCTTCCTGCAGTTGCTGACAAAGCCGCGGAGCCATGGAAGCAGTAAGATTAGAGATAGAATTCCACATGGAACAAGCATCTCTGGGGTAGGATCCAAGGAGATCTGAGTTCTGACCCCAATTCAGTTGCCCTTTGGCATAAGTCACTAGCTCACCACATGCCTCAGTATCCCTATCAATAAAATTGAACTAACATATGCCCTGCTTGACTCAGAAACTTGTTGGGAGTAACAAATGAAGTAACAGATGAGATGGTGTTTTGAAAGGTAGAAAGGACCAGCTTTTAAAACAGGGTCCTGGACTGTTCTATACAGGTCGGCATGGGCCTGTGCAAAGGCTGTCCTCTCCTTCTGCTAGAGACAGCTGGGGCTTTGGGTGCTAGTTGGGCAGAGCTGGGAAGTTCCTGGTGTCACATTTTGACATGGCTTTGGGTTTGTCATTGGCTCCTTGGAGTGAAGGCATGGAGAAGAAGCCTCACATAGGGGGGTTTGTTGTCCTGGGCAGTGAGCTTGACTCCCTGCTGAGCTTGAGATCCTCCCACACCAGGATGTACCTTGGATTATTTTGTTTTCCCTCCAGACCAGGATCTTCTGCTCATTTGGTCATGTCTTCTTAGCTCTGGTCCAGGTGTTCTCTCTTTTCCTGTCTGTGCCTCGCTCAGTACCTCCCTCCATCTTTCTTCCTATAGTTCCTGAATGCTGGGGCCCACTTTACTCATGGAGGCATCAGGGAAATATCCCAGTTTATTTTCTCAGGGCTCAGTGATGGATTGGCATCTTAGATTTGACCCTGAGCCAGTGGGCTGTGTGCAATTCAGGAAGCTACCGTTCCTGGGTACCTACCTGGTTCTCTGGAGAAGGCCCTAACAGATGGCTGCCCACCCCACAGTAAGGACAGGTGAAATGTTGAAGGCTCTTGATGGAGTGGGAAGAGAGATATGTGAAAAGAGCTTTGGTGAGGCATGATGGGATGAGCTGGAGATGGAGAATGGCAGCAGGCAGGCAACACCACTTCTTGGGGGCCACTGTGTGCAAGACATGCTGGCCTGTCCCCATCAAAAGTAAGGCTAGTCCTGGGGCCACTGCACTTAGCCTTGAACTGCAAGATGAAGGATGAGGCCCCAGAGCTACAACCTTGGTTAAGTTGTTCCTCCTCACCAAGCTGAAGCATACTGCCTTGAGTGTTGTTTACTGTGTTGGGAAGGGAGGGAGCCGATGTTTAGAGAGCACTTACTACATGCTAGGCATTGTGCTAGGTGCTTTGCATGTACCATAATCATTGATAGATGTATCTGTGAGGAGAGGAAGACAATCCCCTGATGTCTCTCCTATCTCCTCTCTAAAAACCACTCTCCCTTCATTTAATATGGAACACAGTTTGGAAAATACCCTTTGAAGGGGGTATTAGTTTACTCTGAGAAGCTAATGATGGACACAATGAGCCTTCATTAAGAAGAGGTTTTGGTAAGGGGAGCAAGGGAGAAAATGGCACTAAGACTGAGTCCCTGAAGGTTGTAGAAGGGGAAGAGGTTTGCAGAAAAGGGAGGGGCCACCAAGACAGTCATGGGTCAGCCACTTAAACCTTGATATTCCTCTGTACAAAGCTAACCCTTTCACATCAGCATACAAAATCTGGTGCCAAGCACACTGCCCTGCACATAGAAAGCATCAGTATACATCTCTTGAGCAGGACTCACCCAACACTGCTTTTGGGTGGTTTAACCAGCCAGGCTTCCAGGCAGTAAGGTTTGACTTGGCTGTCATCAACACTGTTAAATGCCCAGGCCACGTAGGCTTACATGGAGCCATTTGAAAATGGGTGGTAAGAACAGAAGTGAAAACCAGGGGGCAGGTATGCTGTCTCCTTAGATG
Source organism: Prionailurus viverrinus (assembly GCF_022837055.1). NCBI lineage: Eukaryota > Metazoa > Chordata > Mammalia > Carnivora > Felidae > Prionailurus > Prionailurus viverrinus. Next base: position 32,028,102 of record NC_062567.1, read on the forward strand.
AAAGCAGCTTCAGGACACTTGTCCAGAAAGACACTCACACTGCACGATTATTTTCTAAGTTTGCAAGCAGGAGGGATCTGCCCAAGAACATGGCATGCTGGGGATCTTCCCGGCCTGCTGTGGTGGGGAGGCTGTCCTGCTCTGGAAGAGCAGCTCAACTAAGGGTGAAGTGGCAAGATGTGGAGGCATGTTCCCACCCACCCGGCCTTGGGTACCCGGAGCTGTTGACAGAAAAAGCGGGGAGACCCTTTAAGCCCAGGCTGTGCTTCCTGAGGCCCAGAGCATGAAAGCAGGCACCTACCGTCCCAGCACATCATAGCAATGTATCCTGGAGCACCAGGGAGCAGAGGGTGGGGAGAAAAGCATGCGTCAGGAGATGGGAGATCAGTCAAACTACCAGGAATGATCCTACACTGGGGCAGAATGAGCAAGTGCTACCGTGAAGGGCCTCCTGACACCAAAATGCCCCTCCCAAGAGGGTTGAGAAGGACATAAAGAAAAGATGGTAGCTCCGTTCCCATCCTAATTGAGCCAAAGGCCAGGTTTAGGCAGACTTGGGAAAGGCCAGGGGAACAGAGTCTACTGTGGAGCCAGAATGCCAACATCCCAGGGATCAGGGGCTGGAGCTCCTCTGCTTGGTTAGCATGAGAAAGCACAGGAGGCTCTGTCCACAAGTGTGCATCTCAGGACACTTGTTGGGCAGTGGGGCCATGGTGCCTTTTCCCGAGGGTGGCTGCCACATATAATCAAGGGCAAGATTGGGAAGCAGCATTTTTCTATCTCTTGATGGGCTCTGGGGCAGCAGCCTCCATCCCAGCTTGAGGGGTGAGTGGTAGGCCTGGGGGCCAAACTCTCCCCCCATCCACTCTGGGCTGGAGTGTGTGGGGCCCCTGTGCATGGGCCCTGGATGCCCCACCCTCCTGCTTACCTCTTGGAGCTGAGCTTCCATGCTGCCTCCTGTACCCGGACAGCAGGAGACAAGGGGGGCCCATGGCCCTCCACGGTGCTGACTGCGCTGGGGTAGCCAGCGGGACGGGGGAAGCGGCCCAGGGCAGTGTTGTTGGCATTGTTGATGTTGGCGTTGGAGCCAGTGGACGAGTAGCTGCTGGGGGTGAAGGTGGAGTCCACCAGTTTCTCGTGGGATGGCGACTCGGTGTCGCCTTGGCTGTTACCCGCCTTGTTGATGTGCAGTGGGCGCTGGGTGGTGAAGGTCTGGGGGAAGGCGCTCCGGCCGTCGCTTTGGTAGTAGCTGACGTGGTTGCCGAACAGGCCACCGGCCCTCTGTAGGCAAGACGGGAGGGGTGGGTGGAGGAGAAAGCCCCCTCAGCTACCTCTCCTTCTCAGCGAAGGCACGGAAGGTTGTCCGCCTTCCAGAGAGCACAACCACGCCGGGCAGCACATGGAAATGGGGAACTCTTCACCTGCGTGGCCTGGTGGTTTGAGAGGGAGGGACCCAGAGAGTCCCCTCTGAAACCACTGGGGGGAACAGTGAGGGACAGGACCACTTGCAGAACCAGTCAGGCAGGGAGGCTGCTCCCCTGGGACTTTCTAATGAACCCCACGAGGAGTTTCAAGGACCAGTGTAGGATGGCAATCCTTAATTGCAGCCAGTGCTTGGCTTGGCAGCTGTGAGGCACGGTGAGGGCTGAGGGGTGGGGAAAGAGACCAGGGGATTCTAACAAGAATTTTTTAAATGGAGATCCAAATGGCTCACTGAGCTAGAAACCATGTTGGCAAAATGGTTTTGAAAATAAGGATGACACATTGACTCCATTAATTATATCATGGCTTTCTCTCCCCTAGGAGGTTCTTAGAGATTTCAAATCAGGACCCAATGTTTTTTCCTAACACTTTTTTCTTGTCCTGGGTGAGTGGGAAAGTAGCTATCTGCAAGTTGATCTGTGGGGTCTTGCTGGGGCAGTGTTATCATGGTGCTGAGTCCCTGAGGCCATTCAGTGATGGACATTTCACAGTGATGAAGATGAGGATGGTGATGACAGGGTAGCCACAAGGAGGGCAAGCTCCTCCCGGTGACTCCATAGCCCAGGACCCCTGTGTGGTCCCCCTGTGGGAGCTGGAAGGGACAGTTGTGAGCATGGCCCCATTGCAATGGTGGTCAGTAGTTTCTCCCTCACTTGGGAAGGGTTTTAGCCAAGTACCTCAGGGCTTAGGCATGGGCCACAATGAATGGAGAGAGCAGGACCCAAGAGTTCCGCTATCCTGGCAGAGTCAGGTTTGGTTTTCACTTCTAAAACTGACACTCAGCCTTCATATCCAGGATGGGAGAGGGAAGGAAGGCTGGAGGGGATTTTTGTGACCTGGAGAACACATGCTTTATCTCAAGAGGATAATTGCCACTTGGCTCCACTCCTCTGCTACCACGTGGGAACATAAGCCAGATTTTCTGATTTTTTTTAAAGAGAAGCCAGAGGTCTAGATTTTTATTTGAATGTGCTGAATTTCCAAATGTCGGCAAACAAAATAGGTCTGCAGATTAGATGAGGCCCAAGAGCCACCATTTGCAACTTCTAATGTAGAAGTTTCTCTTAGGAAACATTTCCCTTAAGAAAAGGGCTCCTCCCCTCTTTCTCCAAGAGCCAGTGACACTCTGTAAGCTGCCATGTCCTGGGAGCCCAGCCTTGAGATGGAGTCAGCCTTGGAAAACATGCAGGGATAGGAAATAGTTGACTGGGAAGAGCTTGGAATCTGCCTTAGAGTTCAGGGCTTTCTCCCTGGATTTTCTTAGCAGAAAAGGTGAAGCCAGCCCACCTTCTTACTTCAAACCAAACTTTAAAAAGATAAGAGAGTGCTCCTATGGCATCCACCTACCCTGAAGATGTCATCTTCGGAGGCAGCAGACACAGCCTCCTTCATGGCCTTGTCCAGCTCCTCCTCAGCTGTCAGATCTCCAGAGATGGCCCGTCGGATCTCAGGCCCAATGTCATGCAGCGTGCGCAAGCCAGCCTGAAACCCAGAGGGGCACCCAGCCACCTGACCCACCTGCCTCTCCACAAGGCAGGTGAGCCTGAGAGGGTTTATCTGTGTGTGCTAACTGGGGATGTGGTTCGGGACCTCTCTTGTCTGCCCCAGAGTGGAAGAATCCATTTCTCCACCCAGGAAGGATAAAGGGCTGTTCCAGAACTTCAGCAGAGCTCCATAGAGCTCTGGGGAGCTGTGAAGTGGGCAGGACTGTGGAGGGCAGGGTGTGTGGGAAGCAGTATGTAGCCCCTTCACACACCCACCTGTAGAAAGGTTGGAACTCTCAGAAAGTTTCCTTCTGAAGGGACCTGGCCTCCAGCCCACTGATGACAGATTTAAGCCCTAGCCAGAGGTTGGAAGAAGGTGACCAGGCCCTTCCTTAGGGTGTGGACCCCCCCTCACCCCTCACCTGCAAGGACAGGGCGTTCCTTTGGGAAGGCTTGCCCACAAGGCCCTGCTCTTTGCGCTTCTTGAATTTCCGGAAGTACTCTTGGATCAGGAAAGTAGCATAAAACTTGCCAACGGTGACCTCATCGTCTGAGATGTGAGAAAAAAAGGACAGAAGGGAGATAAATGGGGGAATTCAGTTGGGCTTCATTAACTTTTTTCAGCATCCAAACTTTCTTAAGTTTTTTAAATTTAATTTTTTAAAAAGAGGTAGTCTATTAACATGGTTCAAAAGGCAAAAATATACTAAAAGGTATACAGTGAAAACTGTTTTTTACCACCCCTCCCCCATCTGCCTAGTTACCACCTTTTAATACGTAACCTTTCTCAAATTAGTTTATTTTTCCAAAAAAGTCTTTCTGCAAATGCTTTCTGAAAATAAGCAAATATATTCTTATCCCATCTTTTTTTTTTTTACACTAGAAGTAGCCTATTGTCAAAATTATTTCCCACCTTGTTTTTTTTTTAAAGTTAAAAAAATGTATAAAAAACTTTAGTGGTGCCTGGGTGGCTCAGTCGGTTAAGCGTCCGACTTCAGCTCAGGTCACAATCTTGCAGTTTGCGAGTTCAAGCCCCACATCGGGCTCTGTGCTGACAGCTCATAGCCTGAAACCTGCTTTGCATTCTGTGTCTCCCTCTCTTTCTGCTCTTCCCTAACTCATGCTCTGTCTCTCTCTCAAAAATAAATAAACATTAAAAAAATTAAAAAAAACTTAGCTTATATTGCTAACTCATTTTTATTGGATTCTAAAAAATTTTTAGATGTTTGCTTTTGAGAGAGAAAGTGCAAGTTGGGGAGGGGCAGAGAGAGGGGGATTGAAGATCTGAAGCAGGCTCTGCACTGACAGTAGAGAGCTTGATGCAGGGCTAGAACTCACAAACCATGAGATCATGACTTGAGTCAAAGTCAGACGCTCAACCGACTGAGCCACCCAGGTGTCCCTATTTGATTCTAAAACTTGAGATGCCCATCATAAACTGACCAGTCCCCTAAGTGCAAACAGTTCTGCTTAAAGATGGGGTTTGGTGTAAGGAGCACCTTCTCCTCTAAGTCTAGGTTTTTCTTATAATTAGACAGATTGGGTTTTCTTACCATGTGGCTTGGCTGGGTCCCTGCTGGGCTGGACCCCCAAGTTACACAAGACATAAGCAGCCTCTGTCTTGGGAATGAACCAGGTGGTGGAGAAGCCAATGACTCTCCAAGGAGAACACTGCATGCCCTATGAGTAGCTCCTTGGTTCCATCTTCTTCTCTGGGAAATGGGCCCAGGAGATAGCTTGTAGGTTAGATATAGGGGCTTGTGATGGTTCTCTTACTCCTAGTTGTACTTTAAGAATAGCCAAGTCTACAGCAGTTATGACCTTCTACATGACAAAGACCTCATTACCATGTGAGAGGGAAAGCCCTGAGTTCCCTGTTTAGGGTAGTTGGGGAGGAAGAGTGGTAGGGAAGAAAGAGCTTGGAGTTCTAGCATCCCTCAGACCTGGGTTTGGATTCTGAACATACTAGGTAGTCACCATGTAGTCTTGGGTCAGCTACATAGTTTTGAAGAACTTCAGTTTCTTGAGCAAACTTCATAGTAACGTTATAAGGATTAAATAATGTATGCAAAACGTAAGATGATGCTTGGCCTGTGTAGGTGACTTTTCACTTAGCTTCTGTCCTGCTTCCCTTTGGGAAGTGGTTCTCAACAGGGGGGGGGGGTGGTGTCACAATTTAAGGAGTGTTTTGGGATTGCGTGGGACTTTCTTTTAGCTGTCACAGTGTGCTACAGGTATTAGGTGGTTCCAGATGTGTCCCTTAAAATACAGGCATGTTTTACACAACAAATAATAGCTTTGCAATCTGCTATATGTCCATGTGGGGACATAACCTGTCTATAACTATCTAAGCTAAGAACCTAACTGCATTTTACATATGAACAGAAAATAATTTTTTGCCTGCTTTTAACATATCCAGAATTTTCCAGGAATATAACTGCTGTGTAAATTGATGGAAGACCATATTTGCTTTGTTTCCACTTGGTTAAGAGGGGTTTACATTTTGGAAAATTGTATCTCTGATGGCAACACTGCTCATGGTCTGAGTCACCTGCGGTCTGCTGCGGTCTGTAAGTAGTCACCTACTTACATCGGTCTGCATTTGTTCTATGTATGTGCACATACGTAGGTGCATGTATGTATACATACCTGTGGATATTATATTATTTAATATACTTAGTTATCCCTCAAAATGATAAACACAAAATGTCAATGATATTCAATATCATCTTAGTTCCTTTAAACACAAACTTATTCATCATATGTAGATGTGTGCAAGTATTTCAGTTAACTATGACTTTTGGCATAGTGTCATAAGCCATAGTGCTTTAGCATGTATATATTGAAGAACATTTGACTTTAATGTATTTTATATTAAAGTGTTATATTAATATTTTGGAAATTATATATGTAGGAAGATTATTATTTTCATTCAGGGTAGTAGTAAGAGCATTATAAACTTTTTGTTATGAAAAGGGGCTTTGGGTTCGACAGGGTAGAGAAACACTGCCCTAGGAGAAACAAAAAGAATTTCAACCCAGAGAGGATCTCAGGGGATTCTTTTTCCAGGGCACCATTATTTCCAGAGCAAACAGCCTGGTAATTTATGGGGAAACTTATATTTGCAGAGTTTCCTTGGAAATTCTGTCAAACCTGTAAGTATTGAGGGGCCTTGCTTGGTCTTGAAATGTAGGATTGGACCAGATTTCCAAGCTGACATTCTGTATCTGAGTTTGTGAAGGGCATGGCACCCTCGTCCCTTCTTCTTTTAAAAAAAATTTTTTTTAACGTTTATTTATTATTGAGAGACAGAGAGAGACAGAGCGTGAGCAGGGGAGGGGCAGAGGGAGAGGGAGACACAGAATCTGCAACAGGTTCCAGGCTCTGAGCTGTCAGCACAGAGCCTGACGTGGGGCTTGAGCTCACAAACCGTGAGATCATGACCTGAGCCAAAGTTGGACGCTTAACCGACTGAACCACCCAGGTACCCCTACCATCGTCCCTTGTAACCAATAGCACCTTTGAGCCCCACACACAAAGGGCCTGGGGAAAGCAGGCCTCCCAAGACTCTAGTAGATTCAGAAACCAGGCAAGAGATCCTGAAGTACTCACCACCTGCAGGGGGCACCACTTGGTCTAGCAGCTTCATGCTGGTACGCTTCCAGATCTTCTTGATTATGGCCCGCAGCTCCTCATTGGCTTGCTCTAGGTTCCCTGAGGGGAGGGAGATGCAAGGCTGAAAAGGATCATCAGCCCCTTGGGGCCCTCCCATGGAGTGGGTCCTTCTGTGTAGAGTGGGAAGCCGCTACTGGTGGCATTTTGCCCCACAGAGAGACATGGTCCACGAGCTTCACTCTCTCTCTAGGCTACCTCCATCCATTTCTGTTTGTATTGTTCTCTGCACTCCTACTTCCCCCTCCCTCCATTCCCTGTCCAGTGCAATTCCTTTTTGCTTCCTCTCTGCCTGTTGCTTGGGCCAGCCACTGGTATCCCTTCACCCCCACATGCTGCTTCCTTGTGGGTGGCACTTGGAGCAGACCAGACAGCCTGCCCTGACTAAGCTCAACAGCCACCTGCCAGAGAGCATGAGGGACTGTTCCAGTGCATGGCATTTCTCATGGGCCTCTGTGGGTGATTGGGAGGTTTCCCCCGCATAAGGCATAAAGCATCCATACACAGGGGGACCTTGGTGTCAAAGCCCTTTTCTGAGTCTCCTGTGGGGAGGATGTGGCAAAAAAATTTCTACTTCTACCTCAGTGTAGACAGTAGACACTGGGTTCTGTTTTGGAGTTTCTCTGGGTCTACTTTTTCCACTGGTAAAATGGACTTAATTTGATGCCTATCTGGTGCAGCCTCTAGGCCACTGGTGGTAGAGCAGCTGTAAGAGAGGATATGGTGGGCAGTAGTCTAAAATTCTGCCTGAGCTATCTCCCACCACCACCAATATATACACACCCTGCATGGTCCCTGGGACTGTGACTCTGATGGATTTTACTCCTGTGATTATATTATATTATGTGGCTCCTATCACCTTAAGATAGGGAATCTAGGTGGGCCTGACCTAACACATGAGCTCTTTAAAAGTAGAGAGTTCACAGGTGCAAACTTCCAGTTATAAAATAAATAAGTCCTGAGATGCAATGTACAGCATAGTAACTATGGTTAATAATACTGTACTGCATGATAGTTGCTAAGATCTTAAAAGTTCTCATCACACACACAAAATTATAATTATATATGGTGATGGATGATAACCAGATTTATTATGGTGATAATTTCTTAATATATATAAATGTGGAATCATTATGCTGTATATCTGAAACTAATGTAATGTTATATGTCAATCGTACTTCAATAAAACCAAACCAAAACAAATAAAAAAGTAATGCATGAAGAAGGTCAAAAGATAAAACTAGAGAGTTGTCCCAAGTTGGAAGCAGAAGGAATAGGAGGTAGCTGCTATGGCCTGAGAGAAAGCACACACTGATGCTGTGATGCTTGCTACAATGGCAAGAAATGAATTCCTCCAAAAACCTAAATGAGCTGGAGCTTCTGGAAGAGGACACATCCTGATCAATATCCTGATTTGGCTTTGTAAGACTCTTAGCAGAGAACTCAGCTACTCCATGGCTTGACCCCTGACCTTTAGAACTGTGGGCTCATAATAGGTATTGTTCAAGCCAAAGAATTTGTGGTAATTGGTATAGGTATAGGAAACCAATACAGGGGTGTTTACTGCTACTACACAGGGGAAGCAGTATGGTTGAGAGCTCTGGTGTTAGACTATCTGAGGTGAAATCTGCCCTGTGGCCACACCAGAGAGTCCTGTGGAAAGTGGTCCAACAGGAGTAAGCAGAGGTGGCAATGGAGAGAGAGTGATGGATTCCTGAGTCCCCTGTCAGATCCAAAAAGTACCTGGAGCCAGAGGATAATCCTGGGCATTCCAGTTATGGAGGCATCCCTAACGGTTAGGTTCACTTCCTGGTTAGGTAGTTAGTGGTTTCTGACATATACAATGAAAGAGTCATGATTAAAATAATGCTCAAATAAAAATGCTTATCTTTTGTAGTGGGTTGAATAGTGTCCCCACCAAATTCATGTCCACATGGAACCTTAGCACATGGCCTTAGTTGGAAATAGGGTCTTTGCAGATGTTACTAGTTAAGACAAAGTCATACTTTATTAGAGTGGACCCTAAATCCAATACTACTGGTGTCTGTATAAGAAGAGGAGAAGACACATGGAGACACACAGAAAAAAGGCCATGTGAAGATGGAGGCAGAGACTAGAGTGATACAGCTATGGCCAAGCAATACCAAGCATTGCTGGCCCCCACCAGAAGCTAGAAGAGAGTCACAGAGCAGATTTTCCTTTGAACCTTGGGGAAGAACAAATGTCACCCATACTTCTCCCATTCAGTAGGTTGCCTTTCCTTCACTGTGAAATTTTTTTGGTTTGACGTAATCTCGTTTGTTTATTTTAGCTCTTTGTCCTTGCCTGAAGAGACTGGTCCAAAAATATTGCCAAAACTGACGTCAAAGAATTTACTGCCTATACTTTCTTCTAGGAGTTTTATTGTTTCAGGTCTTACATTCAAGTCTTCATTTAAATTTTATTTTTGTATGTGGTGTAAGATAGTGGTCCAGTTTCATTCTTTTGCGTGTAGCTGTCCAATGTTCCCAGTACCATTTATTGAAAAGACTTTTCCCCCATTGTATATTCTTGCCTCTTTTGTCATAGATTAATTGACCACATATGTGTGGGTTTTTTTCCTGCACTTTCTGATTCTATTCCATTGATCTATGTGTCTGTGTTCATGCTGGTACCATACTGTTTTGATTAGTATACTAGCTTTGTAGTATAGTTTGAAATCATGAAGGATGATACTTCCAGCTTTGTTCTTCTTTTTCAAGACTGTTTGGTTATTTATTTTTGTGGTTCCATGCACATTTTGGGATGCTTTGTTCTAATTCTGTGAAAAATGCCATTGGTATTAAAAAATTTTTTTTAGTGTTTACTTTTGAGAGAGACAATGTGTGAGTGGGGGAGGGGCAGAGAGAGAGACACACACACACAGAATCCGAAGCAGGCTGCAGGCTCTGAGCTGTCAGCACAGAGCCTGACATGGGGCTCAAACTCACAAACCATGAGATCATGACGTGATCTGAAGTCAGATGCTTAACTGACTAAGCCACCCAGGTGCCCCGCCATTGGTATTTTGGTAGGGATTGCACTGAATCTGTAGAATGCTTTGGGTAGCATGGACATTTTAACAATATTAATTCTTCCAATCCATGAGCACAAAATATCTTTCCATTTATTCATGTTGTCAATTTCTTTCATCAATGTCTTAAACAGTATTCAGAGTACAGGTCTTTCACTTCTTTGGTTGAATGTATTATAGGTATTTCATTATTTTTGATACAATTGTAAATGGAACTGTTTCCTTACTTTATTTTTCTGATAGTTATTAGTGTATAGAAACAGTGATTTCTGTATGTTAGTTTTGCATCCTGTGACTTTACTGAATTCATTTGTCACCTGTAATAGATTTGGTGGAGTCTCTAGGGTTTTCTCTACACAATATCATGTCATCTGCAAATAGTGACAGTTTTACTTTTTCCTGTTCAATTTGGATGCCTTTATTTCTTTTTCTTGCCTAATTTCTGGCTAGGACTTCCAATACTACGTTGAATTAAAGTGGTAAGAGTGCACATACTTGTCTTGTTCCTGACTGTACAGGAAAAGCTTCAGCTTTTCACTACTGACCATGGTGTTAGCTGTGGGTTTGTCATATATGGCCTTTATTATGTTGAGATACATTCCTTCTATACCCACTTTATTGACATTTTTGATCATAAAATGAATGTTGAATTTGTTGTGTTTTTTTCTGCATCTATTGAGATCATCATATGATTTTTTATCCTTTGTTTTGTTAATGTGGTATATCACATTGATTAATTTGTGGATGTTGAACCATCCTTGCATCTCTGGAATAAATCTCGCTTGATTGTGATGTATAATCCTTTTAATGTATTGTTGAATTTGGTTTGCTAATATTTTGTTAGGAGTTTTACATCTATATTATCAGGGATACTGGCCTGTAATTTTCTTTCTTGTGGTATTTTTGTCTGGTTTTGGTATCAGAGTAATGCTAGCTTTGTAAAATAAGTTTGGAAGACTTCTTTCCTCTTTAATCTTTTGGAATAATTTGAGAAGAATAGGTACTAACTCTTCTTAAATTTTTTAAATTTATTTTTATTTTTTAATTAAAAAAATTTTTTTAATGTTTATTTTTGAGAGAGCGAGAGAGAGACAGAGCATGAGCAGGGGGAGAGGCAGAGAGAGAGGGAGACACAGAATCAGAAGCAGACTCCAGGCTCTGAGCTGTCAGCACAGAGCCCGACATGGGGCTTGAACTCTATGAGATCATGACCCAAGCCAAAGTTGGACACTTAACCGACTGAGCCACCCAGGCGCCCCCTTAATTTTTAAAATGTACTTATTTTTTTTTCAATGTTTTATTTATTTTTTTTGGGGGGAGGACAGAGAGAGACAGAGCATGAACAGGGGAGGGGCAGAGAGAGAGGGAGACACAGAATCGGAAACAGGCTCCAGGCTCTGAGCCATCAGCCCAGAGCCTGACGCGGGGCTCGAACTCCCGGACCGCGAGATCGTGACCTGGCTGAAGTCGGACGCTTAACCGACTGCGCCACCCAGGCGCCCTAGTACTTATTTATTTTTGAGAGAGAGAGAGAGAGAGAGAGAGAGAGAGAGAGACAGTGAGCTAACAGGGGAGGGGCGGGGGGGGGGGAGAGAGAGAATCCCAAGCAGGCTCCACACTGTCAGCACAGAGCCCAATGTGGGGCTCGAACCCATGAACTGTGACTATGACCCACCCATGAACCATGAGACTATGATCTGAGCCAAAATTGAGTCAGACACTTAACCGACTGAGCCACCCAGGTGCCCTGATACTAACTCTTTTTTAAATGTTTAGTAGAGTTCACTTGTGAAGCTGTCTGGTCCTGGACTTTTGTTTTTCAGAAGTTTTAAAATTACTGTTTCAATTTTATGACTTGTAATTGGCCTATTCATATTTTCTATTTTTGTGTGTGTGTGATTCAGTCTTTGGAAGGTTATGTGTTTCTAGGAATTTATTCATTTTTTTTTTTTTAGGTTTTTCAATTTGTTGGTATATAATTGTAGTAATCTCTTACCCTTTGTATTTCTTTTCTTTTTAATTTTTAAAAATGTTTATTTATTTTTGAGCAGGGGAGGGGCAGAGAGAGAGGGAGACACAGAAACTGAAGCAGGCTCCAGGCTCTAAACTGTCAGCACAGAGCCTGATGCAGGGCTTGATCCCAAGAACCGTGAGATCATGACCTGAGTTGAAGTCTGACTGTTAACCGACTGAGCCACCCAGGCACCCCTTACCCTTTGTACTTCTGTGGTGTCGGTTGTAACTTTTCTTTCATTTCTAATTTTATTTATTTGGGTCCTCTCTCTTTTACTCTTGAGTTTGGCTACTGATTTTATTTATCTTTTCAAAGAACCAGCTCTTACTTTCACCGATCTTTTCTTTTTTTTTTTTTTCCCCAATCTCTATTTCATGTATTTCCACTCTGGACTTTATTATTTCCTTCCCTCTACTAGTGTTGGGCTTTGTTCCTCTTTTTCTAGTTCCTTTGGGTATAACGTTAGATGGTTTATTTGGGATTTTTTTTTGTTTCTTGAGGTAGGCCTGTATCATTATGAGTTTCCCTCTTAGAATTACTTATGTTGCATCCCATAGATTTTGGAAAGTTGTATCTCCATTTTCATTTGTCTCAAGGTATTTTTGTTTGTTTGTTTCCTCTTTGATTTCTTTGTTGACCCATTGGTTGTTTAGTAACAAGTTGTTCAGTCTCCACATGTTTGTGGGTTTTTTTCCAGTTTTCTTTTTGCAATTAATTTCTAGTGTCATACCATTATGTTTGGAAAAGATGCTTGATATGATGTCAGTCTTCTTGAATTTACTGAGACTTGTTTTGTGGCTTAACTATCCTGGAAAATGTTCCATGTGCACTTGAATAGAATGTGTATTCTGCTGTTTTGTATGAAACGTTCTATATATATTTATTAAGTCCATCTGGTCCAATGTGTCATTTAAGGCCAATATTTCCTTATTGATTCTCTGGATGATTTATCCATTGATTAAGTGGGATATTAAAGTTCCCTACTATTATTGTATTAATGTCAATTTCTCCCTTTATGCCTATTAATATTTGCTTTATATACTTAAATGCTTTATGTTGGGTGTATAAATATTTACAAATGTTATATCCTCTTCTTGGATTGAACATTTTTTCATTGTGTAATGCTCTTCTTTGTATTTTGTTATAGTCCTTGTTTTAAAGTCTATTTTGTCTAATATGAGTACTGCCTCACTAGCTTTCTTTTTGTTTCCATTTCCCTGGAATATCTTTTTGCATCTCTTCACTTTCAGTTTCCGAGTGGCTTTAGATCTGAAATGACTCTCTTATAGGCAGCATATAAATGGGTCTTGTTTTTTATCCATTCAGACACCCTATGTCTTTTGATTGGAGCATTTAGTCCATTTATTTTTAATGTGATTATTAATAGGTATGTACTATCATCATTTGGTCAGTTGTTTTCTGGTTATTATTGCAGTTCTTCTCTGTTTCATTTTTCTTCTTTTGGTGTCTTCCACTGTGGTTTGATGGTTCTTTAGTTATGTTTGGGTTTCTTTCTCTTTATTTTTGTTTATCTATTGTAGGTTTTGGTTTGTGGTTACCATGATGTTCATAAATATTGCTCTCTCTATATATATAGCAGTTTATTTTAAGCTAATAGTCACTTCAGTTTGAACAAAATTTGTTTTTAGTTTGAACACATTCTAAAAGCACTACATTTTTACCCACCACCCGCAATATTTTATGTTTTTGATGTTATATTTGATATATTTTTTATTTTGTGTATTATTTACTTACTGTAGTTATAGTTAAATTACTATTTTTGTTTTCTTAATATTCATACTATCTTTTTTTAAAATGTTTATTTATTTTTGACAGAGAGAGAAACAGAGCATGAGCAGGGGAGGGGTAGAGAGAGAGGGAGACATAAAATCTGAAATAGGCTCCAGGCTCTGAGCTGTCAGCACAGAGCCCGATGTGGGGCTTGAACTCACAGACCACGAGATCATGACCTGAGCTGAAGTTGGATGCTCAACCGACTGAGCCACCCAGGCACCCCTATTCATACTATCTTTTTAAGTGGCTGATTTACTGATAAATATAAGTATATAAATACATATATTCTCTTTATCAGTGAGTTTTTTCTTCATGTACTATTTCCAGTTATGGCCTTTTCTTTTCTGCTTAAAGAAGACCATTTAACATTTCTGATAAGCTTGGTTTAGTGGCGAGGAACTCCTTTAACTTTTGCTTGTCTAAGAAACTATCTCGCCTTCAATTCTGAATGATAACCTTGCCAGGTAGAGCATTCTTGGTTGACAGTTTTTTCTTTCAATACTTTGAATATATTATGCTACTCACTTCTGGCCTGCAAAATTTATGCTGAAAAATATGATAGTTTTATGGGGGGTTCCTTTGGGCATAACAAGTTGTTTTTCTCTTGTTGCTTTAAAATTTTTTCCCCTTGTCTTTAACTTTTGACAATTTAATAATATTCCTTGGTATAGGTCTCTTTGGGTTCTCTTTTAGGACTTTTTGTGCTTCCTGGACCTGGATGTTTGTTTCCTTTCCCAGGTTAGGGAAGTTTTCAGTCATTATTTCTTCAAATAAGTTTCCTGCCCCCCCGTCTCCTTCTGGAACCCTTATAATGTGAATTTTAGTGCATTTGATGTTGTTCTAGAGGTTCTTAAAACCATTCTCATTTCTAAAAATTCTTTTTTCTTTTTGCTGTTCTGACGGGATGATTTCCACTATTCTGTCTTCCAGATTGCTGATCCACTCTTCTGTATCATCTAATCTGCTGTTGATTTCTAGTGTATTTTTCAATTCAATTCTTGTATTCTTCATCTCTGTGACTTCTGTTTTGTACTTTCTTATATTTTGTAACTCTTTGTTGAAGTTCTCACTGTGTTCTTTCATTCTTATCCTGAGTTTGGTGAGTATCTTTATGGCCATTACTTTGAAATCTGTCTGGTAAATTACCTATCTCCATTCCATCAGGGATTTCCCACCCCCCCCCCCCCCCCCGCCCCCGGGTTTTATTTTTCCCTTTCATTTAGAACATATTCTTCTGTCTCCTCATTTTGTTTGACTTTCAATTTTTGTTTCTACAAATTAGGTGGAATAACTACCTCTCCTATTCTCAAGGAGTGGCCTCATGTAGGAACATCCCCTGTGTAGATTGCATGTGCCTGGAAGTTTTGGCTGGCTGGCTGGAGTTGAAGCCAGCAGGGCCTCAGGGAGTCAAGGGACATACGGTGCTTGGATCACCCTGATGGAATGGCTGGAGCTCAACAGCCACTGACTGGGGGTGTCCTGGGGTGCACTGAGACCAGGTCACTTTGGTGGGTTGGCTGGAGTTGGTGGGCATGGGTGGGGGCTACCTGGGGGAAGCTGGTGTGGGCTAAGGGCCTGGGGCTCATTGGAGCAACCCTATCAGGCCAACTAGAGCACTTAGACCCTGCTCTCATCTGCATTATCAAGGTGAAAGAGGAATGTAAACAATGGTGCTTTTTGGTACCTCCAACCTGGAAAGAATTCCAGTACTCCCCCCACCATTTAGTGGATGTAAATGGATTTCCTTCACTTATAGTCCTGTTGCCTGTTTTCCCCCTGTGTCTCAGGGTAGGTGAGTCTGGGTGCAGGTCCCTCAGTGCTATCCCTCCTCATTGCAGGTCATCACATTGGTCAGGGTGTTTCCATGGTTACCATGTTTTCATCTTTCCTGCCATTCTCTGTGTGGTGCTTCTAACATTTGTTGTGCAGAAGCTGTTTTTCAGGATGAATTGCTCTATATGTGGGTGTAGATTTGGTGTGTCCTTGGGAGGAGGTGAATTCAGGGTCTTCTTACACCAGAATCTCAGACTGCCTCCTTCAACCTTTGTTTCTCTTTAGTTTGGCAGCATAACTTGAACTATTTTCAATTTTTTAAAGATTAGCTCATTACTTTGACATGTGTCTTGCTGGCCTGGTTCTTGTTTTCCTTCATTGTAGATGTTTCTATTATTTTGTGGAAGGATTTAACTGAGAAATGGCACTTCTTTGGATTCTTCACTGAACTGAATTCCCACACATCATTATCATTCTTATTTTACAAATGAAGAAACTGAAGTAGAGAGAGAATAAATGCCTTATCAAGTTTTAAACAAGCTTCAACAGCTGACTTTGAGGCAGGTGGTCTTTTGACCACACTCTAGGAAACATTGTAATTAAGCTAGAAGCTCTTGGAGAGCAATTGCATCTTCTTAGGTACATTCTATATAGCCTTTTCCACAGAGTGGTTCAGAAATACTTATCAATTACAAAGACAGCTGATTATCTCAGCCAAGGCTGCTGCTAGCCCATAGGGCACATTTGTGCAAACCAGAAGGCATCCCTTCAGGTGGACACATCCCTAGGGAGCATGGCCCGGCTAGCAAAGCACAGGTGAGATCTTAACCCATACCTGTCAGCTAGCTGAGCACCTTGATCCAGGCACAGCCTGTATAATTGTACCTGATTACCTTGACCATAATCACCATTTGCCAATATGACCCCTTCCTGACACTTCTAATTTAAAAAGAAAGGTAAACATTTGAGAGATCCACACAGTCAGTAAAATTTCATTTAGATGGGGCTTAGTCCTGCTTCAGGTAACACTCATCACCTTCTGCTTTTGAAGTATAAGCTATGACTTCAAGATATCACCCAGAATCATTCATAGAAATTGATGGAAAGCTAGGGTTCAAAATAAATAGGCTAGAGGCCAAAAGGCCATTCAAGGAGCAAAGGAAACATGAGCAGGCCAGGCCTCTTCAGCATGTGAAGGTTATCACTGAGCCGCTGCTCTGATACACAGGATGGGAAGATCCTGGGAGCACTTTATAGCCTATTGGTTTTCTCTTTTGTTAACCTGTTAGACCTTCTGAATGGCTCTCCCAGTGGCCCTTTGATGACCCTTACCTTCTGTTTTGATCCGCAGGGCTGTCCGGACTAGGGCAAACAGGGTGGCATTGAACATGACAGTCCCATCACTGTTCAGAGGCATGTTCATGGAGACCAGGCGCTGGAGGAGAAAGGGAGGCAAAGCTGGTGATTACAGCAAACAGTTCTCCAAGGACCTACAGAACCACCATGGCAGGAGAATGCCAGGAGGGAGCCTTGAAACTTGTGTGTGTGTTGGGAGCAGGTGGGGGTTGAGGCATGGGTCACTAAAATGTATTCAAAATCTGTTCGGGGGAGAATCTCAGCTCTGCCGTAAGTACTTTCACCCTACCACACAGAGTGAAGGAAGAATGGAAATTGTCCTTATTAGACACTTGCCTCCACAAAAGGATGGTAAGCCCACACAACCCCCTCCTCTGCTCAAATGTCTGCTCAGGCATATGGGTGTGCTTTCTACTGGCAATGAAGAACAGCTGCATGCCAGGCATTTGCCAGGAGCCCACCTGCCAGCAGCATTCATCCAAAGCCTTGACAAGAGACACAGTAATGGCAGGTTTGCATGCAGGAGGTGTAGTGTATCTTCTTTTCTGTATATTGAAAAATATACCTCTGCATCAAGCTGAATTAAAAGCTTGTTGACTGGATTGGATCAGATTGCCCTTTTCCCTCCATTCTCACCACCCAAAATAGCTGCTATTGCATTGTGCCCTGGTGTGCGGCCCTCAGCACACACCAGAGTAATTATGAGAAAGAGCACCATTCTGGCATCTGCTCTCAAGATGTGGTCAAAGATCTTATTCGTTAGATCGTATGGTGTCCCATTAACCATAGTGCCAAAAAGGTTTATAATTTTCCTGAGTGACTGGATCTTCTTGACTCTCAAGGACAGTGTGAATTGTGGACTGGCCGTGGGGAAGCTCAACACCCAGGCAGTCTGGAAGGCACAAAGACACACTGTCACCTTGTGCAGGCCACATTTGTCCCTGCTTTTTTGTCCATTGTGCTTTGGCTTTACATTTAATTTGTGCTCTTTTTTTTTGGTCTTATCTTCTATACCCTTGGAAATCTTCTAACATCTTTTTTGGAACAAGGTGGAGATGCAAGTGAGAAAAAAATGAGTAAAACAGAGCATAATTCAGTTCTCCATTTTCCATGAATGGTTTATCCACAGAGTTAAATTTTTCTATTTGAGCCTCTTCTGTACAGCTCTCTGATCTCACTTTCCCTAACCCTTTTCAGCTCATTGTTATTCCAATAAGGAGTACAAAGTGGTGGAAATGGGGATTGAAAGAAGAGGGGAGAGAGTGGAAACAATACCCTTCAGTATTTGTGGGGCTACCTGGTTGGGATTATAATGAGGTAAGGGAGGTGCCTGGACACACAATTGAAGGGGGCGCTCACTCTCAGGGTCATGTGAGGGCCACATGAGCAACAGTTAGGTCTAAAGAGACTAGGATGCTTGTTTTTACTTTTATGGCGTCATGGACTCACTTAGAAATACGAACATGATGGATCCTCTCCCTGGTACAATTTGTGAGTGTTTCAGTGATTTTGCACACAATTTTAGAGATTTACAGGTCCCTGAGGCTGATACATAGACACTCTAATAGCCCCCTGATCCCAGGAAGAGAACCCCTAATCCATCTGTTCTTGGCTGGAAGTCTTCTAGGATGCCTAGGTGGTGCAGCTTGATGGGACTGGGCATGTGGCTGGTTGGGTCATGAGGCATCCATTTCATCTTTCCTTTATGGTGTCTGAGGACTGATTGTTGGTAGGAACCTCAAAATATAATCTGGTCCATGCTCATTTCTTTAGGCACATAAAATATTGTCTTCAATCCCTGTAAGGATCAAGGTCTGACCAAGGTCACAAGACAAATAGGCCTTTTCCCTTCCATATTTTTTCTTTTTCTCCTTTGAACTCAGGTCATCTCTTACTTTGCAAGCCACGCGGTGAGGGCACAGCTTCCCAAAACCCAGTGGGGGCTGAATCCGCCGGAGCAGGGTCACCACATCTAGGTGTTTGATACGACCCCTAAAAGAGGAAGGAGAGGAGTCAAAGATCAGTCAAGAGTCGTGGTTTCGACTAGTAGCCCAGGACTCAGTCTGGGCTCTCCAAAGCTATTGTTCTGTTTGTCAAACTTGGTGCAGAATTGCAGAATTGCATGGTAAAACTCCAAAACCAATATATACATTTTAATGAACACTTTTCCACCAGTGCTTTTAATGAACAATTTTCCACCAGTGCTTTGCTTAAGGTGGAAGAGACTTTCAGGAGTACAATGAGATTCTTACAGATACTTGTTGCTGCAATCTAACCATCTGACCAAAAGGCATTTATTGAGTGTCAACCGAATGTGATGGACCTATGAGTGTATCTTTGAACCTGAAGCAAGAATGGAGTGAGATCTACTTGACTAAATATTTTAACTTGAATACTTACTAGTTATTCCTGACACTAGGATCCCCCATCCTTCTGTCCAACTGAAAATAGCAGACATGTTCCTGACTTAGCCAAAGATGCCTGGCGTATCACTGGTCCTTTTGACCTTTGGCCCTGGGGTCTGGTGCAGTTCAGTGTTTCCAGTCGATCTACCCAATGCTAAACTGTTCTGAACCTCTTCTATAGGTGTGGTCACATAATGTTCTCTGGGTTTTGGGAATCAGTCTTTCTCTCTGGGAACTTACTTAGCTTCAGGATCATACTCTGCCCAGATTCTTTTAAATTCATCCAGATGATGGGGACCAAGGATTGACCAGTCTCTTGTCAGGTAGTCAAAGTTGTCCATGATGACAGCTACAAAGAGGTTGATGATCTGCCGAGGACAGAGATATGATGAGTTTCTACAAGAGGACCTCCTGCACAGTTGAATCCTCTTTGCCAGCTGGTGCCATGTGTGGCAGAAGCCCATGTTTCTAAAGACCAGCTATATTCACCATTTAAAACACCAGTCCCTGGAACTTGGGTCTCTTGGGTATGAATTTGCTTGCATCAGAGCAGGGTTGGATGAACCCCACATGTGGGCTGGACAGTTTCTCTCATACACAATTGCTGGGTAGCGCTGCCAAGGACAGAGGGCAGCTTTATCCACCACCCTTCCTGCACTCTGCATCAAAGTGTCGAAAACATACAGGTTGCCTCTAGGCCTCCACACACATCCCCTCTGTCCTCTAGTACAATGACACCATCACAAGAGCCAAGAATGGACAAGAAAGATGCTAGTTGGGCTCACTCTGGCCCAGGGCTTTGTGTCCTTGTCTGATGGTTGGACATTCCTCCTAACTCAGTCTCTGCAAGCTAGTTCCTCTGATGGAGTTGCTCAGACTGCAAGCTGCAAAGGTAGATAGAGGGCCTGGGCTGCCTTGAACTGCACACTCATACCCATGGCTGTTCAGCCCCACCTTGGCTTACCAGGAAGGCACAGAGCATGTAGAAGCTGATGAAGTAGAAGACGGCAAAACTGCTGCCACAGGGCGTTTCCCCTTCCGTGCTGTTGCTGGGCTCTGACTCGGGGGCACACTTCTTCCCTGGCATGCAGGCCAGCATGATGTCTTGCCATGCCTCCCCTGTGGCACACCTAGGGGAGAGCGGTGAGAGAGTCTACCACCCATGGGGCCCATCTCATATCTCTGGATCTTTCTCTTACCCCTTGTGCCATCCTCCCTGCCCAGAGGGAACTACTGAATTTAATTTGGTGTTTATCATTCCCTGAATGGTTTGATACAGTCACTATCAGATACAAAAATATATATCATTGTTTTGAATGTTTTAAAACTATATATAAATGGTGACAAACTGCCTTTTCTGAAAAGTCCCTCTTTTTTTGCAATTCATGTTAAGATTTATCCATTTAGTTCTAGTTCATTCAACATAACTACCATATAGGAGTATACTCTATGTATATACCATTAAAAAAACCCCATTGTCCTGCTTAAGGTTTTTCTTTTCTTTTTTGCTATTATAAAGAAGACTGCAATCAAAATGCAGGTCCATGCCTTGGATATCTGCTTAGAAAATGGAAGTTAGGGTCGTCTTCACTTTCACTAGGTATTCCTGGTTCTCCAAAGGTTTGTCCAATCTATGCTCTGGTCGTCAGTGCAGGACAAATGCCATTGCTCTGTGGACTTGCCAACTCGTTTTCAGTTTTGCTGAGGTATAATTGACAAATAAAATTGTAAGGTATTTATTTTCTTTTTTTGAATGTTTATTTTGTGTGTGTGTGTGTGTGTGTGAGAGAGAGAGAGAGAGAGAGAGAGCACAGGCACACATTGGGGAGGGGCAGAAGGAGAAGGAAAGAGAGAATCCCAATCAGGCTCTGTGCTATCAGTGCAGAGCCCCATGTGGGACTCCATCTCACAAACTCTGAAATCACGACCTGAGCTGAAACCAAGAGTTGGATGCTTAACAGATGGAGCCACCCAGGTGTCCCCAAAGTTGTAAGATATTTAAAGTGTACTTCATGATGATTTGATTTACCTATACATTGTGCAAGGATTCATATGGTAATTTTATTTTTAATTTTTTGAGTCATCGTCATACTGTTTTACACAATGGCTATGCCTTTTTCTTTCTCACCAACAGGGCACAAGGGTTCCGATTTCTCCACATCCTTGCCAACACTTGTTGTTTTCTGTTTTGTTTTGTTTTATAGTAGGTATCCTAATGAATATGAGGTAGTATCTCACTGTAGTTCTGATTTATATTTCCCTTATGATTAGTGATGTTGAACATCTTTTCACATGCTCATTGGCCATTTATATATCTTCTTTGGATATTTGGAGAAATGTCTATTCAAGACTTTTGCCCATTTTAAAACTGTTGTTGAGTTTGGCAATCGATTTTTTGGCATTTAATTTTGTTTCTTCTGCAATTCTTACTTTTTATTTTTCTTATTGCATTGGATAAAACTTGCAGTATAATGTTGACTAGGAAAAGTGATAGTATGTGCTCTTTTCTCTTATATTTGCTAATTACCTGGTGTAGACTGAATGTGTCCCCCACCGAATTCATGTGTTGAAGCCTTAAACCTCAATTAATTTGCAGGTGAGGCCTCAGGAGATAAGATTTGGATCAGGTCATAATGCTGGGTCCCCCATGATAAAATTAGTGTCTTTTTAATAACAGAAGGAGAGACTTGAGCTTTCCATTTTTTTCATCATATGAGCACACAGCAATAAGGTGGCTGTCTGTAGGCCAGGAAGAGGGCTCACACCAGGAACTGAATTGACTGGGACCTTGATCTCAGACTTCTAGCTTCCAGATGTGTGAGAAAGAAATGTCTGTTGTTTAAGCCACTCATTTCATATTTTGTTAAAGTAGGCTGACCAAACTAATAATTTCCAGTACAGGAAAGTGATTGTTTTCTTTTGTTAATCTTCCACTTTACTGATTCTATTAATTGTTATAAGGTTTTTGAGTTGATTTGCTTGTTTTTTCTACCTGGATTAGACTGTTGGGGCGCCTGGGTGGTGCAGTCTGTTAAGCGTCCGACTTCAGCCAGGTCGCGATCTCGCGGTCCGGGAGTTCGAGCCCCGCATCAGGCTCTGGGCTGATGGCTCGGAGCCTGGAGCCTGTTTCCGATTCTGTGTCTCCCTCTCTCTCTGCCCCTCCCCCGTTCAAGCTCTCTCTCTGTCCCAAAAATAAATAAACGTTGAAAAAAAAAAAGACTGTTGTTTGCCAACAATGACAGTTATGTCTACACGTTTTCATATTTATACTTCTTGCTTTTTTCCCCTTTCTTAATACATAAGGTAGTAGCCTTATTTAGCCTTATGGAATGACTAAATGGAATGACTGAGGAGGTGTTTCTACCTTTTTCTGTTCCTGAAAAGTTTATGTAACATAGGGATGATCTATTCTTTGATATTTTGGTAGACATCACACATAAAAATACTGGATCTTGGGACTTTTTGAGGACTAAAACTTTGACTACCTTTTCAATTTCTATTGTGACTAATTAAACAAAATTTCCTCTTAAGATAATTTTGTGATTTATATTTTCCTATATAAAAGTGCCTACTGGATTTTCAAGTATTTGACATAAATTTGTTCATATTTTATCATTCTGAAAATCTCTTGCATATCTATAATTGTATTTCTTTTCTTATTCTTGATGTGTCTTTTTAAAAAAATTAGATTTGATGAAGTTTTGTCTATTCACTGGTATTTTCAAAGACTTAGTTTTAGGGTCTATTGATAAATATTTTTGTTTCATATTTTATTAATTTCTGCTTTTATTTTAATAAGTGAGTTATTTCATATTTAGGGGTTATTTTGCTATTCTTTTTCCATCCATTGTTTTGGTTATTATAAATTTGTAAAATAAAATTTTGGCTTTGAAATTTTCTTTGGTATTGATTGATACGTCTTATAAATTTAAGATGTACTGCTCTCACTTTTCATTTCTAAGAAGTATGTAAGCTTCAGCTTTGAGTTATTTAGATCAGTGACTCAAAACATTTACATGAATAGATTTTGGAGGGACTACTGATTTTGTGGTTAATTTATAATTTTTGCTGTTTTGGAGTTGGGGGAAGTTTTACAATTTATTGAATTTTTCTTTGTGACTTAAATCTTGGCTAATTTTTGTGAATGTTTCTGGGTGCTTAAAAATAACTTTTTTTTTGCAATTTATTGAGTACAAATTTATTACATTAAATTTGTCAGTTGTGTGTTTTTTGAATTTTAATTAATTAATTAAAAATTAAATATTTATTTTTGAGATAGAGAGAGCATGTGTGTGCATGCCTGCACAAGTGGGGGAGGGGTAGAGAGAAGGGGAGAGGATCCTAAGCAGACTCTGTGCTGACAGAAGTGAGCCTGATGTGGGGCTCGAACTCACAAACTATGAGTGGCTGAAGTTGGACAACCAACTGAATCACCCAGGTGTCCCTATCAATTGTGTTTTTAGATATTCTTTACCCTTTCTTTTATTTTGTTCTATTTGATCTGTCATTTTTGGCATATCTCCCATTGTGTGTATTTCTGTGTATGTGTGTATGTGAGTGTTCATTTTTTCCTTATTATTCTATTAGTCTCATTGATATATTTCCAAATTATATTGTTAGGCTCATGTAGTTTTGTGATTATTATGTAATCTGGTGGATTATACCTTCTATCTATATCAAATATCCCTCTTTGTCTTATTTAGTGCCTTTCATTTGGAATTTTATTTCTTCTGATACTGTAATTACTACATCTATTTTTTAAAGCATTGTTCTTTTTCCATTCTTTATTTTTATTTTCTTTAAATCATTTTATTTTACTATATTACAAACAGGCTACAGTTAGATTTCTTAAAACCAACATTAGAGTATCTATCTTAAATTTAATTTTTAGTGATTATTAATCTTTGCTTTTATTCCTGCCATCTTGTTTTCTTTTCTAATTTTCTTTCCCTCCCTTCTCTCTCCTTCCTTCCTTCCTTCCCACCTTCCTTCCTCCTTCCTTCCTTTGCCTTTCCTTCCTTTTGTGGAATTGCTAAGGTTTTACTTGCTGATTTTTGCCCCCTCTAGTGATTTGGAATGTACACATTTCCATTTCTGTTTTTCTAATGGTTGACCTTCAAATATTTAACATATATATATATATTTTTCTTAATGTTTTTAATATATTTTTGGGACAGAGAGAGAGAGAGCATGAACAGGGGAGGGGCAGAGAGAGAGGGAGACACAGAATCGGAAACAGGCTCCAGGCTCTGAGCCATCAGCCCAGAGCCTGACGCGGGGCTCGAACTCACGGACCGCGAGATCGTGACCTGGCTGAAGTCGGATGCTTAACCGACTGCGCCACCCAGGCGCCCCTTAACATATATATTTACACACTTTCCCCTGGCTGTGCATAGGGTTGAATAGCATCTTTTCCTTTCTACAACAAGAGAAGAATGTCAGCACACTTTCATGTTTCTTATTCTTCTACCACCTCATTCTTCTGACTTTGTTGAGATAATTTTAAGGTTTTTACTTGCAAATTGCTATTGAGGTTTTGGACATTTTCCCTTAACAGTTATTATTTCTTATTTAAAAATTTATTACAAAAATTTTCAACCATATACAAAAGTAGAAATTATAAAGAAACCCCAGGTACCCATCACCCAATCTTAACAATCATCAATATTTTGCTGTGTGTGTTTCATATATC
The DNA here is from genome assembly GCF_022837055.1 of Prionailurus viverrinus. Lineage (NCBI taxonomy): Eukaryota > Metazoa > Chordata > Mammalia > Carnivora > Felidae > Prionailurus > Prionailurus viverrinus. The sequence continues at coordinate 32,052,826 of NC_062567.1, forward strand.
TCCCCCAAATTACCCTTCTCCCCTTTTCGCTGGAATATTTTATTTTATATTATTTTATTTTATTCTTTTGTATTTTGGATTCTCACCTTTTAAAAAAATTGAAGTAGTTGACACAGTGTTAACATTAGTTTCAGGTGCACAGCGCAGTGATTCAACAAGTCTATATGCTCTGCTCACTGCAAGTGTAGCCACCATCTGTCACCATACAATACTAGTATAGTACCACTGACTATATTCCCTATACGGCACCTTTTATCTCTGTGATGGAATAGTTTAAAGCAAATCCCAAACTTCATGTAATATCATTATATCAACCCTAAATATTTCAATATGCATCTAAAAAATAAAATGATAACTTTATGTAACCACAATATAATTATTACACTTAAAAATTAATAATTCTTTAATAACTAATACCTCCCTTAACAACTATTTAGATTTAATATAAGGTTTATAATTTCTTTGTTCATAACTCATAACTATAAACTTCATGGCTTCTTTACTAATATTACTCTGTTCATTCTATTTGTTAGATTAATTTTTCATTCTGTGGAAGTGCATCCTTGTGTAGTTGTTTCAGAGAAGGTTTATGGGAAGGAGTAAACTTTCTGGGTTCTTATGCTTTTGGAATCTATTTTGCTTTGTTACAGTGCTAATTAGGCTGCATTATAGGAGTCTAGGTCCAAAAGTACATTTTCTTCATAATATTGAATACATTATTCCTTTGTCTTCTAGTATGTACTTTTGCTAATACCAAGTATAATGAAAATTGGTATTTTTTCAATTTTAACTTGTTTTATTTTTTATTTTTTTAAATTTACACCCAAATTAATTAGCATATAGTGCAACAATGATTTCAGGAGTAGATTCCTTAGTGCCCCTTACCCATTTAGCCCATCCCCCCTCCCACTACCCCTCCAGCAACCCTCAGTTTGTTCTCCATATTTATGAGTCTCTTCTGTTTTGTCCCCTCCCTGTTTTTATATTATTTTTGTTTCACTTCCCTTATGTTCATCTGTTTTATCTCTTAAAGTCCTCATATGAGTGAAGTCATATGATTTTTGTCTTTCTCTGACTAATTTCACTTAGCATACCGTCTAGTTCCATCCACGTAGTTGCAAATGGCAAGATTTCATTCTTTTTGATTGACAAATAATACCCCATTGTGTATACCACATCTTCTTCATCCATTCATCCATCGATGGACATTTGGGCTCTTTCCATATTTTGGCTATTGTTGATAGCGCTGCTATAAACATGGGGGTGCATGTGTCCTTTGGAAACAGCACACCTGTATCCCATGGATAAATGCCTACTAGTGCAATTGCTGGGTCGTAGGGTAGTTCTATTTTTAGTTTTTTGAGGAACCTCCATACTGTTTTCCAGAGTGGCGGCACCAGCTTGCATTCCTAGGAATACTTTTTTTTTTTAAATTTTTTTTTAATGTTTATTTATTTTTGAGACAGAGAGAGACAGAGCATGAACGGGGGAGGGGCAGAGAGAGAGGGAGACACAGAATCGGAAGCAGGCTCCAGGCTCTGAGCCATCAGCCCAGAGCCTGATGCGGGGCTCGAACTCACGGACCGCGAGATCGTGACCTGAGCTGAAGTCGGACGCTTAACCGACTGAGCCACCCAGGCGTCCCACCAGGAATACTTTTGAAAGTATTTTTTTTCTTAGGAGGCTTTAAGGATATTTTCTTTATTCTTGGTATTCTAAAACTTCATCATAATGTGTCTAAGGGACTTTTTGACAAACTTATTCTGCATTTAGTAGGCCATTTCAATCTGAAGGCTCAGATCTTTATATGAAATTTTCTTTGATCATTCCTTCATTTCCTTCTCTCCATTCCTTCTGTCTTTTCTAGCTGAATTTGTATGAGAAAGATGGGATTTTCAGTTCTATCTTCCATGTGTTAATTTTTATTTTATATTTTCAGTTTTTTTGTCCCTTTGGCTGTGTACTAAGAGAATCCTGGTTTGACCTTTCAGCTCAGTACCTCATTCTTTAGCTGTGCCCATTTTCTGAATATTTCAACAACTGTATGTTTTTTTGAGTTCTTTCTTTAATTTGTTCTTATTAATAATGACTTCTCTGGGGTGCCTGGGTGGCTCAGTCACTTAAGCATCTGACTCTTGGTTTTGGCTCAGGTCATTATCTCACAGTTCGTGGGACTGAGCCCAGAGCTGTCAGCACAGAGCCTGCTTCGGATTCTCTTTCTCTCTCTCTCCCAGCCCCTCCCCTGCTCTCTCTCTCTCAAAATAAATGAACTTAAAAAAAAACACTTCTCCTCCTCCTTCTTTTTTTTTTTTAAATTTTTTTTTTCAACGTTTATTTATTTTTGGGACAGAGAGAGACAGAGCATGAACGGGGGAGGGGCAGAGAGAGAGGGAGACACAGAATCGGAAACAGGCTCCAGGCTCTGAGCCATCAGCCCAGAGCCTGACGCGGGGCTCGAACTCCCGGACCGCGAGATCGTGACCTGGCTGAAGTCGGATGCTTAACCGACTGCGCCACCCAGGCGCCCCTCCTCCTCCTTCTTAATTTAACAGATGTAATATGCTCTGCAATCTCTCTAAAGATATGAATTATATTTATTTTCAAATCTTTTAGCTTCATATATTCTTTTTCCTCCTCATGTGTTCATTCATCTGCTAATTGAGCATGGTGCCTTTCTTTATTGATACTAGTTTCCCCCCAATACTTTGGTATTATTATTGACTGTTATTTGTGCTTCAGAACCCAGTTCACAACTCTGTGGATCAAATTTTCATTAGAGAGACTCTTTGGAGATCATGGAAGAAAGAGAAGATGTGCTGTCAGGTGAGGTGGGAAGGTAGCATCTCTGAGGGTGGAGTTCCTTGGGGGGACCTGTTCTACTTTTCAGACCTCAAAGCCCAGGGGTGTGATGTTCAGTGCTGCTGCTTTCAACTTGTGAGCATTAGCAAATGCTCTCCAAATACAGGTCCTTGAGGAGCTGGCCTGGTCATGGTCTCTCCTGTGCTGTGCACCTGTGGATCCAGGAAGTGCTCTCACTTTTTTCACAGGCCACACATTGTTGGGAAGGTGTTTTCTTCAGATCTTGTTCCTTTGTCAATTGAACCCCATCTGATTTCTTCCATTTAGAAATTCCTCAACATTCCTGGTTCAGTAACAGCACTCTTTCATGTCCCCCCCCAACCTTAGTATTGTTATGGGTTTATTCTTTTAAGAAATACCTTCTGTCATCAAGGGCTTTAGGACAGGAGGGGAGATAGACCCATGTGCTCAGTCTTATATCTGTGTTCAGCTCTGATATTTAAATATGGCACAGGCTTAAGTGTTTTGATTTAATACATTTTGAGCAATAATGATACTTGAGCTTGGGTGTGGGGAAAGGATTTGATAGAACTTGGTGAAAGTGATGCTGTCTGATAGATCTCTGGATCTTCTGGAAAGGGACCCCAGGGAATGGTAGAGAGCTCACTGCCTCTCCCAGGGCCATAATATGTAGAATATATGATCTGGAATGGACTTTAGAAGTCGTCTGGTCCAGGGGATGGGGTAAATCATTCTCATCTGCCAGCCCTGGTCTAGATAGGGGCCCCAGAGTTCCAGGCTGTGAGGAACAGGAAACTGAGAAGGACCAAAGAGGTCATTAGGAGTCAGATGAGGAAGAAGTAGGTTGCAGCATAGCCTCACTCACTTAGGAGCAGGCTGAGGAACACTCTTTTCTCCAGCTAGGCCTGAGGTGGTGGCCTTCCAAGAGGGGTGAAGGCTCATGGCTGGCTAAAATGAGGAGGAGACTAAGTGCATGAGGACATAATAACCCACTACAGCAAATGACACTGACATTGGTATAGCTGTACTTGTTTGCAAGGTAGCTGAGACTCAGAGAAGTTAGGTGTCTTACACAGCGAATGTGTCACAATCTTGGCTTGAAGCCTGTTTGGCTTCCAAACCACGGTGCTTTCAGTATTAGACTTGTGATGACCTAGTGCTTTTGGGTGGTTACTAGCCAGTGACCAATGGGCAGCTCAGTGGAAAGTATTGCAAATAACAATGAAACAACAGATTTCTCTCCCTGCACAGTCCCCTGGAAGAGTTCCCTCTCATTCTGCATCCAGACCGTAGGGCTGCATCATGTAGGTGTGTTTGTATGCATCTGTCCTCAGAGACTCACCTGAAGAGAAGGAGCACAGCTTGGGGGAAGGTCTGAAAGTTGTTGTTCCGGTTGATCTCTGTGGTGTCATTCAGGGCAATTTTCCCAAACACCTAAGCAGGGGGAGAGGAGAGTAAGTCAGTGCATGGTGGACACTCATTGTTCAATGGACTCTTTAGGGGTCACAGCTGACTGTGGGTCAATCCAGCCCATAGCTGAGCTGAGTCCCCTGACATGATCTGGCAGGGCCTCATGGAGGCAGGCACCTGCTGACCTATCCAGCCCCTGATCTCCATCCACCACACTGGGCAGGTGTAAGAGGAAAAGTACCCATGGGCCTTCCTGTGGGCCACTGGGAGCTGGGCTAAGAGCAGGTGGAAGCTGCAACCAGCACCCTGCTTTGTGTAGGGACAGAAGGTTCACTGGTCTTCTTCCCCTCCTCCTTCTGGCTGCAGATTCTTGAGAATATATATTTTTTCTCTTTCAAAAAACTTTATTGAGGAATAATTAACAAAGATAATTGTGTCTATTTAAAATGTACAATGTGGTGGTAATTTGATGTACAATGCAATGTAGAATTGTTACCAAGACCGAGATAATTAACACATCCATCATCTCACACAGTTAACACAGGTAACTTTTTTTTTTTTTTTTTTTTTGGTGTGGTGAGAATGCCTAGGATCTTCTTGCAGCCACTTGCAAGTGTCTAGTGCTGTAGTATTTATTACAGTCACTGCTAGGCCCTCAAGACTTACGCTTCTGGCCTCCTTTTCTTTGCCATTTCAGCCCAGATGCCCAAACACTCTTCCAAATTCAGTTCTTGGATTTCAGAGCAGTCTGGACTTGGGCAAGCTTAATTTATCCATGAAATTAGGGGCCTCCTTATTTTTTTTTATTTTTTATTTTTTATTTATTTTTGGGACAGAGAGAGACAGAGCATGAACGGGGGAGGGGCAGAGAGAGAGGGAGACACAGAATCGGAAACAGGCTCCAGGCTCCGAGCCATCAGCCCAGAGCCCGACGCGGGGCTCGAACTCACGGACCGCGAGATCTTGACCTGGCTGAAGTCGGACGCTTAACCGACTGCGCCACCCAGGCGCCCCAGAGGCCTCCTTATTTTTATGTCCATTTAAAGATATGACTATCCTAGAAGCTGCCACCGTTGGTGAGGGTTAAGGTAGCTCTTCTCATCTCAAAAGATTTCGGCCTAGGAAACTTGAGGTCTTTCTGCAAAGAATAAGTAGGAGAATCTTCCTTAGGGAGCTGCTGAGGAAAAGCTCCCTGCCAGTGTGAGTGCTAGGCTGTGGGAGCTCTCTGGATCCCTGAGGAGAGGCCAGCTGGAGAATGCCACAGAATGTGAGGGCACCTGTGAGGGGGCCCTTGAAACTGCTGCGTGTTTGATGGGGACAGCTTGCCCACCTGACTCCCTCCTTCCCTCCTCCTTCTTTGTTCCTTCACTCTTCCATTCCCTCTCTCCCTCCCTCTCAGTCATGAGCTTCTCTGTAATGATGCTGGGGTTGGGGGCTAGTTCTCAGGCCGGCAAACCTGGGCAAAGGGAGGGGTGCTGTCTGACACACCCTTAGTGTTGTTTCTTGGAAGGGCTGTCTCTACAGAGGCCCCTGGTGTTAATCTTGGAGTGTTTTTCCCTACCTGAGAGCAGAGGCCAGGCCTGGGGTGCAGGAGAGAGAAGTTGTGTACCACACTTGGCCATTCATCCTCCTATCCATAAGGCTGCCATTTGAAAGGATGTTCTAATTCTTGTGACTTTCTTGTCTCAGAAGTGGAAGCAGAGGGAGGGACAGTCGGAGCAAGAGGGAGGTAGGAGGGAGGAGATGTCCAGAAAGTGGGGCTGGGAGCTGGGAAGAGAAAGTAGAAGCAGAGGAGCAGCAGGAGAGCTGTCCTACCTGCATCCCGATCACTGCGTAGATGAAGAACAGCATCACTATCAGAAGGGCCACATAGGGCAAAGCCTGGAAGGAAGCACAGGATACAGGGCATGAGACCAGCAGGGAGATGGCTGGCCAGATCCCTTCCCAGGGGGCACTGTGGCCTGGTTTTGGGAGGTGGCATTTCCCAGGGCCCCACAGAAGTTCAGCGTATGGGGGAAGGTCTGAACCATGGCATTGACCTCCCATTTTCCCTTGGTTTCAATTGCCTGAGAAGCAGTGAGTGTAGTGTACTGAGAAAATCAGGCTGCAGAGTAAGGGAAATTGTATGATACTGCTTTAATAAAAACTATCAAGAATGAGCAGACGTCCTCCAATTAGGCTCTATACAGCAAGGAGAAAGCCATGGAAGATACACACCAAGTTTTCCTGGGGAGGCATGGGGTGGAGGCAGGTTACACCCTTCCTTTACGTAGCATGATGATCTACTAGTTGTAATAAAAACAATTACTAAGGAAAAACTTAAATAAAAGAAAGATCATGGGTTCAAATCCTATTTCTACCACTTTCTAGCCATAGGAGCTGGGCTATATTACTTAACCTCTCAGAGCCTCAGTTTCCTCTTCTGAAGAATGAGAAGAATGAAGAATTACCTCTCAGGGGTTTTGTGGAGTTTAAATGATTTAAGGTTTACAAAATGCTTAATGTAATGTCTTCCACATTGTTGGGTCTCATATATTTTATTCACTCAATGTATTATTGCCTGGCAGCTCAGACAACTTCATTTTCCAGAGTCTCTGCTGCTTCTCCCGGGGAGAGTGGGAGAGGCCTCCTGGGGCTCAGGGCTGACTCTGGAATCCAGGAGATTTCAAGAATCTGGGAAATGCCTTGCCAGGTGCCCACACACCACTAGATGGCATTGCAAGATCACACGAATGCTTTTTCTGTCAGGTCAGAGCTCCTGATCCACGTTCAAGCCACACAGCCCTGTCTGTTGCTTTTTCCTTGCCCAGAGAAATGTGTATGGCCTGTATAATCATCATAGCTGTGGGACCCTAGGGGTGCACCCACCGACAGGGCCAGCCACCAGTCCTGCTTCACCGGAACCCTCAGATTCCCAGGGAGTGGGCAGGGCATGGCACAGGTTGGGGGGAGGTGGTCTGGGGGTGGCAGGGAGGGCAGCTGCAGGCCATCATTAAGTGGGGAGCCAGCCTGGGGCTGGTGGGTGGACAGTTGGCTCTGAGGAGTGCAGCGAGGCTGATCCAGTCAAGGATCTCGGATGATGATTCCTAGGGCAGGAGGCTGCCTGGAAGGGTGTTTATTTATGCCTTTGGGATAGAATTCCAAAGTGAGGCAGGCACCTGCCTGGAGAGCACTTTCCTCTGACTGCATCTTCTGTTACGGGCACGTTCAGATCAGGGATCCACTCCCATGCCCATCCCTGGGCTCAGACTGGCCATAGCATGGGACAAGGAAGGAATCCTTCAGTGCTGGGAAGACTGACAGTGGTGCTTCCATGGGCAGGGAGAAGCTGCCTTTGGTGCTGGGCTAAGGAAGCATGGCAGCACGTGCAGGGGCCCTACACTGTCATCCTCAAAAAATTCCAGTGGCCTCACAGAGTCTGCTGCTCTTTAACTTCAGTCTTACATAACCCGTTGGCCAGGGGCGACCATTATTCTGCTTTCACAGATGGAAAATAAAGGCTGAGAAAAGAGAATTGATCCTATAGTTAGGCAACCCTGTGCCCCTGGGAGGGGACCGTTTCTCCTTGAGTGGAGTGACACTGGGGTCCTGGAGAATTTGGCTAAGTCCACAAACAGGTATGGACAGCAGACGCCACAGAAATGCCTACTGGGAGGCAGGTGACGGCCAGATCCTAAAAATGCCAAAAGTGGGAGGGCCATTGAGGTTATCAGATCATCTGGGCCCATGTTTTTCAAATTTTTTCCACCATAAAACCTCTTTGTGCAGTAAATTCTTGTGGAAAAATACATAGATGAGAGAAGAAAGCAGAACCACTCAGCCTCCCCCTTAGCTCCCAGCCTTCTCTGCTCTGACTTTGGGGAAGTCTGGGGCTCCAGAGCTTGCTTTTGAAAACCACAAATCCAGCCCAATGACCTTATTATAGACAGGAGGAAATCAAGGGCAGAGCTGGCGAGCAGCAGTGTGAGCCCCACACTGGACCCCTAGGGGTGTTCTTTCCTGTGTAGCATCACCTCGCCTCCCACGCAGGGAGCCCAGGAGGAGATGGGCAGAGACCCTCGTGCAGCCCCACCTTTGGGGAGCTGAAGAGGCTCTTCTCCTTGCAGCCCACTTAGGGTGGAGGTGGCTACCTGGAAAGACTTGATGAAGGTCCACAGCAGGGTCCGGATGCCCTCCCCACGGCTTAGCAGCTTGACCAGTCGCATGACCCGGAAGAGGCGGAAGAAGGTGATGGAGATGCGGGAGTTCTCCTCTGCGTTCTGGAATCCATCGGCAATAGGAGGTGGTAGTTAACACAGCAACAAAGAGGGGAGGGGCAAGAACGAGGTGGGCCCTGCTCTGAGCAACACAGCCCCTGGTTGGGGTGGAGGCAGGCAGGGAAGGGTTAGCTGCATTAGATTCTCTCCACTGGGTCACACATGGGAGGCCAGCTGCTCACCTTTTCCAGGTAGACAACTCAGGCCTGAGGTCTCTGCAGAGCCAAGTTGTGCCTAGGCCCCTGAGCCCATAACCCTATCTGTTCTCCTCTTTTGCCCTTTAGTCCTAATTCTTAACCCCCTAGGTGAAGTAACAGAAGATTCCATAAGGAACTTCCATATGCTTTGAAATCTCCTAGGCTGAGAGCTAGCTGTCTTGGGTGCATCCTGCCTCTGCTGAATGCTGAGGAAGCAGCCCAGCCTCTTTCTTGTCTGGCTTGGCTGGGGGACGTGCATCCGGAGCGGAATGTGGCTCTGTGCAAGGTGGTTGGGCGGGTCAGGTCATGGCCTCCATCCCAGACCCCGAATGATTGTACTGGGGGTCTTGGTGGGCCGGGTGGGCTGACAGCAAACAGGATTGGAGTGCGTTGCCCACTGCAGGATCTTGTGCCCTGGCAGCTCGGGGTTCCAGAGCTCCTGTTGTGCTACCTCTTCCCACATGGCTACAGGGAAGGTAGGAATAGGGTTGCTGCTCAGTGCTCAGTGCTCTGATGGTGACTGTTTCCCAGCCCTTGCCTCCCCTTGGGCTCTGAAGCTGTTCTACTCCCCTCTGCCCTGGGGCTTCTAAGAGGCCCTAACCCTCTCCAGGCTGTAGGAGACCCTAGAAGGGGTGGGGAGCACAGGCAGGGTGAGGTGGGGGGGTAGTCCCTCAAAGTGAGCCCTAAAGTCCACGCCCCCATATGAGAGGACCAAGGGGTTCTGCTTAGGGCAGATCATCTCCTCAGGGGAGTTCTGAAGCTTGAGGGCAAGGGGAAGGTGAAGAAGGACAGAATCCAGGCCAAGGCAAGTGGAAGCAGGAATATGGTGCTGCTGGGGGTCTGCTGGCTAGCAGGGTGAGCCTGTTGGACCTGGAGGGGCCTGGAGCTGGGGCACGTGCCTGCCCAGGGCTCAGGGGCAATACAGGCTGCCCTGTCACACTCTGCCTCCAGACCTAAGAACAACATGGACTGATCCCTGGCCCTCTTGCCCACACCGGCCAGAGAGCCAGTGGTGCAGCCCCTTGGGAGCCACTTGCCTGTTCCCCAGAGCTAGTGCAGCTCACCCAACCCTGTCAGCACCAGGAGAGAATGGACCTTTGGGCTTCCTGTTACTGTTCCTGTCCTGTGCCTCCCTCAAGGGAGGAGGAGTCTCCAGTCATTGGATCTGTGTCTGCCCTCCGCATTCTTGATTCACCTTTCTGCTTTCTTTTTAGTCCTTTCCAGGCCAGATCCTGACAACATCCACACCTTGTCTGCACCCCTGAAAATCCTATTAGCACAAATGCCCTTTGTTCTAATCCCATGGTCTGCTGTCACTGACATGGCTGGTGGTTCCCGAGGCCACCCATCCTACTACTCCTGTTCAGCATGGGAGACCCACGAGGGTGGCAAAAACCTCAGAGGCAGCAGCTTACGTGTTGGCACACCCTCACTCTGCCCTGGGAAGGCTGCACAGAAACCATGTCCGAAGGGTCTCTCCTAGTTGTCTGCCTCTCCAGACAGGGGAGGAGTCACACTATTTCTTCTATTTTCAAACCACAGCTGCCTCAGATCCTGTCAGTGGGCCTGTTCCCCTTAGGCAGGGTGACCTGTGGGCATCTGGGGGCCTGCTCATGGGCTACTGCAGGACTCAGGATGGGACTCCTCATCCTGCCCCTGGGCCCTACCCTGCCTGTGTATTTTGAAGTCTTTGATGCCCTTAATCTCCGCATTTCTATCACCCATGTATCTACTTGAAATTCTATTTTCTCTCCTTAAAAGGAGGTTGTGTTCCCCCAGAGGAGAAGGCAGAGGAGGCTTGGGGTTTTATAACTCAGCTGTCAGTTCCACTATGTTCGGGAAAGGAGAAAAAAGAAGAAAGAACAAGCTTACATGGGGAACTTCAGCTCTGAGTGTCAAGAGTTTGAGAAGCTGGTGCTACAGGGGCATCTGGATCCAATAAGTTAAAAAATAAAAGTCAAGCTTGCAGTTTGAATTCCATGTTGGGTTCACCACCCTCCCCGGTCCCCACAAGTAGCTATAGTTTCCTAACACTCTAGAAGGAGGAGAAGCACATTTCCATGTAGACACAAAAACGTCCTCTAAGAAGCCAAATGACACTGCTGGGAAGAAGCAGACCCCAGTGGCTGCCTCTGTGAAGTAGGGTACAACATCCAGTCTCAGCCTTTCCCTGGCAGCCTTCCAGCCAGCCTGGGATGGGTTGTGTTAGGAGACACCACCGGCCGGCCCAATCTTGCCCCCATTCTGCTGACTTTCAGGGAATTGACCTACTCACTCGTCCTTTTAAAAACTCACACTTGGCTCAGTTTTAAAACATGTGATGGCAGCTTTTTGGAGAAGGTTGCTCCAAGGAGGCTTCAAGGTCACACCCAGTGGCATCTGTCACTTTAGGCAAAGTGAATCATAGACTCCTACATCAGGAGTGTTCCAACCAAACTACTGAGTTCGTTTTTCTGCTTGCAGCCTGCTGTAGAAAAGTGGGGATAGCCTAATTTTAATGAACTTCAGCAATTTAGAAAAATTCATGGGTATATTTGTTGGAGTGGTTGGATATTCAGCCACACTGTCAGTAATAAATTCCACCTTACACATTTTACTGTGGCCTTAAATACTGAGCACACAGGAGGCCAGATGTTACAGACACTGGATGATTAGTGGGAAGTCATCATCTGACTTTCTGTTATCCTTCTCTTTCCTCTTTTCTCTGGAGGCCCTTACCATGGTGCTTATGGGTGCCCTGCACAAATTTCCCACATCAGATTAAGGCTAGAGACTCAGCCGGTGGAGTCCTCAGAATGTTTAACAGGAAATGGCCCTTGGGTCCAATTCTCTCCCGGTGGCTCATTAGATGGTCAAGATCACAGTGAATTATCACCCAAAGAAAAGCTCAGGGAGGGAAAAGAACACCATTACACAAACAGCACTTCACAACTCACACATGACCAGGCAGGAGAGGGCAGGACAGACACGACATGGTGGCTACATGCAACGGCAACAGGAGCGAGGCTGGGCTCCGAGAGACTCTGGGGACCGGGGTGGGGAGTGATGGTGGGGGTGTTAGAGGAGGGTCACAGAAGCTAACAGCGTGGTCAGGAGGGTCGGTCTTACCATAAAGGGAGAGCATTGGGTATGTTCAGCTGGCTTTAAAGAAAGGCAGATAGAGATAAGCTGTAATGAGTCTCCAACGAAGATGCCTGGTATTCTAGGTCTCGGCTAACACAGGAGCAACACCGTGGCAGGGGAGGGCAAAAGGAAACAAGTGAAAGAAATACAAAGCATAGGCTGGGCAGGTTCTGGGACATCACTGTGAGTGAACTCTGCATAGGTGTGTCTCACATCTAGTGAGGACCCAAAGGCATTTTCTATTCAGGACCATTTCTGGGCACACATTAAATAATTCACACCCGTGGCAAATGAGTTCTTCCGAATTTTGTGCAGGAAGGTTTTGTTTTGTTTTTTGAAATGAGCTATGTCTCCTAAGATAACCTTTATGAACTTAGCTTACCCTGGGTGTTGCCAGCTGAAGGAGAAAGGCCTTGGTTATGCTTAGTGCACATCCCTGCCCAAACATACTTGAGCAGAGGAGTTCAAGGGTAATGGTCCTTCAAGTTTAGGGGAAAACTGAATTTTAGTTATCACTGAGGAGGATCTAAAGAGGTGGTCCTCAACCCCCCTGTAGTGGGGGTTGTCCTCAAGCTTAGGTTCAGGCGGGAGTTGGTCTTGCTTAGCTCCCAGTCTATAGGTGTAGAGCCTTGGCCATAATGAATGTTTTTTACATTTTGAAGACTTGCACACAATTTAGGATACTATTATTAACCCTCAAAAAAGCTGTTCTTATGGGTCTGACTGCTGAGTTCATTTTAGGGGAGGAGCTGAGGAAATTGGCCATTGGTGAGTATCCCATTGCAACCCCCAGTTCCTTGAGCTTGTATCCAGGAAGATGCCCCTACTCTTTGGGCCCCAGGGCTAAGCCCCTGATGGATCCTGACCATCTGAGCTGTTAACTCTTTCTAGAAGGTCATGACTTTGCTTTTACCCTCCACTTTCAGATGGTTGCTCTTGTGTTTCTGTTTTTAAGGTACAAACAAGGAAACATGTAATGGAATTTTTGAAGGATGGAAATGTGCACAACTAGACATTTACTTGCAGACTGAAAATACTTCTTTGGTAACAGATTTCTCAGCAAATTACTTTTTTTTCCTATAGCAAATTGTTAAGATGTCCTTTTTTAGGAATGGTGGAGAGAAAGGGTGAGGCAAGGGAAAAGAAGGGAAGGGACACCTCTCTAGTCATTTACAGAGTGCATTCTAGATCTTGCTTTCTGCTTCATGAGGAATACCAGCTGCCAGGTCAGTTGACAGGCCTGGAGGCTGTGGGGTCACTAGAATTTAGCTAGCAGGATGAGATAGAACATAGAAACAGACACACACAGACACTGACAGACAGACAGACAGACACACACACACACACACACAGAAGTAATTTCAAGCTGCTTGACTGCTTGTGTTCCTGTGTTAATGGATAAGAAGTTCTGTGTTTCTAGAGCTATAATGGGGAAGGGAGTGTGAGTCAGACAGAGGTAAATCTACACTACATGTAATGCCAGGGCATTAGAGTTCCCATAGGAGACATGGGCCATTGTTCTCCTCTTGGATCCACCCTGAAAACCACCAAAGCTACCATTACTCCTAAGATCCCTCAGAAAACCTTAAGCATCTTCTGGGTCAATCCTATCCTGAACAGGACCAGAATGGAGACAATTTAGAGAACATATCTGGGTCATGTGGCCCTAATGAGTTAACCCCCAGCCATGAAAAATTTTAACCATTTTTCTTACTTCTTAAACATTCAGAATCCCACATGTGGGATTTTAAAATGTATTAACTGTGTATTTCCTTGTTGCTTTTTAGCTTTTCACAGCTCTCATTGAATGAAGATCTCATGTATTTAAGTCATATTTTACTTCAAGATTTAGCTTTGAGTATGTTCTAATCACCTTGATTGTATCTTATTATTTTAAAAATATGTATTAACTTAATAATACTTATGATACACCTCTATAATAGGGGGTAAGAAGAAGTCAGGAGGAGCAATGAAAGAAGAAGGGAGAGGAAGGATGGGGCTCTCTGGGACTCCTATGTTGGGTCCCCAGCCCAGGTAATAATAGCTCTCCTAAGGGTCTCACTTTGGGAGAATCTGAAGACTCATTTTAATTTGGAGATTAATTTTTTTCTTGGGTGTTAAGCTATGCTATTCAGAGGGCACTTTTGACCTACGGGAGTGGTGTTTGTCAATGTCTCATATAAGCCTATTCTTATTTGAAGAACTATGTTTTTAAGATCCAGGGTCTCAAAAAAAACTAACCACTCATAATAAGAAAGCAATCATTGGGTGATTTCTACGTGGAAATAGGAAGAAGCTTGAGATACAGCCCTTGCCCTCACAGAGCCCACAGTACACTGACATAGTGCCAACCCCCTAAGGACATTTCCTAGATGATCTTGTGTAGTCATTCCAGTCTTTGGTACCCTTGCTTAGCTGTAAGTGGAATCTCTTGGTGAGCTAGAAGGGGAGATTGGACCCACTGGGTTTGGGCACCTGCACCTCTAGCCCAGAGCCATGTTTGTGCTGTTTGCCACTCTGTGATTCCCTGGTATACTGCCCTGAAAGGTCACCTAGCAATAGTTCTACTTTTTGAACTAAATTTGGAATTGTTTGATGGCCTGGAGTACTTATGCCATTCATCTTTGACCCTTTCCCAGATCTGCTCCCAGTTCCCCTGAGTTAGTTTAGAGTTTCTCCATCTGTGGTCTTCCTGGGGAGAAAAAGGTGGAAAGACTCTGAAGACTTATGCCCCATGAGCCTGGAGGCCCTTCTACAGTGAGCCAACAGAGCTGCTTATCTATTCTGAACATTGTGGCTGAGTTTTCCAGTGGCATTTTGTCCAGTAATGGTAGGCACTCAGCAGCCAATTATTTAATCTTTGTTTTCTAATGGTCTGGTAATTTTCAAGGGTTTTAAAGATATCGGTCAATTAACTTAATTTGTTCATACAATTGGTAGAAATGAAATAAGGTTATTATTCAGTTGGTGAGGCAGAGGTGGAATATTTTCATAAAGAATCCTGGCTAGTGGTTCCAGCTAACAGGCTAAGGGCAAATAGAAAGGAAACTCATGTACCTTGCTTAGTGTATTTATGCAAATTACCTAGGTTTTGTATATCTGGAAATGATGATATGAGTGGCACTGGACAGCAAATAGGAGCTATTTTCTGGAAAACTGTCTTTCTGAATCAAGCTCAGGATCAAATTAGAAGTTATCACCTCAGTGGATGAAGTCTTGGTTCTGGAATGTCTTCCCTGCTCCTTTTCACTGGGGTACCATCTTTAGACCATGCATGAGTAGGATACTGAAGAGTGAAACTCAGGGAATACCAGAGGCTGATAAGGAGAGGATTCTCCTAGATGGAGATTTTTCCAAAAGGATGAAGGGGAGAATCAGTGGAACGTGTCTCTCAATTGTTAACATTACATAGTCAGTCTCTCTGAAGAACTAAAAGGTTGTTGAAAATACCTCTTAGCCATATAAAAGGGGAGTGTTTCTTTTCTCAACACAGCAAGGAGGTAAGGACTACTAGGGATTAGAAGCTGGGCAGTAGATATCTAGGCTGGAGTACCCAATAAAGCTGTATTCCAGGATATTTTCTTGAGATCAGGCCATTACAGAATGAAATCTTGCCATTTGCAGCAACGTGGATGGAGTCATTACAGAGCATTTTAAAGAGATAAGCCCCTGCTGCACTTTTCTGGACATGCTGACTTTGAAAGGTGCAGATTACTTTCTGATTCCCTCCAGGGAAGGTTGGCTCTTGGCTAAGTCATGAACAGGCCCCACAGAAGAGGAATGCACCATCCCAGTGGCCGCCATTGAGACAATGGTTATAATATCAGTTGCTAAAATTTTACATTCCTCTGAAACATGAGTCAAAAGCAATGTCACAGGAGCATGTGAGTCAGAACTGTTGCTTTTTTTTTTTTTTTAAGTATCTCTTGTCCAGAGCTTAGGGAGTGGATCTAATATAAGTTCCATTTCAGACCACCTGAAAGTCTGGGTCCGGCTGGCACCCTCCCTACCTCCCAAGCTCTGCTCTCTGCTTCTCTCTATTCACTGTCTCTAATTTCATCTTAATTTGATCTGCAAGACAGGATAGCTGGTTCAGTTGTAAGAGAGTCATGGGATGGTGGAAGGCAGAGGGATTGAGGTTTTGTTGGTGATACTCTAGTTAATCTAAGTTGGGAGGACAATCATCAGGTTGGTACAGGCAGGGATGACTGGAAATAGCAGGAGTCAGGGACCTCTAGAGATATTTGACACCACCTTCACAGTCAGGAGCCAGCAAATGTAGGTTAAGGCAGAAGAGTCTTCATTATCCTTTTTATCTCCTCTTTCAACCAGGAACTAAAGTGTGGGCCTGCAGATGTGGAGGTGGGAGATGCTAAAACTTAGAGCCACCAGAGATGGCAGCAAGGAAGGGAATTTTAAGGAGACCAAAGTAAAATATGTTTTAAACTGTAACCCCTCTGAAGTTGAATGAAGAGCTTCTTTGCTAGGGAGATGTAAAGTTTAAATAAGCACAAGTCAACTGGGATATATAGAAGCTGAGGGTAGCTGTCAATGGCTTTAAGATTTAAGGGAAAATGAAGGAAATATGGGTTGTTGCAAGCAGTTCTTAAGCAGAATTTCCATTTTGGTTTGTGGAGGAGGTCTTTGGTCTTTAGAGATAGAGCTGTGGAGGAGGGGTGCTAGGAAAAGGAAGAAGGGGTAATGACAAGGGAGGCAGAAACACTGGACAGAAAAGGGAAGGAAAAAATGAAAGGAAGCTCAAATATGAGGCAGTGGAGAGTGGAAAGAGCAGTCCCCCTTTCCCCCTTGTCCACCTCCACCATGTTGGAAACCTCCTGGCTTGTATCTGTTTCCCATTGTAAAATTCTAGCCAGAAGGAGAAGGGCCCTTCTTGAATCTTTGTGGTTACACACAGTTGAAATGCCCCGTCAGGACTTCCTTTAAGGGATTCTTTGGAGAGGTACAGAGCATGGGGGTTGTTGGTTCCTGGCTCATTCTTTCTCTTCCTGTCTCTGTGTGCTAGGTTGCCGAGAGTGGACAGCTGAGACCCCTGTATCATTAGCTGCACAGTGGCTAGCTCATGTGGCTGGAAGCAGCTAAAGCCTCAGGAGTCATTGTGTTATTCACCTGCAGACTGTTGGCTCCCCAAGTGCTATTACCTGCCAATAATTCATGCTAAACAAGACTAATTAAATTGTCAAGATAGTTTTATCTTCCCTTGGGAAGGACAGTCAATATCCTTCACTCAAGTAACAAAAGAAACCCATAAAGAATAAATGAATGAAATCAGTTTGTCAGCAGTGCTAACAACATCAAAGAATTCTATATATGAGAGAAAGAGAGAGAGAGAGGAGAACACAAGCCCAGCAGGACAGAGAAAATGGGAGACAGAGAACAAGAGTATGACAGAGAGAAAAGGTGCACTAAATATGAAGAGAAAATGGTATAGACTATGCTTTGGGGGGCACTCATGGGCATTTTTGAACCTGCCTGAGGTATAGATCTCTCACATCCTCTGCTGGCTCATGGAATGTTCTAGATCCCTTTGCTTTAGAAACTTTCTGGCAACGACACCAACAGTAGCTTGCTAGCCTGTGGGAACTAATGTAAGAGACACTGGCAAGGCCCAGATGGTGGTCTGGCTAAACCAAGGGGTGTGTTGTGACAGCCTCCTTCCACTCTTCTATTTTAGGGGAAAGGAGAGGGCTGTGTGTGGACAGAAAAGATGAGAATAGGGACGGAAAGGAAAGGAAAGAAAATTAGAGGAAAAGAGAAAGTGAAGGGGTCTTGGTCAGAAGGCAGAGGGCAAGAGGAGCCTTGATGGGTTATAACTGCCAGAACACTCAGACTGTCCAACACAGGCTGAATGAAGACCCAAAACCAGGATTTCCATACAAAAGCAGGTTCCCACGGACTTCTTGAGTCAAGCCTGCAGGATGCCTCAAGGCAACAGCTTTGGGAAAACTTGCATACCAGGCTGATTTATCAGGCCTGACTTTCTATCACATCTGCCCTCATGGTACTCTGTGGTCCACTGCCTGCACAGCAAACCTCTCCTTGCAGAGGGCCAGGGACTTTCAAAATGGCTCCTCATTGCCAACTAGACTGCTGATAGATGCACTGCTAAATCTCTTCAGGGCTAACTTTATTTCCAAGCAGAGTAGAAAACTGCCTTTGTAGAGCAACTGGAGGGTGGAGGGTGGGGAATGTGTTTTTCACCCAGATGTCATGTTCCTCAAAGTTTTATATTAGACACACTAGATTTCCAATTTTTAAGTTGAACATTACTATCTTCTCTAAAGAGAAGGGTAACATTACTTTTCAGAAGGTAGCTTACTGAGTCACTACTATCTTAGTATGAATTAGTATATCGGAAACAGGA
This sequence comes from Prionailurus viverrinus, assembly GCF_022837055.1. Classification (NCBI taxonomy): domain Eukaryota; kingdom Metazoa; phylum Chordata; class Mammalia; order Carnivora; family Felidae; genus Prionailurus; species Prionailurus viverrinus. The sequence goes on from NC_062567.1 coordinate 32,071,014, forward strand.
TACTTTGGTCGCATTAGTTTTGTATTGGTGCTGGGGGTGGTGCTGCAAGTGGGAAGAAGCTGGAAGGGAGATCCATGAGCAATAGAAGAAGGGATCCAGCAAAGGGAAATAGAGGTGTACAGAGATGTCAAGGATCAAGTCTGCCCCACCCAGTTTAGTCTGAGATCAATCTTGATTTAATCTACCTTAGAACCAGCTCTGGACTCACTGACCATTGTCATATAGACAAAGTCTGGTAATGCCACCAGCTGAGCCCCCTACACCAACACACCTGATTGGGAGTCAGGGGCCAGGTTGTGGGTTGGCCTTGGTATTAAAAAGTGGTGAGAATGAGCACTTTGTTTCCTGCCCCTGGCCCTCTGTGTCCTCATCTGAAACACTGGTATATCCCCAGGCTCTGCTGCACAGTAAATACTCCATGCACATGTGCGGAATATGTGGAGATGGGCTTGGGCCGAAGGTCTGCAAAGTCGTGTCCACTCTAACATTCTTGGGCGAATCCACTGTCTGCCTCCACCCCTCATCATGGCTCTTGAGGGGTATCAGCCCTGTCCTTCTTGTGCCCATTCTGGCCCCTTCTCTGTTATGGTTGGGGGCAGGGAAAGGCAGACCAAGAGGGCCACCCCATGGAGGCACTGTGGGTTTAAGGATGGAGAGAGGGTTGAAGCGTGTGTGTGGAGCTCTCTGACTCATCCTGGAGGGGGTGGATGTGCAGCACACTCTTTCTCTATGACTCAGGATGACTCCTTTCCCTGTCATTGCAGACCCTGAAACCAGAGCAGGAATCAAACTTACTTTATTGTTTTTATGGGAAACCAGTAAGAGACAGTTATTTGTCCTGTGGGTCTGTGGTGGGAAGGTACCACTGGCTTCAGGAGCCAGGGCAAGGAAGATTTGGGGCCAGCACCTAGAGGCTCCTGGGAGACATCCCTGGACACTCCCTGCAGTGGAGCCCCATCCCTCCCAGTCTTGTTACTACATTCTCCCTAGTGTCCCCCCCCTTCCCATTTCCTTCTCAAGCTGCAAGTGTCAAGTGAGCAAGGGTAGTGGGGGCTGATTTACACTTTGCCCTTTTCTCCTGAGCCCTATTAATCAGGGGCATCAGTCAGGAGTATGCAGACCTATCTGTCTGAGCATTCTCAGAGCAGCCTTGGCTCCCTTGGTCCAGCACTGGCAGCATCAATAGGCACAGAGAAGTTAGGCTGGGCAGCTCTGTGCCAGGTCACGGTGCTGGCAATGCACTGCATGAGGACCTGTGAGTGGCAGGGGCCCCTTGAGATGCCCAGGCAGTCTGGCTCAGGGATTTAGCCAATGAAAGTGCAGGAGTCGATTCTCTAATGGAAATGGATTTGAGATCCCAGTCTTGCCACCCATTAGCCATGTGATTTTGGGCAAACTATTCATCCTGTGTGAAGCTCGGTTTCCTCCTATGGAGACTAAGTGTTCTGAGGAGTTAATCTGACCATGTGCATAATGTCTTTAACATAGCCTGGCAAATACTCCTCCAAGAGAAGCCATCATTTCCCTCTTCCTCCTCCTCTTTTCCTGTCTCCACCTCACTCCTAATCAGCTAAGATCACAACTAGTACCATTGTTAATTAACTTGCTTTTCCTGTTCTGGTCATTTCTGTGGACTAGCACTTTGGCACCTAAACAAATCCTCCAGATTGTCTTCCCTCTGAGCTCCCCCAGAAGCCAGCCTTCTTTCCCCTCACACAATCTCTGTCCTGCTCCTTTCCCAGAAGGTCCCTTTAGGGCCGTCTCTCCAGAGAGTTTCCATGTGAGATCTGCCAAAGCCAAGTGAGCCAGTTCCCACAGGTCTTGGGAGCTTTATGAGGAGCGCCCCTCTCGAATCTGCAAAGTGATGAAGGGAAATAAAAATGCCTCAAAGTATATCAGAAAAAGCCCAGTTCAGAATCGTGCAATGCTAGATCCCTCAGGTTGAGACCATCTCAACCTGCCCACCTCACCACATGCATTTGAGGAACCCCAGAGAATGGGGTTAGTTGCTCTAAGTCACAGGGATTATTAATAGTGCCAGAGCTGAAAAGAGGACCCAGGCTTCTTAATTCACTGTTTGGGAATGTTTCTCCATATCCACAGTGCGAAGATCCCAGGCCCCTTAGCACTTTCTGTGGTGGAACAGTCTTTAAAATGCAGATTGGAAAAGAAGAGTGTTGGGCAAGGCTGTTGTCCCAGGCACCCAAGTTGATTCCAGTCTGGATGTTAGGGAGCAGTTTTTGACGCTCCAGGGTCTTCCATGAATAATCACAGGGGTTACCTCTTTAGGTTTCCCTCTGGAAAATATAATTTCAGACCCAAGAAATAAAGTAGTCCCAGAGGGATGCGCTGTTGCACTCTGCCCTCACAGGGCACACAGAGGAAGGGGCCTTAGGCAGAGAACAAGGTTAACTCATCAGGGAGGAGAGGGGCAATGGCCGGTGCCTAGGGAACTCAGCAGAACTCAGTGGAATTAGACAAAGTGGGGACTCACGATCTGCCTCTAGTAACGTCTGGTGTTTGTTCACAGGTATCTCCCAGAGAGAACAGAAATTCAACCACAGAGTGGCTGTGAGCACAGGGGTTTTGCCCTCTTCATGCCGGAGGCCCAAGCTCAGTCCTCGTCTTTCCTTTGCCTTTCTCTCTCTCTTGGTGCTCTTCACCACTGTTACAGCTTTGAATGGCATCTACATGCTGATGACTCCACGTCCTGACCCCAGACAGTGTGCCCAACTGTCTACCTGACATCTCCACTGATGTCCTCACGGAGCTCCTGTCTTCCTCATGCAAGCATGCTTCACCTGCTGTCTTTCCCAGTTGATACTGACTCCATCCTCCCACTGCTGAGGCCCAGCCCCAGCCATCCTGGATGCCTCTTTCTCCCACACCCACACCCAGTCTGTCTGGAGACACTGTTCTATTTTCAAAACAGGTTGAGAATCTGACCATTTTTTACCACTTCTATTGTTGCTGCTTTGTCGCCAACTACCATCACCTTCTACTTGGATTACTGTGTTTACCTTCTAAGTGGTGTTTGGGCTTCCACTCTCGACTCCTATAGACAGCAAGGTGGTCCTTTGGAAATGCAAGTCAGATCATGGACAGCTCTTCTCAAAGGCACTGGTGTCTTCCCTTCTTGCTCAGTGTAAAAGCCAAAATCTGGTCCCTGTCCAATCCTCTCTTTCTTTTTCTCCTCTGCTCAGTCTGCACCAGCCACAGGGGCTGCTCCTCCTGCCTGAAAGCTCCTCTCCCAGGTATCTGCATGGGTAACTCTGCACCTTCTTCACATGTTTGCTTTCTTCAGATGTCCCCTCCTCAGTGAAGCCCATCTTTTTAAGACAGCACCTGCCTTCACTGTTCCCCAGCACCTCTGATCCCCCTCAGTTGGTAGTTTTTTTCCAAAATACTTATCATTTGATACACTGTATGATGTTCTTATTTTCTGTACTTACAACACTGCTCATTGTCTGATAATTCCTCCAACCCTAGAATGCCAGCTCAAGAGCAACAGGCTTTGTTTTGCCCACTGATGTATCCTAGGTGCCTAAAATAGTACCTGACACACAGAAGGTGAGACAATAAACACAGTGAAGTGAGTGAATGATGGCTCCTGGGATTGGTGGAAAACCCATTTCCTGAGAGGGTAAGGCACCATGGCCTGTGTAGTGAAGGCAAGGAAGAAAGAGACAGTATTTGTGGGGAGATGAATATAAATGTGGGGAGTATTTGATGGCATTTAGGATAAATACAGGATTTAGTGAGGGGACCAAGAGCTGATCTCTGTAGTTTTAAAAGAGTCAAAGATAATGAGTGACAGGTGAAAGCCCTTATGGATTCCTCTGAGGCTAAAAGTGTGGATTCCTGCCAAATAGAACATATGCCTGGGAAAGGATGTCTTGTGATGACAGTATGGCTAGAAAATTCCAGGAAGGCCTAGAGCAGCACCCAGGGAAACTTCCCTGGGTGCTGTGAACTTCCTCATGCCAGGGAGCGTCCAGACCCATAACCTGCTGACAACGTGAAGGCAGAACCGTGTGGTGGAGGGACCTACCTCTGAGACTATGCGTTATTGCTCATTGGTTTGTCATCCACAGCACTGAGCTCGGGGTCCTTCCAGGACCATGCTTGTGGAGGAGGCTTATGGAGGCCTGAGCTGTGGGCAGTGGTCAGTTACATGGTGCTTCCTTTCACCTGGCCGTAGCTGTCCAGCGTGTTCCAGAGTCTAAGCATATCCAGGAAATAAGGGCCCTTGCAGTGTCTGTGGGTAGTAAGTTATACTTAGATATAACTGGTTGGAGATTAGGCCCTGCCAGCTACTCCAGTAGGGGTTTTGGAAAAAATGTCATTTGCTTGGGTGCCATCGTCTCTCCCACTCAGTGGTGCTTTACAGTTACATAGAGTTTTAAAATAGATGCTCTTATTTCAGCCTCAAAACACACTGCAGTAAATATCATCATATTCCTTTGACAGATGAGGAAACTAAGTCTTTGGGCATTTTGGTAACTTCTATAGGCAGAGCTTTTGACTTCACATCTGGCCCTCTCTTCCTCTCCCACACTGCCTTTGGGCTTTGGATGATGTTACATTTATTCTCTTTGTTCAGAAGCCATTAGTTGTGTGGTGTGGGTCTCTGGACACCTTCTCTTGCTCTCCCTTATACACATTGTCCCTGTTTGATCTCCAGACAACCCTTCAGTTGTCATTTGTATGACTTTTAACAAATTCCTCAATCTGGAGGAGTGAGAAGAATCTCAGTGCAGGGTGAAGGGAGGCTGGAGGAGTCAGAGGTACATCAGGACTCTCAGGTGGGATGACACATAGTTCCTAGTTTAGAAAATGGGAAAAATCCCTGTGTGGTTATTTAAAATATAAATTACAGAATGTCAGGGGTGCCCGGCTGGCTCAGTCAGGAGAATGTGCAACTCTTGATCTCAGGGTTGTGAGTTCAAGCCCCACGTGGGGTGGAGATTACTTAAGTAAATAAAAAAGATGACTTAAAAAATAGGAATAGATTACACGATGTAAGAGCTGAACAAATCCTGGCTAGTGGGAGTACACATAGGGGGTTATGTGAGATGTGTGTGTTTGTTCAAGGCACCTTGGAGTGAAGAGATAGGTGCTCTAGCCCAGGGCACAGTGAACTGGCTACACCAAGAGGCCGAAATCCAGCTGTATGGCTCTGAAAGACACTTAAATCTCTCCATCAGCATCTTTACGGTCAGCAAATTGGGAGTGATAATTCTTGCCTGTGAAATTCACAGGGCAGTTATGAGTTACCTGAGATAAATGCATAGGTGAATCATAAGTAGAAAACCATCCTCTAAACATAAGGGTCTGCATGATGATTTCATGCTCCTTTCTTGCCCTGCACACTCCTTCTTTATCCCAATGTAGCCACTTTTTCTGTAGAAAATTTATACCCTAGCAAACTTATTTTGCTTTGTTTTTCATTTAAAAACACTTATAGTTTGGGAGAAAATGGCAGGTTGAGTGATGTAGGCCTTGCCAACAGTGAGAATCACAAAGGTACCCCCTGGGGCTGCAATGAGTCCTCCCTGCATCCAAGAGAGCTCTCAGTCTCTTGGCATAGATTCTCACAGAGGTGCATTACTGTGTTGAAGACAAACCCCTCTGAAGGCAGGGCTGCTCTTTCTTTTCTATTTCTCTCTCTGCCTGCTCCATCAGTTGAGAGCACCATAAGGCACAGGCTCTAAGCACAAAGGTGCTGGCCTTTAGACATACGTGGGTGACTCATGGACCTGATTAGCACCTGAGATTTAGGGCTCATCTAGCCTGAAAGTCCTAAAGTGTGCTCAGGAGTGGTGAGGGTAGTTGTGGGAGGTGTTGAGGGGAGGGGAGGCACAGAGCATGAGTAGGAAGATTGATTTTTTTTTAATGATCTGATAATTTCATGGGAAAAGTCAAGGGAGAGTATGTACACACACACACACACACATACACACACACAACATGAGACAAAGACAACGCAGGGGGATCTCGGAGAAAGAAGGACCATCGAATCTGTAGCTATAGGGTGAGCAGGGAGGGTACAAGAGGTTGATGGGAGGGGAATGTAGGGAAAGTGTTAACAGGCTCCTTCCAACGTCCATCTGCTGGAAGGAAAGTAGATGGGCTTCTAGTCAGGGGAATCAGGCAGATATGATAACATGTCAGTTCAACTGATTGGGAGCAAAATATGGAGTGGAGCAAGGAGGGTAAGGATGGAGAAGGGAGATGGTGGCAGTTGGTAAGGTACTTTCAAACATCTTAGATCAAAACTCTACAGCGTCTGCTCCGTGCTGTTATTCAATGGTTCAGTGCATCAAAGGTTTGTGCAAACATTACCAAGTCTCTTAATTAAGGAAAAATAATAACAACAAAAAAATTAAACGGACACATGTTAAAGACTAACCGCAAGAGGGCTTGCCTATAGATAAAGAGAGAAGGTTTAAACATGCCAGGTAACAAAAAGACATGTGCAGGAACTGGAAGGAACTGTATAGGAGAAGGCAACTTGGGAGAAGGTGGCAGGAGGCCCTGGGTGGGGGCAGGGGCTGGGGTTCTGTCTGAGGCTAGGGAGCCGGGGGCTGGGTTGTGATGGGGTCGGGAGTGGGAGAGAACCAGGCAGGTGCAAGAGTCAGTTCTCCAGGAAGGTTCATGTGGGAGTGAGACGCTCATCCAGAATCTGCTTCCACAGCCAGGGAAGGAAAGGCTGTGGAAGGAAAGACCCTGGGAAGAGCTCCCAGTGGATCACCCAACTGCTTGGTTCTTTGGCCACTCCAGAGAAGAGGGATCTGAGCAGGGGTCCTGACATGGTCGGTTCTCCTCTCCCAAAGGAGCCTGGGGGGACTGGGCTGCCTGCAGGGGCTGCTGATGTTAAAATGGCAATGGAGACCTTCCTTTCAGTGTGAATGTAATGGGCTGGTCTCTGGGTTTACAAGGCAGGCAAAGTCCAAGCCTTAACTTTGGTGTTCCACTGTGAGGGAGCTCCTTTCCAAGGTGCCATGGGAGTGGAAGGTGAGACAGGGAAAGGCAGCAGTCTGGAGGTGAAGGTGGGGGTGAGGAGAGGCTTGGGTCCCTGCCCCAGCAGTGGCCCAGAAGTTGTAAATACCCCTTTGCTCTGGCACTCTCTGTTTCCCATAGCTGCATCCTCCTATACAGTGTGAGTCATGCCAGGCTGATTGTAAAGGGAGAGAGAAAAGATGCAGCAATCGAAAAAGGAAAGGGGAGGCCTAACTCGTTCCAAAAGTTAAAAAAAATCAAAATAAAGCAACAGGAAAAAAATCCTTTAAACCAACTTAAACAAACAAATAAAATAAACAAAATGAAAATAAGGAGGTGGGGAGGAGAAAATAAAATGAAGGAAAAAAAATGAACCGGGGAACGACAAATGAGTGTTAGAACAGGCACGGACAGTCAGGTACAGACGCCATGTACTTACGTTTACCTCGGTGATTGCTATATCAACAATGCTACCCACAACAATCAAGGCGTCAAATGTATTCCATGCATCACAGAAATAGTGCTGCATGGGGCAGAAAAGCCGAGGAAAAGAGAGAGAAAGAAGAGAAAAAAAAAAAAACCAACAACAAAGGAGAAAAACAAAACAAAAAGGAAGAGGAAAAAATGAAAAAAAAAAAAAGCATGAAAGAAAGGAGAGAAGAGAAAAAAATGAGAAAAGAAAGAGGTTACGTGGGCATATTAAATACTCTCTTACCACTCTACAGTTCTGGCGGCTCAAACCTGGGCAACCTGGTTCTCACAGGGCGGAGAGGGCTGACAAAAGCTGGGTTAGTTCAAAGATTTCCCCTGTGCCTGCCCCTTCGCTCAGCTCCGGGCTCCTGGGCCCAGCACAGTGGGGCAGAGCTGGGACAAACAGAAAAAAAGGAGGAGAAGCTCCCACTTTTTTTCCCCCATAGACGACGGCAGGTTCAATAAAAAGCATGACTGGAGGGGGGTAAAAACAGGAAATTAAAAAACCAAAAAAATAAAAGGAGGTAAAGAGAGAGAGAGTGACAGAAAGGGAAACAGAGGAGGCAGAGGAGGAAGAAGGAGGCTTCCTGGGGAGGGCAGAGTCATACTCACATTAGTTTCACTGAGAATGACGTCAATTATGCTGCCAATTACGATGAGGAAGTCAAAAACATTCCAGGGATCACTAAAGTAACCCTACATAAGGGAGGGGCAGGCAGGATGGGGATTAAAAAGGAATATTAGACAGACAAGAACAGAGCAACATCACCATCAGAATCACCTTCCAGGCACCTGAGTGTTGCTGCTGGAGTTGTGAGGGCCCTTATCTGTGGCCAGGAGCCCAAGAGGGAAGCAGGTGGCTGGGAAGTGGCTGGTCCAACCTTCCTGCCCCACCCTCCCATGGTCACAAGGCCCCCCTTCCTCCAGGTCCATCCCACATAACCACCCTCCTGCACAAAGGCTCTTTCTGTTTCCCACGGGGGGTAGGAATAGACATGGGGGCAGGCAATGGGAGTTGCAATGGCACAGGGACATGGTTGGACTCAGTCCCTGCTCAGCGTTTCCTATGCCCCCAGTTCTTCTCCATCAGAAGGGCCTGTCTGCAGGCAGGGAGGGACACAGATGGAGGCAGGAGGGACATAGGTGTGTGATCCCCTTGAGGTGATTGGACTGTGGTCCTGTGGATGATTTGGGAATTCCAAAGGCCCTGAAAACCACAGCAGTGTGGTCCAGAAGGGTGGCCAGGTCATCTGGGCTCAGCAGTGACTCATGTAAAGAAAGCTCAGCAATAATGAGAGGACTGCCTCATAAAAACAATACCTCTAATAAGCTGGACTCTATGCAGCTAGAATCAGGGTCATCCCTGTTCCAGCACTGGACATGCCCTGGTCTTTCCAGGGACAGCTCTGTTCTGGCACAGGTTTTACTAACTGAAAGGAGACAGAGTCCAGGTCAGTCTTCTAGTTCAGTAATGTCAGATAGAGCCCTAGACAGTGCTTTCAGGGGTATCTCCTATGCACCTCCCCCAGCTTCCTCTCCTAACACCATCAGTTTGATATAGAGTCCCGTTGAAATGCAAATGCCACCCAAAGTGAATGAAATTATCAAAGCCTGAGAACTGGATTGATAGGGGTGGTCTGGGTAGAGGGAATGGGGATGCAGGCTTCACAAGAGGGGACTGGAGGCAGTGGTGCCACGGAAGGGAGATTATGGGACAGAGTGGGAGGACTAGTGTCCAGACTTCACCACTTCACCCTGTGTTCATGGATTTCATTGGTGTTCCATCATATTTGGAGAAGGGGAAGAGATGATTTTGAAAGACTATTTTGAGGTCTTGGATGATGAGTCAACCCAAGGATAGGCTGTCTCAGATATCCTAGAGGATTCCAGGAGTCCTGGGAGGGTGGACTCTTTACAGAGAAGATAGGTGTCTTGGGTCTGGACCACCTGCCTCTGAGAGGTGGAGGAGTCTAGAGAGCACTGCTTTGTGGTCACATGGGGTATATGTGCACAGTTCAGGCAACCCCAGGAACAGGATAGTCACATTACCCAGGGGTGGAAAGGAAAGGACCTAGTACTAAAGATATTTATCTTCTTAAAAAAAGGACATTACATTTGCTTCTTCAGTTTTTCAAGGAATGTTCTGCAAAGGGGACAAGACAGGGCTGGGCCACATTTGTTCAGCAGGACCAGCATTTTCCTATTCTCTGAGACACTAGCTGGGGCCTCGAGGTTGCTGGTGGCAAACTCTAGAGGTTGGGGAGTGGGTATGAAAGCATTAAGGGTCCTCTGAGAGTTTCCCAGACCTCTTTCCCCAGTTCTCTTGAAGGCTGCCAACTCTCCCTTTTAATATGCTACTCACAAGAGCCAAGAGTGTTCCTCCATCATCCTGGCTCTATCCAGCTCCCTTAACTTCCCCACTTCCCGGCCATGCCCTCTTTCCAGAGGGATCGCAAGACATGCTGTCCTAGGGCTGTTATTCTTAGTGTGGGAGGTCAGGTCACAGGGAAAGGGGCCTCTCAGTTCCCAGGCATTTCTGCCAAAAGAAAACAGAAACGCCAGTGCGGAGACTTTGGACAGCTAGACTGGAGAAGCAGAGGTTGGCCAGGGCGTGGGTTAGGTGAGGGTCAGCTGGAAAACATGGCTTTCTTGTTGGCTTCCCAGAATAGTTTCTGAATATACGAGAGCCTTTGAGGCAGAGGGAGACTGTTCTCTTCTATTTAAGTCACATGTTATGAGCAGGAAATAACTAATTCCCTCCCAGGTTCTTAGATATAATTCACAGGGCAAAGGGAGAAAATGGATTTTGAAAGAAGGGAGGTAAAGAGGGAAGACCCCAAATGATATAAATATATATGTGTTTTAGACTTTGGAAAACACTGGGAGAGTCTCTCTAGGTGGAAATACCATCTCTTTGGGGAGAGATATTTCAGAAGGGAAGGAGAGGTGGGGTTGAGGAAGAAAAAGGAGAGAAACAGGAACCAGAGCAGAGTCCAGGAATATTCAGCATCTAGCCTAGAAAACGTGGTAACAAAACATTATTTGGGTGTGGGGGTAAGAGGAGAGATAGGAAGGGGGAAGGCTCAGCATTCAGGAAAGGAAGAGGAGTTGGAGCCTTCTCATTCACCAGAGACCTGAAACAAAATGGGTGAGCCGGCCTGGTCTGCAACGCCTCTGAGAGAGGAGAAAAGGGAAGGAAGGCAGAGAGTAGGGCAAAGGCCAGGATAAACACACAGGTTAGTCACCTGGTGAGCACCAGGGGAAGGACTGACACCTAAAGGGACCCTGCCAACTACCCAGTTGGGCAACACTCATTACCCTTTCTCTAGGGTTTCTTTGTGTACATGCAGACAGAGGGAAAACACACGCCAGCCCATTCCTCCTTGACCATGGCCCTCTCCCAACCTTTCATGGCTGGCTTCCATTGGTTGGACTCTCTTGAGATGAATGCCTCATGCCTCATCCTTGCCATCACCAGGCTGTGCTACTGAGGCTTTTCATTGACTCCTCTGTCCCTGGCAAGATACCTGGTAGGCCCAGTGCCAGCGCCTCCAATGGGGGCAGAGACCGACCAGTTGCCTTATTGCCAAGGGCTCCCATGGACTCTTCCTGAGAAGATTTACACACAGCTAGAATGCATGGGTGAGGGAGCATGTTTGGGGTGGGTGGGTGGCAGGATCCCTTTAAGAGACAGATTTTCACCCTGACTCGTCCATACACCCACCTTCCCACTCCTCTATCCCATAAGCCCATCAATTCTCTAAGCTGGACCATGAAGACAGTTTCAGACCCAGTTTTCAGGTCTCTGTTTCCTTGGTCCACCTCCTCTCTGCCCCCCCCCCCCCCCGCAACAGTCCTTCCTCCCACCTGTTCCAAACCCATCCCCAGAAACAAGGTGATCTCCTCCATTTAGACACCTGGCCAAATCCCTATGTGGGCAGGGCCTAGAGGAATATTTTTTCCCCTGCACACTCTGGAGTGTAAGAGCTTAGTATTCTCTCTCTCTCTCTCTCTCTCTCTCTCTAACACACACACACACACACACACACACACACACACACACACTGTTTAGCCCACCACCTTATTTGCTGGAAACCACAGGTAATACAGATTTTGCGGGTGTAATGGAAGAAGGAGGGTGGGAAAAATCGTAGACTTTTTCTCTTATCAAATCAGTCTAACCTGGAGCCAAGCTGTACCTGTGACTCCTTCCTTCCCTGGTGATGAAGTCCCAAAGGGTAGGGTAGAAGTCAAGGTTAGGAAGAGGGTTTTCCTTGCTCTCCTTGAAATGGCGAACCAAACCTCTTAATGTCCAGCTCCTCAGAGACAAGCAGGGTTGATCACCCAGAAGGGATGGTGTTTGGGGCGCTAGAAGGCTTTCCCTTGGCTTCCTTAAATCCTGCAGATGTAGTGGGTTTTCCCCTTTCAAATCCCAGGCTTTGGGGATTAGTTTGGAAGATGGGCCTCTCCTCTGGCCTTCCTGGGGCTGGTCTCATGTGTATCCACTCAGGCTGCCAAGTGGCCACCCCAGTGATGTTGCTTATACTCTCGGCATCACCCGTTTTCCTGAGTGCTGCTGGACCCCTGCTCACCGGCTGAGGTGGACTGACAACATGTAGACCAACCTGATTCTAGCTTTAGCAAATCATTGTTGGAAAGGAAAAGTTGCTGCAAAACACCACATTGTGCATTTTGAGTACACAAGAATTGTGGATTTCCTTCCCTTTTGGATAATCTGTGCCCTGATTCACCTCCATCAGTGAAGTTTCCAAGTCGAAAGAGCACATGGTCTCTGGAGGTAGGTTGTTGGCTCAAATTCTACTTCTGACACTTTACTAGTCGGGTAATCTTGAGCAGATAAATTCACCTCTCTGTGCCTCAGTTTCCCCATGTGTAAAATGGGAAAACTATAGGGTGATAGTGGGGATTAAGTGAGGCAATGCTTGTAAAGCATTTAGACCTGTGCCTGGCCTAAAGTAAGCTCTAAATGAACATGGATGACTGTCAGGATTAACTTGAGCTCATCTACCTCTCTCCTCATTAAGCAGGATTCACAAGTTCACTTTTGGGTGTGGGACTGAGTAGAAGGGAAGGCAAAGCGCAGGTGTGTGGAAGAAGTGGGGAAGAAATAAAAGGTTCTAGGATAGTGAGCTTACCTTTTGTCTGCATCTAGGGCCTTTTCTGCCTACCTTGAGTCATGAGTGAGTACTTTGACTGTCTTTTGAGACTCTTGAAAGAAATCTGGCTAGTACCATTTGGAGATTAATGACAGTTTGTGAGTTGTCATGGCTCAATTTTGTTCGAGTCAAGGTCATGTAGACAGTTAACTGCCAGGTTCTTAGAAACCACTATCTGTGTTGGCGGAGACCCAGGCCCTTGTTCTTTTGCCTAGAAGGCTGGGAGGAGAGGATGGGCTGCCATGTGGGTCTGTTTTCTGCCTCTGATCCCAGAGAGCAGGGCTGCTACAGAGAGGTTATAGGCACGTGCATTTGCCCTTGAATTCTAGATTCTTAGCTCCTTCCCTGCCCAGAGCCGAGGTCTCCTCTGTGATCTCAGAGGCAATAAAAGCTAGCAGGTTGGTGGTGAGAAGGTATCACAAGAAAATCTGGGATTATGTTGTGTCTTCTTAGGGATTTTGAGGTAATGATGATTTTGCTGCCATCATTTTTTTTCCCCTCTTCTCTATTCCTGCCTGCCCACCTTCAAATCTACTTCTGATGGTAAAGCAAAGAAACACAGAGGAGGTGATGAGGAAACTTTCCTAGCCCCGATGCGGAAGCTGACCTGGACTTTCAGTCTGTCTGGGGGTGTTTACTTCCAGAGACACTAGAGCCCCAGAGAGTGTTGCCAGGCACAGTGTCCACATGGGAGACCTGAGCTGAGATTAGCAGTGGAGGTGCTGGAATTGAGACAGAGAAAGGCCAGGGAAGGAAGAGTGTCAGAGGGAGGGAGAGCCCAGCTGGCAGGAGGCAGAGATGGCAGAGAAGCAAAGGAACTGCAGGAATCAGGTGAGAAGCAAAAGGTGAGAAGGGCATGGATGGGGAAGGTCATGAAAGGTAGATGGCAGAGGCAGAGGGAAGGATGAAAAGAGGTGTGAGAGAGGAAAAGCCATACAGATAGTGGGAAGGGGGGAAGAAGGAGAGAGGAAAGGAGAAAGAGGGGGAGTGGAGGGGAGCGTGAGAGGTGGCAGGCAGGATGCACAGTGCCCAGAGGTGGACTGCGGTCTCTGGCAGCTCTGCATCTCAGGGGGGAAGCTGGGAGTCCACACAAAGCTGGAGGAGGGGGGTCAGGCCACCTGCTGGAGGCAGGGCCTAAAATGGAAGGGAGAGGCCAACCATGGTTCATCCTCCCCCAGGGGAAGGGGGTCCCTGAAAGAGAACGAGAGCCCCTGCTTGAGTGAACAAGCATTTGAGAGAAGGTACATGAGGCAGGGAGCTGAGCAGAGGTGCTGGTGTGGTGGGGGGAGGTGCCCAGGTCCTTGGCAGCACTGGTCTCTCCTGGGTTTGGGGACATGGGACTGAGGCACGGGTGGGGGTGGGGGGAGAGCGAATGAGCCAGGGAGAGGCGCTGAATGCAGCTGGCAGCACCGCAGCCGTGGGGAGAGTCGATCTCACAGAGTATCAGGGAGCAAAATGGTAACTGACACCAAGCAGAGATAATATGAATTGTATTATGTTAGGATGTCATTTAGACATAACAGTAATCATGGAGATTAGTGGTGTCTAAAGGCGAAGTGGTAAATGGAGCACGCAGCTGCTCCAGGCACCTGGCAGCCTGGGAGGCAGTAAGGATTCCGCCTTCTTCTGTCAGCTCCTACCCTGTGGTGTGTTCATTCAGAGGCTCCTGGAGGCTCACACTGTACAGATAACTGGGGACAGTGGACACAAGGGGAGGAGCCAGCAGGGGGCTGGGGTTAGGGACTGGGTCCTTGGCCCTGGGGAGAGGAGACCCGAGGTGGGTGGTGTGACAGGGCTGCCCTTGAAGTTGTTGGAGGAACTGGACACTTTGAACTGGAAATCTTCTCCATGTTTTTTTTTTTAAATTAAGTTTTTTTCATCCCCAGGAATGTTTCAAAGGCCTTCTTTCATTTATTTATCTTAGGAGCACACAATGAGCACTTACTAGGTGCCTTACCAGGTGCCACAAGATTGAATAGATCTGACACTTGCACTCTTCCCCCCGGGAGCAGATGAAAAACTGGGGGTTATTGACTAAGTTCCTTTTGGGGACACAGAAAGCTCTTTCTGTGCCTCAGCATGCACCTGGGTGGGCTGCAGGATCCCAGTGGCTGCTTCCTGCTACTACTGAGCTGCTTTCTGCCCAGGTCTCCTCCAGGACCAGGGTGCTGGATGGATGTGTCCCCATGGCGGGAACAGGCCGGGCAGACACATTGCAATGTATGCAGGCAACCTGCAGTTCAAATAAACACTACAGACATGCTCCGAAGGACAAGGGAAGGCAGAGAACAGGCAGTGTTGGGAGTGGGTGAACGAGGAGACTGAACTTGGACCTTGACAGCCTTCTGTGGTCTGCCTGCCTTGAGTCCTCTCTCCAACCCAGCTGGGAAGACACTCCAAACCCAGATCGGACAGGTCTCCTCTGTGTCCTTCCTGGCCTAATGGGCTGACCCCTGCTTAGTGAAGGGGTAGGGGTGACCAAAGCGCAATTGTGAGAGGCAGCACCTGTGCCCACTTTAGTGCATGAAACGTGAACTGAATGAGCTACTGCCCTGTTTCCAGAGATGAACCTTGAGTTGTGCAGGCAGGTTCCCATAGCCTCTGCCTCCTCCTCTGTCAAACAGGAGCAATCACTATGCAGCCCTCACAGGCTCTGTGAGGACAGCCTCAGTTCACACGGGACTTGTTCAGCGCCTACTGGTTGCAGTGTTGCTGCGAGGACCCCTCTACTGCTGCAGTCTGAGCAGTCAGTAGGGTGGCCTTGCCCATGGCCTTCCTGCACTGCCCCCTCTCCTATAGTAGCAGCTTGGGAGCATCGGCAGAGCCTCAGACCTGGTGGGGCAGGTCTGAGGATCCCTCTTCCCCTCCCAGACTCAGGGTGTTCTGGTTTCTTTCTCAGTGGCAGGGCTGGAGAAGCGAACCACGGCATACTTTCCACAGGGCTTCTTTACACAGTGTGAATAATTTCCCACATTAAATAATTAAATGTAATAGCTAATACCACCCTTCCCACACAAAGGCTTTATGCAAGTCATGTAATTATTTTTTATCATTCATAGTGACTTTTAAGCTCTCAAACGCCAGGCAGGAAAGAAACCTGTCACAATGTTGCAACAATATGCAAATCCCCCGGTACTACAGCTACGGTGGGGAGGCCCCTCCCTGACAAAGCCCATTTGTGGCTGTCTGCATGCATTGTTTGGCATCAGGTACCCTGTGGACATCCCACAAATAAATAATAATCAGGCTGCTAAGAAACAGGCAGGAGCTACGCCCTACCCAGCGGGTACCTCTTGACTCTGCTGAAGTCTGCTGCCAGGGGCTCAGGGAGTTGTTACATGGTCCCTCCTTGCTGCCTCCCTTCCTTCTCTTTCCGTTTCTACTCCTTTGAATGAGACTTACATTGGGGAGTTTCTGGGTTGAGGGGGTTCCCCTGCTGGTGGGAGACTCTGGTTTCTTAATAATTTGGATAAACAGGTTTCAAATATTTCGAGAATTAAATAAGAGGCTGAATGAAGTCCTACCTTAGCCTAGGGCAGTAGTTCTCACTATGGGGTGTGCACTGTCCTCTAGGGTGTTTGGGAATCTGTGGGAGCACCCCTAAGATTCGGAGGGGTGAAACTGGTATTTTGTAATGGGGGTGGGTAGACCAAGGATGCTAAATGTCCTGCTATGCATGGGACAGTTCTGCCTAATGAACTGTGGTGTGTCCTGTATGACTTTTGGGAGACACGTAGGGTGCCACATGCAAATAAGGACCGCCACTTATAACTTATCTTAAGTTTTTATTCTAAGGTCTCATATCTCTGCTCTTTCCTTGACTTCTACTTTTTGTGTGGAATGAATGCTACTAAATACAGACTTTCCCCACTGCATTAAAATTCAGGGATTTTATATATATGTGTGTATATATATGCATATAATATAAAATTTATGTACATAAATATTACATTACATTTAATATATAAATATTACCTTATGTGTATAGAGGTGAATTTTGTGTACATAAAGATTTATGTTTCCTCTGATTTTCTTTAAGAAGAATTAAGGAGGTATCACAAAGTGTTACAAAAAGAGAACTTTGGTTCAAAAAGGATAGAAGACAGCTAATCTAAAAGGATGTCTAATTTTCTACACAACTTTTAAAAGAAAATATTGCTTACTCTTGGAGCTTTTACAGTTGAATTTTCCAGGTTGGTGAGGGAATAGAAAGTCATTCAGTCCAAGAGTCATTCATTCTTCTATATCTACACTGAACCTTGGCCATTAACCAGCCACTGAGGAGCTGCATCTCAGGGTTTACCCATGGTGTTCCTCAGGTAAGCATTCCCCAAGTGCTTTCACAGGATACACAGGTGAGATCTCCCTTGGGTGGAACTGTCCCTCCCACTGTGGGACATCCAACATCATTGGCCCGACCCACTCAACCCTCAGTGTCAGTTTCACCTCCTTGGATCAGTGTGGGGCCCTGCAGATTCCCAAAAGTGTGTTCTGTGGAACAGTTCTGGGAGATATTAATTAGCATATCAAAAAACCCCAATGAAACAAAAGAAACAAACCAAAAAACAAGGATCCAGTCCCCTAAAAATGTTGCAAGTGTTGATTCTCATAGCCTTTCCTGGGGCTTTAACCTGGGGCAGTCTTGGAGCACATCCTGCATCACAGGCTCTGAGTCCTACCCGAAGAAACCTGTCTCATTACACTGAAGACAGCAGTTCCCTAGTTTAGGTGGCAATGTTAGGTCCTGCCGAATGCCACTCCAGATGGCAGCTCTGTAGGTATTAGCAGCCACTCTTTTGGCTTTCCATCTCTGCTTCCCTCTCTAGCTAGTTCTTGGGAGTGACCTGGGGAGGGTGAGAATTGAAGGGGGTTTCCTCATAGGGTGTTAGACCTGTCATCGAGGGGTTGGGATCATCTCTGTGACGAAAGACACAGGGTTCCTCAGTTTTCCCAGGGGATGCTGTCTGTGGAGGACAGTTTTGGTTTGCTCTTATTCAGGTGACATTTCCAGAGACTGACAAGTACCAGGTGCTACTGTGTTAGCATCTGGAGGGATATAAAGGTGGGCAAGAGGTAGTCCTGTGAAAAGACTATCCTGACCTTCCTTTGATTCCTCTGCCTCACCCTCACCCCTCTTCACCATTGGGCAATGTCACGACTCTGGCCACCTCTCTCTGTCCTCCACTGCTGTCACCTGTGCTTCCAGGAACAGACTCCTGCTTTCCCTCTTGGCACATAACAGTGCATTCTTCTTTAAGCAGTCAGCACGCTGACTCAAAAACATGAATCCAATTATATAATTCCTGCTAAGGCCCTGCTCCATGTGGTTTCTGAGGGGAGTCAGGGTAAATCCACACCCCTTACAGATTTTGAAGGGTCTATATCCTCTAACCTTTTCTCTTACTCACTGCTCTCAGTTCCTAAAACAAGCTGAGCTTATCCCTGCCTGCCTCAGGACCTTTGCTCTCACCTCTCCCTCAAATGCTCTTCCGGCCTTTTCAACCTCTGGGCCTCAGTTTAATGGTACCTTCCTGACAACCTTATCTCAAACAGGTGTCTCTTGCCTCAGTCATGCTCACCCTGTGGTGGCCTATTTTGCCCAGCATAGCACTTGCCCTATTCCTTAATCTCTTTGTCTCTGCACTACACTGTGAGCCCTGTGAGATAGTACCATGTCTCAACATCATCACTGAGGTGCTCAATAACCATTTATAGAAAGAAAATATGGAAAAATCAGTACTAGTAAGTAGAAATGACAGAGGGGCACATTTCAGTTCAATATAAAGAAGGACTCCCAACAGAGCTGCCTGTAGAAATAGGAGATCCCTTATGGCAGAAAGGAAGAATGTGTAGAGATTTCTGCATTGATGGAAGATTGATGATCTTAATGGTGTTGTTTTTTTTTAACGTTTATTTATTTTTGAGACAGAGAGAAAGAGCATGAATGGGGGAGGGGCAGAGAGAGAGGGAGACACAGAATCGGAAGCAGGCTCCAGGCTCCGAGCTGTCAGCACAGAGCCCGATGCGGGGCTCGAACCCACGGACTGCGAGATCGTGACCTGAGTTGAAGTCGGACGCTTAACCGACTGAGCCACCCAGGCACCCCAATGGTGTTTTCTGATATTACCATTTGGATTCTCTTTTCCTTTGTAATTTGCATCCTGCATGCATGCATTAAACTTTCACTGAATGCCTCTCATGGGACACAGAATTGCATATGAAACAGTTCCTGCCTTCCAGGAATTGGGCAATCTAATTTTTGTCTTCACATCTTGAAAGTCTTCTCATGTCAAGTGCATGTGCATGTACGTGTGCATGTGTGTGTGCACATACATTAATATGTAGGCTATTAGACGTCACCTATCAGGTGACTGTTCCCTCTCCTGAAAGTATCTGTCACTTCAGATTTGGAAGGGAAATCCAGGTGGTCCAGATAAATCCAGGGAAACAAAGGGCCAAGGACAGAATGAGGGAATGAGGGGTATAGGGAGAGAAGGGGCCTCAGAGGAGGTGGAAGGACATGGGAATGGAGTGACTATATCAGTTTACATAGACTTGTGAGAGTGGCTTGCCTTCATTCTGTCTCTGATTTGCTTATAAGGAAGAACATGAACATTTGCTGAGGACCCACTAGGTACAGAGTGACATCTCAGTTTGTTCATGTTTATTGTTTCAATTAGGGTGTAGTGGTTAGGGCTTGGCTTTTGAATCACCTAAACCTGTGTTAAAATCCCCCCAAAACCAACAGCAAAAAACTAGCTCTGCCATCTTGGACACATTACTTAGCTTTTCTCTGACCTTCAGTTTCCTAAATACCATCATACTAGTCTCACAGATTGATTGGGATAGTGAATGGAGAATATCTAATGCAATGTTCTTCCGACACTTAATATATATTACTTCCTTCCTTCCTTGTTCCTGAATGTTACTTAATTTAACATATTGGAATCGATACACAATGGGTTCGTGTGTTTATTCACTGCTTCTTAAGTAGAAACAGGAGTACCAGGCTGGATAGGTTTTCTGGGGATGAATGAGATAATGAAATGGGGACTCTGCAAGACCAAAGAGTGAGCCAAAGTCAGGGAGGTCTATTCTTAAAAAGGCGAAGTGAGCAAGGCTATGCTCACCAACCTGCCTGTCGTCACTGTTGTGTCCCTGGAACCAAGCACACTGCTGTGTCGGTGCTCAATACAGTATTTGTTGAGTTGTTGGTGAACTTTAGCCTATTGGGAAACCTGGTCTGAAGTCTAATGGACTGGGAAAAAGAGTAGCTGGTGCCCCAGGGATCACCAGGGACACACCTTATATTCAGCCCACAGTAGCAAGACTAATTCCAGACCACACTCTTCCCACCTTCCTTAGGGTCTTCCTTAGCTCAGGAACCTGGTGGGACAGGACCCACAGGGAAGGAGGCTCAGCACTTGCAGCTGACAAGGACTGGGGAAGTCCAGGGATGAACTGGCCGAGTCAGGAGAAAATCCACACTGTGGGATCCTTGAGCAAGAGACTGCTGTCTTACCCTGTCAAGAGGGCTCCCACCATTATGAGTCAATTTCTGGTAGAAAATTAACAGCTGGAGAACAAGCGGGGAGGGTGAGGTAAACCATCTGGCTTTGTGAAGCCAGAGCAGCTGGGCTGAAGAAACTAAGACAGACAGAAGACAGCAGAAGCTGGGAATATTATGGGTAAGAAGCGGTGTCTGGAGCTGTGCTGCCCAATATAGCAGCTGCCGGCCACATTTGGCTATGTAATTTTAAATTAATTATAATAAATATATTTGAAAAACCCATCCTCCGCTGTACTAGCCACATTTCAAACATGCAATAGCCACAGGAGGCTATTTTACTGACAGTGCATATGGAACATTGCAGAAAGTTCTATTAGATAGAGCTGGTCCAGAGGCCTCACTTCATCCCTTAGATTTGAAATGCCTCTGGACCCTAATTCGTTCTACAACAGGAAAGTCCTGAGGCTTCAGTTGCTCTTATTCAAGAAAGCTGGGGTACCAGGAGGGTCAATGAGGGATTTTCCTTTGGTTCTTTTGACCTCTCTGGACCATTCTCAGGCTAGGAAAGAGCTGAAAGAGGAGGCCAAGGTTTTGATCACAGGATGCTGCCAGGGTCAAATGCCCTTTAGCATCCTCCCCTGGGGGAGATACTGAGTGGGCAGCAGCCAAGGGGAAGGTGATACATCTCAGCAACAGCAGATCTGCTTCTTCATCCCTCCATGACCCATGTGAAAGTTTACAGGGAGCAGAGGAGTTAGGAGCCTTTTACTGCGGGGATTCCTACCTTTCTGGGCAACTGACTTCTGTTGAGGAGGACAAGCCTGGAGCCTCTCCTTCTCTCCCCACCTCCTCATTGTGCTTGCTGAGTCATTGTCAACAGTAAATCCCAGGCAGCCACGTGACATCATCACCCCTTCTGGTAAAACCTGTAGCTAACAGTGGAGTATCTGTGACCAGGTTTTTGCCTCTCCCTCCACGGTGATGTCAGAGCTGCCCAAATGGGCTAAAGCCTTGGAACAACCCAGGATCATTCTATCAGCCACCAGGTGGCTGGTGGCTCCCCTTTCACCTGACATTCTCACCTTGGGTAAAGTCCAATCTGAAGTTTTCAATGGGATTGTACTGAATCTATGGGTCAGTTTGAAGAGAAATGACATGTTTATAATATTGAGTTTTTCAACTCATGGACATATATTTCTCAACTTACTTAGTTGTCTTTAGTTCCTTTCTATGAAATTTTATAGTTTTCTCTGTAGAGATCTTAGACATTTTTGGTTAGATTTATTCCTAGGCATTAGATATTTTTCAGTGCTTATTATAAAGTGTATCTTAAAATTTTTTTCTGTCTTTGCTGATGCATTTCAATTCATTATAGAACAGTGCAGTTATTTAGTTACCTTCAGAAAATTTTAACCAAGACTTTTCCATGCTGACCAAGTTGGTCCTGCACAATCAGGTAGGACCCAGGTACCATTCAATGTCTCCAAGTATCTCCTACTCTAGGGAAGGGATTTCCTTTGGCTTGCTATTAGGTGTAGAATCAATACTACTATTACCTACTGCATTCTCTTCAGACATCACCACAGATCTCTGAGGTGGGGGACTGATTGCTCTAAACTGGTTTATATTCACCCATAGTTTTTGGTGTGTTTGGAATAGAGTGTCAACTTGAGGAGTGGGGCAGTTGGATTTAGGGCAGGGATTTACTTGAGTAAATTCAGTTTCCATAGTGTGGTGAGGAGAACAGAAATGAAGAACTTGGCAACATCAATCACCATGAAGACAATGAAAGAACAAAGTAAGAGTACAAAGTGATCCAGCCAACTCTCTGACCAACCAACCAATCACAGACACTGAAAGAATAGAGAAGAAAAGTCAAGCACTGAGAACTTCAGGTAACTTCTCCCTGGTTACAATTGATGCCAGTCTTCTACACCCTTGCTACCTAACTGATCTTTCACACCCAATGCTTATAAGTGCAGACTCATTCATATCATAGATAAATAATCATTATAGTGAAATAAAAGGTGCTGAAGAGAATCTCAGTTAATGGTGAGATATGAAAGCTGTTCTGTATTTCAGGTCACTGTATACGCCACTGGTTCTTGGCTTATAACACCAGGGCTTCAAGTTGTTTCTGGTTTGATTTTATGCCAGTTTTGGAGGATGCTTTTCTTGGAGTCTATTCCCTAAATGAAGAACATAGCTTAATGAGAAACTAGGACACCCTGTTCTCTTCAAGTCTCCTTCCAACTGGTCAACCTTCCTTGCATGGCCAGCCAGGTCCAGTGACCCTTACCCCTCTTATTATCAGAAGTCTCTTTTGAGGTATTCACAGAAAATATCCATTTTTCTCTCAATTTACACCACAGTTTGACCCTGGCATGTGTGAAATGCAGTTGACCCCAGGATAGCTCTCTTATTTCTTTGGGAAAAGTTTCTCTTAATTTATTCCATCTTCTCACAATAGAAAACTAGGGATTGAGACAACTAGGAGTCACTCTATGGTTTAGACCACCTCAGCTAGCTACTTCCTAGAAAATGGCTTACTCCTTGATCTGCAGGATTTAGGTAAGGGTGTCTTTCAGGCATAAGCCCCTGCAGGGGTCAATTTCATTTTCTTCTTAGGGCAGTTTGCTTAATACATCTCCTGTACTTATGAGGTATAATTCAGAAAGTCCAATGCAGGGTTCTGCAGACTGCATCAGACACCATCAGAGACACATCTGAGTCAACTGTGGAATGACTCAAGGCTTTGAAATATTTAAACCATATGTCTCATGAAGCTAGGTGAAAACGATGCCAGTTTCTCTACTAGAGGCTGTCATCTGAGACTGAAGCTCAACTTGGCAATGATCCTGTATTCCCAGCCTCACTGGTCACATTGCTGTGGGCTGTGAACCTGTCAGTACTGCTGAGCCACATGACTTGGAATAGGACCACAGGTAAGCAGAGGTACTGTGGGCCCCATGGAAGGTGGCCAGGGACATTTAGTGGTCTTTTCTAGGCCAGGACAATATTTATGCCCCTGAATAAGACTGGGTTTGGAAGGGAAAGTGAAAAGAGTATATTTTCTGCCCTGGAGGAGGTAGGAAAACACCATTATTTTCACCAAATGACATTTATTAAGAGTCTTATCCTCTGAAAATTAGCCAAGATTCACAGGCATTCTTTGAGAGAAGGAGTAAGTATTACAAGAATATTGTCTGTCTTATCTTTGAAGTCTCTCAAAGGTTGTTTCCCTCTTTCTGAAAAGTACCCAGCAGAACACCTGACATGGAAGATGCTTGCTAACAGCTTGGCACAGTGGAAATGACATCGACTATAAAGTCAGAGGCACCAGATTCTATTCCCAGTTCTGCCACTTAATAATGGTGTAATTAATATTACACTTAATTGCTCTGAGCTTCATTTCCCTCTTTCCTAAAATGAGGATGCTAATACCTTTCTTATGAGGGTGTTTTGAAGATTATATGCAATGAGATATGTGTAGCACATGGCAGGTTATTCAGAAATGTTAGTTGAATTTTAATTCAAAGAAGATGACATCATGGTAAATGAATACAGATCCAATAGCCAAGGAGCACCCCCTCTGTCCCAATTAATCCCAGGACAAGTAAAAATTTGAATAAAAATGGAATATATGGTCAAGGACTCTTCCTTTTTGTCTCTTTTTGATGTGTTGTATCTGTAAAAACTAGTAAAGGAGGGGGAGAGAAGGCTCAAAAAGCTGGAGAGGTTTCCTCAAGTCTGGAGCCATATGATTCTCTTAAAACCAACTCTTTCCTTCTTACTGCTCTCCAAAAGGGGTTGTGGTAGCCAGAGAAGCCACTGAGTTGCTGCTATACCCTCCCTTAGGAGTAGCTGCCCATGTTGTGAATCCCAAGCCAGGGGATGCCAGTGATTCTGACCTGTCTTCAGGGGTGGAAGATGGTGGGTGATATTCAAGTCAGTTTACTCCTCCATTATTCAGGAGAAGGGAGTGGGGCTGGTTAGGGGGGCACAGAGAATCCAAGATGACAGGCAATCCAACCTTCCCTACCCTGCCTCATTCAGCCAATAGTTCTAATCTTTCTTCCAGGCTTTGTTTCTAGAAGTTGCTTATAATGTCTGCTTATAAGACATTTGCCCTTTTTGTACTGGAAAGTGCAAGGGAACAATGACGTAGCCTCTGAGGAGGGGAACAGGAGGTCCCCATGGGCTGGAATGCTGAGCCCTGAGCAAATGAAGCCCTGGCTGAGCTTGAGGGTGGTCTGTGCAGCTGATGAAGTGAGAGAAGAGTAGAACAGCAGCCTGAGTGAATCTGGGGGACTGGTTGTGAAGAGGTTTGGTTTGCCAGTTGGTGGGAATAGCTGCTTCTAGATTATGTGTTGGGGGGTGAGGGTGGAGACAGGGTAGGAAAGGGGAGAAGAAGGACCATCATCTGCCTCCTTGGAAGAAGAGGCTTGGCTCAGGGAGGAATCTGTTTCCTGTATATCCCAGCCATGGACTAGAGTAGAGACTCTATCTCAATGGGTTGTCCTGGTCCAACTCCTGGTAGATTTAGGAGGTATAACATTTGTCTTCCAAGAACATGGGGTCTTTCACTGATTAGTTTTGCCCCTCACTCTCCTTCTTTCAATACTGGCACTCCTTCCTCCCCTTCTTCTCCATCTCTCTGGTCCCTGCAGATCACACACCTTTTTCAGAGGCCTACCTTGGGTTTGAAGGCAATGAGCTTCAGAATCATCTCCACAGTGAAGAGGCCAGTGAAGAGCATGTTGAGGATGTTCATGGCGATTTTGAATAGGCAGCTCTGGCCATAGTGCTGAGGGGAGGGGAAAGATTGTGAAAATGAGGCGGGAACATCCCTACTCCTCACCACCCTCCTCTCAACAGAGATCTTCTTTGAACTAAAACCTGGAAGGCCATTCACATCTCCATGGGCAGTAAGATGGACTGAGGAAAACCTACAAATTCTTCTCTTCTCTGCTAGCTCTGAAAATGCAGGTTGACAGAATTCTGTGTTCCTGCTTTGATTGGTTATGACAACTTTATGGAGACTTCTGGCTCTCAGGAGAGCTCAAGCACAAGTTGACTTCCCTGAAGACAGGCAGATATAGAACCAACCTCTACACCCATGCCTCACTGACAATAATGAGCTCTTCAAGCTCCCCCTCTGTTCTCCATTTCCTTCACTCTAAATGTTTTCTTAACCCAGGCTCCTATGGATTCTTTCATAAGATGCCAGAGAGGAGCTCATCCTTGAAAGGGACACTTATCTTTCTCTATCTGGGAAAAGAAGACAGTTCTGCTCTTTCTGCTTCCTTGGTCAATATGAAGGTGACACGCTAGAGATAGCCAGGCAGGTCTTTTACACTTCATATCCTCCCCTAGCATTCTCCCTCCTGCAGGCATCACGTATCCAGGGCCCCCCTTGCACTGACCTGCATTGCCAAGCAGATGGTGTTGAGCAGGATGAGGACGAACATCAGGTATTCAAAGTAGGTGGAGTTGACCACGTACCACACTTTGTACTGGTGCTGGTTTTTGGGGATGTACCTCCGCAGGGGCCGGGCCTTGAGGGCATATTCCACACACTGTCGCTGGGAGGGAGGCAGCGGGAGGGTTGGGGTGGGAATGGAGAGAGGGGGTTAGTAACCTGGATGATGTGTGTGGGGATGGCAGAGGAGTGTGGGATGTGGATGAAACTATACACCTTGGGAGTCAGAGAAATAATCTACTGCTCTACCTCATTTATAGGTTTGAGAGACTATTTGGACTTAAAAAAAATTTTTCTGTAACTCCCTAAATGAAGGAAAGAATTGCCTCTAGTCAATCTCCTTACCAAGATTTAGTCATGGAGTTTGTGTCTCATTTTCTCAACTTGGTAATGTCTGGTATGCTGCCAACAGTTGGCATTTGATAAATACTGAATGACAGTTCCTCTTCCCATTGGTTATTTCCTATACCACAGATGCTCCTTGGGGCACTTCCCTCCTCAACTTTTCCTCCTATCCTAAGTCAATCTTCCTTATTTACCCATGTACACAAGATCTGAAGATAGTTCATGGATAGGGGAGGAGATCTTAGGCTGACGACATTCCTGAGACTCCAGAACAGATCTAGTTCATTTCTCTGCACTGTGCCCAGATTCCTATGTCAGGAACTGGCGAGTCATTCCAGCCTCTTCCCTTACTCTCAGCCTCCACACCCAATCTCTAAGCCTGACCAATTTTATTTCCTCTTATTTTCTCCACCTCCACTATCATTAACCTGATAGTAGATGAGGGTCTAATCATCTCTCATCTATATTTTCTAATTGGTCTCCTTCTTTCCTGTCTTTCTTCCAATCCAAAGGTCATAGAACAGCCAGAATGACGAGTCTAAACTCAAAATGTTGACATCAAAGTCCATGAGAGGTCCAGCTGGTCTAACTGGTGTAGAGCTGAGTGTCTTGTGCTATGTGCTTTCCCATATGAGACCTTAAGTTACTCACACACAGGGATATAACTCCTCCTTACTCTCCCCATTGAGGAGTCTAGCTGGGGAACTGAGCTCAGTGACAACATGTTGCAGCCCACTGTAACAGCTTCATTCTTCACTGATGGAGTTGCCAACTTTCTCAGAGGCCACAGAATACCTTACTGTCCTGGCATTATCACATTATTCCTACTGAAGCCTCTTTCTTGCCCCCACCTCATGCACAGGCCTCTGTGTTTTACTTAAACCATTTAAGGGTTTTCTAAGGCCCTTCTCTTCCTCACCCCTGAAATCCTCACTGCCTCATTGCTCTAGTTTCTTTCTTCATTATCAGTGTGCCAACCCACG
Source organism: Prionailurus viverrinus (assembly GCF_022837055.1). Taxonomy (NCBI): domain Eukaryota; kingdom Metazoa; phylum Chordata; class Mammalia; order Carnivora; family Felidae; genus Prionailurus; species Prionailurus viverrinus. The sequence goes on from NC_062567.1 coordinate 32,097,984, forward strand.
TGGGCACTTATTGTTAACTTCTAAGAGATAGGGTGTGAGGTTTTTTCTCACAGCATCTATCATGGAGTCTCCTTAAGTAGGTGCTTAACAAATATTTGTTGGCTGAATATCAGATTCAGGATTTGCAGAGATTTGCATTTCTTTCGTCCAGGGCCTTCCAGAAGACTGACAGCCCTATTCCCTTGTTGAGGAGCAGACAGATGATCTTAGCATCTGCATAGATCTCTCTTCTGACCTCAGCCTCTCTTCTGGGTTGGCCACAGGCTGCCAACTGCTGTTATTCCTCGCATGCTCCCCACCCGGCCCTGCCACCTGTTCCTCTCTTCCTAGAAAGCTACCTGGTTCTTGTCCAGTTCACAGTTCTTGTATTCCTGCTCCCCCTGCTCCTGGAAGGTGACGATGACAAAACCCACGAAGATGTTCATCATGAAGAAGGCAATGATGATGATGTAGATGATGAAAAAGATGGAGATCTCCACACGGTAGTTGTAGATGGGGCCCTTGTCTTCTGTGTGGGAGTCGATGGAGCGGTACAGCAGCCTGCAGGAGGAGACAAGCCCCACAGAGGGAACCGGAGAAGCAGTGTCACTTCTGTGGAATGACAGCACCACTACTCCTAGGTATCCTCAGGATCAAGGGTGCTGGAAACAGCTATAGGCTGGGAGTCAGAAGATCTGGGTTCAAGTTCCAGCTCTGCCACTTACTGGGGTGGGACCATGGACAAATCAATCTCTTTGAGCCTCAGATTCTTCATTTGTGAAATGGAGAGACAATAATTCCTGACTTTCCTACCTGGCAAGATAGTTGATATAGTGTATACGAGGGTGTTTTGAAACTGTCAAGAATTTGTAAAATGAGTCATGGACATTGATTTCAAATACTGGAAACATCAGTAAATATTGAAACAGCTTTGCAAACTGGCATAGGCTCAGAGGATGTTACAGTGAGCATAAAATAAATCTATCTGAGAGCAAATATCCATTTAGATAAAAATATTAGGTAAAAATGACCCAAGCTTATTCAGATCATCAACAATGGTTTGGGTTTATACTTAGGTAGTTTATATATGTATGCCATTATATGTGTATGTTTCTCTTCATGGACAGAGATTAACTCCTCTCTTTCTTTTGTTACTCTGCACAGTACTTGGTTATTCTCTAGGTATCATCTATATTTTACCATATAATAATGGGACTCTTATCTAAGATCCATGTGTGGTTACTGACTTAGGAATATTTAGAATTTTCTTTCTTTTAGATGATAATTTCCCTGGAGTGCACTGGGTGGGGCATACAGGGAAGCAGGTGTCTATACAAAGATATATGGAACACCTGATGCACAAGCTGCCTGGTAGAAGTGATAACAGTGTAAAGGGCCAACCAGGCTGGTCTAGGCATGATCTCTGCAGAGGAATTTGGACTCAGGCTTCCATCCTTTTCTTACTTTTCACCGTAATTATAGACAAGGCTTTTTCCAAGGAGACTGAGGTAGAGTCTAAAACAGATATCTTTGCCATCTCTACCCACATTGAGTGCATGTTGGGATCAGTAATTTTGAATCCTAAGGGCTATCTAAGGGCTCATACCTACAGAAACTGACCCCATTCCTATGTGCCATGAGAGTAATGATAAAGACCCCTATCATTGTAGCTCACTCTGAAGTAGGGAAGGAGAGCTAAAAGAAGACCATTTTTGGTTGGAATTTCTGAAAATTTGACATCTTCCAGAAAAAGAATAGTCTATGTTTCAGCAGTGACCATGGTATGCAGATTGTCTAGGAACAAACCCTCATTGTTTGGGGAGGACACAGGTAAGCACGACCTGAGTGTGGGACAGTAATAAAACTTGGGGGAATAGCTTGGAATCTAATATCAGGGTGGACAGACTGTGATTTGCATACTCACTCTGGCCACCCCTCAAAGGTGGAGACGGTAAAGAGGGCCATCATGGCTGCCAGAACATTGTCAAAGTCAAACTTGCTGTTTTCCCAGCTGCGAGGCTGGATGATGGGGTGGTCAACTTCCCCATCCTTGTATGTGATGTAGTTACCCCTGAGAAAGAAGGAAGAGTTAATTCTTGTGTTTCTCACCTTCCTTCACACCTGACCCACCAATGACTCCTGGCTTGCTGGGTGGGATGAGACTGGCTAGGCTAAACCCCACAGTGTGAGCCGTTGTGAAGAACTTCAGTGGGTAGACCTTTCAAGAATAGATAATCTTACATTTCATGTCAACAGTATCACATTACCCAAAGGTAGAAGTCCACCTGTCAGTGCTATCTGAGAAAGAATGGACTGTCCTTCCTCTCAGGCCAAGTCACTAACCTCCCAGAATTAACTATCCTTTGTGCTGGCTGCCCTCCAGCTTGTACTCACTTGCATTCCGCCTCGGTCTGCTTGGAACTATCTGAACAGGTGTAGAGCTTTCCCTGGAAGGCAAAAGAACAAAGTGATTGGAGATGTTCATTAATCAATGAATCAGTCAAGAAATGATTAGTGATCATGTCTATAGCCCAGCACTGTGCTAGGAACTTGGGGCAAAAAGGACAAGGTGAGCAGAATCTAACAGGGAAGCCATGACTCACATATACCAAGCAGTCAGTGACTAAAGATGCTCAGTGCTGGATGTACCATTGAAATTTTTTAAAAAGGGGAGAACTCCACTCCACAAGAGCTGGACTCTTTTGGCTGGCCTAAAGAAGGTGGAAGTGGAACAGATCTCAGAGGGACAAATTAAATGGCTGGAAATCAGGTGAATTTATATGGTCAGTGGGAGAGGGCAGGGGGAAGAATGCTTCAGAAATAAAAGGATTAAGGCAGAAAGAGCAGAAACCAAGGAAGCCAGCCTCACTGTAGCTGGGGGGGCCTTGTCAGGAGGCAGTGAGAAAGAACCTGGATGGATGCAGTGTTCTGAAAGCTGGCTGGAGAAGGGTGGATTTGATGCTGTCAATAATGGGGGACCACTGCGGAGGTTTGAGCAGGTGACTGGCATGAGGCTTCAGAGGATAAAAGTCCCTCTCCCTTTCTTGCTAGAAGGAAGGGAAGGGATCAGAAAGGCAGGCTGCGCTGCAAGACCAAGGGGGTCCTTGGCTTGGTGGAGAGTCCTCCTTCCCAGTAGGGGAAGCTGAGGGGAGGGTGTTTGGAGGTTCCACTCATCCTAAGTCTGACCCAGGCCGCTGTCCTCTTTTGAGTGTATCTGCCAGGAATCTTTCTCAGGCATGCTGACAGGAGGGGAAGGAAGCAGGAGCACAGATCAGAGCCAAGCTATTACCTTGAAAAGCTGGACCCCGATGCAGGCGAACATGAACTGGAGCAGCGTGGTGACAATCACGATATTCCCTATGGTTCGGATGGCGACAAACACGCACTGGACCACGTGCTGTGGTGGAAAGGGAAGGCAGGGGACAGGTTTCAGGAAGTGCCTACAGCCTGAGCTTCCGTTAGCCAAGGCACGAACCTCTTGAGGGAGGCTCATGGACAGCCCCTTTGTCACCAGAGTGAAAATATGACTCAAAGAGGCAAAGCACCTTCCCAGGTTCACATGGTGATGGGATCCAATGGAACTCAAAGTCCCTTGTTGGGCTTTAGGTGACTATAGGGACAAAAGCTCTGCTAGTTTCCCATTTTATAGGTGGAGGAATGGGGGCCTCATCTTCATGTGGGGGCCCTGGGTTTGTGTGTGTGTCTCCTTTATGCACACGTTTTGCTTAGAAGTTCTGATTTTGTTTTTTTTAAGTTTATTTATTTTAAGAGAGAGAGAGAGAATGCAGGGGAGGGGCAAAGAGGGAGAAAGAGAGAATCCCAAGCAGGCTCCATGTAGCTGGGCACAGAGCCTGATGAGGGGTTTGAATTCGTGAACCATGAGATCATGCCCTGAGCTGAAACCAAGAGTCAGACACTTGACTGACTGAGCCACCCAGGAGCCCCTAGAAGTTCTGATTTTGAACAGCTGCCTATCCTTGTTCTCTTTACCCTGAAGTGAGACTAGAAGTACAGGCTGGAGAGTCCAGGCTTTAACACAGCAGCCATTTGCTCCGGCCATTTCTCCTCTGTCCAGCCCTCCACCCCCACCCCCCTGCCTCACTTATATCCCCCCAGTCCACAGCTGGGTTGATGCTTGCTCTGCTGATGGCTCCTCACCTAGGCCCACCCTTCTCACCTTTAGCCCCTTGGCCCTGTTGATGGCCCTCAGGGGCCTGAGGACTCGCAGAACTCGCAAGATCTTCACCACATTAATTGCACTGGACCTGGGAGAGAGAAACAGGGCAGGGGAGTAAGCTCCTGTTGTGGTGGAGCAGGAAATAATGTGAGGGGGTGTCCTGACAGGCTGACCCCAGGCAAACTTGAGAAAGTGTAAAGTCTGTTTTGAGGACTTTCTTATCCTGGGACAATTCTCTACTCCCATCTACCATCCTAGAAGAGCCTGGAACTTGCCAGTGACCCTGGAACTTCCTGTTGGTGTGTAAATAATACGAAAAGCAATTTACCAGAAGTCATTAGCAATATAATGTGTTACTCAGGGGAGCTTTAGTAAAGAAAAGAGAACCCCAGCTCTGTCACTTAACAGCCAATTCACAGAGGATAAATTCCCTAACTTTTTCATCTGTAAAGTGGACCTCATAAGTTGTTGCAGGGATTAAATGAGGAAACAGTATCTGCATCATTTGCAGTGTGCTTGGTGCATATTATGAACCGAATAAATGGTAGCTTTTATTATTATGTCTGATGAAGACATCACCGATCTCGAAGAAATGTTATACAGATGGTGGAGCTTCAGGCCTTGTTGGCTGGAGGTGATGGAGGAGCTATTCTGGTGTTCTCCAGGCAGTTGCCCATTACAGGTGTATATAAAACCACCTGTTCATAACACACTCAGGACTTGAAGGAATGGATTCTACACAGCAGGTTCCACATGCCTGGATGCTAGGGCTTGGCCAGGATTTCTGGGAGCCTCGGCTTTTGCTGTTCCCTAGTGGAAATGAGGCACTAAGGTGCAGTTCTCCCCACAAGCCCCTCGGCAGGAAGCCTGCATGGTTTCTGGAGTTATTCATCCATCCAGGTGGTCTCTATCTCAACCCTCACACACTACCCATTTGCTTGAGATATCCTCACAGTCTTTCAGAGAGCCTTGTACACCCTTTGGGACCTAAAAAATGTATGACACATCAGCATGAGGTTAGGATAATGTGCTCAGGAGGGAGCTGGTAGATCTGATTTCTCTGGTTCATGGTTCTTTTATCTGAAAGGATTCAAAGGGCATTCCTAGTTATCCAAGTATCTCAGGGAGGGAGTCTGTTTGTACTGAATGGCAATGGAAGGGATTTTAAGGTTAGGTGCAGAAAGCACAGACTAAAGGGGGGGTGGTTCTTGGTTCAAGGTTAAATAGTAGTTTAGTGGTAGTGCTGGGATTAGAATCTAGACCTGTAGGCTCCCAGCAGACAGCTAAGATGATCACAGAGATGATAACAGATGATCACAGAGAGTGTCTCACTCCTGTTCCTCCCATGTCTGCTCTTTCTAGGCTTACCATGAAAACACCCTTGGGAAAGGACACCCAGGACCCCTTTCCTCTGCCATTGGTATGACTTTGGGCACATCTCATGCCCTGAACCTCAGTCTTCCTATCTATAAAATGGTGGTAACAGTCCCTGCCCTGCCTGCAGCTTTTTTTGTGAGGACAGTAGAAGATTGTGCATGTGAAAGGGCTTTTAAGTTGAAGGCAGAGTTAATGTTATCAGCAGATAGAACTTGGGAGAAATTAGTAATTGGATCCTTTTAAACCTGAGCAAATTGGCAACCTTGGTTGTATGGTGGAGTCACCCAGAGAACTTTTAAAATTCCTAAAGCCCGAGCCTGTAGCCCAGACCAATTAGATAAAAATTTGGGGAGAGGGATCTAGGCAAATGTCTTTCCTGAAACTACTCAGTCTATTCCACTATGCAGCCAAGACTGAGAATCTGTAATTCCTCTCTTTCTCTGTCCCCCACTCCCTTCTTCTCATCAGGTGCTTTGACTGGAGAGAGAAAGGGAGGGAAGATGGACTGGAATATCAGGGCTGGTTATGGCAATGGAGGGCCCTTGGAGCTGAGGGTAGCCAAGGGCACTGGGCAGGTAGTAGAGGAGATATGAAGGCCCTGGAGGCATTCCTCTCATTATAACTGGGCCTGGTCCTGCCTGTCATGCCAAGATCCATATATTTTAAACATATTTTGGCTGGATGGACATACTCCCCAAGTGTCACACCATTGAGGATGTGACAAAAAGCCATCATGTTGTACAATTCAGGGGTCCCTCCCTGTTCCTGTCATAGATTGGTGGCCATGCAAGACTTCAGAGTCTTGATCGTTCTCTCTGACACCCATTTCTAGTTGTGTGGCCCCATCATTGGCTGAGAGAGTCCTACTCACTGGATGCCAAAGGAGATGAGGGACACGCTGACCACCAGCAGATCCAAGATGTTGAAGTAGTTCCGGCAGAAAGAGCCCTTGTGTAGGAAAGCCCCATAAGCAGTCATCTGCAGGGAGGGAAAGAGAAACATGAGCATGAGTGGTCCCTGCCCAAGCTCCAGAGACCCCCTCATGCCTCCCTCTCCTCCCACAGCATCCTTTGGGTAGGGCAAGCTGAAGAGCAGTGAGAGGACTGGGGGCAGGCAGGACTGCAGAAAGAGAGGCAGGGCCAAGGACAATATTCTGCAATCATGTATATAACCACAAAAGAATTCCAGGCTCAGGATGGTTAAGTGGCTCCTTCCACTTACTAGACCACACCAGACTCCATATTTGAAGCCTTTTCAGATTGGGCCCTGTCATCTATCTCTCATTTTCCACTGTTCCTCATCACAGGTCCCTGATCCTGGCCCTGAGGGGCCCTTTGCTGACACTGCCCAGACCAGGTTTCCCTTTGTATGCAAACTTCCCAACCTCCTCTCCCAAGCCCCAGAGCCAGATTCAGATACTAGGCATCTGGGGGAAGGTGGGACACACCTAGTATGGTGACCAACTGTCCTGGTTTTCCCCAGGATTCCTGTTTTGGTACTGAAAGTCCTGTGTACCACCCAGGCAACTCTTCAGTCTTGGGCAAACCCAAGTCTTGGGCATCCTAGTGCCCAGTGAGAAGTTCTACCAATACATTTGGCAATTAGCATTCCTCCATTTCCTAACCTTAATTAGTGTTTATGATCTATGCCAAATATTCTAAACTCAATTCTATTATCTTCCTTTTAGACTGATGTTCTTTAAGGTCCAAGCTATGTGAACACACAGAGGGACAATGTGGGACCATGGTTAAAAGCATAGGCTCTGGAGCCAGGTTGCTTGAGTTTGAATCCCAGCTCTATCATATTTTGTTTGTATGGCCTGGAACAAGTTACTTAGCTTCTATGTCCCTGTTTCCTCATCTGAGAAATGAGGGTAATGATAATGTCTACCCTCTAGGGTTATTGGCATCAAATGAGTTATTACAGGTAAAACACTTACTATCATCAGAGAAAACTAAACTTGAGGCCAGATAGATTGGATTTGAATTCTGGATTCTTCCTATATAAGGATGTTCAGTTTCCCCATCTACAAAGTGGGCATACTATTCCCTGTCTTTATGAGGCACACATAGAAAGGCAACATGGAGGTCCTTTGAAGACTAAAACGGGAGCACATGGGATGGTGATTATTGTTACAGGACTTGGCTATTATTATCTCTCTCTGAGCTCAGTATAAAGTCACTGTAGATGCTCAACAAATAGCCTTTCCAATTCTGTTGATTTTAATTAAGAGCCAGCAGATTTCCAGGTTAAGGGTTGTGGAAGGCCATGGGCTGTGATACATCAGCCAAAGGGAACAATTTGGAGCCAGTGGCTGAGAGACTGAGAGCAGCTCCCTGGTCATCTGGGGTCCAGTTTATCTCTTTGGAATCAGAGCATGCCCAAGGCAGCATGTCCGCAGAGCAATTCAAAAGCAAACACAGGGGGAACTGACAAAAATAGCTCTTACAACCTAATTCTTTCCATTTATCTCCTACTGCAGGGGGTCACAGGGGACTCAGGCACCTGTGTCCTGCAACAGTTTCTAGAAGTGGGTATATTATATAAAAGGTTGCAGGGGAATATAGGCTTGCCATCTGGAGGAGCTTACTGTCTTGTCTCTCAGTGAAAATCTAGGAGGGGCTTGCTGTCCTGTCTTTGAGTGAAGATCTAGGACTGCAGGGACTGGATTTGGGCGGCTCCTATAATTCACTTAAACACAGAGCCTCTGTGCCTGCAGAAGGCCAAGCACCTTCCCTAGCCATTCACTTTTAGTTTCAGAGAAGGCACTGAGTCTGACCCTGCCTCACTCTTGTCTCAAATATTGTGAGGACACTACTGAGCATCACAGAGCCCTCCACGGTCAGGGAAGAGCACTCCTTGAATAGGTGCACTAGCAGGGCTCACAGTGCCAACGTCTGTCCTTTGACTTTGGGGTCCTATTTGTCAGGGACCTAGAATGAGACCAGCACTCCAAAAAGTGTGTGTGTGTAAGGGGTGGGAGGGACATGCCTGGGCAGGGCCAGCAGAATGGCCTTAGGAGAAAGGGCAACTGGGTGCTGAAAAATGAGAATTTATTTGAAAATTATTCTAGCCGTTTAAGACAACAGAAGAGGCCAGGTTCAGGTACTCAGTGCAAAGTGTCCTTTCCATACCCCGTTTTGCTAATGGCCACACAGTTCTAAGCCATTGCATAGGAAAAGCCTATTGCCGTGGTATTTTCAGCCTCAGGGAAAAAAAAGGTGGCCATGAGATTGCTGACTCTCTGAACTTGAAGGGCAGGAAAGCTGCTCTGTCCAGTCACAGGCGACCACTGTCTCCCCAGGCAGCTCTTCTAGTTACTAGGTGTATCCTATAACTTGTACTTACTGCTAGGCCCAGTTCACCTCGTCCCTCCTCTATGTGACAGTATTTTGCAGTATTCAGGCCAACAGTCATGGTCCTACAAGCCTTTTCTTCTTAAGGCCAAATATCCCCAGGTCTTTAAACTGTTCTTGACACTAAATGCCCCTTGGACAATGAGACCGTTGTTGTCTGTGCCATGGTAGAAAGCTGAGCCTTCAGGCAAGGCAGAGGGGCCCAGTGGAAGGAGGTGCAGGGAAGTGGGGTGGGGACTGGGCTTTATATTTATTTATTTATTTATTAAAAAAAATTTTTTTTTCAACGTTTATTTATTTTTGGGACAGAGAGAGACAGAGCATGAACGGGGGAGGGGCAGAGAGAGAGGGAGACACAGAATCGGAAACAGGCTCCAGGCTCTGAGCCATCAGCCCAGAGCCCGACGCAGGGCTCGAACTCACGGACTGCGAGATCATGACCTGGCTGAAGTCGGACGCTTAACCGACTGCGATTCCCAGGCGCCTGGGCTTTATATTTAGAAGCACACTGAGCCTCAAAGGGAGTAGAAGAGGGAGAGGGTGAAGGGAGGGAAGGCTCTTGCCATGATAATGTTTGCAAAGAGATCTTTCACTTCTGTTTGCATGGCAACCCTGAAGGATAAACAGCACCACTGAAATCCATAAGGGAAGCTCTGTGGAGGAGTCCTGAGAAATGGGCCTCAGAGCTTTTCTTATACCAGGAAAGAGTTTTGGGTGTGTGCCTCCCTGAGTCTGAAGTCCAGAACTCAGCTCACCATGGAAAGGGGGTTTTACAGATTACATCTCAATGCAGGTAGACAGCTTTTGGTTCCCTTTTCCCACCCCCAGGGATTGGGGCCTGGTCAGATCCACTGTCCTAAAGTAGAAGAGGAAACCTGAGGAAGTCCCTTGGTCACTGGAACCAGGGACAGAAGCTGGAGGTCTGGACAGCTCAGGCTTTTGGGGACACAGACACAGTGGACACTCAAAACGGCCCCACTCAACTTGTATCTGGATGTGACAAAACTGTCATGTACATTAAAGGTCTGGGTCATGACTTAGAAGTTGCATCAGGAAAAGAAGGGTTTGCAGGCTAGCTGTGGCACATGGTCAGATGTGGACAGTGGCTGGCATCAGCCCCAGGGAGGGGGAGAGGGAGCCTGGACTCCTTGGGAGGAGGAGTCCCAGATGAGTCTCCCAGGAAGAAGACACCAAGCTGAAGGATATGTTTTAGAGCCTACAACCCTCCTGTTCAGGTAAATGAGAAGAAAGCAAATGCTGAAATGTACTTTTCCTGGGTCTCAGAACTCACATCCTGAGTCTCAGATGGAGTGGTTTGGCAATACATTGTTTTAGAGGCTCAGATGTATACTGGAAAAACTTAGAAATAATAATAAAATAAATATAAATAATATATTAATTATAAATTAATAGAAGTAATAAAATAAAACTTAGAAAGCAATCTCTCTCATCCCAGTGCTTTCAGAGGTTGGTTCTACTGATGGGGTAAGTCTGTACAAGTTCTGCCATCAGGGGTCAGCAGCACCTGGGGCCACCAGTCACAGGCCGGGCCAGCTCCATGTGCTCTCAGGACCGGGGCTTGGGACCTGGTTCTTCTTTCATGCTTAGGGCAAGGGGCATCGTAACAAGGCTTTTCAACAGGAAACTGAGGACTCAAGTAATCTACAGTCGTCTGTTGAAAGCCCCCAATGGAAGACTGGCCCCAAATCTTGCATTAACTAGGCCCATGATTCCTATCACCCAGGCCCATCTGGAGCCTAGCCTTGGCACCTGCCACTTGTATGGAGGAAGGTGTTGACCAAGGCTGTCCAAGGGCATGGACAAAGTGATTTCCCATGCCCCATGAGCTTTTCCACTCTTGGAGTTTGTGCAGCATCTCCTCTGGGGAGGAGGAGGGAGGGGGAGTTCTAAGCAGGGGTTAGTCATCAATGACCCGGAGGTAGGGTGTGTGGGGGTGGTGGGGCACAACACGCATTGGCACACTGCCAGACCTGGTGACAGGACATCAGTGTTGACACTGTGAGCCTTCCAGCCTTCCAGGCTGAGAGGAGGCACAGCAGTGGCGGTGGGTTTCTTCTAACTTCTGAGCCTGAGCAAAGTAAGGGGCACAAAGTGAGGGGCACAAAGTGAGGAGCACTAATTCATCAAATTTCATGCTTGAGAGTAAAAAAGAGAGAGTGAAAGAAACAAGAGAGAAAAGAGACAGCAGATATAGAGAAATAGGCAGAGAGTGCATTGCTCAGATTGCATTACCTTAAGGATAATTTCTAATGTAAAGATACTAGTGAAGACATAGTCTGCATTGCCTAGGATCTGAAAAATAAGCACAATTGGATTAGTGGCTCTGAGAGTGAACTCGACACCAACAGAAACATGTGTGTTAGCGCCAGAAAGCAGCAGAGAGCTAGTGGAGGCTCACGGAGGACAGGATGGGGAGAGGCATTAGGGCTTTACCTTCAGAGCAATTTCAATGGTGAAAATGGTAGTGAAAACAATGTCAAAATAAAACAGAATCTGCAAAACAAAAAGAAACAGGGTGGGAATGGGGTGGGAAGAGAGAGAAGCAGGATGGAAGGAGAGGTCAGCGGACATTCACCAGAAAAGGAGTCACTCTTCAGAACCACACTACATGTCATGTGAGCTTTTCCATGTGGAGACAGTTAGGAGATGAGTAGCATATACACAGCATTGGATCCTGAAGTGGGGCTGGCCTCAGGCAGCTTAGTGGCTTCACACGAAGTCCCCAGACATGTGAGGGGAGCTTCCAGGGTCCTGGGTCTGGGCAGCATTTGGTTGGATGCTTTTCTCATTAATCCAATTTACTTACAAACCCAAATCAGACCACTGGGATGCTTGTCAAAAGGACAGAGAGTGGGGTTTTCTTTTTATTGCAGGAAAATGCAAAATACTTAACTCACTTTGGTGTGACTCAGCTGGCTTCTCATGTTGGTGGAAATACTGGTGTTGTGTTCTTTGGGGCATAGGAAGGAAGATCCTCAATGTGAGGACTGCCGAGGCTGGGGGCAGGCTACGTGGTTCAAGCTCTGTTATATCTCAGGTGATGGATCAGAGCTAGGGCCAACACCTTTTTTAAGAAAACTCTGGACCAAGCAGGCTGCAGGACCACCAAGTGGTTTGGCATGAGTATGACTTTAGGTTGGTGGACTCTTCTCTTCACGTCCATCTGGTTGGGATTTGACAAAGTCTTCAGGCTTTGAGATAGAGCGGTTCTTACTCTAGCCTTTAATATTGTTTACCAGAGCCTTGGGTGGGTCTCTAAATTTAGTTTTCTACTCTACAGAAGGTCACTGAAGCTCTCTTTTGTATAAGGTCAGCCTCATCTTTGGCACCTATTTGCCAATGCTCCCCCTATCTGCTTGGTGATTAGGACCAGTTAGAGTTTATTGGGAGCAAGGCAGGAAGTCAGAGGCTACTTTTTACTAAGTACATAGGGAACCAGGGATACATCCATAGGGCAATGAGGGTCCCGAATTTTGCCAATCAGGCCAGCCTGAGGCATATGGGTACAGGTTCTCTTATTCATTTATGATGGTTTCTACCAAAGCCCTAATCTCTTAAAGAAATGTTTATTGTGCATCTGATTATAGTATTTGGAATTGGGGTCCGGATTGAGGTTGGCAACAGAGCTCTGGGCCCAGTCCCATCCTTGGGAAGAAGAGGTGCAGGGGACAAAAGGGAATGCATACATGGTTCCTGAAGGAGGTGTGCTGGACAGGGTCCTCAGCTGCCAGGGAAATGCTGCTGAGCAGAATGAAGAAGAGGATCAGGTTGGTGAAGATCGTGTCATTGACAATGCGGTGGCACTGGAGGCGAAATCTGTGTGGGGAGGAGGAAAGAAGGACCGAAGTATGTCAGAAAGGTCAGAGAAGCAGCTCCTGGGTCGCCGGAGCTCAACTCCTTCTTTCAGCTTATGAAAGGTGCTTGTTAGTTTGGGAGTGGGCTCTTCAACCTGAGGTCTTACTGCTGAGGGTAGTGACAATCACATCCCTCCCCCCTCTACACCCTCAGTGTGAGGCACATCTGTATAGAACTTTGCAGCTATAAAGCACTGTCACAGGCAGTAAGCTTTTGACATTTTGGAGGGTTACATCTGAGACCTTCAGGAATCCCAATATTTTCACATACTGCTGTGACATTAACAACTGGCTTTTTTGGGGGGACTTCTTTTTCCCCATCATTAAATCATTTTATAAGATCTCCTTCATATTTTTATATATAAGGAACAACAGATCCCACCCAGAGTCGATGCTGAAAGGCTGGCTAAGCCTACTCTCTGGCTAGGTAATATGCTCCTGTGTAATAGCTCCAAGGCATGCAATTCAATTCCACACTTTCTGGGCACTCATTGGTAGTACCACAAAGGCTAAATCCTTGAATGTCAAGTGTGTCTTATATACTATCTCATCCTGGCAGCTCAGGAAGGGGATATGGGTGTTATTATCTTCATTTTATAGGTAAAAACACTGAAACCCTGGAAGGAGAGGCTGGCCCAGAAAGACAATTTGTAGAGTGTTGTGTGTGTGGGGGTGCGGTGTTCAGGACTTGAATCCAGGCTTTCAGACTTCTTCTCACAACATTGTAGTGCTCTGAGAGACCCCACTGCTGCAGAAGCAGAAATCTTGGAAAGGGCAAACTCTATGAGACAATTCTGGCTTCATTAGAGTTAGAAGGTCTGCATTGATTATCCCTTTCAAACAAATAAGCAAATCCACTGAGCCAGGGTCTGTGTGATAGGTATCCAGGAAGGGCAGAGTTACCTGAGAATAGATGCTAGTAGTAGCACTGCTATGGGGAAACTGCATTTCAAGCCAGTCTTAAGGTAGGGCACTGAAGCTTGGGACTTTAGGCTAAGCCAACACTCTTAAGAAGCCTCTGGAAGAAAGCTTCCCAATATTAATTTAGGTCCACAAGAATCTGATGAAGTACTGAGGTCACAATCAAAAATCATTATGCACATAAGAGGATGAACTTCTAAGATGAGAAATCAGAAGAAACAACAAATAAATGATTTAGAATGCCCTCCCAAAGACTGTGTATACTGAACATATCAGATAGAGAATGTAACAACTATATTTGAAATATTTAACAGAATAAAGGACTTGATCACAAAGTTGAGGAATCAATAGGAGAAGTATTAGATATAGACAGATGGTTCTAGAAAATCAAGCTGCAAATGGAACTGTTTGAAATGAAAAAAAAAAGTCGATATAAAAACTGGTTTAAACAGTAACGTAGACAAAGTTAAAGAGAGAATTAAGAAATTGGAAGATATAACTGAGAAAACTACCCTGAATACTAAAAGAGATATAATGAGGTGAAAGATTTATAAGACACATTAAGACGTAGGAGGACAGAAGGAGAAGGTTTAACATATGTCTACTTGGAATGCTAGAAGGAAAGAACAGAAAGAGATTATGGCCACAATTTTGCAAGAATTAGCAATTCTCATTCTAATTTTTAATGTTTTTTTTTGACAATTAGAGAAAAATATAAATCGATAACATTCCAAGCAGGATTAATGGCCAGAAATCCATATCTAGACACATGGTAGTATATCTATACAATACCAAAGGCAACATACGATATTCAAAACAGCTAGAGATAAGGGGAAGATTATCTACAAAGGAATGATAGTAGGAAAAATACAGTGTAATAATACCTTTGATATATTAAAAGACAAATCCTGTCAACCTAACATTGTGTACACAGCAAAACTATCTTTCAAGAACAAGAAATGAAAATAAGAACAAGAGATAAACAGGTCAAATGACTTTACATAAAGAAACACTAGGGGCTTTGGGTCAATACTACCCAAAGCTATCTACACATTCAATACAATCCCAACCAAAATTTCACCAGCATTCTTCTCAAAGCTAGAACAAGCAATCCTAAAATTTGTATGGAACCACAAAAGACCTCAAATAGCCAAAGTAATATTGAAGAAGACCAAAGTGGGAGGCATCACAATCCCAGACATTAGCCTCTACTACAAAGCTGTAATCATCAAGACAGCATGGTATTGGCACAAAAACAGACACATAGACCAATGGAATAGAATAGAGAACCCAGAACTGGACCTACAAATACATGCCCAACTAATCTTTGACAAAGCAGGAAAGAGTATCGAATGGAATAAAGACAGTCTCTTTAGCAAATGGTGCTGGAAGAACCGGACAGCAACACGTAGAAGAATGAACTGGACCACTTTCTTACACCATACACAAAAACAAACTCAAAATGGGTGAAAGACCTAAATGTGAGACAGGAAACCATCAAAACCCTAGAAGAGAAAACAGGCAACAACCTCTTTGACCTCAGCTGCAGCAACTTCTTACTCAACCCGTCTCCAAAGGCAAGAGAAATAAAAGCAAAAATTAACTATTGGGACCCCCTCAAGATAAAAAGCTTCTGCATTGCAAAGGAAACAATCAATAAAACTAAAAGGCAACCAATGGAATGGGAAAAGATATCTGCATATGACATATTGGACAAAGGGCTAGTATCCAAAACCTATAAAAACTCACCAAACTCCACACCTGAAAAACAAATAATCCAGTGAAGAAATGGCAGAAAACATGAATAGACACTTCTCTAAAGAAGACATCCAGATGGCCAACAGGCACATGAAAAGATGCCGAACGTCGCTCCTCATCAGGGAAATACAAACCAAAACCACACTCAGATACCACCTCATGCCAGTCAGAGTGGCTAAAATGAACAAATCAGGAGACTATAGATGCTGGCAAGGATGTGGAGAAACAGGAACCCTCTTGCACTGTTGGTGGGAATGCAAACTGGGGCAGCCACTCTGGAAAACAGTGTGGAGGTTCCTCAAAAAATTAAAAATAGATCTATCCTATGACCCAGCAATAGCACTGCTAGGAATTTACCCAAGGGATACAGGAGTGCTGATGCATAGGGGCACTTGTACCCCAATGTTTATAGCAGCACTTTCAACAATCGCCAAATTATGGAAAGAGCCTAAATGTCCATCAACCGATGAATGGATAAAGAAATTGTGGTTTATATACACAATGGAATACTATGTGGCAATGAGAAAGAATGAAATATGGCCTTTTGTAGCAACATGGATGGAACTGGAGAGTGTTATGCTAAGTGAAATAAGTCATACAGAAAAAGATACCATATGTTTTCACTCTTATGTGGATCCTAGAAACTTAACAGAAGACCATGGAGGAGAGGAAGGAAAAAAAAAGTTACAGAGGGAGGGAGCCAAATCATAAGAGACTCTTAAAAAACTGAGAACGATCTGAGGGTTGATGAGGGGTGGGAGGTGGGGATGGTGGGTGATGGGTATTGAGGAGGGCACCTGCTGGGGTGAGCACTGGGTGTTGTATGGAAACCAATTTGACAATAAATTTCATAGTAAAAAAATAAATAAAAACATAAACAAAAACAACAACAACAACAAAAAGAAACACTAGGGGCTTCTAAAGAATGTGCTTTAGGAAGAAAATGATTACAGAAGGGTGGACTGAGATACATGAAAAAATGGTGAATGAGTAAAATGGGAAGTTGTATGAAAATCCAAGTATACATTGGTCTATATAACAATAATGAAAATGATAATAATGTCTAACTTGTGAAGTTAAAAATAAAGGACAGGACTAAAATACTAATTAATAACATGTAAGGTAGGAGGGCTGAGAGAAGTTAAAACAGTATAAGCTCTTTCTATTTTGCAGGAGGAGGTGTAGGATACTGCTTTATTTCAGATTTTAAGTTAAATAGACTTAGTAAATTACCAAGGGTAATCACCAAAAGTGTAGAAATAGAGTTTACATATGTCAAAAAATGGAGGGAAAAACATACCCAAGTCTTCTGATTTGGAATATAGGATACTTTTCCCTAAATCAGTGCCTGTTTGCACAAGTTGTGGGGGGTTGGGAGAGTCCCAGGCTCCACTCAGAGGCTGGAGGATGTTAGCATCTGTTGTGCTTGTAGCATGGAGAGAGTAGAGTCCCACCTTCCCCACCATTCTTGCATACCTGTTGTTGGGGCTGAAGATGAAAAATGCACTGGCTTCTGGCATGGGCACTGCCTTTTCCTTAAGGTGCAGCTCAGAGAGTGGTCGTGGGCGGGGGCCCACAGGCATCTCAGGCTCCTCTTCATCGTCTTCTCCTGTAAGAAAAAAAGCACCATTCTAAATAACTCCACTACTCCCACTATGTTTTTACCACTATGCTGCCTACTTCCAGATAGCTTCTTACCAACCAGAATCAAGACATCATTTGCATCTCTGAAAATGAAGGGTATCAACAAAGACATTCAGCTCTCTCCCTGTGAGCGCTGCTAGAATCTTTATTAGAGAGACTTTTCTGGCAGCACATGACAAAGGGGGTTGTAAGTAGGGTGGCTAGTTCATGTCAAGGACTGTCCTGGTTTTTAAACTGAAATTCCCACATCCCAAGAGACTCCTCAGTCCCATGCAGATTGGGATGGTTGGTCATTCTAGTTGTAAGGCACTAGGAAAGGTGATCGGGGAAGACAGGTGTGCCTGTCCATCTAGGCTGCAGGTAGGGTAATGGGTATGGCTTAGGTGACTTGCAATCAATTCCATCCTTGGAGTTTAAAATCAACACTCCCATTCCTGAAAAATACCAAAAACTCATGTGCTGTAGGGATAATAGGACAGTGATGTTGGCCACAACAGGCACTTCATTCAAAAGACTAGACATTAACACTAGTTTGAGAAGCCCCTTTGTTATCCTGGGCAGGGGCCACATTTACTGTGGACCAAAAGCAAAATCCTTTGCTTACACAGCCACTGCCCATGGAAGGAAACTACTATATATCTTTTTCTGGTCAAATGCATTTAAAAATGTTTAGAGAGGGAATGGGAGTAACAACAACATGGGTTCTCTGGCCATGTCTAGATCCAAATCTTGGCTCTGTTTCTTTCTGGCATTTAGTCTTTCTGGTCTCAGTTTCCCCATCTGCAAATGGGATAATAGTACATACATACCTCAGAGTGGCGCCTGGCACATAGCAAGTGCTATATAAATGTTAGCTGTTGTTACTATCTCTACCCACAGAGAAGACTCTTAGCCTGTAAGTAGTGCTTAGCATCTTTCTCAGTCTGATCTCTGCCTGCTGTTATTCCCTAACAAATTTTCCACTCACATCAAACTGTTTTCTGAAGGTTTGTAGTAGTGGCCTGAATAACGTCCCCCCAAAATTCATGCCTACCTGGAACCTCAGAACATGACCTTACTTTGGAAACAGTAACTTTGCAGATGTATAGTCATGATGAAGTTATACTGGAGTGGGGTGGGCCCTAAATCCAAGGACTATTATTCTTATAAGGAGACACAGACACACACACACACGCATGAAGACAGAGGCAGAAACCAGAGAGATGAGGCTGGAAGCCAAGGAGCACCAAGGATTGCTGGCCACTGGCAGAGATGGGGACAAGGCGAGAAAGGGATTCTTTCCAGAGCCTTTAGAGAGAGGATGGTCCTGCCAATACCTGCTTTCAGACTTATAGGCTCCAGAACTGTGAGAGAATAAATATTTGCTGGTTTAAGCCACCAAGTTCATGGTAATTTGTTATGACAGCCCCAGGAAATGAATACACTCGCCATGTGCTTTCTCCTTTTCTCATGCTGTCTCCTTATTTGAAATGCTCTCATCTCCCGGTGTAGAGCCAGAAGGACTCTCAGGTAAGACAGCATCATTCACTTGGCTCTCCCGAATACCTGGGCTCTTGAGAATTACCTTCATGTGATTCTAGCAGCCCTGTCATTCTCCTGCATTCACTTGGCACTTGGGACCAAATACCTTGAATGCCTGACTTTACATGTATCTGTTCCATCTCTTCATGTGCTGAAAACCCTGGAGAGAGACACTCTGCTCAGCGCATAGTAGCCCTTGTTTTTTGATGATTACACTTTCACATCAACATCTGCTTTATAAAGAAAGGGACTTTACAAAAGAAGAGGGTCAGGTGGAGACTAAGCTGGTTGGAAAGATAGTTACAGGACGTTTATCTTAGGGACCAGCCATGTCTCTGCATGCTCTCTCTTCTGGTTAAAATTAAGCTAGGTTGTGCCAAGAAAAAAAAATGCCTGGCACAGATAGTGGTTCTTTTTTTATTTTTTAAATATAATTTATTGTCAAACTGGTTTCCATACAACACCCATTGCTCATCCCAACAAGTGCCCTCCTCAATGCCCATCAACCACAGAAAGTGTTTTTTTTATCAAGCAAGAAGCATTTAGGGGCCCAAGGCTTTTTGGGGGGACCAGCAGAATATAGGAATAAATCAAATTTTTATCCCCCTGGCATAATTAGAGCTGACCAGCAAAGCAATTAATATTTTTAGAAGAGAGGCACGAGGTGAACAGGCCAATGGTTGAAGCTTTCTAACCAAACCTTGGTAAGTAAAAGAAAGGCAGAGTCTCCTTGTAAAGAAAAATAAGTAAAACAGGAGTTGGCCTGAATCACAATATTTATAAATGAAATTTAATTGAGAAGGATCTTAAATTCCTGCCCAGCTGTTTGTATTCTTTTCAGTTTTGCTCTAAATGACCCAACACTTTCTTATTCATGATAATTTGGTAACAGGTAATTTAATGCCTATTTTAATCATGTGTGTTTATAGAAAAACATATTTACTAGCTTTGTGTTTTTCCAAGTTCCTGGTGAAGAATTTTGCATGCTCTTTCATCTGCAATAGCTTGCCTCATGGTTTGTGAAGCTCTACCCTGATTTCCATTCCTGGGGAGAAGCAAGTCAGTTGGTCCATTCAGACACACATGAGCTGAATTCCAGGCATAGTGTTTAAGAGGAAACTACTTCTGAAGGACAAACACAAATCTTCAAAGGGAAAGAAATCTGACAGATGTGATGCTTTGCATGTATTAAGTGTAAGGAGAGAGGTTGGCAGGGGAGGAAAAGTCAAGTAAAGTTCATTTTTGGGGTTGGTAACTGAGTCGCCTAGACTTCCACTCCCAGATGCCAGGGGACCCTGTGGGATCTTCAGTTTTCCCATCCCCATTCTTGGGGTTTGGAGAAGTGTGGCCAGTAAGGTGTTGCCACACTTCAGGGTTGCTGCTGCTTTCCAGATGCTGGGTCCAGTGCTCAAAAGTAAAACCACTGCGGGGCTGGATGCCCCACTCTTGGTCCTTGGTGATCCATGTCCCCTACCCATTTGACACTCGTTTTCACTTCTGTGATTTTGCTCATGGCCGATTCAAATAAAAATAATTACTTCTAACACCTACTGCCTACAGTGTACTGAACACAAAGCTGTGGTTCTTGCCCTCAAGGAACTTACAGTTTTTAGTGCAGCCCCAGAGTTCATTGGCGTGATTGGCACCTTGAGGTGAGCTTTGTGGGTGGAATACTGAGACATAAGGCTGAGGATGCCCCTGTTGCTGCACTGGGCATCTTCTCTGTTGGCTCAGTTTAAAACCCCATCTCCCTCCACTGCTCACTCTCTCCCCCTGACTTCTAGGCCACTAGCAAGTCCTGCAAAATGCAGTGCCAGTCCTGCCACTTCTCTGTCTGCAGCACCACCACCCTGGGCTGAGCAGCCACTGCCTCTCACCAGAACCACTGCTAACATCCTCACTGCCTCCAGTCCTCATCCTGACCATCTACTGCCCTGTCTTTATGCGGCACAGTCTTCCAAAGGTAATTCCAACACTAGATCATGTCTTCCTCTGCTTGAGAATCTCAGGTGATTCTCCATTGCATCAGCTCAGATCCAAACCTCTCAGGAGGCCTTTGAAGCCTTGTCCCACCTGCCCCTGCCTAGTCCCTGTCCCACCCACTATCTTTCCCCTTCATTCTCGCTGCTCCATGCACACTGGCCTCTTTGGATTCCTCCACAGACAGGTACATTCTGCCCAAGAGATTCTGCAATTGCTAGCCCTCCACCTAGAAAGCTCTTTCCTCTCATTTCCATACATCTAATTCCTGTGACTTATTCAGGTTTCAGCCCTAATGCCTTCGCTGACTACACAGCCAAAGCAGCCTGTGCCAGTGAGTAACTTGTAACACACTTCTTGGTTTCATTACTTCTTTGCTGCTTACGGCCACCTGATGTTGCCTTTCAGTTGGCCCCCTTTCTTGCTCATTGTCTGTCTCCCCACTGAAACGTAAGCTCCAGGAGAGCAGCAGCCTTCTCTGTCTTGCCCACAGGTGTATCCCTGGTGCCTGCCACAGTGCCTGGTACATGTAAGTGAATGACTATCTCCATGGTTTCTTCCAGCTCCCTGTCTATGACAGTAGTACGTTCTGAAACAACTTATTTCCTCTCCAACTCCCCAGACACAAAGCCCAGCCCAGCCCACCTTTCTCTGTGAAGGCTGGCTGTCTCTCCACCACCACACCTCACTGCCCTGCTTCTGCTAGAACCCCTTGCATCAGTTTGAGTCTCCCCACAGCACCTGGTGCTGTCCTATGCCTTCTCTGATATCATTCACGTTTCCTTTTCAAGTGTCTCTTAATTTTAAGTCCTTGATGACTCTTAACATCTGTATGTTCACTCAAATAAAGTGAAATAAGAGAAAGACATACAGAGAAAGACAGATACCATATGTTTTCACTCTTATGTGGATCCTGAGAAACTTAACAGAAGTCCATGGGGGAGGGGAATAAAAAAAAAGAGGTTAGAGAGGGAGAGAGCCAAAGCATAAGAGACTCTTAAAAACTGAGAACAAACTGAGGGTTGATGGGGGTTGGGAGGGAGGGGAGGGTGGGTGATTGAGGAGGGCACCTTTTGGGATGAGCACTGGGTGTTGTATGGAAACCAATCTGACAATAAATTTCATATTAAAAAAAGAGTTGGTTAAGTAAAAGCACAACTTGGCACATTTCCTGGGTGAGTAGAGATTTCTAAAATCTAGTGTATACTAAGCAGGGAGGCTTAAACCAACTGTTGAGTTTTGGGGCTTAAACAGGGAGGGAAGGACTGATGCTCCACTGCTGGCCAGTTAGCACTTTGTGTGAATCAGAAGCAGGCCCCACTCTGCTGGGTGTTCACATAAGGACAGAGGCCCCTGCTAGGGGGGTGTAGGCTGGAGCTCAGCCCCCCTCAGCTGCTTCAGCACAAATGCTTGGGCACAGCCTGGACAAGCATGCACAGCATCCTGGGGATGGGGTATAGGCACAGGTGTACCCCAGTGAGAAGTGGGGCAGGAGGAGGGTGTGAGAATATTCTTTGGCCCTGCCCCTTCTCTCTCTGGGAGTCTGGCTGCAAGTGGGGCAGGTGCAGTGTTCACCACTGCTGCCTCCCAAAGGGTATCTTCGTGAAGCAGACACAGCAGAGGCAGATCAGGTTCTTTGCCTTTTACGGTTCAGAGGAGAGAAGAGCCTGTGGGAATGAAAGATTAACAAGAACAAAGACAGCAGGCCAAGTGACCTGGGGAGGAGTCTTTGGGGACTTCTGTTGCACCTGGGATTAGGGTCCAAGAGGTGACCTGCAGAGACAGGGGAAGGAGGAGCTGGGAAGCAGAAGCTGGTTCCTTGGAGTGAGGGGGAACATGTGGAGCCACCAGTTGTAAGAGCACACCACTATTGGGCAAGAAAATGGAAATTAGGGATGGAGAACAAACAAGGGGGCCACAGGGGCTGATCTTCACAGCCTGAGAGTGGCAGTGGCTGAGGCAGGACAGCCTCCACTGTCTACAGACCAACACAGCTGTATGAGATGCCTGTGAGAAACCTGGGAAGGTCTGGGTCTGGAGCAGGCTAGAGAACGGTGGCCACATGACTAGTGAAAGGACACTCTATAAAACCTAAAGAATCGTGAGGAATTAGCAGAGTGTGGGAATAGCTTTTCAGTTTAAAAGCAAAACCATTCCAGGAATCCTCAAAGCTGGGCCAACAGAGAGACATTTCAATGGTGGCCAATAAGGTGACAATGTTTTCATTAATTTTTTTTCCACTGGCCTTTTTCTTTTTGATGTCATAGAGCATCAAAGAAGAGAAAAGTCATGAGTATATTTAGATGGATGAAACTGGAGATTATTGGCATATGTGTGGCTGCCCCCTGCCCAGTAGAAGGAGCAGGCCTGGGCCTGCCTGCAGCTGGGTGCGTTGTGAAAGGACCCTCAAGCCCACTCTCTGCCTCTGTATGCTGTGTGCAGGGGGACCTGGGCCAGCTCTGCCCAGGACTCAGAGAAATTTCTTTTATCACTGTTTTTCTTTTTAAACTTTAAAAATATACACACAAGTAGAGAGACTTGTGTGGCAAACCTCCACACCCACTTCACCAGGAGTTGCTGGAGTATTTTAAGGGAGCTTCTAAACATTCTAGACTCCAGACATACACAATTCAATACGTATAAGCTAGAACTATGACAACATCACTACAGTAACAAAATGAACAAAAACTACTTTAAATCCTTAGTTTCCAGTCCATATTCAATTTCCCTCCAATTATCTAAAAAATGTCATTTAAGAGTTAATTTGTTGATTCAGGACTAAGACAGGATTCCCCATTGTATTTGGTCAACATGTCTAGTCTGTCTTTGAAATTCTGTAAGAATTCCCACCCAGAGAGCTTTCAGACTTCGGAAGGTTTAGTGCCCAGCATATGGAAACACCCTTCTTGTTCTTTCTTCTGTCCAATCCCCAGGAAATCGAATCCTCCTTCTCTCAAGGCAGGATGTGAGTGAGGGTGGAATGACCACAGAAAACCTGCTTCCTAAGGAAAATGGAAGATGGCCACCAGTGTCTTTGCAGACAAGCCAGCAGAGAACTGGTGGGGAGAAGGCCAAAAGG
The DNA here is from genome assembly GCF_022837055.1 of Prionailurus viverrinus. Taxonomy (NCBI): domain Eukaryota; kingdom Metazoa; phylum Chordata; class Mammalia; order Carnivora; family Felidae; genus Prionailurus; species Prionailurus viverrinus. Next base: position 32,121,651 of record NC_062567.1, read on the forward strand.
AAAACCTAGCTTTGCTCATAAATGTAGAAGGTTTTTAGCCACTTAATGTGGTTACTAACCCAGATGTAGCTTAACCCGCACAGAGAAGGAAATGTCAGTAAAACAATAGTCCCTCGATTGTGTGCAGTTGACTGCAAGCTTGAAGCTGGTAATAATAGCTGCACTTCTAGGTAAAAGGAAGGTGAACAGAGGGTTTGTACAGGATGTAGAGTTTCATTAAACAGACAAGGGAATTCTGGAGGGAGGTCTAAGGACCTCTGACATTAAGCCCTCTCAAAGGAGACTGCCTGCCAATCTATGTATCAGAAGATGAGAAGGCTGAGTTGGTAAGAGCTCTTTTTGTAATAAATGAAAGCATTTGACAAAGCAACAAGTGGGACATCTGTGGTGGCAGCTGTCCTTGTACTCAGCACTGCCTCCTGAGTAAGGACAAGGCAGAGTCGGGATTTACTATTAAGTGAGTGTAACACTGCAACATATGTTATATTAATAAATTATATAAGTTAATGATTTTACAGCATAGGATATAATAAAACCTTAAATGTATATAGAATCCCCCTTCCAAAAGTCATAGAATCAGCACTGCTCAAACACAATTTGTTTAATGTTATATTGTTATTAAGAGGAAGCCAGGAGCAAAGTTCTCCTCTGGATGATGATTGGTAATGCCTAACTACAGAGACAAAAGGCATTTATCAGTGCAAGGTGCTTGTAGAGGGAAACTGGAGCCATTGATCCTAATACATAGGTAGTTCCATGTGGCTTTAGAACTTGGCTCTCTACCCCCAACCTCCCAACCTCAGAGTTAGGCAGTGGGAATGGTACCTGTATTTTCTGGGTTGGGGTAGGGACTCTTATCTTCATTTTCATTGGGCTGGAGGTCATCCATGTTGATCTAGGCAGCCAAAGGAGAGAAGGAGGAAGAATCCAATTAGAGACATTCCATTGTTTGAGAGGCTTAGAGCCTTGAAATTGCATCACGGTTAGTGGTTGAGCTGTTGACTCAAAAGTATATCCTTATTATCTTGTATATATCCTTCAAGACATCGACAGAAGGCTGGAATTCAACCAGTCTGCCTTCTCTTCACATTCCTAGTGTTTCTGGTCCATCTTCATGGGCTTTGTTCCACTGAGTCTCTTTTCTTCCTTCCTTCCTTCCTCGTTTGCATGGGTGGTCTGGGAAGGCTTTGCCCTCCTTCCCCCAGCAATGGCCCTCTCAGCTCCTGGAATAAGATAGCTTCTTACCTTGGTGGTGGGTGGGGACTCTCCATCAGCTGTAATGGATTTCAGCTCAATTTTCTCCTCCTTGGTTTCCTCCACAGCTGGCTTTTCCATTATCTCTTGCTTCTTCTCTGGGCTGGCAGTCCTGGCCGGTCAGCAGGTAGAAAAATTAAAGGGATGTTTACTGAATGACAGGAGACATGAAGAAATCAACTACCCTGTGGTCTTCTGGGGACTAGTGGGAGCAGATTCCCTGGGCTTATGTCCATCATCCTTTACCCAGGGCACATGGCATGTGTCACTCAATCACAGATGCTGTTGGGCTGGGCCCTCCATCCAGGCACCAGGCCACACTTTGCTCTGTCTTGTACTTAGTTGGACTATTTCAGCTTCTCAGTTGCTCTAGTCTATGTCTGAATCAGAGAAAGATTCTGGATCTGATTCAGGATTGGTTCCTAGAAAACTCTGCTTGGTATCCAGCAGATGTGTGGCATATGACAGTCCCATCTAGACAATGACAGAAGACAATGCAGGGCCTTATCTTGTTTTCTTAACACTGGCAATGATTTATAAAACAGCGAAAAGTTATCACTCAGCTGGAATTGCATTTCCCCTCTAAGTGGCTGCCTTCCTCCTCTACCCATCCTTCATTCCCACCACCTATCATGACCTTCCTTCTCAAAAGAGAATCCCCCAACTTCTTAGGTGGGAAATAGAATACCTTCACAAATACTATAATTCACAATGTTCCCCACTTTAGGGCAATACCTAATAAATAGTAGAGAAAGTTGTGTGAAGCTTACTGTGAAGCCTCAAACCCAGTGCCCTCTAGGAGGGATGGCTGACAGAGGCCAGCACCAAAGCCTCTTTTTATCACTAATGGGAATGGCATTCCAGAACTGGGACCCTGGGGCTTGGGTCTAGGTAAGCTTAGAGGGTTACCTGGCCAGCTTCTTTCTCTCCTTCTCTTCTTCCTCCTCCTTTTGGGCAGATGTGAGGCTCTCAGCATCAGCCAGGTTGTCCACAGCAATGGCCAAGAACACATTCAGTAGGATATCTGTTTGTGTCCATTCTTAAAGAAAATGACCCTTGGCCTTGGGGTATTTGGTGGGCACAGGGGGCAGGGAGGGTGCAAGACATGCAGGGGTAGACTTCCTCATAGAGTGAGCTCAGTGGTGACTCACTGTGAGGAGTTCAGAGCCCGGTAGTGTCCCTCCTCCACACCTCTCCCTCCCCATTACCCTACTAGCTACTAGGAGGTTTCTAAGGGGTCAAGAGCAGGATAGCTTGCAGGGTGGAGTGGGCAGGGAGTGAGGCAGCAAGCCTGCCTTGCTCTTTAATTGCTGGGTTTCATTATTGGTTTCCCTACTGAGATGATTGGCTGTAACTGACATTATAAACAGCATTGTTTCTAGCAGAATGCAGAATGCTCTTAAGAGTGGTTCATTAAAACTGAGCACTGAGGAGGTGGCCTGATATCTCTGCCAACCCTTAATCTGAGCCCGCACATACAAAGACCCTTGCAGTGTCCAGCTGGAGCTGGCTGAATCTTGGAAACTCCTAAATGAAGTAGTCATTTGCCCTTTCCTTCTTGCCCTCATCCCTAACCTTGAACAGAAACACTGTGGGTCAGAGGATTGCAGAATCAAAGAAAGTATAGATGAAAGGGGTCTTAATATTGTTAAGTCTAACCTCCACCCCCAGGCACCCAGATAATCACACAATTTCACATATAGGAAAGCCACAACCCACAGAGGTGAAGGGCTTGACCAAGGATCTTACTGTGCACCTGCCCTTGGTCCCCTGGCACTGTGGCAGACGGGGGAGGGGCTTTGCATAAATTATCTCATTAAACTTCATCATGATCCCTTAAGTAGTAGGCAGTAATGTTTCATTGCCCCATTTTACAGACACTGAAGTAGAGAACCTTTAGTTTGCTGGAGATCACCCAGTTGGGAAAAGGTGAAGCCTGTCTGTCAGCATCAATGTTCATGCCTTGGGCACTACATTAAACTATGATTTAAACCCGAATCTTGGGCCAGAGCTGCTTCAACTTTACCATCTGCCTCTGCACACAACCCTCTTGGGGTTTTGACCAGCAGGAGAGAATACCGCCTGCAGCTTGAGTCCCTGGAAAGCTGCCCATGGCCTGGATCAGCAAGGACCTGTCAGGTCTGCTTGGTGAAGCCTGTCCAGCTTTGCCTGTGACTAAAGTCCTGGAGAGTGGCTTCAGAGGGAGGGACACTGAGCAGAAAATAGGGAGGAGGGATGAAGGTCATTTCAAGAATGATGGCTCAGTCCCCCTTAACTGCATTTCCTACCTCCAGCAGCAATAGCCCAAGGCATTGGAGCCCAACTCCAAGTGTGTTCACATTGGAATCTATGTGAGTAGCTGTACATGCACAACACCAGGGGGCATTGTTCACCTAGACTACAATGAGATCGTGCCTCCTGGAGTCCGGCAACACTGCAGCCCTAACTGGTTCAGGAATATAAACTTACATCCCCGCCTCTGCCAAAGAGCCAGGCTTTCACCAAGACCTGCCTCCACAGTTAAGGTGGTTCTGGGACAGGAAACGTTTTCTTCCCAGAGCACACCTTTCCCCTGCTTGCCTGGGGACCCTGTGGATGGGCAACCACAGTTTTCAACCCCAAGTCAGGACCTGCTGGGCACACGTATTTGGCATCGTGCTGCAGGCTGAGGGAGGGTGAGGCGGCAGGGGCGGGGAGGCAGGAGCAAAGGATACAGTTTCCACAGATGAAGAGGATGATGAAGTAAATACAGACTAACATCCCTGGAAAAGAGGGGCCGCCATAAGCCATGATCCCATCATACATCACCGAATTCCAGTCCTCCCCGGTCAGGATCTGAATGACACATTCCCACCAATAAGGGACACAGCGTTAGACCAACAGCAAACCCCAAAACTCCCCTGCCCTGCCCCACTATGTTAACAAAAATGTCTAAAATCTCTTTTCCACCTCTTTCCCTCCTCTTGGCCCCCAGTTTTCCTCCCAGGGGCTCTGAACTACTGACCTGGGCAAGTTTGACCCTATACTTAGACAAAGTGCACTGGCATGATATTATTTGAGAAGTGACTGAAAGGCGTTCTTGGTCAAAGCATCTCTTTCTACTCACATGCAGTGCACAAGATGGCTGCCATCAGCCATTCCTCAGGGCCCTTTTGCAAATATGAATGTATTCATTGAAAGAGTAACAAGGGGCAAGAATGGTGGGTAGGAAAGACAGAGCCCCATCACCCTGTCCTCTCCCAATGAGGGCAGTTTGCTTTCCTTTGTTTATACTTTGGGCTTTCCTGCAGAATTTATCTGAAGTTTCTGTGGTTAAGCAAGAGTTTTTAAACTACTCATTTAGATTTTTTTACCCCAGTGGTTCATACAACAGTGGAATTCCATGGGGGACTGAGGGTAGGGGGAACTACAAGAACTCAGGACTCAACTGGGCATGGTCCCTCCATGACTGATCTAGGCTGGCTTTGGCTGCCCAGTGTAAGGGTGAAGCTTTCCACCACCTTTTCAAGACTCCATCTTCCCACCCAAACTCAACCCTGCCACTCAACCACCCTCCCGCTCATAATCCCAGCAGAGAAGAGTCCATACCTGAAACACGGTGAGGAGGGACTGAGGAAAGTTATCAAATGTGCTCCTCCGAGTCTGCATCTCATCAAAGTTGAACTTTCCTCCAAAGAGCTGCATCCCCAGGAGGGAGAAGATGATGATGAAGAGGAAGAGGAGTAGCAGCAGGGAGGCAATGGAGCGCACAGAATTCAGCAAGGATGCCACCAGGTTGCTTAAGGAGTTCCAGTACCTGAGGACCAGCATGAGGGAGATTAGCATCCTTTTTCTATGCTTTCCTTAACATCACTCCTCATTCACGCATCCACTAGAAATTTTAAGATAAATTATAACTCCTTTTGCCCCTTCATTCCTATAGTGGTGGTGGTGTGAACTGGGCTGGTAAGCTCACAGTTAGAGTGTGGAGCTAGTTAATTCAGTGTTCCAGGATCAGTAATGTGTAATGGCAAATAGAGGGAACTAAGAAGTGAGAAGCCTGAGTTCCAGTCTAACTCCACAAGTTGCTACCTGCTAGTTGCAGTTGGGCAAGTCACATAACTTCCCTTCTATTTACCTCATCATCCAAGAAAATAGAGACAACAGTAGCAATTGGGAATATTACATGAGGAAAAAAAAAGCAGCTCTCTAAACAACAAAATAAAGACTAAACAAGTGGGACTACATCAAACTAAAAAAGCTTCTGGTCAGCAAAATAAACCATCAACAAAGTGAAAAGACAACCTATGAAACAGGAAAAAATATTTGCAAACATATATCTGATAAGGCGTTGATATCCAAATATATAAAGAACACAGGCAACTCAAAAGCAAAAACAAAACGAAATGACCAAAAAGCAAAGCCCCAAATAATCCAATTCAAAAATTTGACACAGGACCTGAATAGACATTTTTACAAAGAAGATATATGAATGGCCATCAAGTACAAGAAAAGATGCTTAACATCACCAGCCATCGAGGAAATGCAAATTAAAACCACAGTGAGGTATCATCTCACACCTGTTAGAATGGCCATCATCAAAAAGACAAGAGGTAACAAGTGTTGGCAAGGATGTGGAGAAAAGGGAACCCTGTGCACTGTTGGTGGGAATGTAAATTGGTGCAGCTACTATGGAAAAGAGCATGGAAGTTCCTAAAAAAAATGGAAAATCAAACACCATATGATTCAGCAATTCCACTTCTGGTAATATATCCAAAGGAAATGAAAACACTAACTGAAAAAGATATCTGTGCCCCCATGTTCATTGCAGCATTATTTATAATAGCCAAGATATGGAAACAACCCAAGTGTCTATTGATGGATGAATGGACAAAGAACTTGTGGTGTATATAATACATACACACTGGAATATTATTCATCCATAAAAAAGAGGAAATCATATCATTTATGACAACATGGATGGACTTGAGGACATTACACTAAGTGAAATAAGTCAGACAGAGAAAGACAAATACTGCATGATTTCATTTTTATGTAGAATCTAAAAGCAAAACAAGAAAGCAAAAAATCACCTAACTCGTAGAAGAAAGAGATCAGATTTGTGGTTACCACAGGCAGGGGGCAGAGGTGGGGAGAATTAGATGAAGTTGTCAAAAGGTACAAACTTCCAGTTATGAGATAAATAGGTCATGGTGACCTGTACATGATGATGTAACGTACATCATGATGACTATGGTTGACACTGATATACCAGAAAGTTGTTCAGAGAAGATCCTAAGAATTCTCATCAAAAGGAGGGAATCTTTTCCTTTTATTTTTATTGTATCTATATAAGATGACACATGTTAACTAAACTTACTGTGGTAATCATTTCCTAATATATGTAAATCAAACCATCATGCTATATGCCTTACGTTTATACAGTGATGTGTGCCAATTATTCCTCAATAAAACTGGAAAAAATATAATTCCGACTCTTAAAAAAAACACCCTAGTATAGTGCCTGGCACACAGTTGATAAAGGTTAATAATTACTGTTATCACTAGCAGTCTTTAGACAGAAAAACACATTAATTTTTTCCCCAAGAATGCTGCCCTCAGCCCAGGCACCCCTAAGAGAGGGTACAAGGTTTAGTGAGGTTTCCCAGATTTACCCTGTCCAAAGATTTGGTTTTTTAAAAAGTCTCTTCTGGAGATTCTCATTCAATAGCTATAGTTTGGGGCCCAGAAACTTGTATTTTTGACAAGCATTCCAGATGATTCTGATAAGCAGGGAAGTTTAGGAACTCCTGGGTTACCAGAAACCAAAGAGGTCTATGAGTAAGGCAGAGAGGTCTTTCTGGGAAGAGATGGGGCTCCTTGGAGAGGAGGCTCCCAGTCATTATAGTCACAGTCCTTTTCTCCACTGTAAATAACAGAGGTTCTTCATTATAGCCTTGGGAAAATCCCTTCCTCTTGGAAAAGGGGTGTGCGTGTGGGTTGCTAATGGCTGCTGGATGAAGCTTGGGCCTGTCACGATAAGGAAATGCACTGTAGCAAAAAGAACACAGCCTCTAACTGGAGCATGTGCAACTGAGAAATCTCACTTCCTTAGCTCCACCTCTGGCCTGTCTGCCTTCCAGGTCACAGTCTTGACTGCCTCCACTTAAGGCATTCCCAGCTTATTACCAATATATGTAGTGAATTGCTTTTGCTGCTTAAAAGAGTGACATGGAAACCACCCCCATTATAGCCTCATAGCTGCACCCCCAGCTTGGGTACTTCTCTCCAGAGAATAGTTCCATATTAGGTGAAAGAAGCAGATGGGCCAACAGTTTGGATGTAAACGTGAACTTCTTCCCAGCCTGGCGTCTTTAATGCTCCTTTCTCCTTCACAAATTCAGCCGTTCTCTACCTCTATTTTGCCTGCCAGCCATTCTTCCTCTGTTTGCAGAATATTAATATACATTTATTTGTATCTGTTCTATAAATGCTCTTCAGTGTTTTTCATTTGTGACAGTCTCATCTCCTCCAAATAGGCTCTGAGTTCTTGAAGGCAAAGATCAGAAGTTTTTTTCTTCCATTCTCCCCATCTTTGTCCTCAGATAAATTCTGTCCAACCTAGTATTACTGTGAGAGACTGCCTGTCACCCCAATAGGCTAGAGATTGTAATATTTGCTCTGCTTAAAGCCAGAAGTAAGAGAACCTCTCTGGGGCTTGGATACCTGCCCTTCTTACATTTAGAGCAGTGTTCCCACACTGGAGAGGAAACTGCAGAGGAGTTTGGTCATTTTGTATATACTGATTCCCAGGCCTCACCCTGGAACCATGAAATCATAATCTCTGGTGCTGGGACTTGAGTGATTTTCATTCTACCACTCCAAAACTTGTCAGTAGACTGGTATTTAGGAACCAGTAACTTTAGAGCATATTTATAACAAGATTTTCCAGCTGTATCAGAGGGAAGAGTATATATGGATTAAGGTCACAGAACCCCCTAGAGATCTCCTGTGTGTTCAACTGTCATGGAATATTCTGGAAAAGCCTTTATGGTCAAAGAAGGTTGAAGCCTTAATTTTCATGAGGCACATGGACATGAGGGAAATAACTCAAACCAGGCTCACAACTGAGATTCAGAGGTGTGTGACAGCCATGGGGACCCAATGGGAAGCCAGATAAGGAGGCCCCTGACTGGACAGAGGTTTGGTGGAGTGGAGCAGGCAGGAGGCAGAGAGGAAAGGGGATGTGGGAGGAGTGCCTGGAGTTCTGGGAAAGTGGAGGCTGTGGTAGAGAAACAAAATGAGTCATCTAGTGGAGAAGAACTCTTTGGAAACATTGGGCATGAAAGATGGCAGATAGTGAGTGGCCTGGGGGGCCAGCAGTGGAGCAGGTATGGGGCTGTAATGGTCAGAGGGGCAGGCAATGGGCGGAGTGTTTGCCTAAAAGTGAGGACTCTTCTCACGCTTCCCCATGTCCCTCGAGGTATCCAGGGAAAGTCTGCACTTCTCTTGGTCAGCCAGGGGTGGGCTCACAACATGAGATGTGTGGAATGACAGAGCTCCAACACCATCATCTCCCATAGTTTCTGGCCCAAGACACAACACTTGTAGTCATCCTGAAGTCTCTGGAAGCAAGCTCTGTGGTCCCATATTCCAAGCAAAGCCTGAATCTGGCCACTTCCCATACTCTGTCACCAGCCAAGCCAGCAATCCCACATCCTGACAGGTTTCCCTGTTCAACACTTGCTCCCTGCAGCCTTTCTCCACACTATATGCATCTCAGGTAAAAAGCCCTCAAATGTACCATACTTTTTTTTTTTTTACCATTTATTTATTTTTGAGAGGCAGAGAGAGAGCACAAGCAGGAGAGGGGCAGAGAGAGGGAGACACAGAATCCGAAGCAGGCTCCAGGCTCTGAGCTGTCAGCACAGAGACTGATGTGGGGACTCAAATCCACAAACTGCGAGATCATGACCTGAGCTGAAGCCAGATGCTTAACTGACTGAGCCACCCAGGCGCTCCACCATACTTTTTTTTTAATTGATAGTAATGGATTATAACATACTGAAAAACAATGTAAATCTATCGATATTTAAAAAAGGAGGTAGAGGTTTCCTTTATAGAATATGTCAAATGGATAACACAAATGTATGAATGAATGATAGAATCAGAAAATCACCATTTTGGGGGCACCTGGGTGGCTCAGTTGGTTAAGAGGCCAACTCTTGATTTTGGCTCAGGTCGTGATCTCATGGGTTCATGGGATCAAGCCCTGTGTATTAGGTTCTGTGCTGACAGCATGGAGCCTGCTTAGGATTCTCTTCCTCTCTCTCTGCCCCTTCCCTGCTCTCTCTCTCTCTCTCTCTCTCAAAATAAATAAATAAAATTAAAAAAATAACCATTTAGCATTAGCAACGAATTCAGTAATGATCATCATGGATGCTAAAACCACTAGGTGAAAGGTCACTGGGGAGTAGGGTATTCACATACTCTCAAAATATCACTCCATAGATTACTTATTAATCATAAAGGGAAAGGGTACCTCAACAGTGGAGAAATCTGGCAGATACCCACTTAACCAAGTTTCTACACTTAGAATCACCAATAACGAGACAAACTGATGCTACATACTTCCTGACACCATACAATGGGAAGTACACAATCATCTATGTACTCCACACCACTGCAGCAGGAGGCCCTGTTAAATGTAAGTCACATTAAACCTCAATACTGCTTCATGCTCTTGCTTCCCATTGGAAGGCCTAACAGATCATGCGGAATTGGCCTCTACTGCCTCAGTGACCTCATCTCCTCCCACTCTCCCCACCACTTTTGCTCCAGCCCACTGGTCCCCCGCTGCTCCCCCAGCCTCCATGCATACTCCTGCCCTGGTCCCTGTTTTTCTGCTGTATACAGAGGTTTCCGCCAGAACTCTGTGTGGCTCATTTCTTCAGTCCCTGCAGGCCTCTGTTCAAATGTCCCCTCACTACAGTGGTCCTCCCTTGACCACATCTATCTCCTATTCCCACTATTTAATATACTCATTACCACTTGCCATGAGAATGTAATGTCCATGAGAGCAGGGAATTCACTTGCTTTGTTTGTATCCTTAGTGCTTAGAACAATGGCTAGTCAAAGGAGGTGATCAATGAATATTTTGTTGAATGAACGAATGAATCTTACTATAAATGTGACACATTTATACCTACTGGAGGGGAAAGCAAGGGACATCGGATTACAAGATAGTTCTGTGTATGTGTGTCAGGAGAAGGGGTGGGGTGGTGGTGGCCTCTCACACATGTACTTAAGTCAAACATACTTTGCCTGAAAACACCTCTCTCACATCATTTCTTTTCCTATAACTTCCCTAAGTTCATGGGTAGAGTTTTTGAGATTCCTGACTATTCCACTGCCTGACATTAAGTCCAACTATTATGTATTAAGGGAATAGATAGGTGATTGGGGTTGGGGGATGTGCAAACTGGATGAAGGGGGTCAAATTTACACACTTCCAGTTATAATAAGTCTGGGGATGGAATGGATAGCATGGTAACTATAGTTAATCATACTGTATTGTATACTTGAAAGCTTCTAAGAGAGTAAATTTAAAAAATCCTCATCACACACACAAAATTTGAAACTATTTAGGGTGACAGACGTTAACTAGATTTATTGTGGGGATCACTGTGCAATGTATACAAATATCGAATCATTATGTACACATGAAACTAATATAATGTTATATATAATGGCTAATATATATGCCAATTATATCTTAACAAAAAAAGAAAAAAGTGATTATGTATAGGGTTGAAAGTGATTATGTATAAAGTTGATTATGTATAGAAGATAGGGTTGTTATGGCTTTGAGACCCTTGCAGTAGGATTTCCCAAAGAGTTCTGTGAACATGTGTCTCCTTTGTGGAAGAACTCCCATCCTGGTGGCTGAAAACCAATGGTTGTGGGTTGAAGGGCTTGAACCAGACTTTAAGGGACAAACTGCAACCAGATAAACTGATGGCATCCTACCTTCCTCATGAAAAACACCCAGACTGAAAAGATAATGCATTTAGGACCAGTCACACTGTTAAGACACAGTGAATACAAAGAAACAAATGGCTGTTTATGCTGTTTATCTTCAACTTTCAGTTGCTTTCCATTCAATAGGGGCAAGGTGGGGTCTGCCCTGTAGCTGGCTTGCCACCTGTACTTTCTGTTCCTTTGGAGCAGAATTAAGGGAGGAGAGCTGGTGCCAGTAGTCTGGCATTACGAGGGGCATACAGCTTGCTGAACAGAATGTGTCCATCCCTAATGTGCACATGGTTGGAGACGTTTTATGTGCTCTCTAAAGGACTGAGACAAAGGGACTGCTGAACTGATGTGGCAAAGAACACAATTAGGGGTCAGAGAAGAGCTGGATTTTGGAGCCTCCCACACCTTGGCTGATAGCAGCAGATAGGGCGGGGGCCTCATTACCACTGATATCAATGAGAATTGTAGGTGACAGGTGGCAGCCTCTGGGAAGGGTGACATGAAGTAGCATTTAAATGAAATGCTGGCAGCCATGCAAGTCCTGAAGCTCTCTCTTCCTTAATGTCAATATGATTCTTGGTGGCTGTTATCACCATGACATGCAGATCAGACGATGCCTCAGATCTCAGAATCACTCTCGTTTTTAGATACATTAGCTTCTAGACATAAAAACAAAAGAGTTAGTGGCATATTAGCAATCATCTGAGGGTTTTATCCTAATCAATTAAAACCACTGAAGCACACACAGTCACCAAAAATGAACATCTTTGGAGAAAGGTGAGCAGCAGCAGAACAAACTATTTAATGTCCGGGCCTCATAGAGAGACAGGAAAACTGAGCATCTCGTCTTCAGAACAGTGCACACACACACATCCACGTACACAGAAGTCTCATTCTGTATTTGGGGATTCACAGCCCCAGATGCACATGCCCAGCTTTAAAGACTCCCCTTCCTCCACCCCACCATCCTCAGACACTCCACTGGCTATGGTCATCCTTTCAACTTTTCAATTCTCCTGTGGCTCTAAATCATTCTCTACAAAGTGTGTCTTTGCCCACCCCATCCTCCATACAACCTAGCCCACTCTTCTCTCTTTAAAGTAGGGTGCATGTGAGGGTTTTCTGATCCAATTTCTTTGTTACCTAAATTCTTTCACTTGCTGACTATGGCTTCACTTTTGCTAGCTTTCCCCTCTGCCTCTCTTGGCTTAAATGACCACCATGTGTTCAGGGGTATTGTATCTCCATCATTCTTTCTGCTAAGTCTGTTTGGGCCCTGTGGACTTCTCCCTTATCTTTAGTGGCAGAAAGTGGCCTGAACCTTGCTTGAACTGGAACTTTCATCTTGTGAACTTTTGCTTCAAATAGCTCAGGGCAGGGTTCTTTACAGTCTAGGTATGGAGGAGAGCATCGAGTCTGCTATAAATAAAAGACCTTCAAAATAACAGTACTAATAGCTTTAGGGTGCTTTGAAAATGCTCCACCCTACTTCCTCTCTGTTCCAGAGAGGTTCATAGCTAAATTTATACCTGTCCCAACTCTTCTTGTCCTGAGGGGTAAAAACACCCCAACCCTCTCCAAAATAAAACTCCTCTCAGTGTTGGTGGTAGTGATCTATTGTTGGTAGAGTATTTATAAAGCAAATTTCATGTGGTGAATCTGTGTGGTATGAGGCTTCTATACATTATTCCTAAGGAAGGGAGGAGAAATGCAGGTCACATAAGATAACTGGGCGAAGCACAGAAGGTTCATTCAAGGAGGAAGCTCAGCTTTGCCACAGGGATGTACAAGGTGGGTATACAAGGACTAGCCTTTCAGTAAAGTTGGCCTCTGGTTCTGTAAGACACAATAGAGCCTGGAAGGATTAGTGAGGTAGGAGGCTGAACTAGGTATGTGTTGGTCCAGGAAGAGCCAGAGAATTCTATACTATCGTGGTCAGGGTCTGGGACAGCTTGGAGCTCAAGGCCAAATCTACCAGTTTAGTTCCTGCTGATATCAACCTCTGCCCCTTCCATTCTAGGAGAATGCACAGTTTATGTGTTTTGCTTTAGAGTCAAACCCTGCCTTGGATAACAAGTTCAAAGGTCTCGTCTTCTCTGTTTGCATAAGAGGCCTTGGTTGCACTGAGAATACATTCCCAGTAGGGGAATGTAACCCTGTCATGCTGGCAAGGTCATCTGGTCTTCATCTTGGGATTGCCTTGGGATTGTGCTCCTCTGAGCTCCTGGACCGCAGAGCTACTCAGTGTTCACTAGTGGGCCCCTGTACCAGATATGTCAGGGTTAGGGAAGGAACACATTCAAGTCATCCTCATCTGGGTCTTCTTAATCCCCAGTAGATAATACCAGCCAGTCACCATTCCAGAGAATAACCACCCTTCATGCTGAAGGCAGTGAGCAGGCTCTTGAGTCTGAGCTGCCTTCTCCATAGACTCTGGCCTGGGAACTGGGCAGATGCCAAACATATCTCTTTAATAATGGTCCGTAAGGAGCTCAGAGCCTCCACAGTGTCCTGAGAAGAGGAGGGCTAGAGTGGGGAGGGTCAGGGCAGTGTGGAGGTGGATCTGATGCTCATGGTCAGATTCTGGCAGTTGAAATGGAGACATTTAGAGCCTGGAGAATTTGCGAAAGGCTCTCACCTTGGGGCTCTATGGAGCCCATATGTGGTCATGATTCATCTGTAAATCTGTCTATGCTGAGTCAGCCCAAACTCACATTTCAGGGCCTGGGAAGGGAGCCACAGGGGAGGAGCAGTAGGAGAAAGAAATGGATTTAAGGTTTAAGAGAGAAAACAGCAAGGGCTGGAGGGATTTCAGTGCATTTAAAAACAAACTTTATAAAAAATGAAATGCAATTAGTAAATTGAAATCACATCCAGATTTAGTCTAACTGAGGTCTTTCTTCCTCCCTGTAGAATAAGTCAGACTGGACTGACAAAGAGTAGACATACTTGATATTAAAAACTGGCAACATTCAAGAGCCCTGTAAAACCTCAAAGCAGGAGAAAGAATCCAATCTATTACTTGGCTGGAAGGCCCACTGTCATGGGTAATGTATCAAAAGATGACAAATATTTTGGCCACATGTATGCCTCTCTGTTCTCACTGAGGCAGGAATCTTGCCTTCCCTATTTCATAATTTAGTGGTAATTTACCACTCCCAATATTATTAACACTCAGTAGTCAACTGATTTACAGTCCAGTGCAGGGTTCCCAGTCTTTCTTTCTTTTTTTTTTTTTTTATGAGACATGTAGGATGGATGGTATTCATACGCACAGTATACTCTCTAATGAATTCTCAGATTTTGACAAAATACACAAAAATAGGCATGCTGAAAATTCATTTTCTTCATGTATCATATTCATATTCATCATATATCAAAAACTTCTGCTCCCTTCAGGTAACATGAAGAGTGGTAACTCTAGCCCATTCTTGCCCATTCATAAAAGCATTTGGGAATGCAAATGACCAACAGTGAGGGTGTTACAGGAACAATCTTGAATTTATTTGCATTTACTTTTTAGAAAAATAACTGTTCATAAACTTTGGTATTTCATCTCCTATAATAACAAATTATTGCTATGCACTGTTCAACTGCTCTGGACATACCATTGTGTCTTGACATCATGGTTGAGGGTTCTTAGTCTAGGTCAGTATTCCAAACTTAGAGTGCAGGTCTTGGGTGAGGTAAGGGAAGCTTGGAATTTTAGGAAGGCATCCACAAATCCATGGATACACCAAACATTACAGCACTCTAGATAAATAGACAGTCATCTTGTGTGTACATTACCACTTTTCAAATGTATAAAAGTGTATACGAATTAATAAAATTAAAATAATTTAAAGACTTTGCTGAATTCATAGTAGCTCTTTATCATTATATGTTTTCCCAGTCAGGAACTATCAAAGTACAATCTTAACATGATTAGGGGCTACAGTATAGAGAAGGGAAAGCAGATGAAAGAATTAAGGTTTCCAATTGTATATGAAGGTCCATATTTTAAGACAGGGAAGTGGACAAAGGACAGCAGCAGGAAATTAGACCAGCGTTTCTCAAAGTGAGGTCACTGGATTACCAGTATGGAACTCTCTAGAAGTTGCTGGTCGAAATCTCTAGAGGTGTGGGTCCTTCATGAGCTCTTATTGAGTTTAGCTGTGTCTGAGAGTCACAATCACTGGGTCAGAATGCACTGTGAAAAAATGCTTTTTTAACATACTAATAATACTGAGATACTACAAAATTTTCTCTAAGAGGTTTTATTTTTTAAAAAAAATTTTTTTTTAACGTTTATTTATTTTTGAGACAAAGAGACAGAGCATGAACGGGGGAGGGTCAGAGAGAGAGAGGGAGGCACAGAATCTGAAACAGGCTCCAGGCTCTGAGCGGTCAGCACAGAGCCCGACGCGGGGCTTGAACTCACGGACCGCGAGATCATGACCTGAGCTGAAGTTGGACGCTTAACTGACTGAGCCACCCAGGCGCCCCTCTAAGAGGTTTTAAAAGAAGAGAAATATGCTTGCTTGATGACAGGACCATCTCAAGATGACCCATCTCTAGAGACCAGATGTCCACTCCCAGACCATATTTTAGGCATTTTCTTGGTCACTGGAGTATACTGGAGACAAGGTTCAGAAGGGGCATGGGATTCCCCACATAGTTATAGTCTCTATGTTGTTTTCCAAAAGCACCCGAGGGGTTGGAGGCTTGCAAAACAGGAAGATGATGGCCTTTGCCAAAGTAACTTCCAATTAGATAATGAAATTATTCTGTTTATAGACTTTACAGAGATCTGAAATACCACTAATCTTTCTTTTGGAGAGACTATGGGAAGCTCTCTGACAAAGACAGATTTTTAAAAATGGCTTCTTGGCAATAGTTTCAGCTTAGAAGTAGATAAATTATTGATTAGAAATAGAATGAATGTCAAATCTCTTCAAGACTCTATGACAATATCTAGGAACAAGAATTCTTTTCTATAGGAATCTAAAAAACAAAAGCAAAAACAAACCCCCAAACACATAGACTTTTGAGAACTATTTAGGAGGCACTGAAAACTCCAAGTGAAAAATAGCTTTTACCAGACCCAAGGAGGAACAGGTAGAATCAGCAAATATCCAACAACAAGAATCCATATGTAAAAATCCTTTAAGGCACACCTCTGGGATAAAGACAAGACAGTTCAGCAGTCAACTTCACAGTTCATGGTCATGGTTAGGAGCACAGAACCTGAGGTCAGACACAGATCTGCTACTTAATCCCAGATTCATCCCTGAGCAGCTTGTGTGGCTTGGGTAAGTGACTTAAATCTTTAAACCACAGTTTACTCATCTATAAAATGGGAATCATGATAATAGTACACTCCTCTGATCCTCTCTTACAGTTAATTGTGAAGATGAGTCAAGTGAAAAAAGCCAGACCACACTAGGTGCACAGAGTAAGTACTGATGCATATTAACAATAATTGTTATTATATTTCTGCTACTTTTAGTAACAAGCCAAGGGTTTTCTGTAATGTCAAGATATTCAGGGCATACAGAAAGAGTTTTTTCTGGGGTGAGAGGAAGGGAGGTGTTTGCTCAGGAACATTAAACTTGTGGGTTTAAATTCTGCATGTCCTTGAAGTCCATCCTGTGACATTAAACATTCCCCAGGGACTTTCTCCTTTTCCCAACTTCTAATAGCATGTATTCCCATCCTTGTCCCAACATTTGCCAGCTCATTTTATTCTGTCTTAGATTTTATTTCAATGGTTTCATATGCACAAACTCCATCTCCCTAGCCAGACTTTAAACTTCTCCTGGGTTCAGGTCATACCATACCTCTCTTCCCTTATCTCTCAGAGCTTGATGCATAGTAGGAACATGGGAGAGAAACAGAAGTAAGAGACTGTATATGTGTAGGTGGCTCTCAGGGCCCCACCTCTCCGTCCTCCAAATAACAACAAAGATAATAAACAGGTTAATAATAAGTCTTCTGGCTGCTGAGTGTCCCTGGGCCTGGCACTGTTTAAATGCCTTCTCTCATCTGACCTTTGACAGCACCCCAGGAATGTGTGCTGGCGGCTGCTGAGAGAGCCATAAAGAGAACAACAAACTGAGGGCAGTGTTGCAAGCCCTGACTACTCATACAGCCATGTTCAGAACACATCAAGCAGGTATGGTTACGTTCAAATCCCTGAATGAAAGATACTGAGCCCACTCCCTCTTTTCCCAATACAATACAACTGATGGTTTCAGTGGCCCTATTATCAGTTGGGATCCCAAAGCAGAGACTCTTACAAAGAGGAGGTTTGTCAGAGTTTGAGCCTCCTCCCTTTCACATGTTTCTGATATGTCCCTTCAAGGTTGACCACAACCTACTGCAACTCAGACATATATCTCAAAGATTTTTAAGAAACAATGCTTATGTTCATGTGAGGCCTTCTGAGAGTTTCCTATTCTATTTAAATCTTTCACTGAAAATGAGAATGTGAAGAAATTGGAACCCATATACATCACCAGTGGGAATGCAAAATGGTGCAGTCTCTTTGGAAACAGTTTGGCGGTTTTTCAAAATCTTAAATGTGCAGTTATCAGATGACCTAAAAATTCTAGTCCTAGTTATATATCTAAGAGAAATGAAACTGAAAATCCATACAAAAACTTACACATGAATATTCATAGCAGCATTATTCATAGTAGCCAAAAGGTAAAGATAAACCAAATATCCATCAACTGATGAATGAACATACAAACAAAATGCGTATCCACAGAATGGAATATTATTCAGCCATAAAGAGGAATAAAGTACTGACACATGGTACAACATGGGTGAATCTTGAAACCATTACATAAGTGAAAGAAGCCCAGTCGCAAAACACCACAGACTGCATGATGTCACTTACAGAAATTGTCAAGAATAGGGAAATCTACAGAAATAGAAAGTAAATTTTATTGGTTGCTGCTGGGAGGAATGTGGGGAGAATGAGGAGTGGGTATGGGTTTCTTTCTGGGGTGATAAAAATGTTCTAAAACTAAATTGTGGTGATGGTTGCAAAGTTCTGTAAATGTACAGAAAAACACTGAACTGTACACTTTAGAGGCATGAATTATAGTATGTAAATTATATGTCAATAAATCTGCTTAAAAATGATGGTTGTGATTCAATCAATTGATTTCACCACTCAAATAGGTCACAGCACAGTCGAAATGACTGTCCTAGAGCATGCTGCCTGGCCCCATGCCCCCGCCCATGCCTCCTCTTCATGAGAATCACTGCTTGACCCCAAGAGCTGGGGAGACTGTAGTCTTCGGGTGGGTGGATGGACAGGCAGACGGAGAGGGGGTGAATGTGAGGAAGGAGGGGTGAAAGCCATCTGTGCCATGATAGCCATCATCCTTACTCAGTTAAGGAAACTGGACTGCATTTTCAGCAGCACATGCACAGGAAAAAGACCACATTGCTCAGTCTCTCGAACAGTTGGGGTGGCCATGAGAACAGATCCTTTGGTAAGATCTCTCAAAGAGCTCTGGAAGGGCTGACTCAGCCAGGATGGGTGTCTGCTTTGGTCCCTTGCTCTTTCTCTTCTCCCTGCCTTGATTCAAACATGATGGCTCAATCTCTGAAAGCCACCTAATGACCCAGAGAATGGAAGGTGGTTCTAAGGCGGTCAAAGCAAAGGACAGCAGGGAGGGGTGCCTGGGTGGCTCAGTCAGTTGAGCATCTGACTTTGGCTCAGGTCATGATTTTGCATTTGTGGGTTTGAGCCCCAGGTTGGGCTCTGTACTGACAGCTCAGAGCCTGGAGCCTGCTTCAAATTCTGTGTCTTCCTTTCTCTTTGCTCCTCCCCCCACTTCAAAAATAATAAACATTTAAAAAAAAAAGGACAGAGGGGACGGGGTCTCTGTCTTCTTCAGTTAACCTGGGATGCCCACTTCTGCACTTTTTTTTTTAAAGTTTATTTATTTATTTTGAGAGAGAGAGCGAGAAAGAGACACATGTGAGCAGGGAAGGGGCAGAAAGAGAGAGAGAAAGAGAGAGAGAGAGAGAGAGAGAGAGAGAATCCCAAGTAGGCTCCACAGTATCAGTGCAGAGCCCGACACAGGGCTCAATCTCATGAACTGTGAGATCATGACCTGAGCTGAGATCAAGAGTAAGATGCTTAACCGACTGAGCCATCCAGGTGCCCCTCTATACTTCTTTTATGTAACTAAATAAATCCCAAATTTGTTTGTGCCACTGAGTTGTCTCTGGTAGCAGTGGTCAAAGGTACTTATAAATGATATGTCATCTAAATGAAGAAAAATTCCTCTCCATCATATATGAGCCAAGGATAGACCTCTTAAGAAACAGCAGCTACTCTCCCACCCAGGACTTTCTGCCTCCCTTGCCTTCTGGAAGAACTTCTACCTGAGTTCCAGGTCCAAAGGGAGGTGAGAAACCAAATACCTTGTGATTTTAAATATCCGCAGTAGCCGGACACATCTCAGCACAGAGATGCCCAAGGGAGACATGATCTTGGTCTCCACCAGGATGGTCTCCAGAATGCCCCCACACACGATGAAGCAGTCAAAGCGGTTGAAGAGGGACACAAAGTAGGCCTGCAGGCCCAGGCTGTACATCTTTAGCAGCATCTCCGCAGTGAAAAGGGCCAGTAGTGCCTTGTTGGCCGTGTCTGGTGGGTTCAAGAGAGGGGGTAGGATCCCAACACAGATGTGAGAGTGGGGAGAGGGGGGAGGAGGAGAAAGAAAACAGTAATTATCACCACTGGAGAAAAAGCCAGATGCTTCCCTTCCCAGCCAGGATACCTCTCCCATATGTTGCTGCCAGAACAGAACAATTGGGGCCAAAGTAACAAGAAAGGGGTATCTAGTAATAATCACAGTAAATATGTATCGAGGATCTACCATGCATCAAAGGCTTTGTGTGCTGATCTTCTTTATTCCTCCCAGCAGCTTTTCAGAGATGAGAAGTGAGGTTCTGAGAGGTAAGTAATCTGCCCAAACCAATCAGCCAAAAGGGGGAGCCAAGTCACCCATCTGCCCTCTACACTGGGAGACTGTCCACCTCCCAGCATTCTGGAATGCAGCCCCTGTGTCTGCCTGACTTCCTGGGCATGGAGCTGAGGCACTGGCTAAGGAGGTCCATTTCTAGGGGTTCAGGGAAGGGTACTAACTGCCCATTGAGGACAGCTCCTCATGCTCAGGCCACTACTGTCCTGTTTCTTGGCTTTTTGCTCACCTCATCCTCACACGTTCTGGCAGGTCCACCTGCAGGCTATTGTACTGAAAATCCATTCTGGGAAGTTGGCAGCCAAGGGTTGAGATAGCCAAACAGGGGGCAGCATGTGTCCTTGTCACCTGGACCCAACAGTGACTGTTGGGGTAGGCAGATGGTGTGGGCCTACACAGGTAAGCCACATCTGTTTATAATGAGGTTGCACATTTTACTATGGGGCTTGCAAGCTGTCAGGCCCTTAGTATCTCCAGCATAGTGCCTGCCAAGAGCCACGGCCACTGGCAACTTTCCCATCAACCTTGTGCCTGTGACCATTCCCTCCCTGGGATTTAGGGCTAAGTTAACAAGAGTAAAGCAGGATAGTGCCAGGGGCTGCCTCTCACCTTGGACTTCCGTGAGCCAGTGGGGCTGGTTGTAATGTTCTGAGGCGATGGTGAGTGTGTTGAGGAACACCAGGAAGATCACAAGCCAGTAGAAGACATTAGACTTGACTGCAGCACGACACTTTCTTCTGCAGAACCGATTCCACCGACGCCAGTAGCGGCTGGAAAAGGAGCAAGGAGAGAGGGATGAGGAGGGAGGTGACTGTGAAATTCAGATTTTTTCCAATATGAAAGGTACCATAGTGGTTTCCTTTCTTCCCTTAAGGGACTTGGCCTCACCAGAGCAGTACAATCTGGTGGCAAACAGATAAGCTTAATGTCAAGTTAACCAGGATCTGTCACTTGTGTGGCCTCAGGTGTAGCCCTGCCCCTTGTAAGCTTTGATTTTTCCCATTTGTAAAACAGGAATAGGGCCAAGCTCACAGGGTTGTTGTGCAGATCAATAAAATCCATATATATATATATATATATATATATATATACCATATATTGCATCTGGTATAAATAGATATTTTTTATAATAATAGCATTATTCAAAATTATATTGCAAGTATTAGGAGAATTATTAGTAGTGATGGTAGGAATAGGACTAGTAATGTCTACCATTAATGAAACTTCATCTATGCCTGTTACCATATTAGGCACTTTCCATGCCTTCTCTTTAATTCTTTAAATAACCCTGAAAAGCAGGTGTTATCCTGATTTTGAGGAGGAGTAAATTAAGGGCCATGGAGGTTGAATACCTTGATTAATATCACACAGTGGCAGAGCCAGATTTGGTTCTCCCCCGACTCCAGCCCAGTCTCTCGCCCAGATGCTGCCTCATCTGTAAAGTGTAAGGGCTGAATCTGGATCAGAGGTTCTTTGCCTTTATGGGGTTATGGAATGTTTTCAGACTCTGATGAATGTTTAGATCCTCTGTTCAGAAAAAAGCATACACGCACACACGCATACATACACACACATCTCTGCATACTAGTTCATACAACAGCACATGGACCCCTGGAAGCTTAGCTATGGTCCTTAAAATGTTCCTTTGGTCTCTTGGTTAGGGACTTCTGTCAATGATTCTCAAACCTGGCTGTACATAAAATTACCTGGGGAAGCTTAAAAAAACAATCATAACCTCCCACTAGTACCTAGGCTCCAACTCCAAATCAATTAAATCCGATTCTCTGGGGGCTGGGTATTTTTTAAAGCTCCCCAGAGGGTTCTAATCTATAACCATGGTTGAGAACCATTAAGCTAGATTAAACCAAGGAGTCACTCACATTTTTAAATTCTATGGTGCAGGAGTTTATAGCTTTCCCAAATTTCATCCTTATTAGATACAGAGAAAATACATAGCTATGTTTGGTAGTTCCATTGACCAAACATTTAATAAATGCTGACAGTAGCAACAAAGGAGAAAAGGAAGGGGATCGTGGAGAAGTGCCTGGGAGGGAGACTTACAGAGGCCACCTTAATGATTTCCAGAGAGAGAATGATGGAATTTGATTTTAGAAAACCAACTAAACAACAAAACAACTTCTAGATCAGAGGTAGTATGAGAAATATTCTTTTGACCATCTGGGCTGGAGATGATGAAGGCAGTAGCTTTATTAATGGAAAAGAGGACACTGAGTTGACACTCCACAATTTTGGAGGCAGAATCAATAGGACTTTGAGCTTGACTGGATGTGCAAGGTAAGAGAGAAAGGTATGGAAAGACAGCCAAAACTTCTACCTGGGGTGATTTGGAGAGTGGCACCTCTAGCCAATATAGGTACAGACAAGGAGAAGCAGTGCTCTGGGCAGGGAGTTGCTATGAGGGGAAAGTAGGGGCGCCCAGCTCAGGAAATAGATTTGAAGTGCTTGTAGGTCATGTATATAGAGAGACCCAACAGGCAGTCAGAAGGCAGTGCCCCTGTGTGGGTAATAAAGAAGGCAGGGAAGGAACAAAGAAGCATCTTGGAACAATAGTCCATGAATATCTGTATTCACATCTGTATTCTACGTTTCTAGAAATGCAGATCCTTGCTGCTATGGATTCATCCACCCACCCCCAAACTGACTTTCAAGACAGCTTGACTTCATTTATGTTTTCACTCTGTATTTTCTACCTACTGTCTGTGGAAAATCCTGTTACCAAATCTTTGTTAAAATCTATTAGGAGACTAGAAAAGTGAGAAGTACATTTAAGAAGAGAATTGTTTCCTCAGAACTGCAGACAGAACTTAGTTTTTGGCTTGCAGAACAGGGAGGGAAGGAAGAATTAATTAATTAATTAATGTTCTGATCTGACCCTACCTCATCATGGGTACTTGAATGCCATCTCTAGTGTGTGCTATCTCTTTGTAGGGGATACTTACATGCTACTTGGGGGTAATTCACTGCATAGAGAAGAAATGCATTGGGGTCAGAAAATTAAGGTTTCGAAATGCACGTAGGGAGGCTTACATCTTCCTAGACATACCACCCTGGGTAAGAATGAAGATGAGGGAGGCTGAGGAGAGGGGCAAAGGAGTGGGACAAGGGGTTCTTGGTGGTCCTCTGGAGTTTGCCAGCTCTCGGTACTGAGGAGTCTTATCTTGACAGGACAGGACACTGATTCTTCCCTATTATTGTGGTTATTAATACTGTAGAAAAACTTGGTGCAATTTTTTCCTAAAAAATGAATTTTCAGGACAAACTTCTATCTGGTCTTAAATAGCTTACACTGTAGTTTCAAAGAATATTTTAAATAGATATAATTTTATGTTACAGAAATCACTGATAATTGTGATTCAGAGTCCAAAGAATCAAGTTTGCATTTCTTTACAGTATATAAAAATGGACTTGGAGTCAGTTTAATACTGAGAACTTGATTAAGTTCCTCTTGTCCCGAGTTTGGGATACGAGGTACCACATAGGCCTATCCCATGGGTCTAGAA
Source organism: Prionailurus viverrinus (assembly GCF_022837055.1). Taxonomy (NCBI): domain Eukaryota; kingdom Metazoa; phylum Chordata; class Mammalia; order Carnivora; family Felidae; genus Prionailurus; species Prionailurus viverrinus. The sequence continues at coordinate 32,145,427 of NC_062567.1, forward strand.
CTGCCTGACTCGCTGAAGGAGTGGCTGTCGGATAGGGTAGTGGCTGTTAAATGTGCTGTTCCTGTGCACATCCATTCAGGGGAGTCACATGGATTTGGGCTGGGGTGGGGGTGGGGGTAATTACTATCCAGAGAAAGTATTTAAAGATAATTATACACCTCCCACTCTTCAAAATATAGCTTTGCTTGACAACTGGTTTCCTGGCAACACTTCCTACTGTATAATAAATGTAATGATTTATTAGAATGTGTAAATTTATTTGTGTGTTTACATACACACAGAGGATATAGAAATTAAATGATAAAATAGGGAGGAGAAATTTGCCTGCTATTCATGTTCCCTTCACACTAAGCACAAAAGTCATTTACTGTAGAAATAGAAGTTCCCATATGTAGACATAGGACAGAAAGGTGGATATGAACGTGCCTAATCTACTTCTTCAAAATTCTGTATCATTGCATCCCCATAGGAAAGTTCCGCTCACTCACCCTGGGATCCACCTTACCTTTTCCTAATTCTGGGCCTTACTCTTGCCTTTACACCTACATGGACTGTCCCCACAACTGCCAGAACCTTCCCTTCCTATGTCCTGCCATTCTTTAGGGCTTAGCTCAAGTCCCAGCTTCTCCGTGGTGAAATTTTCTAGTTTTCCCAGACTTAGTACTCCTGTCACACTTATTGTCTGCATTACTCATTTTAGTTATACATTAAGGAAATAAGTATTGAACACCTATCATGGGATAGGTAATAGATATTCAACAGTTAACAGGATAGACAGCCTTTGCATAAAACTCATGCTTAAAGACCCTTGTAAGCAATGAAAGAGTTTGCTTACCACCAAGGCAGGCTTCACAGAGGTGCCACAGGAACACACCAAAGGGCCTCCTAGCCAGGGGTGGAGGAGCCAGCAAAGGTTACCCAAAAGAAATGATTTCTCATTTCCCCATACTGTCAGTTATCTTTTAGTATATGGTTCTTGCCTCTCCAGTGAGATCATAGGATCCTTGAGGGAAAAAGATTATGTCTTACACTTTGCTATAGACCCACAGTACTTAGTGCAGTCCATTTCACATGGTAAGGACATTTGACTGATAGGTTGGTAGAACAGCAGAGACAAACTCTATGTAGATTTACTAACGTCTTGCTGAAGACAAGACTTGAGAGCCTGGAGCTCTTGTGACCCAGGGATGAAAGTGGGGGTGAGGAAAGGGCAGTGTTACTAAAAGAGTTTGCTTGGCATATAATTTTTGTCAGGCATCTAGAAGAGTAGACAACAGCAAAATGGTGGACATTTCAGGCTCTTTCTAGTGACTAGAATAAGTTCCTATCTTTTCTTTAACTGGGAACAAGCAACACAGAAAATGATTAAATTTAACTCTTTTATACTATATGTAAGTAACTTAAAATGGACTATCAGAGATTAGGAAAATTTATATATGTGCCTTGTCCTTGCTGCTCATTTCACTGAAGATGGGGCAAGACAGTCCTTCCAGATTTTAGAACCCCATGGGGTTCACTTCAGAACTCTGTAAAGTCAAGATCTGGAAACTCCAACAGGTTATCTGATTAATCCCTGCAAGTTGCATAAGACTTTCTAAATAACTTGTTCCCTAACTGTTTAAATCCTATTCTGAACCATGATGCCCACATGTTGCAAAATTCGTTATTGTAACTAATTCCTCAAAGTGGAGACTTGGCTTACAAAAGGAATCCCCTAATATTGCCTGAACATTATAACTTGACTATAATTTTCTGAGTTTCCTCTAAAGTTTCTCTTCTAATATTTCTTTTAAATAAACCATGACTTTGTATCATTCTGTACTGCAAATGTCTGGAAATTCAAATTGTCTTATTTGTCATTGTTAAACTGAGAAAATGATCAGGACATTTTGTTAAAACTTAAATTTTAGAATCTTTTTAAAGAGTAAAACAGGCTGTTCACTGTTTACAAAGTTATTCTGAGTTGCAAAAATTCCCTCTCCATTTCCCCCCTGTACTACTATGCTTTTCTCCTGTATGCTCCCATTCAATCATGGCTGCCATAATCAGGCAGAAAGTACGAAGATACATTCTTCTGGCATCTGTAGTGGAAATCCTAGCAGCAGACTGAAATAATTCCAGATCTACTTTGATAATTTTCATGACATTTTCAATCCATTGCCCTGCTTTGCTATTCCTTAAACACACAACATCAGTGGACTGTAGAATCTAGACTAGAGGGTTGCCATTTTGTATCTTCTCAGACCTTTTAGGGCCACCCCATCTGGTGCAGTAGCTACTAGCCACATGTGGCTCTTGAGCACTTGAAATTGGCTAATCCAAACTGAAACATGTAGTAAATGTAAAATAAACGCTGTATTTCAAAGATTTAGTACAAAAATTAATGTAAAATATCTCGATTTTTATATTAAACAGAAGTTAAGATGGCAGAGGACTAGGAGGACCCTAAGCTTGCCTCATCCCTCAAACACAGATAAATATCAAACCATCATGAACACCCAATATCTGAAGGTTAAGAGAGCAAAACTGCACAACAAGAGGTAGAAAACAGCCACACTGTGGAAGACAGGAGCTGCAGAGAGTTGATCTGGGTGAGAGAAGAGTTGCAGATGCCACAATGGGGACAGAGTTCTGATCTTGTAGAGAGTAGCAAAAGAGAAAGAAAGAGAAGGAAAGAGTGAAAGTGCACGAAGGGAACTGTACAAGAAAAACTCTCCCCCAAAAACCACTGTCTGGGAAAAGGAGAGCAGTGCAATGGAAAGCTGAAATTTTTTTTTCAATATATGAAATTTATTGTCAAATTGGTTTCCATACAACACCCAGTGCTCATCCCAAAAGGTGCCCTCCTCAATACCCATCACCCACCCTCCCCTCCCTCCCACCCCCCATCAACCCTCAGTTTGTTCTCACTTTTTAAGAGTCTCTTATGCTTTGGCTCTCTCCCACTCTAACCTCTTTTTTTTTCCCCTTCCCCTCCCCCATGGGTTTCTGTTAAGTTTCTCAGGATCCACATAAAAGTGAAAACATATGGTATCTGTCTTTCTCTCTATGGCTTCCTTCACTTGGAAAGCTGAAATTTTGAAGGTCTGTGCCATTGCTAGGGTCATGCCTGGTGGGCTTGGTGGTGCTCTGGTGGGGAAGGAAGGTAGAGACCCAGGAGTGGGCAGCATGGTCTGAGAATTCCCTGGGTTGCACAGAGATAAACAGTTTCCCTGCTTGGAGTGCATTTGGGAATGGTGGCATGTCCCCTCTGGGGACAAAAAAAGTGGCAGCACCAATGTGCTGCCCTGTTCCCTAGCATAGGAAAAAAGACACTGCCTAAGGACAACAAACCTTTGTCTGGAGTTGTGCTGTTCTTTACCATAAACTCTGAACCACTACATGATCTCGTGACCATTTTCTGAGACAAACCAGCAAATGGCAAAAACCTTGCTAGGCCCTCTCCCAGAGGATCAGCATGTGTTTGAGCCATACCAATCTCTAAAATTTGTAATTTTGAAACCTAGCCTCATGCCTGAGATAAACACAGGAGTACTGTTCTACCTGGCAGATAGCTCGGTCGCAGGCAGGGTGAAGGCAGGGATCTGGAAGAGGCTAGGGACACAAAAGAGGTGCTTGTCTGTTCTTTTGTGAGGGCTTTCTGAAGAGTGGTGGGCATGAACTCCCCACTCCGGGGACAAGAGAGTGGGGTGACACTATTCCCCCCACCCTAGCCCACTCATCAGCACTGATCAACTTCAGTGAGCAAAACAGCACTAGCAAGTGGAGGCTGTAGTTGCTTACACTAAGTTCTGCCCCCTGTACCCTGCAGGTGCATCTCTACTAGGACAAGTCAGTCTGAGATTCAGTGCAGCAGGCCACAGCCCCAGAAGACCAGCACAAACCCCTTGCATGCATCAAGTCTACTGATCATAGGATGCTGCAAAAGCTTCAGCTCTAGGGGAAATAGGATCTAGTTTCCTTTCTTTTCTTTTTTTTTTTTTTTGGACCTCTTCTATCACTCTCAGGAGCAGGAATATAGGAGCAGGCTTTTCTAACAATCCCCACCCCCCTGAAAACTAGTGACCCAGACAAAATGACAAGACAAAGGAATTCACCCCAAAAGAAAGAACAGGAAGAAGTTATGACCAGGGATTTAATCAATATAGATATAAGTAAGATGTCTGAACCAGCATTTAAGACAATAATCATAAGGATATTAACTAGGCTTGAGAAAAGCATAGAACACACTAGAGAATCCCTTACTGCAGAGATAAAAGAACTAAAAATTCATGAGGCTGAAATAAAAAATGCAATAACCAAGATGCAATGGATGCAATGACAATGAGGATGGACAAAGCATAGGAATGAATCAGTGATATAAAAGATAAGATTATGAAAAATAATGAAGGTGAAAAAAAAGAGGGAAAGAAAGGTTTTGGATCATGAATGCAGACTTAGGAAACTGAGTGACTCCTTAAAGCATAATAATATTCATATTATAGAAGTCCCAGAAGAAGAAGATAAAGAAAAAGGAGGAGGAGGAGGTTTACTTGAGTTAATTATAGTTGAAAACTTCCCTACTCTGGAGAAGGAAACAGACATTGAAATTCATGAAACACAGAGAACTCCCATTAAATTCAACAAAAGCCAGCCATCTCAAAGACATATCATAGTCAAATTCACAAAATACACAGACAACGAAAAAATCCTAAAAGCAGCAATGGAAAAAAAAGTCCTTAACCTACAAGGGAAGACAGATCAGGTTCAGAGTAGATCAGTCCAAAGAAATTTGGCAGGCCAAAAGGTAGTGGCATAATATATTCAATGCGCTGAATGGGAAAAATATGCAGCCAAGAACACTGTATCCAGCAAGGCTGTCATTCAGAATAGGAGAGATAAAGAGTTTCCCAAACAAAAACTAAAGGATTTCGTGACCACCCAACCAGCCCTGCAAGATATATTAAAGAGGACTCTTTGAGTGGAGGAAAAAATACCAAAAAAAACAAAGATCAGAAAGAAAATAGAACATCACCAGAAGCACCAACTGTACAGGTTAACACAATGGCACTAAATTAATATCTTTCAATAATCACTCTAAATGTAAATGCTAATGTACAGACTAAATGCAAATGTAAAGACTAAATGCTCTTATCAAAAGAGTAGGGTATCAGAATGGATAAAAAAAACAAGACTCATCTATATGTTGTGTACAAGGACTCATTTTAGACCTAAAGAAATCTGTAGAATGAAAGTGAGGGGATGAACAACCACATATCATGGTAATGGTCGCCAAAAGAAAGCTGAAGTAGCCATAGTAGGGGACTTTAACACCCCACTTACAACAATGGACAGATTATCTAAGCAGAAAATCAGCACACAGAAACAGTGACTTTGAATAAAACACTGGACTGCAAGGACTTAACAGATATATTCAGAACACTCATCCTAAAGCAGTGGAATCCATATTCTTTTTGAGTGCACATAGAACATTCTTCAGAATAGATCACATACTGGGTCACAAATCGGATCTCAACAAGCACAAAAGAACACAGCATCCAACTTTTCTGACCACAATGCTATGAAACTCAAAGTCAACCACAAGAGAAATTTGGAAATACCACAAATACATGGAGGTTAAAGAATATCCTACTAAAGAATGAATGGATTAATGAGGAAATTAGAGAAGAAATTAAAAAAATACATGGAAGCAAATGAAAATGAAAACAGGACAATCTAGAACCTTTGGGATGCAGCAAAGGTGGTCCTAAGAGGGAAGTATATTGCGATTCAGGTCTACCTTGGAAAGCAAGAAAAGTCTCAAATACATAGCCTAATGACCTTACACCTTAAGAAGCTAGAAAAGGAACAGCAAATAAAGCCAGCAGAAGAAGGAAAATAATAAATATTAGAGCAGAAATGAATTATATAGAAACAAACAAAATAACCAGGTAGAACATATGAAAAAACTAACAACTTGTTCTTTGAGAGAATTAATTAAATTGATAACCCCTAGCCAGATTTATCAAAAAGAAAAGAGAAAAGATGCAAATAGATAAAATCACGAATGAAAGAGGAGAGATCACAACCAACACCACAGAAATACAAGCAATTATGAGAATATTCTGGAACAGAATTTGAAAAGACCCATAACCAGCAAATAAATTGAATCTGTAATCAAAAGTCTCCCAACAAACAAAAGTCCAGGGCCAGATGGCTTCTCAGGGGAATTCTACCAGACATTTAAAGAAGAGTTAATATCTAGTCTTCTCAAACTGTTCCAAAAAATATAAAGGGAAGGAAAACTTCAAAATTCACTCTATGAGGCCAATATCACCTTGATTCCAAAACCAAAGATCCCATTAAAAAGGAGAATTACAGGCCAATATCCATGATGAACATGGATGTGAAAATTCTCAACAAGATACTATCAAATTGAATCCAATAGTTCATTAAAAGAATTATTAGCCATATTCAAGTGGAATTTATTCTTGGGCTGCATGGGTGGTTCAATATCTGCAAATTAATCAACGTGATACCCTACATTAATAAAAGAAAGGATAAGAACCATATGATCCTCTCAATAGATGCAGAAAAGGCATTTGACAAAACATAGCATCCATTCTTGATAAAGGCCCTCAACAAAGTAAGTATAGATGGAACATACCTCAATATCATAAAAGTCATATATGAAAGACACACAGCTAATATCATCCTCAATGGTGAAAAACTGAGAGCTTTTCCTCTATGGTCAGAAACAAGACAGGGATGTCCGCTCTCCCCATTACTATTTAACATAGTACTGGAAGTCTTAGCTTCAGCAATTAACAACAAAAAGAAATAAAAGGCATCCAAATCAGCAAGGAAGAATTTACTATTTGCAGACAATATGATACTCTATGTAGAAAACCCAAAAGACTCCACCAAAAAAGAATTGCTAGAACTAATACATGAATTCAGCAAAGTTGCAGAATATAAAATCAATGTACAGAAATTGTTTGAGTTTCTATACACCAATAATGAAGTGCAGAAAAAGAAATCAAGGAATTGATCCCACTTGCAGTTGCACTAAAAACCATAAGATAAATACCTAGGAATAAACCTAACCAAAGAGGTAAGAGATCTGTACTCTGACAACTATAGAATACTTATGAAAGAAATTGAAGAGGACACAAAGAAATGTGAAAAAATTCCATGCTCATGGATTAGAAGAACAAACATTGTTAAAATGTGGACACTACCCAAAGCAATCTACATATTTAATGCAGTTTGTATCAAAATACCACTAACATTTTTCAAAGAGCTAGAACAAACAATCCTAAAATTTGTATGAAACCACAAAAGAACCCAAATAGTCAAAGCAATCTTGAGAAAGAAAGACAAAGATGGAGGCCTCACAATTCCAGACTTTAAGCTATATTACAAAGATGTAGTCATCAAGACAGTATGGTACTGGCACAAAAACAGACATGTAGATCAATTGAACAGAATAGAAAATCCAGAAATGGACCCACGACTATATGGTCAATTAGTCTTCAACAAAGCAGGAAAGAATATTCAATGGAAAAAAGACCCTTCAACAAATGGTGTTGGGAAAACTGAACAGCAACATACAGAAGAATGAAACTGGACCATTTCTTACACCATACACAAAATAAATTAAAAATGGATGAAAGACCTAAATGTGAAACAGTAAACCATCAAAATCCTAGAGAAGAATATAGGCAGCAACCTCTTTGACCTTGGCTGTAGCAACTTCCTACTAGACATGTCACTGGAGGCAAGGGAAACAAAAGCAAAAAGGAACTATTGGGACATCATCAAGATAAAAACCTTCTGCACAGTGAAGGAAACAATCTACAAAACTAAAAAGCAACTGATGGAAAGGGAGAAGATATTTGCAAATAACATATTAGATAAAAGTTTAGTATCCAAAATCTATAAAGAACTTATCAAACTCAACACCCCCCAAAAACCAAATAATCCAGTGAAGAAATGGGCAAAAGACATGAATAGACATTTTTCCAAAGAAGACATCCATATGGCTAACAGACACATGAAAAGATGCTCAACATCACTCATCATCAGGGAAATACAAATCAAAACCACAATGAGATACCACCTCATATCTGTCAGAATGGATGAAATTAACAACATAGGAAACAACAGATTTTGGTGAGGATGCAAAAAAAGGGGGAACCCTTTTACACTGTTGTTGGGAATGCAAACTGGTGTAGCCATTGTGGAAAAACAGTATGGAGGTTCCTCAAAAAGTTAAAAATAGAACTATCAGCAATGGCACTACTAGGTATTTACCCAAATAGATCCAGCAATGGCACTACTAGGTATTTACCCAAAGGATACAAAAGTACAGATTCAAATGGATACAAAAGTACAGATTGGGCTACATGCACCCTGATGTTTATAGCAGCATTATCAACAATAGCCAAACTATGGCAAGAGCCCAAGTGTCTACTGTCTGATGAATGGATAAAGAATATGTGGTATGTGTACACACACACACACACACACACGTATATATGTATGTACACACACATATATGTATATATGTAATGGAATATCACTCAGCCATCAAAAAGGATGAAAGCTTGCCATTTACAACAATGTGGATGGAGCTAGAGTGTATTATGCTAAGCGAAATACGTCAGTCAGAGAAAGACAAATACCATATGATTTCACTCATACGTGGAATTTAGGAAACAAAACAAATGAGCATATGGGAAAGGGAAAAAAAAGAGAAAAAGAGGGAAGCAAACCATAAGAGACTCAAAGACGGAAATGCTGAGGTGTTGGAGGGAAGGGGGTGGGGGGATGGGCTATATGGGCAATGATCATTAAGGAGGGCACTTGTGATGAGCACTGGGTGTTACATGTAAGTGATGAATCACTAAATTCTATTCCTGAAACCAATATTACACTATATGTTAGCTAACAAGAATTTAAATAAAAATTTGGGAAAAAAACACCAAAATGCAAAAACCAAACCAAAGCACACACAAAGAAACAAAAAAATTTATATTAATTACATGTTGCCATGATAATGTTTTTGATACACTGGGTTAAATAAATTATATTAGATTATTTTCACCTGTTTTTTTCTACTTTTTAACATGGCTACTAGAAAAAAATTTAAAATGTTTATGTGGCTCACATATTTCTATTCAACAGCCCTGCTGTAGAGCTACCTGCCCATGCCTAAGATATAATAGCTGAGCAGAAATAGAGTTTAGTATTCCTGGGTAGAACCTTATCACTAGTCTGGCACAGTGATTAGCAGTATGGGACCTGGGTGTGGGTTCTCACTTGGCCATATGTAAGCCAGGTGACCATCTGCATCTCTCAGCCTCAGTATCCTCATCTGAAAATAGGTTGAACGATAGTGCCAAGTTACTAGTAGTGTGCCTTTTGGGAACAGAAAGTCTCTCTGTGTCTCTGTTGTATCTTGAACAGTAGCTATAGAGGGAGGAACTCTTCCCAGAGATCAAATGGCTGGAATATAGGAGGTTAAGCAGACAGCAGGTTGAGGTGAGTCTCAAAGCTTGGAAAAGAGCCCGAGGTTTAGGGGGACCACTGTCCTGTTCCTCTCCTTTTTCAAAAGCACAGGTTACACTATGGGTCACTGAGTAAAAAAATGTTCCCAGTCTCCTGGATAATCTTTCACTAGACAGAGCCCATATAAAGATGTAATTTCTCTTCCAATCCTTTGGATCATGTTCATTCATTCATTCATGCATTCATTTGTTCATTTATGACTTATTCACTTGCATGTCATGAGAATGATATTTTGGAAATATTTTCAAATGGATTTTTACATCCCTTTACTCTTATTGTGTAGAAGCTTTGGAACTGTCAGGAACATGAATGCTTTCTCAGCTTTGGCTGTCAAATTAGATATTTTGTTTGAGTTTGTGTAAGCCTATTGTCTTACTAAGGCAAGACAATTCATTCATTCATTCGTTCACTCATCAGATAGTAATTCAGTTCCTATTATGTATATACCACTTCTTCAGATACTGAAGATAAAGCATTAAAATTCAAGCATCACTGAGAGAAAAAGGGTTTTTAAAATATTTTTTTTAGAACTCTCTTTTTCATGTACCAGCTAGGCCTGGTAGACTTGACCCTAGATTTTTTTTTTTTTTTTTTTATGTAAAGGAGGTCTTGGATTGAGAGAAAGAGGAAGGGGAGAAAGGCCTGCATTTTCCAGTTCTAGAAAATTATGGGAGAAAGAAGGTATCAGAAATAGGGTGAAAATAAGACATCAGAGTCCTCACTTAATTCTCAGCCCAGGAGCCAAGTCTCAAGAGGTTGCAGAGGGTTGCTTTAGAAATACCCAAATAATCATGGGGAAGCCCGGAGACACTGAGGCTAGTGGTGGCCTCCATTGGGTATAGTATAGGGGGCTGTCTGCAGCCCCCTGGGACAACATCAGTCTTTGACTCAGAGTTCTATTCAGGCTGGTACAAATACAGCAGTGGGAGGCAGGTAGGTAGGTGAGCCTGCCATAGTGCTCTGGGTTTCCCGTAGCTTGTTTACGGAGTGTGAAGGACCTGGAAGTGTCCATGCACTCAGATGAGGTGTGGAGGTAGCTGAAGTCAGTGGACTGACAGACCTTGGAGGTCAGAGAGCAGAGGTAGAGATTTCAAGATCAAATGAAAATATGGGGGGACCCATGGACTCCAGAGGTAGATGTCTAAACTAGATGGATTGTTGCATCCCAGTAGGGGCCAGTTCAGAGAGAAGCCCAGACTAGCCATCATATAGGGGAGATAGGCAGAGGACTCAGAAGGATTCCAGGAGCAGCCCTCAGCAAGGCCTGTTTACTTCCCAGGATCTTGAAGTTCCCTGCCCCCATGTATCCAGATTCCATCCTGGAGAAAAGCTGGCGAAATGGAAATATGAGAAACTGAACATTTCACCTTCAAGGACTATTTAAAGTATAGCAGTGGGTTATATTTACCCAGCTGGACTAAAGTTTAGTGTTATTTATGCTCCTGCTACACAGTAGGTGAGGCTAGGGAAGCAAGATTAGATCAATTACAAAACATAAACAACAAATATTTTTGGCATGTAGAAGCTTTGTGGGAGAAAATTCACATCCCCATTCCACAAATCCATTCATTCTTCCATTCAGCATACATGTATGGACAGCCTACTCTTGGACCAGCACTTAGCTAGGCTCTCTGAGGCATGCAGGGGCTATTGAAAAAGATAGGCCTATGAACCAATAACTGGAGTGTAGTATGTTAAGTGCTGTGATAGAGATATGAATGAAGAAAGCACTATGAGAATGGAGAGAGGTGAGTAACTTCTCCTGGAGAGTTTGCAGAGAATGTGGTAGATGTAGTAACATTTGAGGTTCTTAACAAAAATCTGAATTCTCCGAATGAAGACATGTGGACACAGTGATTCAGGTAGAAGAAAGCCTACATGCAAAGGCCTTGATGTCTGAGAGGACAGGGAACATTCTGGTGACTGCAAGAAATTAACCATTCCATGTGGTGGGAACAAAGACTATGTGCAGAGGAGCACGGGAGGTGAGGCTGGAAAGGCAGATCTGGGGCTGAAGACCACAGATCCTGTGAAGCAGAACAGTGTAGTTATCCTATGTGCATTCAATAGTCCTTACAGTTCATTTCTCACTGTGTTCCACAAACATGAAGTAGGCAAGAACAGTAGCAAGTGTCCATATTACATTTATTTTAATTGGACTTTATCTTATAAGGGAGACACATTGGGTTTCACAACCTCCTAGAGATGGTGCTGCCAAAAAGACTGGCAAAGAAAATTCAACAAATATCAACCCTTGAATTATATGCTGGATCTGATTTAAAGGACTTTTCTTCATAGCTGTACAGAAGAGAGCATTTACTCCATAGAAGAAAACCCTCACTGTACTACCCCACCCGGTAGGTATTACCTTGGGCTACCCAAAAGCATAGGGAGAGAGCTGGTGGGCAGTAGGAAAGAAGATGAACATGCATCTCACTCACCTGAACTTTGATTTGGAAATCCGATGGCTGAAAGAGAAAAAGCAGATGTTACAAAATGACAAATATGCATATTCTTCCATTTAAAAGATATTCAGCAATTCTAGAAAAGTTTGATGTCCCTGCATGACTATAAATGGGCACTGGATGGATGTGTGGAGTGAAGTAGAACAACTCTGAAGAGTCAAAACCCTATTTGTCAACATCTCCTGGCATGTTTGTGTGTATGAATGTGAAAATCAACGACTGACAAGTCTACAAATCCAGTATTTTCTAAGTGGAAGCAACACTCTCTGGAGAGTCTCTGGAGGCACCATGTGGCAAACAGCATCTGCTCAGCAGTTCCCATGAAGTTAGGTTAGGCTGTGTGTAGGGAATGCTGCACCTTGATGAGAGCCATGGAGGACAGGAAGGTCTCTCTGCAGATGTGAAAGTCTCACCAGTTGGAAACCAGAGGCAGGAGCATGTCATCACAGACCCCACTGCTGTCTGAACAGGATCCCAGCCAATGCTGGGGTATGAAGTGAAGATAAGCAATAGAAGCCAGCTGGGAACTGAAAGGCCATTACAATCCTGGCCTGAGGGCTGTGGCTGGGCCTAAAGGAACAGCCACAGGTCCTGTCAGCAGCTCAGGAAACTGACAGTTATGTGCAGCCTTAAAGACATGGGGAACTTTCAGGTGAAAGCATAGGGCAGGTGTGACTCAAAGGGTCATTGAATGGGGAAGGAGGAATCTTCAAGGAGGCCCTGAGGCTACCAAGTTCATATAGGAGAGTCCACAGGAGACTAGGAGGAGGAAGGCTGGGAGAAGGGAAGAAGGAGAGAGGGGAGAAGGAGGGAAGAAGGGGTGGGGGCAGGGAATGTAAGCATTTGAGACAAAACAATTGAAGGCAATGTATCAGAAAAGCCTTTGGTGTTAAGGGAGTAAGGTGGAGAGATTGTAGGTGGAGCAACCATGCTCAGATGGATACCCTGATGGATGCAGAATGTAAGTTGGGGAGGAAGAAAGTGACAGAGACATTGGTAGGGAGACAAAGACAGATGCAGAGAGAAAACATGAGCAGGGAGTTCAGGAAGCAACTGCTGCAAGTCTGTGTTGTCCTAGCTCAGCACAAAGCAAGCTGTGTCACATAGCAAGAAAACAACCCCTCTCATTATTTTTTATTAAAAAAAATTAACAGAAGATGTGACAGGTGGCAAAGCCATCGTGTGTGAGATAATTATATCTCTGGGGCACTGAGAATCCTAGCCAAGTGCCTTTACTGCTCTGAACCACTAGCTAATAACCTTTCCCCACCCCTAAGACTGCCTGCTAGGGCTGGAGTGTTTAATCACATGTTAACAAAGTGTGTGGGAAGGGGACCGGGAGCCAAGGACAGCATTTTTATTTAGAGCCACGGTTTAATGGGAGAAACAAATGTTTTCCAGATGCTAATTGGGTGTTGGGGAATCTGGGGTCCTCTCTTCTCCAGCAGGCCATGCTGAGCTTGGGGACCTTCAGGGTCTTCTCTAGGCTTACTTTTGGAGAGTTGACTCTCCTTGCTGTTAGGCATAAGCCAAATTGGATGACCGCGGGCTTTAGTCTTGTGACTCTGTCTACAGAACCTGGTCTGGCCCCAGGCCTTCTTTCAGAAATGTCTCAGTGATCCTCTCTAGGGTGTCCTTTAATGCAGACCACGTGCTCTTTCCTGTAAGGGTCTCTCTCAGTCCAAGTGGATCAGCAAAAGTGGGTTCTTAAAACCAAATATCATATCTCCCAGGTAAATGACTCTGGGGAGTGGGCATAGAGGGGGATCAGAGCTGAGGTGTTTGAAATGAGGTGCTAGTCCTAGTTCCAGCATGGCCATCAGCTATGGGTCCTTCTGTGGCATTCTGGAACATTCTGAAGAGGAGGAAATAGAGTAGGACTTTCCTTTCCACTTAGTTTCAAGTCCTGATGTATAACCCTGGATACCACACTCAAAGCCTATTATTGTTGCTGCTCTTCTCAGGGGATTATGAATGTAATTTTAGGTTCACTGGGTCAGAAATGTTCATTACCTTTTAAGTATCATATTACTTAAGAAATGGGGAGGGTACTGCTCAAGTGGCAACATCTGGAGACAAAGGAAACTTCAGTCCTTGGAGAGCTGAGGTTAGAACTCTGTAAAGGCCAAGCGTCTGAATTTCTCCATACTCCCTCCTATAGGTGGGAGACAACTGTAGGACCACACTTCATGAAAACAGAGGGATCCCATTGCTCAGCAACTTCACCTTGTGGGAAGTAACCGCTGGCCCAGGGTTTGGAAAGCTGGTCTGTCCTACTGTGTGAGTAAGCAAGCACCAGAGCACCTGGGTGCCTTGTACCATGGCACCAGTCCACACCCTGGTCTGGCTGACATGTGGTAAATACTGCTTCCTTCCACCAGTTTTTAAACCACTTCAGATTCCTCAGAACAGTAGAGGTCTTCCAAACCCCAATGGGGTACGCACAACTTGCTTAGAAGTCTTCTTGGCTTTTTCTATCATTGTTATCCTAGTGAGGTACAATCCCTACCTTGTGTTTTAAATGGCTTCCTGAAGAAGAGCAGGGAGGTGGAGAAAGTAACTCATGCTAATCAGAACAATTCTACTGGTTTGGACTTGAAGTTCCTTCAACCCAGGATACTTTCTCTACCCAAGCCTCCAAGACAAACCTTCTAGGAAGCCATGATTTTCTTTGTTGATATTAAGTTTCAAAATTGAAGACAAATCCAAACTCCTTTTGTTTTGCTTAACTACTTACTTCTTGGGAACTATTTATATTTCAGACTTTCTCTCCTTCCTAGAGTAATGAGAACCATATATTTACTACTTGCTGTATGAAATAGTATTTCCCTAAATTGTCCCAATTTGCTTCTAACCTAAGTCAGATGGCACAGTGGTTGCCATCTAGGTTGACACACATCTGACTCAACCTCCTGGACTCCACAAATTCAACACCATTCACAGATATTATTTCTAGAAGGAATGGACCTCTGTAATGGACCTTGTCATCACAGAATACTGCTCCAACTGGATGCTTAGCTCAGTCACTCCACATTCTGGACAGAGTCACCTTCTCTATTAATCCTCCTGCTCTTCCTCCGAACCCTATCTTTGCCCTCACTATGTCTTCCCTATCATTCACACCCTTGTAGGGTTCTCAGGTTAATGTCAGGCTTAACTTCCAGTTCTCAGGTTGGCCCCAGGGTCACATTGATGTTGCTCTCCACACAGTACCTGGGACTTATACTTTGCCTGTCTTGCTAAACTGCCACCCTGGTTCACACCACTCTCTGTTTTTAGTGCTTCTGGGCCACATAGCCTGCCAAAAAATACGTTGAATTGTTCTGTGAGGCTGACTTCACATTTATGATGTCAGGCTCCACTGTGGCTTCAGCAATGCTCAGCAATCTTTTAGTGACCTCTTGGTGACTCACTAGTTTGAAACCTCTGTACTGTTCTTCAGGTTCCTAATACACCTAACCCCCACTTTCTGTGATGAAATGACAGATAATTTGGTATGACTCCTATCATTCACTCTGCATTGGAGCCTATTTTGGATTTTGTATTTGTTATAGAACTGTAGAATTTGAGAGCTTGGAAGGGATCCTTAGATATCACCTGGATCTATGGTTTGCAATTTATCAAGTTGTAGAATGTTTTATTCATATGAAATCTTACATGGAAGCCCAATATGTAAAAGAGGTGAAAGTGGTCCCTTTCTGCAGTAGCCCCTGCAGGTGGCTCCCAGGGGCCCTAGGCCTCTGCTAACAGCACTCTGAGCCAACAACCAGGACAACTCCTTTGTGTCCCAGAGGGAGAGACCAAGACTCAGAGGGGAGGTGCTTTGGTTGAGGTCACATGGCTAGTTGGTGGCTGATTGAGACTTGACCTCAGGGCTGCTGATGCCAGGTTTCTTTTTCTATCTTCCAATTAGTCCCAGAGGTAAGGAACTCCTTCTTCCTTTGTAAATCTTGTGTCTCCAACTGTGTCTTTGAAGTCAACCTTCCCCTTTTAGGCAATGCCTTCCAATAATCACTCATTTCCATTCTGGCATCCTTAGACCCTCCCCTTTCACTGGCCTCTTCTTTGCCATAAAGATTGTCCCAGTGTTTACAAGCCCTTACTTGGCCACTGCTGCCTTCCTTTCTGCCATCTTATTTTCTTCTCTCCCTTCCATGGCCTCACTTCTGGAGCAAGTGCCCTACACTGGCTCATTCCCACTCCTCTCCTTCTCTAAGACTCCAACTCCCACAAACAAGTCTTATAGAGTATGGCTCCAGAACACACAAATAACCCAACCACTTTTTAATCTCCACATGTGACTCTAGCCTAGGCCACCCTCACCTCACACCTCAGTAATTGCTACTGATGATGCTTTACTGTGTGCCTGCTTCTGTGTTGGCATTGCTTCTACCTATTCTTTTCCTCACATCCAAGTGATCTTTCAAGAATGCAAAACAAACCAAATCAGCCTCCCTACCCAGCTCCATGTTCTTGTGACTTCTCATATTCAATGACTTCTCACAGTCTTGTAACAGAGACAAAGATCATTAAGGGGTCTACCAGGCCATGTCCATCTCCAGCCTCAACTCCCTGTCTCTCCCCGCATGCTCTGCCCTGACCACACTGGCCTCTCGGTTCTTCCATCCAAAGGCCTTGAAACACACTGTTGCCTTTGACTGGAACATTCTTCCTTACTCTTCACTTCAATAATGTATTTTCACCCTTCACTTCTCAGCTTAAATTTAATTCTTCAAAAAAGTTGCCAGTCTAACCAGTTATTAGCCCTACAATATACTTTTCCTTCTTAACACTTACCCTGTTTACAGTGACTTATTCACTTGTTTAATGTCACTTCCACACAGATTATAAACTCCAATGAGATGATATCAATCTTTCTACTGCTATGTATCACCATCACTTAGCACCAAGCTGGGCATACTTTGAATGAATGTACAAGTAAACAGTTCTCTCTTGAAATTCTTTCTCCCATGGATTCAAGGCAAGTGCTGCTGTCTATTCCCTTAACATCTCTTCATTTGTTTCATTTACTTGTTCTTATTCTTCTGTGTGTCAGGTTCCCAAGGTTCGGCCCTTGGCCTTCTGACTCTATTCCTCTATGAACAACCCTTGTCCTATACCCTCATTAATAGCTCTTATACTGATAACCTCAAGTGTGTGGCTCCATCCCTGTTCACAGCTGCACCTTGGACCTCTATATCCTATTGCCTGCATAGTACCTGCAAGCCCCTCGGTTGGACCCCTGCTTCAAATTCTACTTCAACATCCTTACTGTCTTCAAACTTTGATGGCTCCTTCTTTTTAATCACCTCCATCTCCCCCCAAAAATATACTGTAGTTTCTTTTTCTCTGTGCCCCCACCCCCTCAGGAACCATCTTCATCAGGCCTTCTCACTGCCTATAAATTCTCATCCTGGCCTCATCCAACCACACAAGCCTTTTAACTCTTAGCTTTAAAAATGCTAGACCCTCACTGTCTCCTTCCCATAAGACCCAGTCTCAGTCTCCAGTCAGTTCTCACACTGTGTTTCCCACCAGGAATGTTGGTGGTCTTATCCCATGGTTGGCTGAGGCAGGGAGTGGGGTGGGGGTGAGTAGAGAGATGGTGGAAAGACCATAATTTATTAGGTATATATTATAGTTCTGGTACTGTGTCTAGGTATTTTATATGCACAGAGTAGATGCATCAATGTGGATATTCATAAGGATAATAGGAACCATTTCTACAGAGCTCTCCCAGCCTGCAGAATGTGTCCTCAAAGAAATGACAGATATACTAGAGGTGCCAGCTTCCCTCTCTGGGGGATAATCATATTCACCCTCCAACAGAGCCACCATACTCTCCTGAAATGTACTCTCAAGTGACTTCCTAGAGCTGGGAACTCCCCTAGTCCCTCCTGGTCTGCAACTTGGGCTATGCCTAAAAGCCGGAGTTGCAGGGTCCTCCATGTTATAAAGACCAGAGAAAGGCCTGACAGACTTAGAGGGTTTGCTGGGGCCCATTTGCAAAAACTTGAGTGCTTGCTTTGTATGGTTCCAAAAGGAGAAGAGGGAAAGGCTTGGACTGCTGTTTAAAAATGTAATTAGCCCCGTATTTTAACAACATTTTGACAATAATTGCTTCCCAATGATGCCGAGAAATCTGCAGTACAGACTCCCTGGTGCCACTGTCAGAGTGAGTGATACTGAAGGCCCTGTGTACCCTGGAAATAGAAGTTGCAAGAGCTGGTCTGTTCTTAAGCCTTGTTTTCCCTTCTCCTTTGGCTTGGAGATCATTCTCAAGGCTGGCATGGCTTCTGTTTAGACTTATCTATGGAGAATCTTTTTAAAAGGGTTGGGGTTTGCTCACACCATTGAGTCATTTCAGGAATGAAGGGTGAAATAAGATACTGTTTCACTGATGGAATGATTTTGAAACTAATTTTATTTGGGACTGGTCCTACTCAGAGCCTTCTGCATTGCAGTGCTTTTCAGGGACCAAGGTGAGTTTACAGTTCTTATACCACAAAGTCAACAAGAAGAGTAAGTTCCACTTCCCAAAGCAGATCCTGAATGTTCCATGAGGCCTCATTCCCAAGGTCAATGTGAATCCCTGACAGAATATAACTTTGATCTTTGGACTCTGCTGAGATGCTGGTAACATAACCAGAAGTTTGCTTATTTTTAGCAGTTAAACTATTTTTTCCCTTCGTTCTTTGGTAGAGGAACATTTCCCAGGGACTACTGGTTTCCACTTTTAAGATAAAACTAAGATGGGTGATTGTGATAATTCATGTGTGAACTGTTCCTCTAATGCACCAGTCCTGGGCCAGTCACTCACCAAAGCCTAGGCCCTGGGGTCTGACCCAGGGAAAGGGAAGTTATAGGTATCTAGGCTGGAGCTGCTTTTGGAGGAGGTGACTGGCCACGTTCCAGGCTAAACACTGACGAATTCCGCAATAACTCAAGGTTGCACTTCAGGAATCTCTATTTCCCTTTACTAGGTGGGTAACTAGAGTTGCAGATAAGGACCAACATGTTTATTAGCTCCCAGGTTATTTTCTTACCTGTATCCTCTTATTCCAGGTCACATTTACCAGCAGGACTCAGGGACCCTCACATAGGTGTCTCATGTGACAGGGGGTGAGAGAGGCTGGGAAGAAACAGACTTTGGAGCCACCTCTAACCCCCCACCACCCCATATTTCACTGATGTAATGCACAGGGGCTTGAAATCCATGAGTCAGACCCTTACAGGAGTGCAGAATTGGAGACTGGCTTTAATGTTAAGACTCTTCCCCCTGCCTAAGAGCCATACTCAACCCAGGGCAGTCTTTTCTCACACAAGTCACCACCTGAGATTTATGTTTCTCTGACCTCTGCTTCAACCACAATGGGCCAAGCCATTGTGATTTCAGGACACAGCATCCCTTCCCGCACACCTGGAAAAGCCCCAGTCCCTGGGCTCGCCGTGCCTACTCACGCCAGCCTGGCCCCGCAGTTCTCTCCCTCGATGTCACCTCCAGCCACGTTTTCGGTGTTGACAGACTCGGTCTCACTTGTGGGCATGCTCACTATAAGAGTCAGAGGGATGCAAGGCATTGAGGGTGGGAAGGAAAGGGGAGAGAAGAGCATTAGTTTGCACAACACCCTATTTCAAGACTGTGTGCTGCTTGGGAGGATGAAAGCCTGAGCAGCATCTAGTAGTGGGGTACAGTGGTGCTGCTGTGAACAGTGCCATGGCCAAGTTTGGGGGTTTCCTTGACCAACATGCCTGATGCTTGTCTAGGATAAGTTTTGCTGCCAAGGACACTCAAACTCATAGGATTTGGGAGGAAATATGGTGATAAGATTATTTGCTTCTTGAAAACAGTGACCACTGAATCCTTTTCTACCTTTTCCTACAATAGAAAAGTTTTCTATTTGCATCCACTACTAGCCATAAAAAGAAGAGCTTTCATGAAAATATTTTATTTTGCTTTTTTCCCCACCCATAAATTCTAAGGGGCTTCATCCCCAAATTTAGGGTCCAGCTTATTTGTAGAAAGGGTGTTTTTGTTGCCTCATGAACTACTATATGGATGTGGAAGACTGCTCCCTGTCTTGTAGTGCATACTGGGTGTATCTAGGACCATACCTGAAATAGGGAGCTTGAAATAAATGGCTATTACCAGAATCATGTACTAAGATTCAAACTAGCACTACAGATACCAAGAATGAGGATCACAACTGTGGAATCCACCAATTAAATTTAAATGTGACTTGAAGATAGACTAAAGATAGGTTGGGATATTATTTCCCCTTCCAGTAAATCTGACGTTCCCATCCCAACAGGCTGACTTTGGATATAAACCATCTAATTCCACTGGTGCCAACCTGTCCAGTCAATCTACACTCTCTTCCCAAGGCAGCAGTGGGCTAGATTTCCAGAGCAGCAGGAGTCATCTAGCTTGCAACCCAGTGTGGTGGCTTGGAGAAGCCATTTATTATTATTCTTTATTCCAAATAAAAGTTTTACTCAAGAGAATTCTTCTTCTCCACCGTTTCTTACCCTTTTAATATGACACAACAAGTTTTATTTTTGGTAACCCTTGTTCTTCAGAGGGGTCATTATAGCATTGGTCCTGGTTCCATTCTTCTTGCAGAACAGAACTCCTCATGTGGTGAGAAAATCACTAACCCTCAGCAGCCACAGAATTTTCAGTTAATGAAGGTATGGTATCAGGTGATGTGGCACCATGTGACAAATCGCCATGGGGCCACCACAGCCCAGGAAAAGATTCTACTGGTTATATGGATAATGTTGTTGGATGGAAAATTTCCAAGGTTCTTTTATTTTGGATGAAGACAAGATGGGTGGGTGAGAAGACACTCCTTTCAGGAACATGAAAGATACAAATAGGAACCCATGACTTACCATATGTTTGACCTCTCCACCCTAGGATTCACTTTTAATACAGTTGGGTAAAAAGAAATCTGGATGCCATTTCAAAGAAGGTTGTCATTGGATGAGACTTCAGATATTACCCAGCTATAACTTGTTCCCTTCACTTTACAAAACAGGGAAGGGAAGATTCTCACATTCACACAGTGGGTTTGGAGTAGGACTTGGTTGGAAGCACAAGTATCATGACCCCCTTCACCATGCTCATCTCAATTGTCCCCTATTGACCAACTCCTCACTCTACACTGTAAGACAGGGCTCTTATAGCCAAATAAGGCTCTGGAAGCATCAAAGGAGCATGGTGAATAGCCAAATGATGGTGTTCAATTTTATAGCATTTAGACTCCCTTTGTAGCCTGATGTCTGAGGGAGCTGGTATGTGAGGCCAGACCTTAGGGATGGTTTTAGCACTGTGAGCAGGGAAGACAGCACTTTCAGAGCTTGTCAGGTTCCTTGTTACATCCATACATACATTCATACAATTGAAGAGCCTTCATACAATTGAAGAGCCTTCACTCTTTCACTTCATCTATCTCTGGCCCTCTCTGACCTAAGGTTACTTTAATTCTTCAGGCATCATTCTTTAAAGTTATAGAGCTCTGACTTTGAGACACTTTGCTCCCAGAGAGCCCCTTTTGTGCTACTGGAGTAGTATGATGGGGATGGTGCTAGGCTTGGAAAGACAACCAAATTAGAAGTGGGTATGCCTGGGCTTTAAGGAGGAACCATATCATCTTCTAAATCAAGGAACTACCTGTATCAGTATCAAGTTGGCATTTACAGTGACCTTAATCTTGGGTGGTACTATCCAAAGTAAGGGTTCCATAAAGGAATAGCTGCTGCAATCAGCTTTGCTGTTTGTCATGTATAAAGTCATGTTTGCTGACTTTATACATATTAAGAGATGATAAGGCACTGGCTTTGAGTGGGGAAGGTTACCATACCCTTACACACACACACACACACACACACACACACACACATACACACAGACACACACATACAGGACCACTGTATCACAAGCCATCAAGAAAAATACCCTCCCCTCCAGTCTGGTATGTACCAATGCATATTTACACACATAGAACACAGGGGAACATTACCATGGGTTTCTGTGGAGTGACTAAACCAAGCAAACTTCCCTTTCTTCTGATCAAGCAAGCCCGCTGGAGTGCTTCCTTTCACAGACAAGATGGAGTCAAGACCAGGAACAAGACATCAACAGAGAGCATGCAGTCAGCCACGGGCAAAAGAAAGAAACAAGGAACTCAGCTTTCACATAGAACATCCATTTTAATCCCTGAACATAAACTAAGAAAATTGTAAAAAGCAATAAATCAAAAACACACAAGAAAACATAACAAAATAGAACCAAAACCCCAAATTACATGAATTAATGACACAAAACAAAAGATGGACCCTGAGGAGAAGGAATTACTCCAGAAGAAGTTTCAGTCTACACTGGTCTATCTAGTTAGTGGCTTTGAGGGAAGAGTTTCCTAGGAGATGCTGTCACCCATCCCTGCTGCCTCCCTAGGGAGGTGCCTCTTTTACAGGCTCCACTGGGGTAACTGCTAAAATCAAACTACAGCGTTGGTGTGCCCTATCACTCTTACCCAATAGCCAGGTGACTTGACCTCTTCCCCACCTGTAGTGGATCTACCCCTCTCTTACTACTTACACCCAGATCATGTCACTTGCAGATGGAAAACAATCCATGGATCTATTTGTTCCTTTGTCCAATTCAACTACTCAGTCCCATTCAATAAAGATCCACCAAGTGCTTCAGGCCTGATCATATTCAACACATACATATCTGCTTTCAATCAGTTTAAACAGGCAAAGAAGTTGCTCAGTTGCTTGTCAATGGGTGGTCTTTGGAGGAGTTTGGTGTATAAGGGAGAAGAGTTGTGTAAGCTTCTTTTGGCTCTGGGCTCTGGTTGAAGAAGAAGGTACTAAGGAGATTGTAAAAACACTGATTGCCACAAATGGAAGAGGGGGAGTTCTGTATTCTGCAACAGACTTTGAGTTCTGGATGTCAAATGCTTTATCTAATTCCAGAGAAAGAGAATTTTCCCATTCTGACAAAATTAGTGTTGACTGCACCTCTGCCAGGCCTCTATGGAGATTGCTGGGGACCAGTGGTGAGTGAGGCTTAGTCACAACTTATTAATGAGGTGGAAAATCTGTTACCACTCAGGAGAGGAAGCATGTGCCCTGATGAGGAATGGGTAGGTAGTCCCATCAGTTCCAGGAAAGGGCATGAAGAGGAAGGTCAATCCAAGTTTTTAGGTGCTTCTTTATTTTATCCACTTCCCCTTGGATCCCACTTGGATCACATTCAATGGCTATCCTTGAATGTTGCTTGTTAGTGAGAATTCTGAAGACTGGTTCATGATTGAAAAGGGTCAGGCTTATTTTTAACCTAGGTAAAGGGCCATGTCCCAAACACACATCTTTAAAACACAAAGCTTAGAATAAGCAGACACTTTACAACAGTAGCATTTTTTCTCACTTCTC
Organism: Prionailurus viverrinus; assembly: GCF_022837055.1. Lineage (NCBI taxonomy): Eukaryota > Metazoa > Chordata > Mammalia > Carnivora > Felidae > Prionailurus > Prionailurus viverrinus. The sequence continues at coordinate 32,168,886 of NC_062567.1, forward strand.
AAAAATCCTATATAAGAAAAGCCCTGAAGGTTAGGAGCTGAAATTAATGACTTGGTTCCAATTGCTTTCTAGCAGAAGATATGTCTCAATTTATAATGATAACATTCACTGAAGTAAGCATCTTACAATGAGCGGTCTTTTGTTTGGAGGTGTAAAGGGGTCAACATAGTCTGCCAGTCACCAAGTTTGTTCACACGGTTGTCTTGGGAAACAAGAGACACTTGGTCAGTGAAGGAAAGCCCAGAACATTGGGACCTGTTATACAGAAGCATTATTCAGCTTCTGGCTTTGGTATCAGTACTGTCCCATATTGTTTAATTTCAGAAATAACTGCATGATAACTTTTAAAACAATAGAGCTTGATAAATACATGGTCACTCAGTGTATAACTGAATTTGACCAGGGCTGGTATCTCATATGGGCAAAGTTGGCAGCCACCTGTTTGGCAAGTTATATGAAGAGCATCTAAATCCTCTCCCTTAAGAGTGTTCAGTAGTGTCTGCTAGGTCTGCTCTGTTGGGTAAAGTCATATATCTGAAGGTTCCTTGCTGAAATGAAAATATCTCACTTGGAAGGAGCAATACATTAACATATTAATATTAGCACCTATTTGTGACAGTTTATCCTGTAAATACCTAAGAGAATAAGATGGGTGAAAATGCAGTTTGTGTTTCTATTTCTAAGGGCTTAGACAGCAGGATCACAGTTGATTCTTTAAGGGATTTGTTGCCCTAGAGAGAGAGAGAGAGAGACTTGGATTCCTTCTTGAAATCTGAGTGCCCGAACTGTTGAAAGTTGAGAATTATAATTGTTAGATATTTATTCTATGGATGAGCTGGAGACTCTGACTCTTCTTTGGCCATTCAGACAGTGAATTGGTGGGAAACTAAGGCAGAAAGATGTCAAAGAACCCTGGTGCCTGAGGGCACCTCTCCTCTAAAGGCAACCCTCTTGATGCCTTGTGAAGTGAAGCTTGATGTCTGCTCATCTGCAATGTCATAACAACATACCCTCTGTGGAATAAAATGTACTTTTTGAATGGATTTAGTAAGGAGAATACTGAGAAAGAATGTGGGAGAGGAAGCTAGTTTTATAACTTTCTAATTTCATCGTTAGCAGGTACTATGGATCAAATCTGGGTTTCTGGACTATCCTGTCCCTTGACTTCTGTTGAGAAGATTCCCAAAGAAATGAGATTTTCCTGGAAGAGTAATTAACAACTGCCATTGCAGGTGGTGGATAACATAATTACACATTTAGTAATATCACAACTACTACAATGAGTTGTGTAGACTCCACCTCACCAACAACTGATTGCATCTTGAATTAATGTCTTCTCTCCCCCAAACATTTTCTTTTGGTGGCAACTCTTGTTTGAACAGTGCTTGGTTGATTTTTTTTAAATTTGAGACAGAGAGGAAGAAGGAGAGAGAGAATCTTAAGCAGGCTCCATGCATGATATCCACGCGGAGCCCAATGTGGGGCTTGATCCCACTACCCTGAGATCATGACCTGAGCTGAAATAAACGGTTGAATACCTAACCAACTGAGCCACCCAGATGTCCCTGGTAGATGATTTCTATGTTTCAAGGGAGGTACACAGTTCTTGTTTCACAGTAACCAATGTTTCTCCCAACCTACTTGGAGAAAAGCTGTGTGGATACTGGGGGGATTATAATAAGCCATTTTCTACGTGGGATAATCTGAATCTGGTAATCATGCTGGGAAAGTAGCACTAGATCTAAGTCATGGTGAAGATCGACAGTTCCTGGTACATTTGGGTTTGCAAACCCTCTGAAGGTTTACTAAAATTTAAGAATCTCCCATTAAACACAAGATAGTGCTTTGAAACCATGGCTGCACAGATCAGGCTGCCAGGCTTTCCAAAACTATGGTCAACAGAGAAGCTCTCTGTAAGACTAATGTCTCCAGTCAGTTCCTTATACTACTTAAAAAAAAATGACCAAGTGGTAAATCTACTCCAGGTTGTTCCAGTGTGTTAGCATTCATGTCTTCTGTAAGAAAAAAAAAATTAGATCTAATTTAGCTATCATGATGCAATAAGTGTGTTCAAAGATGGCTATACTCATCCACACAAATAAAAAATGACTCCAGAAGGGGCTCTGACCAAAGTTTGAGAGTAAGAGCAACATTGGTTTTGATAAAGAAAAAGAAAGTCACTACGGTTACTTAGCAATTAATCCACAAAGGGAACCATAAGCAAAATCTTCTTAGGCCTCTCTTCCTTTACTGTTTTTTTCCTCCTCCCTTTTTCCCCTCCTTCCTTCCTATCCCAAGGCGAGGGGGAGATATGTGGAGAACCATCCACACATAAAATATCTGGCCTTGCTTCTTGAGGCTGTCTGTCTCAGATATTTTTATGCATCACAATAGACTGAGTGACATTAGAGCAAAGATCCATGTGAGGAAATGAAAAATGGACCCAGGAGAGATGAAGAAATCTGCCTAGTTCTAAAATCTTTGGTCACCCACTGTCCCAGGGATGGGGTTTTGCAATGTTCGGTTGTGACTTTCAGTAGGAACGGCTGGCCTGTCTTGAGATCTGCCCAGAGAAATGCCTGGTTTTCAGTTTGGAATTTAGCTACTCATCTCATTACCCAAGGTCAGAGAACTCATGAACTTTTGTCAATCATTTATCTCCTTTTGTTGGGAGAGTGTTGGTGTTTCAGGGCCAGACATCCCAGGCAGTGGCAGAGGTGTCAGAGGCCCACAGAGCTGAAGGCATTTCTCACCCAACCTGAACTTCTCCAGTGCTGTGCAGTGCTGTATGGTGCCAATGGGCTGAATTCTGGGTCTGTCAGACTGCCAGGATCTAGTTTCTCAGGCTTCCATGCACTCTTGTATGAACTGAACAATTTACTTTGCTATTTAATTGGCAGATGCCCATTTTATTGTCTTTTTTTGCATATGAATGGTATAATTAGTATTCATTTTCTCAAACTACTAATCAGAATTATGGCTAACATGCAAAAAGATTCCTAATTTCCTATCCCACTGACTCTAATCTGGAATCTAAAACTCCCCGTAATCTGGCTCCATGCTATCTGTAATGGCTGTGAGTGCCCCTTAGAAATTCATATGAAGTCCTAGCCCCTGTAGCTCAGAGTGTAGTTGTATTGGCAGAAAGGGTCTTTCAAGAAGTAATTAAGTTAAAATGATACAATTATGGCAGGTTCAAACCAATATGACTGGTATGCTGATCAGAAGAAGAAATCTGGACACAGAGACATACAGAGAGAAGATAATGTGAAGACACAGGGAGAAGACGGCCATCCATAAGCCATGGAGAGAGACCTGGAGTAGGCCCTTCCCTCAGGGCCCTCAGAAGAAACCTACCCTGGTGACATCTTGATCTTGGATTTCTAGCTTCTAGAACTGTGAGACAGTAATGTTCTGTTGTTAAAGTCACCTTATCTGTGGTACTTTGTTAGGGCAGCCCTGTCTGACTAAAATGCTATTGATTCATCCTTATTTTCTGTTACTTCCTGCAGAAATCCTCTGCCCAAGTTGGGCCTCCCTCTCATTGTCCCTTGAATGTACCATCTTTATTCTAACCTCTGGGCTTTTGAACATATATCATAGATCATACCCTGTCCACCTCCTCTTCACATATTCCAGGGGTCAGGAAACAATAGCCCTTGGGCCAAATCCAGACTTCTGCTTGTTTTTTAAAAAATTTTTAATATGAAATTTATTGTCAAATTGGTTTCCATACAACACCCAGTGCTCACACCAACAGGTGCCCTCCTCAATGTCCATCACCCACTTTCCCCCCCTTCCCACCCCCATCAACCCTCAGTTTGTTCTCAGTATTTAAGAGTCTCTTATGGTTTGCCTCCTTCCCTCTCTGTAACTTTTTTACCTCCTCCCCTCCCCCATGGTCTTCTGTTAAGTTTCTTAGGCTCCACATGAGAGTGAAGACATATGGTATCTGTCTTCCTCTGTATGACTTATTTCACTTAGCATAACATTCTCCAGTTCCATCCACGTTGTTAAAAAAGGCCATATTTCATTCTTTCTCATTGCCAAGTAGTATTCCATTGTATATATAAACCACAACTTCTTTACCCATTCATCAGTTGATGGACATTTGGGTTCTTTCCATAATTTGGCTATTGTTAAAAGTGCTGCTATAAACATTGGGGTACAAGTGCCCCTGTGCATCAGCACTCCTGTATCCCTCGGGTAAATTCCTAGCAGTGTCATTGCTGGGTCATAGGGTAGGTCTATTTTAATTTTTTGAAGAACCTCCATACTGTTTTCCAGAGTGGCTGCACCAGTTTGCATTCCCACCAACAGTGCAAGAGGGTTCTCATTTCTCCACATCCTCTCCAGCATCTATAGTCTCCTGATTTGTTCATTTTAGCCACTCTGACTGGTGTGAGGTGATATCTCAGTGTGGTTTTTATTTGTATTTCCCTGATGAGGAGTGACGTTGTAAATAAAGTTTTACTGGAACACAGCTATGTTTTTTTGCATATGTATGTTCATGGTGGCTTTCACACTATAGCAGCAAAGCTGAGTGGTTGCAATACAGGCTCTGTGTGGCCTGCAAAGCCTAAAATAATTACTAACTGGCCCTGTAGAGAAAAAAAATGTGCTGACTCCTCAACTAGTCAAATTTCATCCATTACTGGAGGCCCAGTTCTCATTTGTGGAGCTTTTCAGGACCACCTACTGTCACTGAGTCCCCTATTCTGAGTTCCTGGAACATTTGGATCCATGAGAATTTAAAATCAAAATGTAAATTCAAGTTCTATTTTCACCCTCTTGTAGCCATGAAACTCTGGTGAGTTATTTAACCTTTCTGAGGTTCCCTTATATGTAAAAAGAGGTTAATGATACTATTTATTTCATGAAGCTCTAGTAAGGATTAAGTGAAATAATATTTATAAAAACCTTACAAAATGGTAAGTACTGTAGGTATTTGCTAATATTACCAACTAATTTTAATCTGTTTTTCTTATAGTTTGCTGTACAAGTATTAGATTTATCTCCCTAACTAAGTTATACTTTCCTCAAGGCCAGAGTCTTTATATTAGAATTCTCTGGACTCCCTTTCAGATCCTAGTGGTATTAAATATGGAACTATAATAACACTTTCTATCTTCACAGAGTTTTAAGGGCACTCCTAATATGCTGGACATCTTGAGGGTTTGTCCTTTAGATACACCCTCCATCCCTTTCTGCTATGCCCTGTAGTCCAGAAGGCTGATCTTTGTAAAAAAAACAACAACCTCTCCTATACTAGGGCTTTGTGCTGGGTCAACCAATAGGGAGTGCCAGCAGGATGTCTATGAAGCCTGAGGAAAGTGAGGCTGGGGTATTCATTTCCCTGGTGGCATGTTCAGGGTGGTACAGAGTGGCTGCATCCTATTGCTGAAGGCCACAGGTCTGGTCACATGACCCTCTCCTCATGACCTCCCTCTCTGACTTATGGAAACTGCTCTCTCACTTTGTCCATCAGGTTCTTCCAGCAGGTCTATAGGTGCTATCTCTAGGATACTGTGCTATCCCTTGTTGACTTCCTTAAACCTTCCTGCGTTTTTTTTTTTTTAACCTCTGCTTATATCGCCCACTTAATGAGTATGTCTGTTTTCTGTCAGGAGCCTGACTAGTGTAGCCCTCTGGTCCAGGATAGATAGTAGTATCCCATGGTTAAGTGAAAGGGTAGTCCCCATAGGTTGAACTTACTTGTCCAAGGTGAAAGGTAGTAAATGGTAGAGCATGACTGGCATTGTGTCCAGGGCTTTTCTGCATATATCAGACAACCTCCAGAATAACTGCTCAAATACATGAGAACTAATTGATAAGAACTAGTGATGCAGGGTATTACAGTGGGCATGGCTTTTGTCCCACAGCATTCTGGTTGTGGTTACTGCCCCAGGATACTCTCTTGGAAGAAATTATGTTATGTTATGTTTCATTTCATTTCATTTCATTTCATTTCATTTCATTTCATTATTTTCTCTTGCAGAAAAAATAACTTGGAAAGTTATTCCTTACTACTTTTCTGTAGTTTGATAGATCAAACATATGGTCAAATACAGACTCAGGGTGATGCGTGAAGGAGCTCTTTATATCCAACTGAGTCTTAGGAATCTCCCTAGTACTGTGAGTCTAGGAAATACCAAAGATGACCCTTCCTTGGTCTTGCCATGAAATAGCTCCAAACCCTGTATAAGCCACATGATTATTTGGGGTCTCATTTTCTTCATCTCTTACATTAATAAATTAAATTAGATGATGAATTATAGGTCTCTTCAAAGGGAAAGAAAGAGAGGGAGAAGGAGAGGAGAAAAGTAGATTGTAGCCAAGAAGAGGAAAGAGATAGGGAGAGAGAAAGCAAAATGGAGCCCAGCTATGGCAGCCTATCTGGTTTGAAAGGTCATAGAGAAAGGTGCCACAGCCTCCAGAGCCTTCTCAGAAGCTTCCTGCCAGCCCAGGCCCAGCAAGGCTTCCCCTATATAAGCAATTAAAACCTGGTTGATGTTAAGCTATCAGAAAGTAAATATAAAACACGATTAAATATTAAGAAGCCAAACAAAGTGGCCTTATTAAAAAGGCACAATATAAGCACGATGTGCCATCATAATTATTATTACTGCTATAAACTGGGAGGAGGCATAAATGCCTGCCCTTGATCTGCAGCCATAATCCAAGGAAGAAAACCAGGGTCGCTCTGCTTTCAGCAGGCTATAAACATCCAGTTCTCCCAAGCAGAAAATTTCTCTCCACAATTGTGGTGCCACTGAGTCGGGCCATGGATGTGGGTAGGGGGAGGTAGGCAGTGGCAGGAGGAGGCAGGAGAAGGAAGTTTAGCTGGGTCAAACAAATGTCTGAACTTTAGCCCATGGCTCTTTCCTCTTCCTCCCTCACCCTGCCCCACCTTCATTAGGAATGGCAGGCCAGTGTGGAACATTCTCAGGCCCTTGGGACCATGGGGGAAACAGGACATCTGGCCACACAGGAGGGCATGGACATCCCCAAGGAAAACAGCTCACTGCAGCCATTGGGGTTGAGATGGGATCTTCTGGACATGGATGATGGTGGCCTTCCTGTGTAGGATCCCTTTGGAAACTCAATTTTTTTTTAGGTACAAACTACTTTTAGGCTGTGGGGAACAGCATAATTCCCAAAGCCTGGTTTCTCAGTACATGGTCACCCATGTGGTATGATATAACAAAGACAGAGAATGACTTGTGTCCTCAATCCCTCTCCAACTCAGTCCAGTGATGTCTACTAGTCATTCCTTCATTTTAGGGTCTTGTCCCTTCAGAGTGCAAAGACTCTTGGACGTGTAATAGTAGTATCTGCCATTTCTATCCTAATATTAATAGTATTAAGAAATAGTAAGAATAATAACAGCTACTATTCCATGCACTTTACATATGCTGATTCAAGCTTCAAACAATCCTACGAGGGATTATATGCTCCCATTATATATTCCCATTTTGTAGATCAGGAACTTGAGGCTTAGAGAATTAAGTCATTTATTCAAAGCAAGCAGCTAATAAGATCCAGCATTTGAACTGTGGTAGATGTTATGCTGTCTCCCCACTCAAAGCCCTTTCCCAATCATTAGAGAGGACTAGAGAGCCCTACAAGTGTGCCTGGATCCCTGAGAGGAGAAGGGGAGCAGAAAGTGCAGGCGGAGGTCCTTGGGAGAAGCCATTTATTTCATGACCCTGCCCAGGGCTTCCCTGTCAGCTCTCCTGGGCAAAGAGGAAGAGGCAGTAAGCAGAGCAGCATGTTAGGAGCATGGGCTCTGGAGCCAGGTGGCCTGAGTTTGAATCCTGTCTCTGCCACTTTGGAGTTCTGTTCCTTAGACATGGTATTTCATCCCTTTGTGGCTCAGTTTCTCCACTGCAAAGGGAGATCTGAATCATACCTGCATTGCAGGGTTAGAAGGGGTAGGGCAGACTTCATTTTACAGATGGGAATGTTAAGGTCCAGAGAAGGTCAGTGACTTGCCTGGGGTCACAAAGCTGGTTGGTGGTAGAGGAAGAGTCCTCTCCCCACATCCAGCACTGCTGCCTTTCTCACTTGCCATTCCCTCACATCATGGGGAGGCTGAAAGTCCACCCTGGAACATCATAGCTGAGCAGAGGCCCAGAGCTCCCTCCACTTGTCTGGAATCCAAAAGTTCCACTGTGGATGAGGTTTACACTTTGTGCCCTGTTCTTGCTGTCTACAGAGGCTATACAGAACTCATGATTCAGTCTCATTTTCTCTTTTTCTTGGGCTCTGTCTTCCCTTTCACTGTTTTCCGCTGCTTGAGATAATTTTGATTCAGGTCAGATTCCTGCAAGAAGCCCTCCAGGAGCCCAGCACAATCTCGAAGGATGTGGGTACCCACAAAGCAGGAGCTGCCCCAAATAAGGAGCACCACCTCTTGGGAAGGGTCTTAGCTTTGCCTTCCCTTCCAGCATGCGAGTAAATTGCTGCCTTAAATTTCTAGGCTGCCTCCATTAATGGCATTTATGTGAAGTGAGTCACTTTAGCTCCCAACCCCATGGTGCCTCTTCAGCCCCATCATTTCATGAATGAGTTTATGGGCAGCTGTCAGGATATCAATCAGCTTGCCCCCTTCTGTGGCAAGTCCTTTAATTAATCTCCCAACTCCACCTGCTGGAGGATTGCAGTTGTGATTTTCCTCCTGCTTGCTGGGGTGAGGATGTAGTCTTGGGTCCATATTGCTATTTTAATGGCCCACATGTGGCACTGAAAGGTCCTTCTACAGTGTCACTTCACAAGATCCTAGGCTCCCTGCCTTGGATGAAGACCCAGGAAAGCAGTGCTCCCCTCCTCTGCATCAGTCAGATCCTGTTAGGATGGGGTTCAGAGCTCAGGACCACATTCACAGAGGGGTAGCAGCCAGAGGGGTAGCTCTGGGATGGTGGGGGGGCTGTATGTCATGTTCCAGGAAGAAATTAGAAACGTTTAGTCTAACGTAGGTTAGGAGGCATCACCTTCCTCAAATATTTGAAGTCTTTTCACTTGAAGGGAAGATATTGCCTGCTTAGAGTAGTTCTACAAGGAAAAGGCATCAAAGAACTGGAGGGATGAAAATTTTTCCCTAATGTAAGAAACATTTCTGAAGTGGCCTGGCTGCCTTGAGAGGTGAGGAGTTGCTTGTTATTGGGAGTTTGCAAGCCTTTGCTGGGGGTTTGAGAAGAGATTCCTAAGGTTTCTTTTGCTTAGAAAAATAAACTGAGATTTACAAGAAGTGTGCTCTGATTGATGCAACACCATGTTGTGGATTGTTTGTGAAGGGTATGGCTGGGCCCAGACAGAAGGGGTTCTTGGAGCCTTTACCTGATACTCTCATCTGCTTGGGGAGCCTTCCCTAGGCATCATTTCATCATGTCACATCACTGCCATGCACCACACAGAACCTGCAGCCTACCTCCTGAGCCCCCTGTGATTTGGCCTTATTCTATACCTACTGAATGCTCAGGGCCAGGCATTCAGCTCTTCTCTTGACCTCTGGAGCATGCCACACTGGGTTAACTTGGTTTGATGCCATTTTGTGGAGAGCCTAACACATGCAAGGTGCTTGCCAGCAACTGTGTACCCACCTACATCTGGTCTTTGCTGCAATGTCCCCTGGGCTCCTCCATGGGCATAAGACCCTCTTTCCGTCCAAGTCCTATTGTCTTCCTGAGGCCTTCTTGGACCAACAGAATCACAGCATTCTTCCTCCCCAAACAGGTACTATTTGTACCACGTAGTTCAGTGCTCTGGTATATTTACAGTTCATTCTCCGCTCATTAGGAAGAGCACAGCACTGTTGTTACTCTTGGGAAACCATGCCATTTAATTCTCACAACCACCTGGGGAGACAGCCAGGGAAGGTGTCTTCATTCACAATTTCTAGATGAGGAGACCGAGGCTTCGTGTGAGCAGAGGATGCAGTCTTGTCAGTCCTCTGCTCGCTGCTGCTCCCCCAGCCAATGGTGTCTTTGACTGTGGCTGGTGAATGGAGGGAAGAGCCACACCTCATTGACTCACCTGCTTTTTTCTGCTTTACTTTCCTGCCCTTTTCTTTCCACCACAGCTCTCAGAAAGCAGGGCACCTTCTGTGGCACCACACTGATTTCCCTGGGAAACCAGATAGGCAGTGCTGCAGGCCCATGACTTCTCCTGGAGGCCCAGAGTTCACTCACAATTACTGGTTAGCACACACCCCCATTCAACTTTCTTCCATGGCTCTTCTTCACCCTCAGAGAGGGGTCCAGATGAGCATCTCTGGGGTGGGGCCAGGGTCAGCGCTGTTTCACTCATTCTCCCTTTCATCAGGGCGGGGACTGGAACGCACACAGCCACCTGCTGAAGCCTCCTTCCTCCCTCTTTGGCTATGCTGGAGAAGGGCTCAGACTAGTGACCGCTGGGTATGGTGGCTCATGCCCACAGCAGCGGGGGTGACTCTAAACCAAGGCAGAGAAGGAGGAACCACTCCCAAACCAAATGTGCAAGGAGAACATGTGGATTTTACTGCCGGACAATGTCACTTTATTATTCTACTGAATATACTCTCCCTCCAAATTGTTCCCCTTAAGATTTAATCTGAATCAAAGGAATTATTCACTCTGCATCCCTCCTCCCTCTTTTCCCTCATCTTAGAACTCTTCTGTAATTTCTCAGGAGAGTTGGGCTGGCTGGAGAGGCTGATTGTTCTTCCTTTAGAAGAGAGAAAGGGTTTTTGAAATCTAGAGAACAGGAACCACTGTCTTCAACAAGCAAAAGGCCTGGAGGTACTGGCAGGAAGTGGGAATGCTAATGCTCCAGAAATCAACTTTAAACGGGAGGCATGACCTTGGGTTCACCTTGGCCTTCCTGCATGGGGTGTAGTGCCACCTCTGGGTTATTGCACCCCTTCTGAATCCTCAATTCTATGAGGATTTGTGCTGTGGGTTCAGTGGCCCAGCAAACCCAAAAGGAAGGACACAGAAATTTTGGTTTTTGGACACAGTCATGGTCATGGCAGGTGGGATAAAGAACAGGTGTTTCCAGTAAGGAAGAGAACTGCTTGTTGTGTGGACAGCATGATGAACAGGTGTTGGTGGTCCGTAGAGAGGGGACATGGGGACTTTGGGCAGATCCATGCAACTCTATTGCTTTTGCTGCTTGCATTATGGGAGTAATCCTTATCTGATGGTTAGCTGAAAAGGACTGAAGATAGAGTATTTGCCTGACTTGGGGAAGCAGAAAGGAGACAGTAGCCCATTTTTTATTCCAATAAAACTGTAGACAGTGAGCCTCCTTGCAGATGGGAGGGACTAAGCACAGAGGTCAGCACTGGTGAGGAAAGATGTCCTGTGTAGGGGTGGGGGAAAGAGAGATGCAGGCAGAGAAGTGTCATGGAAACTGTGTATGCCAGAGTCAGGAGCCCTGTTCCAGGGTCCTCCTCAGCACTGACTCAGTGGGAAGGATATATGGTTTTAACAGCTCAGTGCTTCCCTCATAGGTTACTTGGAGGACCAATGGGAAGATGTGGGCAATGATGTCAGAAGCACAGCCCTAATGGAAATGTAAGGCAGGAGGGAAAGCAGAGACAGAGAAGCAATTAGTGTGAGTAATTAGCCAGGCGAGGGTAATTAACAGTGCCATCGGGAGGGCACTGTTGTGCCCCCTGACACCTCAGACCAGGGTGTGGAAGTTAAATAGCAACTTGTCTCCTGTCAGCTCAGGAGAAGGAAGAATTTTATAAAAACTGGAGTTGCACAAAAATGGAAGAGGTTTCTTGTGACCTGGTTGGTGAGTTCCTCTCACAGAATGTTCAAGAAAGGGGGGGGGGGGAATGGACTCCATATTGTATAGATGCTATACAGGAGTTTCATGCATAGATGAAGACACCAGGGGAGTAGGAATGAGCTTCTGAGACACTTTCCAGTGCTGAAATCCTAACATTCAATGCTTTCAAGGTAGAGACAAAGTTATCAGGATATTGGCTCTGGGAACAGAGCAGAAGCATAGCTGCTGGATGCTGGAGGGAGGCCACCCAAGGTTCTAGTAAGAACTTTGGACATTGTCTATCCTGTAGCCAACTGTAGCTGCCCAGCCATGAAGGGCAGAGACAGGGTCTGTGAAAAGGAGGATATTCTCTGCCTGGCCCAGACACCCATAACTTCTGGAATACAGGACTCAAAGAAAAACACAGTGCCAGAGGGGGCTATAAGGGATCAGAATGCTCAAGGGTTTATAGAAAACCAGAGATTATTACTTTTACATACTAGGAAACTGAGGCCTAGAGGGGGAAGGGTTTGTTCAAGGTCACAGAGCTATTCATAGTAGAGCTGAGACTACGAATCAGTCTCCTACTTTTCAGGGTCTTCTTTCCCTTCCACTTCCCCTCCTTATCACCAGTTATTTCTGGCAGGGGGAGGGGGGGGTTGGGGGTTACCTTGTTCTTTGTGCTCACCTCTTTCCTGCCTGACAAAAGAGAAAGAGGCTGGTCCTTAGAGTCAGACCTGAGCGTGAGTCCTGGCTAAGCCTTGTATTGGCTGTCTGGCCTTGGGCAAATTATCTGAACCTTATCTTTCTCATCTGAAAAAATGGAGATAATAATACCAGTCTTGGAGGTTTAAGTGAGGATTAGAGATAATATGCCTGGGAACTGTATATATTTATTGGGGAATGAAAAAGCAAAATTCAGGCTAAACAGAAGAACCTCAGGATCACTTGCTTTGCATCTAAAAGGTCATCTGGAGTCTGAACACTTCTTAGTGATGATATATGTGTTCCCAGGGCCAGTCCCTAAGGATGGCTGCAGTTAATGGAGCTCCCTTTGGGGCCATCAACTTCCCCCATGTCTTCATCATTGTTGTCAGTCCTTTCATGAAATATTCATGAAGTTCCTACTGTGTGCTAACAGTAACTTACCTATGGCACGGTCTCTGCCTGGAAATGCTTAACAGCTCCTGAGAAGACAATCTGTAAACATCTTTAACTACCATGAATCCTGAAAACCTATTTAAGCACAATTGGAAAGAAGATAGCTGCATTTACATCCCTTTTGTGCTTCTTGGATTCTTTTTTTAAACCCTAAATGAAACCAAGAACCTGCCAGAGATTGTGTTCTGGTCTCCTAACCTGCTCTCTGCCTTGCCATAAAAGGTTATTTGGGACCACAACCTGGGCACCATGGTGGTCCTTTTAGCCTTACTCTGGATTTCAGTTGGGTGCAATCATATGGGTCCTGGGCCTTTTTAGAGTGGCCCCTGCTCCAGATTTCTGTAACTTACTTGGAAAGAATTTCTGCTTCTATGAACCAGTGACACTAGTCACAGCGATATTGGAGCCTCAGTTCCAGTTTGGTTTTAAATAGATTTTTGTCTAAATATATTTTTTAATATGCAACAATTGGGTTAGTCTAATGACAAATGTCATCCCCTACCATTGCCAGAGCAACATGCCATTTCCATTAGGAGTGATGCTTCCTGGCCAGACTGAGGCATGGAAAATAATTTTGGGTCATCAACATTTCCCTTCAGTTTCGTTGATCTGATTAAACTTAGAAACGGAAAGAGGAATTTACAAATTAGATGCTGTTCTCTATTTATTACCAAAATGGTTGCTTTCCACTACATCCAGGAGATACAGTTGAGATCTCATTAAGTCTCAGCTTGTGATAACATTTACTCCATAAATCTCCATCGCATCCAGTGAATGAAATGAGCATGATGCCAAAGACCACATAATGGATGAAAATCAAACCTCTGCCCCCTTGGAAGAGAGTTGACCTTTTCAAGCCTTAAACGTATTCAGTTTTCCCATCCTAAAGAAGCAGCTAGGCATTTATTCTTGGTACTCTCTTAACCATTTCCTGACTGCCATTCTTAGCCAGCTAGCTGGCCTTACAGAGAGAGAAAGAAAATAAGGATATTTCTGATACTTCTCTGGATGAATGTGAAGAATAAAGTGGAGAAGAGGTGAGGACCTGAAGAAAAACATCAAGGAATGGGCCTTTCCTCTAGCAGAAGTTAGGAATGTTGACAGATCAGAAATGGAAGACGAAACATTAATTTGTGTGTCTGACTCATTATATATCCTCTGCTAGATCACATCTGGCCCTTCCTGGTTTTAGCTCTGACACAGTGACAAGGCAGGCCCCAGTCATCTGTTCCCAATGGCAGAGTTTCAGACTTTCAGGCCAAGACCACACTTTTCTCCCTCTCCCCCTCTGAACCCCATCTCTCATCCCTTTTCCAATTGCTACTCATTGCCTATCTGCCAGGTTTTGTGCTAATGCTGAAAATACAAAATTCCCACCCTCATAAGGTATGTGCCCCAGTAGATTGTATAAGATGGATAAATAAATAGACACAATATATGGTGCAGGGCTGGAGTAGTCATTCTGGGAGTGAGGAGAGGTGGAGGGTGCGGTGAGGGGAGGGCAGGTAGAAACGGAGCTGATGCAGTTCCAAAGGCAGATGGTGGAGCTGGGATTTCAAGGCAGGGAGATCGGAGTGCATATAGGTGCCAGGATGGTCTCTGGAACAACAGGCTGCTTCCAGAGTTCAGGGAATCCTGCAGGAGACCCAGTACAAATTCTGGGGGTCTGGGAACTGCAGGATTCTAGAATCAATTAAATCCTTCTGGGGTTTGATGGACTGGAGAGATCCAGGTTTGGTTCAGACTCCTAGGACTAAAGCTAACATATGTCAACTTAGAAGTACAGAAACAAAAGACATGGCGGGGTGGTGGGGGAGGACTTTGCAGCTGTCTGGCCCAACCCATTTTACCAATGAGAAGACTGAGAAGGACTAATTGCCAATTGGTAACTGAGTGGGACCTGGAAGCCAGTGGCCTGTTTCTCTCAGACTCCTAATCAGCACCACTACATCACACAGACTACTCCCACCTAAAACTCTGGCATCCTGTTAGGAGAGAAAGGTGAGGGCAATTCATCTCACATTGCTGCACTCTCAACTCATCTCATCAAGTGGATTAATGTGATTACAGAAATTATAATGAAAATGTATACCATCTGAGAGGCTTAAAAAGCAGCTCTACAATTTTTACTAAAGCTTGGGATCTTCCTGAGGAAAACCTAGGGTGTTTTGCCTGATTGTCAGCAACTGACCACTGCAACTTCACAGTCACTGCTGAATGGCAGAATGGGCTGTAGGTCAAGGGGGCTAGGGCCCTCTACCATTGGCATTACTTTTCACACCAAGAAGAGGCTCTCCCCTCAGGTGATAGCAGGGATCTTTTCCTCTGCCTGTGCTGAGCACAGCAAATGTGGTGCCAAACTTCTCATCATAGCTGAACTCAGCTTACTGAAGCAAGTAATAATATATACAACGAGACTCCAACTCTGAATATTTCTGACTAGAAGGGGTCCTCAATTTTTTCTTGTCCATGTGTAAGGTGTGTATGTGTGCAAGTTTGTATATATGTCTGTGTTTATATGTACGTATTGCAATTTCAGAGAATTTTGTTAGCATAGTAACTGGCCTGATACTGGATACCATTATCATATCTCATGAGTCATTGAAATGAGATACAGTGGTTGGACAGGTTGATTTGAAGCTTGGAATTGGGAAGGTAAACAAAGGCTTTTCCCCTTAAAGCCAGCCTGTCAAGCATATAATTAAGGCTTTCCACCTCGTCAGTAAGTTGCTGAGAACAAATCTATTATATCACACCCAAACACAGCACAGACAAGTTCCAGGGCAGTTGTAATAATTCCTTAACAGCTTTGGGCCTGTGTTTATATTTTCTCTTGACCTAATCTTGGAATGCTTGTGTTCCTGCATGAGGCACTGTGAAGTCCTGTGTATGAGATTTAGGGTATGTTAGTCAAAACCAGCTTTATGCTTCGCAAATTGTTTTCAGAACATCATTTAGGGAGCATCAAAGGCTTTTTAGTCCAGATATTTAAAAAGTATCTTTTTAAATTTTTTTTTTCAACGTTTATTTATTTTTGGGACAGAGAGAGACAGAGCATGAACGGGGGAGGGCCAGAGAGAGAGGGAGACACAGAACCGGAAACAGGCTCCAGGCTCTGAGCCATCAGCCCAGAGCCCGACGCGGGGCTCGAACTCACGGACCGCGAGATCCTGACCTGGCTGAAGTCGGACGCTTAACTGACTGCGCCACCCAGGCGCCCCTAAAACGTATCTTAATATTCATACTTTTTTTGTAAACAAATAAAAATAAAACAAACCAACACCAAGGACCTTATCAAAATTTGAATATACATTTTTGGAAAGGACAAACCTTAAACTTCTTCCATCAAAGCTCTACCTAGTGAATCGTCCCTGAAGATCTTTGCTGGGAGTAATTTTTGTCAGTCTGATGAACTAATATGAATTGTCTTTATTGAAAAGAGTATATATTAGTATGAGTCTGATTGCATGGCTAAATCTTTGTCTTCCTTTTTTTCTCCTAGGCTATCTGGAGATCTCATCTGGAATAGGACATTTGACTCTTTCACTCTGGTCTTCCTCGATGACCTCTGCAGGAGGCCATTCATTCATGGACTGTATTTTGTGAATAGAGTCTTAATTGCAAACATTTTTCTTGCTCATCCTCCACTTTGAGATGGGTGACACTGAATGTCATGATAGTCTGGGTCCTCCTGGTGGATCCAAACTGGGGGCAGGGGGAGGAAAGTTTATGGCCTTTTCATTGAAGTCTAAGGGTAGGCCTGAAGTCAGGTGTTCAGAAATGAACAACAGTGATTATTCTGTTCTGGGAGGACTGTGCCCAGTTCCCACTATGTTGCCCTTGAGCACGTTTTATGATCTGCCCTGAGAGTGTTAAAACTTACATGCATATCTGAGAAAAAGTAAGTTTGTAAGCACCGTGAGTGGGGAGGAAATCCGCCCTTTGCTGTCTTCAGGAAACATACCAGTCTTATAGGAGATAGGGTCCTATAGAAATCACCCAGATGCTTCTCTTAGCATCTGGTAAGGCATGACTGGATGCTGTGTGGCTCTGCCCAGATGCTGCCCAGATGAGATAGACTCAGTGACCTGAAGACCCCTTTGTGCCCCAGGACTTTAGGATTCTGTGATTTTCTGATTGTGCTGGAGCCATCCACTTGGCTAAAGAAGGAATCCAGAGCCTAGTACAGGGACACACAGAAAAGTCACTGCAATGGAGTGTTTGTGTCACCCCAAATTCGTATGTTGAAGCCCAACACATACCAATGTGATGGTATTTGGAGATGGGACCTTTGGGAAGTCATAGGTCATTAGTATAGAGCCTTTAGGGTTGGGATCAGCAGCCTTAGAAGAAGAGGTCAGGGAGAAGGCTTGTGCTCTTTTTACCATGTAAGGACACAGAAAAAAAGCAGCCCTCTATAAACAGGAAAAGGACACTGCCTAAGAACTTGACCACACTGGCACTCTGATCTTGGACTTGCAACCTCCAGAAGTAAGAGAAATCAATCTTGTTTGAGCCATGCAGTCTATGGTAACTGGTTACAGTAGCCCAGAGGGAGGCAGGAATAATGCTTAACTGGACCAACCCTCCCTGTTCCAGCTTTCCCTCTTCTCCTTGCCTTCAGCCCAGCCAACTACTGACATTTTGCCTTCTGATTTTAAGAGTTCCATTCATCTTCCCAAGGGACCACTCTTCTATTGAGCTAGTCCTTTAGGGTGATTTTGTTGTTCCTGACCAGGCTCCAGTCCTGTCCTACTAACCACAAGACTTAAATGCACAGTGATCATAATGATTAATAGTCCAGCACTTACAGCAGGTACTATAGTTATTTAAGAGGACAAAATATTTCCTATTATATGGGAGCATAAATCTCTTTTGGAAACACTGTAGTTATCACCAGAGGCATGTGCATTTCCATTTGATGAAGTAATCCTGAAGGATGGAGCCATCAAAGCCCTATGTTTGGGATTGTTACTGAACTTTTTTTTTTTTTTCCATAAATTACTTAATCACAAGGGCAGGGATTAAATGAGGTAGAGTCACTTGAATTCTACACATGGAACCTTTCAGGGTAAAGGGACTGCTTGTTGGTGTGTTTATGGTCGTGGATAGAAACAAGCCTTGAACAGCAGGGGCCAAGTGTTGACAGGGCTCCCAGACATGACAAACTAGCTCCCACGGGGAGTCCTTCAGGGGGACAGGTCACTGCTGCAACCACTCCACCATCCCTGGGTCTGGTAAATTACTGGGTATTTATCCCAAAGACATTTTGGTCTGTCATTCCCCAGGACTGTCCTGGTGGATGCAGGAGATGGGTGGAAAGTCATCTTTGCACTCCATTCCCCTTCTATCACCCTCATTTTGGCTATATCAGCCCTTGAAATGACCGACCTCCCTGCTTGCAGCTTCTCCATCCCTCCAACCACTTGTTCCCATTAAGAGCATGGTGACCTTTCAACAGTGAACTCTGCTTAAGTCTCTTCAGTGGCCCCTCCTTATCCCCAGGATAAAGTCCATGTCTGAAGCCCTCTGGGACCAGGGCTGTCTTCTTTCTTGGCTTGTCTTTGGTTTCTCCCCCTGTACCCCAGAGTCAGGTCCTTTCCTTTCTCCTCTTCCTTGTTTTCATCCTCCTATTACTTGCCTCTATACTTGATATATGTGGCTCCCTCAGCTTACAATGTCCATTCTCATCTTTTTTGCCTTGTGAACTGCTTCTGGTCCGTAGCATAGTTCCTGCCACGTGTCCACACAACTCTAGTTGTCCTTTCCCTCCTGGGAACTTAGCTAGACTATGTTTCCCAGCCCCTTGGAAGCTAGCTGGAGCTGGTAACTATTTTGGCTGATGAGATGGGGATGGCAGCCACGCCCACACTTTTAGGCCTGGTCTTCAAAGCTTCCCGAATGCCTCTCTATACTTCCTCTCCCTTCCTTCTTCTGGTCACATGCAGGGGATCCGTAGAGGCCCAGGGGGTGGTATAGCTGCCAGGAGGAAGAAGCCTGGTCCTCAAAGACTGTGTGGAGGTGAATGTCCCCTCCTACCAATATCAAACCCACACTGAACTGTGGAGCAAGAAGTAACCTTCACTGTGTCAAGTGATTGAGACTCGATTTGCTTATGACAACAGTTAGCCCACCCTGACTGACATGGCACCCCTCCAGAATCATTCCCTGGGTAGGCGGCCTGTCCACCCTCTTCCAAATGCTACTTCCTCTCTCCTGTATTTCTCCAGTACCTTTTTCATACCTTCAGCTCACTGCTGTAACCTGTGTGTGCATCTATCTCCTTAACTAAGCTGTAAGTCCCCTTAGGACATGGACTGTGTTTATTTATCTTGGTATTCTGAGCGGACAGTTGGTAGTTAAACATGTGTTGAATGAACGCACAAATGTCTCTCTCAAGTGAGCATGTGTGACTCCACGAGGTCTCCCCAAAACTGTTCATTACCATAAGGCCAGTGATCACAGTTTCTGTGCCCCTTCTGCTGGCCTCCCCTACCACACACCCTGATGATGGAAATATAGTACGTGGTTAATCTCCTTCCATTACCAGATGATAATTTTCCACATCAGCACACATGATAGAGGCAGGAGCTGTCACTCCTTCTCCTTCACTAACAGCCTTGTGACAGATAATATATCTTGATGTGACATGGGGCTTTTATCTGTCAGTGTTTATGTGGAAGGAAGGGAGGGATAGGTGTTAGGAGCCAAGGGCAACTGTACTGTGGGTGGCTCTGCTTGGGGGCTGAGCACTGGTTATCAGAAGAAGTGGATCAAAGGAAATTTAGGATGCCTCATCTCCCCTTAGATCCCTTTGCTGAGCTACTTCCAGCTCCCAGGTGTGTCGATCTGTTTGCAAAGCACCAAATTAAAATCGGCGCTTTACTGGGCGCCTACCCTGGGCGAGGCTGAATGGGCAGATCCACTGTTCAAAGGGTTTTGTGGTTTCAGGCAGGTGACAAGACTTTTCCAAAAACACCACATATGAGCTCCTTGCTGTGAGGCTGTCCCTGGCCAGGATTCTTCCTCTGGGCCTCTATAATGCCGAGGCTGCTAGGATTATCAGAGGTTTGAAAGCGATGACCCCATTGCACTGCATAATCCTGCATTGTCAGAGACAAACTATATCATGTACCTCACAGTGGACTTGCCAAGGCAGGAGACTGGATGGTCAGTGAGCTAGAATACCCCGTTCCTGGAGCATTCTGGTTGACAACACTATCCTTTAATCAAGTCCCAAAGGGCCCTGAACTGAAAGAAATTCTGACAGGTCATATTCATATTTTCTTTCAAGCAAGATTATCTCTTAAACCATTCCAAATGGACGTGTTTTTTTTTTAAAGATTAAACATATTTTATTTTATTTTATTTTATTTTATTTTATATTTTAAGTAGGCTCCATGCCCAACATGGGGCTTGAACTCATGACTCTGAGATCAAGAGTCACATGTCCTACTGACTCAGCCAGGCACCACCCCAAATGGATAGTTTTTTAAAAATATTTCAGAGACAGAGAGAGATAGAGCACATGCATGAGCTGTGGAGGAGCAGAGGAAGAGAGAGAGAGAGAGAGAGAGAGAGAGAGAGAGAGAGAATCTTAAGCAGGCTCCATGCTCAGAGAGAAGCCTGACACGGGGCTAGATCCCACAACTCTGGGATCATGACCTGAGCCAAAATCAAATCAAGAGTCAGACACTCAACGAACTGAGCTGCCCGGGCACTCCCAAGTGGACATTTTTTGATCTCAGTTAACTTTTTTTTTTTTTTTGCTTGAGCAAGATAATGCCATCACTTCCTGTTATGCTTCAAACATAGTTCTTATAATCATAAAGCTCATCCTTTCTCTCTTTCTTTAAACATCAAACTCATGCCCCTTTATGTCAACATTTAAGATCAGTTTTCCCTGCCACTTTCTCCCCTCTGCTGTCCTCCCCTCTCCCCCTTTCCTCTATCTTGCTTTGCCCATTAGACTGAAGGTAATAAATGCTGTAAGGAAGGAGATGAAAAGGTTACTCTGGCCTCTGGGGGGTTAGAGAAGCCCTCTTCTAGTACCCTTCTGGCTGGAGGAGGAAAGTCACCACAATACTGAGGGGAGAGATCATGGTATAAGGAATATATAGGTATAAAGGTATATAGTACAGGGTCAGCAGAACTGACTACCTACCTGAGGTTAGGTGCAATGTGCAAGCTATAGGACATGAACAAGTGAACTTCTCAGAGCCTCAGTTCTTCCATCTATAAAATGGGACATGAATATCTACATAAGATGATCTTGGGGAAGATTAAATGAGATAATCTATGTCTTTCCCCCCTTGCATGCAAGGAAAAGACATGTCCCCTGTCATGCCCTTAGCTCTGTCCTGCCTCAACAAGGAGAGCCCATAGAGGGCTGATATGTGTCCAGTATCCAATCTCATAATCCAAAAAGCACAAGCTGTGCACCCCCTCAGCACAATGACTCCCCCTCAGGGAGAGAATGTGGGAGTGGAGGATCTCACCCCCTTGATCCATTGACCATCAAGCTTTTTCTTTCAGTGGGCCTATAATTCTACCTCCTTCCAGCTGTTCATCTAGGCCCGCTTTCTTAACCCCTAAATCATTTCTACCCAGACTTCCAATGCTGATACATTCTCTGAGGGCCTACTCTGAGTATGGCTAAGACTAGACAAAGGGTATTTGGCCAAGTAGGTAGCAATGTAGATATATAAAACTTTAATATTCTTGATCCAAAGACTTAGATTCAACTCAATTTGGTTCAATCTTTTTTGGATAGGGGTAGCCTATTAATTATAAATCACTGTACTAGATGCTGAGTGGGAGAATGAATAAGAAGTTAGTAAAGCATATTTTCTGCCTCCCAAGAGCTTTCTGTATGACAAGAGGGCTGGGCCATCTCTACTCACACTGGTGAAGCAGGGGAGAGGTCGAGAGTGTCTGACAGTGCTTGTCCTGAGAGGGAAAGTCTGGGAGGACTGAAGACATGCTCCTGGTACTGAGCTGGTAGGCAGGGTTGGAGCAGGTGAGTGAGGTGAGGAGGGAAAGGGTATTTTAGGGAGAGATGCATCAAAGTCCAGAAGCAAGAAAGTAGCTTTTGTTTGGAAAACTTTTGTTTTGTTTGGAAAAAAAAAGAGTAGTCTAGTTTTTCTGAGGATGAATAGAGAGTGATATGCTCAAGCTATTGGCTGGGATAGATCAGAGGTGCTGGCAATACTGAGAGAAGATGTTCAGGCTTTATTTTACAGTTGTGCAGAGACATTTAAAGCTTTCTAGCAGGAAACTGACATGTCAGCTCTAGAAATATGAATTTGGCCACATCATGCAGGGTGTATGGAAGTGGGGCTGGCGGGCAGGGCAGCCATATGGTTACTACCTGGGGGAAGAGAGGTGGAGAGAAAGGGAAGGACGGGGTGAGGGGACTCTCCATGGGGCAGGAGGAACTGATAAGACCTGACAGTTGACTGAATGGAGGAAGGACACAGAAGAGGAGGAGTGGGGAGAAAGAGGGAGGAAGAAGAAGCCCTCTGGCCCAGTGGCCTGTAGTCAGGAGGGTAGTGAAGTTGCTAGAGACAGAAGAAGGCTTGGAAGATGCTGGTTTGGGCTGGAACTCTGGTTGGAAGGCAGAGGATGCTCTCTCCCAGGCACTGGAGAAGGAATGGACCTTCCAGGCTCTGGGGCCCCACCGAGGACTCCTGGCCTTGCTCAGTCCTTTAAGATATAACAGCCTCTTTGCTCTGCCCCTGCTGAGTGCACGGTTGGCCAGTGATCCCAGGAAGACAGCTCCCACTTATCCCTTCACATGGCAAGAGCAGCAGGAGTGATCTGGTGGCTCAGTGGGTAATCTTGTGTCTCCAGGAAACTGCAGCATTGCCTGGCAAGTACCTGGCTGAGTGCTTGCTGCCATGGGTGCTAGATCTAAAAAGGTGTAAGAAGCCCTCTTCTGGTACATTTCTCAGCTGGTGTTGACTATTTTCCTCACTGTAAATGTAACCATTTGTCTTCTTGTTGGGTGTAACTGATTTTTGGCACAAGCCCCCCTAAAGATATAACCCTGTGTGTGCTCTTGTACTCCCCCAGCTTGCCTTTTTCTCCTTCATATGTCATCACCACAGAGCCCTGGGCCCTGCAAGGATGCAGGAAGCTTCCTTCTGTCTCGAAAGGGTGTGTGAACTGGGAGTCTCCCTGAGTGGGTGGGGGTAAGGGGTAGGGAAGGGGTGCGTACGTGCTTCCAGAGCAGGAGCAGTTATTAACCTATAACTTCACACACCAGTCAGGCACCTTTACACTGACCTAAGGTTGGTCACGGGCAGGCCATCAAAGTCTGTCAAATTCTATGGGGCTTTTACTTCTCCATTCCTCCAGAAGCATATAGCCATCATTCACTGAGAAGATTGTAATGGCTCAAGGTTAACAAGCTTTACCCCAAACTGGTTTTGCTGTAAGAAGTATATGGCAGCTCACTGAAATTGCTATGTTCAACTTCTCACTTATGTTCAATACCACCCCTCATGCAGCTCTTCCACTGTTCCCAGGGCTGGGACAATGGCATCTATAAACTTGCAGGGCCAGACAGCACAGCAGCCAGATTGTGCTCCAAAGGCAGATGGCTACCTATGGAAACCCCCGCCTGGGTCTTTGTTATGACATGACCCCCCTAAGGGAGGTACCACACACAATGCTACCACTGGAGCCAGAGAATCCATGAAATAGTGTCACTGCAGAGCCCTGGTGTATAGCAACTCCCACTAGACACTGGCATCTTCAGGGCACAGCTCTCTCTCATTTCTCAAGAGCTCCCCACACCTTTCCATGACACTGCAATCCTTCTCCCTTGCCACTGTCCTTGCTTATGTGGGTTCCATGCACATTTGCCTGGCTTCAAATGACACTTTGCAAGAGTGGAGAATGATTCAGAGCTAGTGGACAACAGATGTATATATGAAAGTACTCCAAAAGACAGTCATCAATGATGCCACAAGAAAGTCACTTCTGAACAGACAAAAGTAGCTATGATGGTCAGGGCTTCTGTGTCCTAACAGCCCAGGGCAAGGTGGAAGATCCTTTGCCAAAACTTGCTTATGGACAGGCACTCACAAAATCTTGTAAATCACTTGCATTATATGTGCAGTAATATTTCCAAGCCCAGGGATTTGTCAAGAAGTAGGGACACAGGGTGAATTAAGAGCAGCTGGCTGAGGACCTCACAGTGTAGCCTAGCAGGCATGCGAAGAGGGGGACACATCCCAAGTGCCATGGGAGGAGTGAGGGACAATTGGGGAGAACCATCTGACAAGGCTTCTGTGAGGAGCATCATGGTGTGGTGGAGAGTCCTGGTGAATCAGGGGACCCGGCTCTGAGTCCCTCCCTCTCCAATAATCAGCTCAAGTGAGCTGTTCCTATCTTGGACTCCAGTTTCTTCACCTTATCTCAGGCCACATTCCAACACTAAAGTTTTAGGGCCCTTGTTTGGACCAGCTGGGAATTAACGGGGGTGGGGGAGCAAGAGTTATCTGGGGTCTGCACAGTCCGCTGTCACTGAGCAGCATGGGGTCAGGACAGCCCTCTCACACATGGTAATTAAAGGGTACAAAATAATGGAGTCAAGGAAAAAACAGTTGTTAATGTTTCATCTCATGCAATCTGAGCCAGATGCTTGGTGGGATTCTGTCACAAAAATCTAGACGTGTGGTAACCCCTGACCATGAGCTAAGTCCACGGTAAATACTGACTATATGGATTAAATTGTAAAAAAAAAAAAAAAAAGGTTGAAATAATGATGCACATGCCCTTGACATGTGTACAACATAAATCAGTGATTTTCAGATTACTGCTCTTGAGCCACATGGGGCCTTTTTGTGGGCAACCTGCTGTTCTCATAAGTCCTCAGATTTCTGTATTTCAATAATACACTATCCCAGACTCTGCAGGGCATGTAGCAGTCATGCGGCTCTGTCGGGTAATGATGATTGGAAAAGTGGCTCCCGAGTCACATAACTGAATACCACTGGTGTAAATATTTAATCCTGCTTATCTATGTGGAAATTCAATGTTTCACTTCCACCGTCTGTCTGTCTTTTATATGCTCATCCACATAAATGTCTGTCAGACTGCAAGCTTTAGAGGGCTGGGACTGCATTTAAAATGTCTTAATGATATGAGACAGAGATTCCCATATGGGTAGATATTTAATAAATGCATTTTTTGATCTTGAGGAGGAAAAAGGAAGAAGAAATTTCTGACTTTATCTCTTTCTCTATGGCTTCTCTCTAACGACTGGCCTTCTATTAGATTCAATATTGAAGCTGGAAAAAGGGCCCTGTCTCTTGGAGCAGCACATCTCTACCAGTGGGCTCTGTGCAGCAGTGATAGTTTTCTAAGTGGTGTCTTCAAAAGGGATGTTCGTTGCTGCTTGGAGGGAGAGGGAAGGCCTCTGCATTACCCTGGTCTTTACCCAAGAGGAGCAGGGCTTGAAGGCTAAGACACATGTGGCTGCCTGCTTTGGAAGTGACACAGAAGCAACAGTGCACAAGCCTACCCCCTGCTTGCTTCACCTCTTTTGGGCCCAGAAACACTTCATGAGTGTAATTTTCTCCTTCTCCTAAGGCTGTCTGTAACCAGTGGCAGAGGCAATGTCTAGTACTGAAATGACTATAGATGGGGATATAATGCAAGGTTGGCCTTTAGACACTAACCTCTTAGGGTCACATGCAGGCTGGATTACATGAGTCTCCTCCTCTCCTCTTTCTGGAAACACTTAGATGGCTGACAGCTAGGTCATGCCAACAACAGAGGGTCTTCAAACAATGCTTGATACCATTCTGTGAAGTAGCTAAACTCAAGAGATTCATGAAAGAAGACTCTGATTTGCCCTCAAGCTTTGACCCTAACCATTTCACCCACTTGCTCTTGCTGAGGCACCGGTGACCTCCACATTGCTAAGCTCAATGATTCGCTTTCGGCGCTCACTTTGCTTGACCTCTGAGCAGCACGGACCCTCCTTCACTTTTTCTCCTGTCTGTCTGGCAGTGCCTGTCTAAGTCTCCCTTGCTGGTTATTCCTCATCACCCCTGTCTCCAAACATCACTGGGGCCCAGGTTCTTGGAATGCGTCTCACTTCTGTCTATACTACGCCCTAGTATGGCAGCTAGGCTAATGCTGACTCTGCAAACTATAATTCTATCCCAGACCTTTTCCCCAGACTTAGATTCATCCCAGTTGTCCACTCAACATCTCCACTTGGAAGTCTAATGGACATTTCAAACTTAAAGGTCTACAATGGTTTTGATGATATTCCTGCCCTAACATCTTTTCTCTCCCCATCTTCCCTGTATCAGTAAATGAGGACTCTACTATATCCCCAGGGCCTAAAAAGTGCCTGGCACAGAGTTGCCCTGAATTGGGATGGACAGAAGGAGGGAGGAAAGAATGAACTAGAATAGGTTTTTGCATATAATTTCACTGGAAACATCATTTACTCTAATTACTTAGAGACATGCTTCTCAACTATGCCCTTTCTCTCTGTTGTCTTTCCAATCCCTGTTCCTTCTACTTCCTCAGTGGTTTTGCAGCTTTTCCTAGAAAAAATGAGTAATTGGGCCCCTTTATGTAAGCCCAGCTACCATGGAATGTGCCATTAAACTGTCCCTGTGCTGGAGACAGCTCCATCTCACCGGTGCCCACCACCAGTGGCATTTTGTAAGTACTGACAGGGATTCTGCCTGAAAGTTGCCGGGGTCATTGATGAAGAGTGATGATACCTTTTTGTTTTTTTAAATGACCACCTAATTTTTGAGATGAAAAGAACTGGTAAGTACACTAACCTGTAATCTTTTAACAATTTCAAAGGCTAAAATGTTACTTTAATTGAAACACACGTGTAATTTGTAACAGCATTTCTCTCCTCCTATTTGTTTTGAAGGGCAAACTATGAAGTTCTGAAGAAGAGAATATAGATACTAAGCCACACACTTGCCTTTTCTGCAGATCTTTTCGTTGCCAACTCCTTAATAATTTAATCACATCAATTCTGCTTTTAATTGGACTTCCCCAATAGACAGTCCTTTGGCCCCATTTTCTGGCTCTGTTCCTAAGTCTCTCACATTCACTTCATTGCAAATGTCTATTTTACTCTCTATATCTTGCTTTTTCGATACATATTCCCTTGCCTCATTCCCTAGAACTGTTCCACCACCTTCTCCACAACTGAAGGAGCCAGGTTCTCATTCTGTCCTCCAAGGACAGGTTGGCTGAGGATGAGAAGTAGACCCAAAAGTCTTCTCCAGCCATGAGGAAAGAGTATGAGGTGAGAGGCACAACAGTCTCCAGAGTTTGATTTCATCCATGTTTGAGCTTATGAAAATTTGGCAGAAACTTTGCCCATTGGGGTAGGCAGTTCAGTATGCTCTTCCCAAAGTTTAGCCAGATGGTGGGTGGATGGGTCTTGTCAATGTGATCTGCTCCAGCAGCAAAGAATACTTCCTACTGGAAATTCCTTAGAATTTTTTCACTTAATGGGCAAGGCAGGAAGCAGCATACTTCTCCATGGAAGCTCTTGCGTTAGCCAGAGAACAGGAGAACTATATGTCTATGTAGATGGCAATTAATTGCTTAGCAAGTAGTGGATACTGAACATTTTTAATAACATGGGAAGAAACATGTTCATCGCCATTACTCATGAGTTAGGTGTTCCACCCTGACTCAAGGTGAAGAGAGGAGCCAAGATGCCATTTCCTGTGTCTTTGAGGTAAGCTTCTCTGTCACTCACAGGTCAACTTATCTATTCACCAAGCCATTCAGTCCACCAACTGTTCAACTACTCCACAGTACCATTAACAGTATAAAATTAGGTGCCAGGCATTTTTCCAGAACAACCCTCAATGGCATTATTGCTCACTGTTACAATCCATCAAAGGTGTTGCCTTTCAACTTGCCAAACTACTTAGTAGAGCATAAGGGTCTCTTCAGGTTGTTAATTTATGTTGTTACCAGTCCCTTGTTGTTTGTGTGTTTTAATTTTATATTTTCATCTTGAGCAGAGTTATTAGAAAGGGAATAGTTGATAGATGATAGTTAAATCAGTCTCTGAAATGAGGGAGCAGACATTCTGTTCTTTGTTCTCATCTTTGACTGTCTTCTTCTCTTTTCCCTGCACCTGCTCCTTCTCCCAGATTCCCAATTAGAATTCAGTTACTAATGAGTAGAAACACAAAGAAATCAACTGGGGAGGGGTTTGAACACAATGGACATAATTAATGCCTACTCACAAGGACAAGAAACTGGACTCACATGTTAGACACACATATGTGTGTTAGGATATATATGTACACACATTCCTACACAGTAGGGATTTTAAAACTCTAATGGGAAGACTGTAATCTAACCCCTGCCCAAAGAGATGGAGCCTGGAGGAGGATGTCTGATCAAAAAAAAAAAAAAAAGAGTCCACCTTAGCAAAATCTCAACTGTCTTTTAGACTCCTTGGATTCTAAAAGGAATATGAGGCTTTACAGATCAACAGCTATTATTTCCCATCTGTGACTGATTTCTATGAGCAGAAATGATCACAATCAATGCTACAAATGTTGCTCCAGGTAGACAAACTGTAAGGACAAGTTGGTGGTAGAAGGTTTCACTGTTCTGGACTCTGTCCCCTCCCTCTCCCAGAACCCAGCCCAAGACAGGACAGCTGCTCACTGTTTCGGGGCTTCTCCTCATCCATGCCTTCGTCCTCGTTCTCAGGGTCGATGTCCTCTGCCTGGGTGATCCAGTCCAGGTAGCCCTTCAGGTCCTCTTCCAGCTGCTGCTTCTCTCGCAGCTTCTGGAAGTCTCCCCGAGCCTTGGCCTTCTCTCTCTCTTTGGAAAACTCTCTGGCAAGAGAGAGTGGAGTGGCAGGGTAGGGGAGCACACGGAGGAAGAGGGCCAGGTGGGTGGGAAGGAGAGATGGAGATAAGAGGAAATAAAGGGATTAATTTCTTCTCTTTGCACCAGGAGACCTGCCCACCTGCCCCTGCTTTCTACAGACAGCATTCTCTCATCCCAGGCTTTGTCTTCACTCTCACATAAACAGAAAGTCACTGAAGCGGACATTCTTGACACAGGCCACCAGAGTACAAAGTAACGGATAAAGTCCATTTCATTATTCTTGGATCATGGTCACAGACTTTGTCTTTTAATAGTGACTGTACTCCAGTGACCTGGAAACCCTTTTCAAACAGTCACTTAAAACCTCCATGACAGTTTTGGACCATGCACTTTCATTTTCCCCTGGAATTGGGTGGCCATTGGAAAGCCTTACAAACATCTCTGGATGACAAAGGTGTTAGGACTGGTGGTGTGCCAAAGCCCACTCACCTGCACTGGCTCCTGGGAGCCCACCACACACAGCTCTTTGCTGCTCTAGCTTCACTGATATCTCCTTGTGGCTTGAAATTGGCCACGGTGGGAATATTTACACCATGGAAATTGGCAAAATGCTACAAACTAGGGCTTTTTCTCCCTGCAGAGCCGATTGGTAAATATTTACCAGTACACCACTGATTTAAGGCCCAGGAGATTTAACCTCCTTAATCTCTATTCTTACTACTAGAGCTCGTTTTGCCACTTTTAACATGCCTGGAAGGATTTCTAATCTAGAGAAAGTTCTTCCCCACGAGGAGACAAATGAGGACTCCAAACACAAGAAAATGTCCTGGGGGCTGCCCTTTATGTTAAAAAAGAAATGTAATCAGAATGGAAAATATATAAAAGAAAGATGATATAAAAGTTAAATGATGCATTCAGTTTAAAGTAATCATGAGTAGAAATTGGAATTGGATTGGGATTTACTGAAAGAAGGGCGTACTGAAAAATTTCTGACAAAATTGGTATTTCTTTCCTATTTTCTGATTCTGTTCTTATTTTCTCTCTGACTTCAAATGCACTTCCTAGCAAGAAAGGGGCTGGCAGCAGAAGGAGATATTCAAGAGGGCTAGTTCTGAACTCTTAATGCCTTTTCTTCCAAAATAGGACTATAGGAGCATTTTCGTCTTTGATATTTAGTCAATGGGAAATGGGGCCCTTGGTGGTGGTGGTGGTGGTGTGTGTATGTGTGACATGTACTGGGCATCTTGGTTAGTTCACAGAGACCTGATTCTTCCTTCTCTTACCAGTAAAGGCCTAGTTCAGGGCAGGAGGCTGTAGCAATCACCTTGAAGGCACAAGCCACACTAAGGAAAGGCACCTTGGAAGGAAGGGCACAGCAACAAATCACAGAGGGACAAAAGCTCAGCGCCTGAATCCATTCAGTCCTGTAGAGGTGCCTCTGTCACCACATCCACTATCTATTTAGTATTTGCATTTTGCTTATATGGCCTCAGAGCGTACAGATTTTTAGCATTCACTATTTTTATGGTGAAAAGGGGTTAGGACAAGGAGTGGTCTAGGGAATTTTTTAATTGGGAGATGCGGGGGCTCTCAAGCTAACGAGTTTTCTTGAACTGCTGTCTTAATGATGCTCTGCTTTGGATGGAATTTTCTTCTTAAATTTGATTGAATCCAGTTCTAATTGGATTGAACTTGCTCTTTCTCCGGCTTCCTGCCAACTGGCAGTACCTTCATTTTCTTCCAAGGAAGTTTAATGCCAGGGAAAAGCAACCAGATTGACAGCTCAAAACGAAGATGGAAGCTTTGCCTTGCTTTGTTCCCTCCCCCCTTTTGCTGTTGTGGATGAGCTTGGATATGCCCCCTATATCTGGGCATACCACCTGGGCTGTAGGCTTGTTCTCTAGAAATGGTCACCTCATATGGTAGTTCCTTCCCCATGCAAATCCACTCCAATAGCTGTGCTTCCAGGACCTTCTCTGGACTATCATTATGCCCTCATACATTTGCATTCTCCATTCCTTTTCTGTGGAATGGGTTTGGAGTTGTAAGGTGACTTAATAGTTATGGGTTCACTTTAGCTCTTTTGGATTATTTTGCAGAGGTCTCAAGTTCTAGTTACAAGACAACTACCCATCCTTCTGGAGTCAGGAGAACAGGGTTGGAATCAAACTGGAGTAGGGACAATCGATCCAGTCTTATGTTACAGCATTTGCCCCATGGAATGAAAGTTCATCATCCATACTCCAAGACTCTGGGGAACTTACATAAATATCCATGAGGTTGTATTGGGGGTGTGAAGGGAATGGAGAAGAGGCAGGACTGGATCTGAAGTCCTTCTGGCTCCCTTTGGCTCCTATAGTGTGAGGGGTATAACTAGGCTTGTGGCTGGATGGAAGGTGAGTCACAGTTTCTCTCTCCAGATCCCATGCAGTAAGGGATTTTCTGGTTCGCTTTATCTCCTTGCCTGGATGCTAGCCATGTGCCCGCTCTGGGGACTGAACTAATGAAGACATGAAGCCCCAGCCTGATGGGCTGTGCTGGGCCCAGGGACCAGAGCTGGCCAGACAATCAGCCATAGCCATGGCATTTGTTATAAGGCAGGAGCACAGCTCTTCACAGCAATGGCCAATGTGAAAAGTGAGAGGTGGAATAGAGAGCTGGGGCCAGTATTCAGTAATGTAAAGCACACAGAGGGAGGTGCATGTGGAAAATCCAATCAATACAGAGGGCTTGGTGGGGCTCTAGGCCCTCTCATGATCAATATAGTCGATTCTCATTATTCATAGATTCTGTATTTGCGAATTTGCCTACTTGCTAAAACTTATTTGTAACTCCCAAATTGATATTTGTGTGCCATTGTGGTCATATGTAGATATGTGCAGCATGGGGTAAAACTGGAATCACACTCCTAGCTGAGGTTAAACAAGGCAACACTCTGCCTTTGTTTCAGCTCTTATACTGTAAACAAGTGTACTTTTTATGGTCTCTTTAGTGCCATGTTTTTCACATTTCTGCACTTTTTATTGGTGGTTTTTCTGTTAAAAATAGCCCCCAAACACAATGTTGAAGTGCTGTCTAGTGTTCTTTAGTGGAAGAAGGCTGTGGTGCTTTACAGAAAAAGTACATGTGTTAGATAAGCTCCATTAAGGCATCAGTGATAGTGCCATGAGCACAATGTTAATGAATCAACAATATATATTAAATAAGATGCCTTTAAACAGAAACACACATAAAATAAGGTTATGTATTGGTTATTTGACAAAAATCTTGTGACTATAGACTCACAGGATCCTAGTCTTGTATTTCTCCTAAGAGTAATGGTTTAGTATTCATTAACTCAATGTTCATGGTGACCTCATAACGCATAACTATACAGAAAATGAAAATGACTATAGATGTTGCTATCTCTTCTGCTTTCACCCACAAAGAATGCATGTCCTGGCATTTCTCTTGCTTCTTTCTGGGCCTAGACATTGTGTCTTAACTATGTGCCATGGGCCAGGCATGCTATCAGGTTGCAAAATGCCTCTCCACCAAGACCCCTGCTGTTTTGGGGAGACACACCCATTTCCCAGTGGGAAAGGGGACAGGATGGCTCTCCATCTAAGAGATCCTGAGTTCTTTGTCTACTGAAAGCACATGTCTGAAGTTCTCTGCAATCACTTAAAAACAAAGAGTGACCAGATTCCAGAGGCCAGGAACTTCTACCTGACCACAATTTAAGTACAATGTTGGGAATCTCACTGTCACTGCTTTAATTTTAGTAGGCTGGAGACAGAGATTTCTGGAGAGAAAAGCAAATATAATCCAATTCTTGTTGGTGGTAATACCAGTCCTGTAAGCTTGTGAGGATCAATAGATAATGAACACTAAACCATTTTGAAAAAAAAATCCATGAGATGTATATTCTTTACGCTGACTCCATCTGGCTTCATAAGGAAGAAGATGCTCTAGATATGTGAAGGTTCTAGGTAAAGGATGCCTAACTCTCTGGTGACCAAAATCTCGAAATTTCTATTTTTTATTTTATAGAGTGTCATCTTTCCTTCCTGCTTTAACAGAATAGTCCAAGCACAATTTAACTTTTTTTGGTGACTGAAGGACATAATTTATGAGGATGAGCTACTGTGTCGGACTGTAAATAATATAATCACTAACTGATGGGTGTAGGGGTTCTTCTTGTTGGGGCTCTTTCTGTTCCCAGTGGCTGTTTCCAGCAGCCAGCCTATGGGTTGGTTCTGCTTCCTCTCTGCTCCTCTCATCCCTCCTCACTACACTTACTGCTATTCACCTCTCTGCTTCTTGACTATGATTTAGGAATGTAGGATTAACTGGTTAACTGGGCTTGGGGACAGTATAACATGGAGGATAGGGGTAGAGGCTGTGGATTCCCATTGGTTGGGTTTAACCCTGGATCCTCCATTTTCGTCTGTAAGAATTGAAGTGAAATTTCCTCATCTGAGCCTCTATTTTATTCTCTATAAAATGGAGTTATAAATAACACCTAACTCATAGGGTTTTTGTGAACACTGAATGAGCTATATACCTGCAGCTCCATGCATAGAGCCTGCCATGGAGAATGATGGTTACTGTTCATGTTATCATTGGGACAGTGAATTTTGTGGAGCTCTGAGAGTTTTTTGGATACTTTTGGAAGGTTGGCTTAATCAGAAGTCTGAATGATGAATAAGTGGGATTTGGTTGTATTATTGTGGTGACTTTTATATTACTGTCCTGTTTGATCAAGATGGTGACTCAAAACTGAAACCACTGCCACCATGTGGTCAGCCAGTAAGAGCCTGATTCCAGGTTTTGTCATTGAGTGGACTCAGGGCCACCCATTCAGAGTGGCCAGCCCTTTTGACTGATTAGGAGGCCTCCTTAAACCAAGAAGGGGAGATGCCTTTCCACAGACACTTCTTTGACTAGGCAGAGGATGTGCCCAGTGGCCCAGGAAGACTTGGGAGATTCTCCCTCAGCAGTTTTGGAGCTGTGAGGAGCAGACTCCCACTCTGGGTCAGGGAGCAGATGCTGGGGAAGGTATTCCACAGAGACCAATTTACACAAGAGCCGATTCTGAAGTCTGAAAGCCTTAGTGTTCCTATTCAGAATCAACTCATGTTTGAAGTATTACTATGTGCCAGGGTTTGGTCTAGGTATTTGTACACACACTATCTCAATGGGAATGAGTTGGGCCAAGACATGGTCTTCAAAACAACTTTTCTCTCACATCAGCAATTGTTGCCATTTGATTTCTCTGCTTTGATATCACCAAGAAGACAGCTTTCCTGGGGGAGCCAAGAATGACTGTGAGTGGATACTTTGCTTGATGAGGGGCCTTCATGGGCTAGTGCTGATTCTCTACTTTGGATTCCTGGGGAGAATTTCACTTGCTTAGAATCGATCCTAATCTTTGGGGGAAGAAAGTAGAATCATTTTTTTAAAAGGTTCAGAGCTCTGGCTTGTGTTACAGCTTAAGTTCATTCAGTGTATATCCCACAGACACCGATGAGAAGATGGGGTCCAGGCTGTGCCTGAGTGCTGGTCCTCGTTCTGATACTTACAAGCATAATGATGTCACACAAGTCACTTACGTCTGGGCGCACTTTCCTCATCTTTAAAAGGAAAAGGTTGATGATTCTATTCAATAATTCCAGTTATGATAGGCACCAAGTAAACAATAATCATTGTCATGACAGCACCATTATTGAGCACTTACTATACGCTAAGTATTTTACACAAATGATCTCTCTCTATTATCACACCAACCTATGAGTTGGTGTTATTATCTTCATTTTTCAGATGGTTTAAAAGGGTGAAGTCACCAAACATTACGCATCTAACAAGTGCAGAGCTGGGGTGTTCAAATTTGTCTTGGGTGAGAGTGATGAAGTTGGATTTTTTAATGCTTTCCTTGGTGATTCCCATATAAACACAGTGGCATTTTCTTGTGTTGGAACACAGAAATCAAAACCTTTCCACCTTCCAGGCAGCTAATCAGGGGCTTATGCTGTCCTGTTCATCATTTTTTCTCCTGATGGGAAACACTAGTTTCCTGTGTGGCCTTACCTTGGCAAAAGGCATGGTGTCATCAAAGTCTCTAACAGGCCACCCACCATGGCAAGAAGTGTGGGTGGAAGCAGATTCTTTCCTTCACCAAATCCCAAAGACTAAACCTGATGCTCCTGCAATGCATTAGGCAATGGCAGGAGACAGAAGTAGATGTTCCCAGTTTATGTACTTAGTAAAAATGAAAAGCAATTGTTCCCATCAGGCCTGACTTTGTCCCAGCATTAATGTCCCTGGAGACATAGGAAAGGCTACTTGAAGCAGCTGACCTGTCTTGATCAGGGCAGAAATAGATTGTCCCCCACCCCCATGTAGCGAAGGCAGCAGAGTGGGTCACCCACGAGCAGGTCACCAGGAGCATTTTGGTGTTAGGCCTTGGCATGGCTGGCATGGACTTGTGAAGAAGAAGGTACATTGAAGAAATGCCCAGTGAGTCTCTGTGGTATCAAGGGGGCCATCCCCAAGGTGGCTTGATGCCCCAACCGTAGGCTATTTCTACCACTTTTTAACTTTATCAGAGGGAAGCCCAAATTAGGCAAACTTTATACTTGTAGCCAAGTAGATAAACTTAAAGGAAAGTATATTCCATCTCCTCTATTCTCAAATAACCTATGGCTTTGAACAGCTAACTGCCTTTTCCACCCAGAAAGGGACATACAAGACATGGACTGCTGAGTCTATGAATTAGAATCAAAGGGGATTTTATTTTTATTTTGTATTTGTTTATTTTTATTCTATTTAAAATTGTTTGTTTATTTATTTTTCAACTCTTATTACTCCAGTCCATTTAGTACTGAATAAGAGCTATCTGAAATTTTTACTGTTAGCCTGTCTCAAACTGTAATTAGGCAAGTACCTATTTGCAAGGCTGTTGCATGTGTTAGCAGCACAGTCTGTGAATCTTCCCTGCAATCCCTGCTTCCAAACCCTTTCGACTCAAGGGTCTCACCATGCAACTCCTCAGGTAGAAGGAGAAGCATCCTGCCTACCTGAACAGCCACTTGAGGGTAGGAGGGGGTTGCATGAGCTGGCAGGAGACAGATGAGTCTAGGTATCTCCTCATGAAGCCCAAACCAACAGATTAATCCTTGTACATTTGATCCTCTGTCCAGCCAGACCAAGGACATTCACTTCAAGGCTCCTGAGGTGGCCTCTTATCCCAGGTTCATCAGAGCCAGAAAAAAGAATAAAGCCAGGAATAGCATAAAGAGTAAATAAAATAAATAAAATCAAGACCTTTTTCCTTGGTCCTGCTTACCCGCTAAGAACACCGAGAACCAAGTTAAGTACAAAAAATGACCCTATGATGATAAGTGTAACAAAATAGATCCAGGGCCAGTCCCTTCCTACGGCATCATTGACCTGGAAGAATGGAATGATAGTTAGTGAGGCACACTCAGCAGCCGAGCACGGCCAAGTGCCCATCACCAGATCCTGGACACTGACCCAAGCAGTGCCGGGACCTGGGGATCCTCTAGGTCCAAATCAGAGGCCAAATAGCCTGCCCAGCCAATGGGTCAGAATCTGTGGTTGAACAGGGACTTTTTTTTCTGGTTTTCCTGGCCTGTTAGGATCCCATCCCCGAGGACCCTGGTGATGTATATAGTGGGACCTGGGACCTTGCTCGGCTGCATTGTAAAGAGTACATAGAAATGGTAAGCTTACCCGCTCAACACACCGAGAACCAGATTTAGAACGAAAAAGGATCCAAAGATGACCAGACTGACAAAATACACCCAGGGTAACTCATAGCCCATAGCGTCCTGCATCTGGAAAGATGAAGAGCAGAATGAGAGCAGGAAAAGAGCAGGAAAGAGAGAGCAGAATGAGTTAAAGTGAGGAGGCAGGCATGAAGGGTGTGAACAGAACTGGAGACTTGTGAGGCTAAACTAGGGTCCATGGTTACCACTGTCACCCTCAATGTTCAAAATACTTCCTCATGACCCTGACCTGACCTGCAAAGGCCCTTTGCAGGCTTTGCCTCAAGAGGAGGCTTTTCTGGCTCTCTCTGTTGTTTTATTTTCTGGAACACAAAGCTTCCTTCAATGTTTTCACTTGTCTAAGAAGGTGGGCCACCTGAAAAAACTATTTCTTCAGTGTAGGATGGTTTTAGCTCAGTTGGGTTTACATGGCATTAAATCCTTCACTGCACTCTGGGGGTACCCCAACCTTGGTGTCAGGAGTGCCTCAGCTCTTACTGATGGAGCCAGAGATCCAGAATCTTCAAGGATGTGAGGAAGGAGAGAACTTCCTAAGGGGCTTTCCTGATCTGGGCCCAGGATTTAGAGGCAAAAGTCCAGTGCTTCACGAGCACTATGGGCCACAGCCCAGGAAAGATGGTCGTTTTAGTTATGTATTCAGAGAACAGTTCCAGTCCTGCAACCATATTTCCTAGATGGAAAGAGCCTGTAGCCTGGAGACTGTGACCACACCTAACAAGGGTCATGGAAACAGTCTGAAAGGCTGCAAACCCCTGGAGTAGCTGGAGGCAGTGGTGTGCTGGAACTTGTTCCCCTAGGCTTTGGAAAGCCACTGTGTCTCTTCCCAGTTCCATGTTCAGTGATATCACTATGGTAGCCTAAACCTGACCATGGTGGGCAGAAATGCACAAATGACACCAATCAGACCCCTTCTCCCCTTTGCTCCTAAGAATTGGTGGTTAACATTTACCAGCACATCACTGGCTGGAGGGTACATGTGAACATGATGCAAGGTGATAGAGCAGCATTTTTGTCAAACAGGAAATTTATTCTGATTTAGTTTCTCAAATTTACTTCTTTTGATGCTTTCTGGCTAGACCAATCAGGATTTAGTCTTATCTTCCTAAAATGAACCACAACTTTGCCCTTGTGAAATTCCCTTACAGGAATCCAAATTCCTAATACAAAAACTTCCTGAATGAATTAGTGGATCTCAGAGTGTGGCCCTCACCTGCTTAGAAATGCACATACCTGGGCCCCTTCCTGAAACTCTGCAGGTGGACCCAAAAAGTCATGTTTCAACAAGCCCTGCAGTGAGTCTGATGTATACTAAAGTTTGAGAACCACTGATTTACACCATTCTCCATAACTCCCAACTTCAAAAACAGGGACGCGACACGACAAATAGTGATTCACTATTTGTCTCTGCTTTGTTGCGTGGCAATGTTCTTGAACGTGTGGTCTGAAGACCACCAGCATCAGAATCATCTGGAAGAATTGTTACCATTGCAGATCCCTGGGCCATTCCCCCCAAATTGGTACACCTCATAACTCTGAATGTTAGTCACCCAGGTGATTCAAAAGCCAGGTGCCTCAGATGAGTCACATGTGTGCTGGGATAGTACTGCCCTCAGCCCTCAGGGCTTCTCAGGCTCCAAGAAACCTTATCCATGTGCCTAATCACGCTGGACAAATACTGTGTTCTCTGTGTGCTGTGAGTGGAAAAGAATGAGAAGTTCTGGGAGACCTACCTAGTTGGATTGGTTTGAAGTGTTGTATTCCTATATGTTCTTTTCAAATCTAATATTACGTATCTGGGGTTACTATATTTTTGTTAGAAGAATCTACCAAATGTAACCATAGTGCAGAGTACAAAAATTGTGTTAAGGGCTTGGGGATCACTGGTTTGAACTGAGTCACTCACTCAGCAAAAGAAGAGTTCCCAACATTTGTCCACTCAACCATTGCATAATTGGGTTTAACATGAATTTTTTGAGCATTCCCATTCCCAAATACTCTGCTGTTTTTCACATAGTACTTATCACTTTCTAACTGTATAACTTATCATACATTTATATACACATATTTATTATGTGTGTGTCTTCCATGCGGAATGTAAGCTCCATGAGGACAGGCAGTTCTGATTTGGTTTGTTCACTGGTGCTGAAAACAGTGCCTTGCACATGACAGGTACTCAGTAAATGTTGAGTGAATCAATGAACTTGATATGTGCCAGGTACTGTGCTATAAATAGGAAGCCCTTGCTAGCATGGGGGACAGATAAATAAAAGGCAACTACAACTGGAGGTGGTAAATGCAGTTGTAGGAATAAACAGGCAGGGTTATAGAAGCTCAAAGGGAAGAGTGGCTGTATGAGGCTCAGAGAAGCTAGCAAGGGCCTAACCAGGCAGGAGTGGGTAAACCTTGAACTATGGGGTCACTGAAGGCAGAAGGAGTGCTGGAGCAGGAACGAAGCCCAGAGGCCATGCGATCCTATGACAGAATGGTGGGTTTCCTAGGAACTTGGCAATTATCAAAAATAGAACCCACAGCTGAAAAGCCATCCAGGCTCTGGGATGGAGGCTTTTTCCAGTGGTTGAATACTAAAATATCTAGCAAAAAATCTAGAGACAGGTTAGTAAAGTCTGTGTGTGTCAGACTGTGCCCCTTTCACAAGGAGCCTGGGAGCCTCCTTTAACCAGAAAGTAACCAGCAGAGGAAAGACCTATAACTACCTTCACTCCCAGGAGGAGAAAAAGAATATGGCAGTCATACAGGAAGGGGCAGGACTGGTGAAATAAAGTTAGGGAGGAGAAAGGCACAGGCACCACAGTGAGCTAGGCAACCACAGGCCACATAATGATTGTAAGGATGGCCATGTGATCCCAGGGTCTGTATGTCACATTTTTGCCTACTATGTGTAAGACACCATGTTCTGTGCCAGTGAAAGCGACGGGGTTGAAAACAGCCCTGAGATAGGAGAAGGCATCTGCCAGGAGGTGTTTATAGAAAGTGGATTCAAGGCCATGAACCCTTCAGGTGTCCCAGCTTTTCCTTTATCAGATTAAGTCCTTCCAACGAAAGTCAGAGACCCTTCCTCTTCCCTAAGTTAGCAAGGGTGGGCTGGTCAGGAAGCTGATGGAAGCTGTGGACCCACCTGAGAAAAGCACCAATGGTGCTTTGCATACAACCCCATGGATGCATGTTTCTGACCAACCAACTGCTCTGTGCTAATCCTAGAAGAGTTTTCCCCAAGGGGGCCTGTTCTGAGTGAGTTCTCCTGCTTCACCCAGGATCTCAGACCTCCTCACCTTCCTCAGGACAGAGGGGAACAAGTAGTTCCAGAAGGCAATGGCATGTTTGCTGCAGTTCACACTCTCAGAGCTGCCTCTGGAGCCCAGGCATATGGTGAGTGGGAGTGAGGGCTGATTGGCACTGAACCAACCTCCTTGGAATTAAATCTCTCCTGACTGGTTTCTCATACCCCTAAATTTGTGCACACTTAACCTCACAGAAAACACAGTTCCCCAGGCCACATATCTCTCACAAATCAACAAACTCATGAACCCTGGAAATTTCCTTGGGCCCTTATTCAGATTGGGTGTCCTTTCCTTTGTGTCACAAGGGGAATGACTTCCAGCATCATTAAGGACTTCAGATAGATGGAGCTATAGACCATGTTGCCCACAGATAGCTCATAGAGAGCCTCATAACATGATCTGTAGATAACATCATGACCCATAGATTTCATTGATATCCTATAACCTCAAGAGCCATAGATACCTCATTGATATCCTCATAATAACCTCATGACCCATAGATATCCCATTGATATCCCTATGGTAACCTCATGACTCATAGATATTTTCATGACCTATAGATATCCTGTAGAGAGCCAGGGCTATATTCAGGAGACTCAGGATCCCTACCTCTCTTTTGTCCTATGCTTTTGGTTTGGTCTCTCTCTCTTTCAAAGGTTTAAGATGCAGAATAG
Source organism: Prionailurus viverrinus (assembly GCF_022837055.1). Classification (NCBI taxonomy): domain Eukaryota; kingdom Metazoa; phylum Chordata; class Mammalia; order Carnivora; family Felidae; genus Prionailurus; species Prionailurus viverrinus. Next base: position 32,209,425 of record NC_062567.1, read on the forward strand.
CAGGTGAGGAGCAGGAGGTAGGAGGACAGGTGGGGAGATTAACAAGTTCCCAAGACCCCATCACTTCCTCAGGCAGCAATGCTCAGCAGCCACCAGTGGGTGATTCTCTGGTCTGTGTGGCTCAGGCCTGAGAGGAGAGCACCCCTTTCTTGTCTTCTCTTTTGCTTTCTCTTCTTTATTCTAGGCCACCTACTTTTGGGGGCAGACTGAGCAGAGAGCATACAATGCTGGGTGTCTCTGAAGTAGGGCAATGCCTGGAGTGATGAGATTGATGTCTTAAATCAGCTGGAATGGAGCTATTAAGAAGAGAGAGAATAAATAAAGACATATTTTTTAAAAATGACCCAGATTGCTGACACCCTTATTTAGAGGTGAAAAAGGATGGGTTTTCTCAAACCATTAAAGCTATATGTTTCTTAGGCCTATAACAAAGGAAGCTTTGTGACTTTTGTAAGGAAGGCATGTATTTAGACATCTTGATGTCCACCATAAGCAGCCATTGCGGCCTTCAGGCCCAAGGACTAACAGGATGACACCAGGCTTTGCTGAAACACACACCTTATTAAAATAATTCCCAGAATCCATAGACACACCAAAGGTGATACTGAATGAAAAATACAGAAGAACCTTTTGAAAAGAACATTTAATTCCTTGAGGGCAACTTCAACCTTAGACCTTCAAATCCAACATTTATTTTTTCCCAGAAAGAAAAAAATAGGAGGAACAAAACCCCTGGACCCTAGTCTGTCAAGGCTACTCTCAAGCCTAGCTGATTTCCATGAGTTTTCAAGTTGTGGTATTTTCTCCTATCAGATTCATAGCATAGGCACTGGGGATCTAAAAAGACTAAGTAGTTTCAGCAAATGCCAAGAAGTCTGTCGCTTGTCATCAAAGGCAGGAGGTGTAAACCCATAAAAGTCACAGTGCTTTGCACAGAGTATCATTAGAGGATGATATGGCTGCTAGAATCATTAGAGGACATGGGGTTCCCATCCACAGGTCAATGAGTAGCAAGTCAGACAACAGGTACTACCTGACTCCTTTCCACCCCCTGCACCTATTTATCATTGTACATGGAAAACCCGTGAATGCCTCAGGGCACAAGTAAAAGCCTGGATTATGTGGGGGAAAGACACCAACAGCCTCCTGACATAAAGGCAAGCCAACAAAATTAAATCCTTGATCTATTAAAAAAAAAATCCCTGAACTCAGTTGGAATCATGCACTGACATCCTGGGGAAGTTTAGAGGGCATAAGGAGTGGACTGGTGGCCCCAGGTATGAACACCTGTGTAGGAGAAGGCTGGCTCACAGCCAAAGGAAGAAATGTTTGTTTGTCCTGGGAAGCCACCAGGTGTGGGGTTGAGTTTGATGCCTGTGACTGCACCTCTAGGTAGGTGGCTTTTCAGACACATTGGGGCAGCTGAGCTGAGCTATTGAGAGAACCTACAACACAGTTCTCTCCAATCTCCCAAAATGTTATAAAGCTTGCTTTTCCCAGGAGGAAGAGCCTCAAGGCCAGTGAAATTCCACTTTCTTCCTGAAGTGCTCTGTGCCAGTGTGGAACTCTCTCTGCTCTCCCTGAGTGTACTGTCCTGTGCTGCTAAGTTATGTTTCTTTGTGTGTCCCTTAGCTCTTCAATCAGATCCTAAATTCCTTGAGGGCAGAACACCTCCCCATCTCTCTACCCGAGTCCCTACTCAGTCCTGGGAACACAGTACATGCTCAATAAATGTTTGTTAAATGGAATTATTGAATAATAAGGACTCCTCTAATGCCAGGGAAATGAATAAAATAAAACCAAATAATTAAATAATATCTTTGAGAGATGCTAATTTTCTTTTTGATATGCTTATAAACCACCAGTTTACTAAATGACATTCTTTATTTAAAGCGGCATGTGCACTAAGTGGGGAGCACTTTCACTGAAGCAGATTAAAAGTTAAGAACTGCAGGGTCTTAAGTAGGACCTACCACTTTCTCTACTCTGATACCTGTTAAAGAGCCCAGAATACTGTTTCTAGGTTACTTGAGGATTTTTTCTCAGCTCTTCATTTAGAATGACTATTAGGTCATCAATAGAGCTCAGCTTCATTTCTGCTTTCTTGATGCCTTCAGTGACTCATTTTCTATATTCTGCAGTGAAAAAAGGTGGCTTTTTGAAGAAAAGATTGAGTGGGGAAAAATAGGGTAAAGCCTGAATCAACCTGCCTGTGTGTGTGTGTGTGTGTGTGTGTGTGTGTGAGAGAGAGAGAGAGAGAGAGAGAGAGAGAGAGTTTAGTAGGAATTATCTTGCCAGCATGTCCAGACATGTAAGTGGGACAACAAGACAAAGTGTGGAGCTGACAACTGACTTATGAAAGGTTAAAACATTAGAATTTTGTTCCCAAGTTCTCCTGCTGAGTCCAAACTAACCCAGATATTACAGAAGACACTATTTGTGATTCTAACAAATCTTTTCTTTATATGATTTCTCACTAAGTATTCTTTCTAATCCTATTTTAGTCCAATTTCTATTTTTTAAGGATCAATGAAACAACTGATCCTGGAGAAACCAAGTGTGGGGGGTCAATGGGTGGTGTCAGAAAGAAGCTATCCCAGTATGTTGGTGGTAGGGTGGGCTGGGGTGTGAGTCCAGGAAAACCTAGACCAGAGTGCTTTTATTGTGCTCCACAGTATGTAATACTCTTGGGGACCTTGGATCAGGAGGGCACTGAGTGAGCAGAGATCAACAGAATCCTCTTGATGAAGGATTATTCAGTTATCTAGATATGAAAGAGCTAGAAATGTGCATTCTTGGGTGATGCCTACTCTAACTCCTGCTTCCTTTTCCCACGAGTCTTACATGTGATCCTCTCCAGATGTTCTAAACCCTGAGTAAGTAGCCATGTTATTCTGTTTCACAAGAGCATGTGACTATCTCAAGTACAAAGTCAGCACTGAACAGACACTTGGTTGATGTTTATGCTACTTAATTGCAATTCGGCCACAACCTGGAAGGGATAATATTCAGGATTTCAAACTGACCCTAGTTCTTGACCATGTCTAAGAATTCTGCAGATCATCTTGATTCAACAGTCTCTTCTATCTTCAGGAAGGCACATACTCAAACCATATAAGACAAGTTGTTTTGAATTATATGCAGAAGGCGAGGGGTATTTTGTTAGAAAAAAAAGCAAACAAAATCTGAACATAGAAATGGAAACCAATGGTAAATGCCATACAATATTGGATTCTTTCCTTGGTTTTGGTGCTTCAGTGCTTCTAAAGAAGGCTGATATTTTTATTTGATCACCTTTCCCCATCATTTTTAAAGAGGGTGGATGTCCTGAAAGTAAATGAAGAGGCTTTGGCTTAAGAAGCCATTGCCCAAAGAAACCACACCTCAGACTGAGTTTCAGCTTAATTTTCAAATCCCCAGTGTTTCCTACCCCTTACCCTGTCATCTGCGGACTTGGTAAAATAAATGTTTCAACAAATCATTCACCTAGTTGGGGCCTTGGCCCAATGTATGGCTAATAGCTTTAACAGCTGAGGAACTGTTCACGTATTACAGTTTGATCTTATAGTTTTAGTCGACTAACTCTTCAAAATCATAACAATGGGATAAATAACGGATGTCACAGAAAAAGAGAAATAAACTTGATATTATCCATGGTAGGAAGTAGGTGTCTGCCATTTGCTACTGGTGACCTTCCTGGTGCTTTCCATCCCAAGCTTTATCCAGTGATTGAATCAATTGCTTCTTTAGTGCTTTAATGGCCAATTCTCTCCCTAGGTATATCTAACTAGGTATTTGATAGTTCAAAATGAACCCGGCTCTGGGGTTTCCATTCGTTGCTGTGCTTGAAAATCTTGGTTGCTCTTTCCAACATCCTCTAGACTTGCCCCTTGCATTTGAAGGGAAATGCATTTTTTCTGAGTGGAAGACCCTACTCCCCCAATTTCCATGGAAACCATAGCTCCTTAGACTGGTTCAAATTCAGTGGCATTAAAGCAGCACCATGCAGACTGAATACGTTAGATTTCTAGGGGTTTTCAGACTTCAGCTTGGGAATCAGAATTCCCTGGAAAGCCTTTCCAAAGTGCAGATACTGGGTCCTAACTTTGGAACTTCTCATTCAGTGGCTTGGAGGGAATTAGAAAGCTCCATGTTTTATACTAAGATACATCAAGACTTAGGAGTCTGTGGGTTTAGAGATACAGGCCAGAGGCAAGGAGGAGGAAGGCTGAAGGGGAAGAAGTAAGAGGGAGAGAGAGGAAGAAGGAAGAAAGGAAGAAATGGCCATGGAAAGGTCAAAGCAATTAGAGAAATTATCTGAAAGCAGGAGCATTGGGCTGGGAAGTGCTTCCATCACGAATACCCAAGTATGAAGTTGTTTCAGCTTAAGGAGCATACGTGCATGTGCATGTGTGTATGTGTCTGCACACATGCACATGCACACACACACAACATGGCCATTTTTGGGAAGGTGCTGGGAAAATCAGAGAGGCATGTCCCATGAGCCTGGGATTGTTCCTTCACCTCTGACACTTTCTCTGTTCCCAGCTTGAGCTCTATCACATACACCCCAGGGTAGAAAGCACAACACAGCTGCTGAAAATTGGTAGTTGCAGTTGTGTGCTTCTTCTCATTCCCCACTCTGGCTGTCATTATGACAGTATTTCTTTGGGTCACATCTGGCTGGTAGGGTATCAATGACTTATGGTGGGGGAGAGGGAGGGAGTGATGAAGGAAGATCACAAAAATATATCAGGGCCACCAGCAAAGTAAATTATACCTATTCCCCCAGCCCCACACCCACCCACCCACTGCCACTCTGCCCTCAATTTGCTGCCACAGAAGTCATTCCTATAGCAACTTAAGGCATAGGGCTGAAGCTCAAGTGATGAGGCTCCAAAGCACAGTTCCATATGATCATATGTTCTATGGCCCATAGCAGAAACCTCAATGTGCAGAAGAATGTTTCTGTCCTTGGCTAGACAGAGGGATCTACCCAAGGTAGAAGAGCCACTTGGGAAATTTGATCAGCTTTGCTAAACAAAATAAATTTGCCTAAGCATATTTAGGCAAATTAGTTCAATTTAGTTCAAATTAGTCCAATTCCTTCTTTTCCTCTTAGAAATTGTTCAAACCAGTTTTGTATTGAGCATAGGCTGGAAAAATGTTTTCCAGTGTTTCATTTTAATTTGAGGGTGAGATGATTTGGCCTTTGTCTTCTTTTCAAAGTATCACAACATAGCAACAATACCATTGGAGCACAGGCTCCAGTTGTACAACCATTATTTAGTTTAGATTTACTGTTTCTCTAGACTGAACTTTTCAGTCTTAACTGGATGTTATTTATGTCTGAATTCTATACCTAGAAGCATCCCTGGCATGCAAGGAATGCTCAATAAATGTTTGCTGGGTACAAGGCTCTTGGGCAAGTTTCTAGTAGTAATTTGCAGAAGTACCCATTTCATAGCAACACAAGGTTTCAGCATGTTGACTAGAACATAGAAACTGGGAAGAAGAGTTTTGAATCGAGAGGACATGGTGCTTATGAAAAAATTAGAAGATACAATACCCTGTACCACATCTCTGTGTTGTTACAAAACTCTTATGATTTTAGGAAGAAGTCAACACCTCTCTTGGCATCAGTTCCTTTCTATCTGGCAGCTCTGTTCAACGGGAAGGCATTCACTTTCCTCTCCCTCTTCCCTGCTTTAGTGTGTAGACACTATTCCCTAAGCAGGATCTTAGGCTGTTTTCAGCATGGCCAAATAAATTTGACTATTTGAAAAACTCTGTGTGAGATGGTATTTTCAAGACTGGCAACAAGCATTTTTCACCCAAATGCTGGAGAACAACACTGGATTCTGGCAAGTCATTCCTCATGCTCAAGTAGGAGATACTATAAAGAATTATATTTTCTGGAGCTTTTACAAATAATGGACTTGACTTTGCCAGAATGGAGACAGCTCAAATATGGTGTGTATATTTGCCTGTCCCATAGGCAAAAATCTGGCACTTTAACAGCTTTAATGTTGGCAAAGTAGTGTTGGCTGCTGGATAATAAAAAGGGCATCTTGAAAGTAGAAGAAGATTTACTGTCAACTGGTTGACACTTAGGAAGTGGTATTTATAAATATGCATCACATAACCAGCAGAGTATTTTGTTAGCAGTGAAAATAATGGCAATGTATTTGTCTGATGGACGATTCTAATATGATAAGGTATGATTAACATGAGAAATAGAAATATAATAGCATGCCATAATGCTACACAATTCAATAAAAATTGTTTCTTGTTAGAAGACCAAGTATGACTTTTCTCTTTAGCCCTAAAAATTAATAATTGTGCTCTTTAGCTCTCTTTTGGGGACAGATGCAAGACAAGGATAAGAACAGAAGGAACTCCACAATGAGAAGGGGACTTGAATAGAATCCTCATGTTAGGTTTGGCCACCTCATTCACAGAGCATCAGATGCACACCAGTGTTTCTCACTACAGTAGGACAAACTGAGAGATGACATTTCTCTTAGGCTGGTGGGCAAACAGAGAGACTCATTAGGGTGCAAATTTCATGCTTTGTTTCTCAGGAAAGATCTGGAAGAAATCAAAGACATTCATCAACTATTCCACCAAGGTGTGTATGTGACCACAAAGTCATGGGGGGAATGGAAAAAGGAGATGTCAAAGAAAGGCTTGCAGCCTTCTGGACTCCTTGCCTCCACCCATCTCAAGCTACGTACCCAGTATAGCACATCTGTCCAGCCCTCCATGGTGATGCACTGGAACACTGTCAACATGGCGAAGGCAAAATTGTCAAAGTTGGTGATGCCGTGCTTGGGCCCGTCCCAGCCAGGCTTGCACACAGTGCCATTCTGGCACTGCCGCCCATGGCCAGTCTCCAGAGCACAAGGGGAAGGATCATCTTCTGCTGGAACATCTTGAATGACCAGGGGAAAAGAGAAGGAAGCAGAAGGGATGGAGAGAGATGGGCAGAGAAAGAAGGAGAGAGAAGTCAGAGAGAAAAGTGATAGGATAAGGTTGATGGGATAGGCAAAACAACCACAACAATAATGCAGAACAAGTTTTTGTTAGTTCCCCCATAGACAAATTAAACAACATATAGAACTAGGTATTCATTTAGGGTGTCATTGATTTGGCAGGTCAGTACTTTCAACTAATTGTTAGACTGAATTTTAACTTCAATAATTGATTTCAAAGACAGTAAGGCTATTATCACACTTTCTGTTGAAACATGTTGACATCATAGTCAAATGGCCAATTAAAAAATAATGATGATGCAATTACTCCAGGTGGAAAATATCCTGGAAAATGATCTTTTTCTTTTTCTTTCTCTTTCTTTGCTTTTCTTTTTTTTCTTTCTTTTCTTTTCTTTTCTTTTCTTTTCTTTTCTTTTCTTTCCTTTTCTTTTCTTTTTTTTCTTTTTTTTTTTTTTTTTTTTGGTGATAAAGTCTCTATGGACACTTCCATTGGAATATCAGAGTTTAGAGTGAAGGCTATATTGACTGGCAGACTCTTTCACATAATTAGCCAACAAATCCCATTCAGTAACATTTTCTCCACTACATGTTACATGATGCATTACCAGGCATGCAAATCATTTTACAGTGGAAGCCTTTATAAAGGATAAAAAATAAATTTTGACCATAGGAGGAAAGTATCAACCATAGCAATCTTTACTATAACCCTTGATTCCAAATACTACTGACTTTTACAGACTTGCAGCACTGCTCTTTGGTCTCCAGAATTTATACATTTCAGAAGAGATGAATCATTTTCTGACCTCTAATCAGGACAAAGTGGCAGTGGGTAATAGGGAGAATACTCAGTATGGACAGAGTTTTTTCAGAAAACCATATAACATATCTACTGTGGCTATAGACAGGGCTTGGACCAATTCCACATGCCAGGGAGAACTACTAGGAAATTAATAGTTAAGATGTGTCTTACATTTTTGGTGTGGGGATCATTGGTGAATTGAAATAAGACTTGACTGATCTAAGAATTCCCATTATGGCAAAATACTGAGAGTTGGCCCCAGCTGTGGAAGGTAATAGTTTGGAATTCACAGAAGTTTGTAAAATTAAAGACATTGTCTCATGCTTTTAGAAGGTGACAATAATAAACAGAATAGACTCCAGTCCTAACAAACAAATGATTGCCATTAATGACAGTGAATAAATATATGCCCCGGGATAGAGAATTTACTTGTAGTTCTTCATTTAGAGATAACAGGTCACCCTGGGTCTTATCTTGTTTCATATGCATCAAAACAATTACAAGTCTAGTACCTCTGTATTGAAGAATATTGGTTGGTCTTTCTCAATTTGTGGCTTCAAATTTGAAACTGTTCACCCTCAAGAGTAGGACAGGAAGAGGAATATTAATCTTAACTAAGAGACAGTTCTTATGAAAATGAGTTGAGCAGTATGGTTGAAAATATATGCCGGAGTGTGTCTTGGCTTTTTTTCTTTTTTCTCCCTTAACAGATTTATTGAAATATAATTTACATGTCTTACAATTCATCAGTGTAAATGTACAGCTCAATTATTTTTAGTAAATTTATATAGTTATACAGCCATCACCACAATCCATTTTAAAACATGTCCATCAAACTCCCAAATTCCTGTGTGCCTGTTTGCAGTCAATCCCTGCTCCTATCCTCAGCCCCTAGCAAACTGATCTACTTTCTGTCTCTATAGCTTTGCCTCCCTAGAAATTTCATATAAACAGAATCATATAATATGTGGCTTTTTGTGTCTATCTTCTTTCTTAGCATAATGTTTTTGTGTTCTGTGTTGTTGCATATATCAGTATAGTATATTCTTTTTTATTGCCAAGGAGTGCATTTCATTATACGCCTATCCATTCACCAGCTGATGGACATTTGGATTGTTTCCAGGTGTGCGCTATTGTGAATAGTGCTGCTTCCTGGCTTATTCTTGGCCTGGTGCTTCAGGTTGCATGTGATTCTTTCTGTGATGACCAAGTTGTAAAGGTCTTCATCACTAGTCACTGAACTGTTTGAGGGAATGACTGTCTACACCATTTTCTGACTCTAGGACCTGGCTCCCAGGAGGGCTCCATTTATGTAACTGAACTCTAGTCACAGAACTCTTCTGTGACTTTTGAATTTTTGAAGTCTTTGGAGATTTGGATGTGAGTTTAACTAATGAGAGGCTATAAAAAGAGGGACACTAAGAAGTGAATCCAAAACCTAAAGAATACATGAAAAAGTGGGCAAGAAACACCTAAAAAATTGAGAGTCTGGAAAACCAAGAAAAAAACAGATCATACGTGTTGTTGGGCTCTCACCCATTCTGGTGATGGCTTTCTACCGTGATGTGTTCAGTCACTATGATAAGTGTTGGAATGATATAGAAGATGGGAGGAAAAGAGAAGGCGGAAGAACAGAGGGATAACTTGCATTTCTTCTTCTCTTGTTTTACTTTCTAGTGAATAAAGATGCCATTAATCTTTGTATTATGACTGCTCATCTTACAGCCTTCCCTGTGTTCTCTCTTCCTGAAACAGACAAAAATAAGGAAAAAGTGAAGGTTGCCAAAGTGAGTTCTGAGTGTCCTCAAGGAAGAAAAACATATTTTAGGGTATTAAAAAATATATATGTTGAAAGGAAAATGGAATCAGGAGAAGTGATCTCATTAATAAAAAAGAAAGGGTTGAGATTCAGAGATTATTTAAGGCTAGCGCCATTCTGCTATTTTAAATCTATCTTGAACAACAATAAAAAAGATTTGAGAACAATTAAGAAGCAATGATGATCTGGTAAAAATAGGTCTCTATAAAAAGCACTAAAGGGAACACTTGAAAAATGTGAACACACACAAATCAGCAGGTCCTTGCGACATGCACTTGAGGGTGGGGGAAAAATGGCTTGAATGTGAAAATGTGTTGGTGTTCTTCTGCAGAGTCATGAAGTCCCAGGGAAGAAAGGAGGAACGTGATGTAGGAAACAGAAACAAAGATGTGGGCCCTATGTTTTAAAACAGAAGTGAAGAGAAGTAGAGTCATTCTGGAAAGTCCAAATCAAGTTTGTGGTAAAAGAATGGAGGCAAAGATTAGGAGCGATTTTAGACATGCAGTTAATACCAACAAGAATATGAAATCCTGGGAGAGTGCCAGTAAGGGGTTCCAAGGAGAAATCACCAAAGACAAAATCAATTACTTTTTTAGGACCAACTTTAAGAAGTGAATACAATGGAAGTGATTTCATTTCTAGGTTTGAGCCAACCAATTCTCTGCCAGTCTCAGGGGTAATTAGTGTGCTTGGGAGAGCTATTCAGAGTAGCCTGGCTCAGAGTATCATCAAACAGATGGGACAACCAGAAACAAAAGGTGCCGGCATATGGTGATGTATCTGTTGAGGAACTAGGAAGGCGCCTTGCAGATGCCTCCGGGATAGGAGAAAAATTGCCTCTTCAGAGACCACCTCTACAGGGAACTAGAAGGGCAGCCTAGAGGCTGAATAATGGCTCACCTGGCCAGCTCAAGACCTTTCTTCATAGAAAACATGGCTTAAAATCCAATGTGTCCTAAAATCTACAAGCACATACAATTCGTAATCTGAGAATAATCTTAGAGTGCAAAAAAGAAGAATTTGATTTAAATTCCATTAAAAATTATGACAAGGGCTCACAAGCACTTTTGAATAATCTAAATTTGCAGAATAATATGGTAATTCAATCTAAAGTCTGAAATTAAAAAAAAAATCATCCATTCTAAAGGTGGTACAAAACTCTCCAAAATACATGAAGACTGGCTTCAAAGACTACAAATTTTTGATCTCTTTGGCTGCATGAAATATGTCCAGATTCCATACACTTTTTCCTTCTTATTTGTTTTAGTCACTGTGTAGGTGGAAGAGGCCCTGATGACTGTGTTCTTTTGGGAGCAATGGAGTGGGTCCCTAGATTGTCATCAGATGGCAGATTTAGGAAGGAGGAGCTACATGAGCTCCGGATTGCAGTGTGTTGATTAAAAAGTCTTCTGCAGCCACGTGTCCTCAGCCCCTCTTCCCAGCAGGGAGCCTGGCTCTACACAGAGTGAGGTCACCTTCCTGATGGAGCTGGCATGGCTCCTCTCTTTGGGACACTTCTCTTGGTGTCTGTCCTCTGACATCCTGGCTCTTCAGGCTGATGTTCATTTTCACTGATGGGAGCTAACTTCCCTTCTGACTTGTGGAGTAAAGGGAAAACCCACCACTAAATGATCTGATGCATCTTCTGGTAGGAAGCAGGTGAGCAGGTGACATCTCAAGTATTTTTCCTGGTTTTTTTTTTTTTGTTTTTTTGTTTTGTAAATCAAGGATAGACAACAGTATGGTTCTAAATTGGCCACCCCAATTGGTGAGGCCAGTTCTAGTCTTTATCCTAAAAGTGGGGAGGCCACTATAAGTTTTAGCAGGCCAGTGGTGGCTATTTCACCAGACTGTGCAGCTGTGGCACAGAGGAGAGCATCCCACCCTGTATCTCTTTTGTTTATCATGCCTGTTGAGGCCAATGAAGGTCTGACAGTGATGCCTAGTGATTTCCAATGTTCCAGGTTGCTTATTAGCATAGGCCTTTAGAGGATCTTGCCACCAGTGAAAAACATACTTTTGCTGTTTTCCCAGCAGAATGATAGAAACCATGGGCAGTTCTGGGAGCAATGTTCCTTAGGTAAGTTGTATACAGACCTTTGGTTGCAGGGTAGGGTTGCTATCTTTAGCTCTGTGGCAGAGTTTCATCATTTCACTGTCCTCCACTTGGTATGCTGTTGATGAGAGCTACACCATAGCATATAACCCACTCTTGGGGTCTTTGACACTCAATATCCCTGTGACTGCCTGAGGACTTTGGGTCTAAAGAGTCATCAATCATTTCAATACAACTGCATAAACTTTAGACATAATACAGTAGCTCTTAAGCAGGACTTAGAATGAGATCTAATAAAGCTACACAATTAACATAAATGTATTGGCTCAGGGCTGGCTACAGACTGAAGTGAACAAAAAGAAGGATTTGAATTCAAGGGGAAAATACTACTCATTGCATTATTTGGTATTCCTTTAAGCAAAGATGAGTTTTAGCTAAAGACAAGATCTGTTCTAATATTAAAGAGCTTCTGTTTTTTTAATACGATAGCTTATTTTATACAATTATGACCCAAATAATTAGGAAGTTCTCTCTAGAGTAAAAAAAAAAATGGTCTCTTAAACAGACTCTTCATCAAAACAGTAAAAACCATTGTGTAAGCCTGTGATTATAGATTTATAGTTTTCTTGTTTGTTTGTTTTAGGACTATGGTTATGCAGCAGTGACCTAAAAACAACAAATACCCAGTCAATCCACCCAGTCAAACGAGATCATCCAGATCTGGTACTCTATTTTGGTTTCTGAATATGAATAACCATTTCATTCTTTGTCATACAGATCTGTCTCTCTTCACCATCCCAAGGCAAGAGGGGTCACATTTAATTTAATGCCTGGGCTGAATAGAAATGAGAAGCAGTACTGATGGAAAGAAATGAGGTATCTTTTAAAGCTTCAGACAGATGTTCCCATTTCTCCATCAAGATGCCAAAAACTAGAATGAAAGATCTTGTTATTGGAATAAAAAAATCACATAAATTTAACACTGCTAACCCCTTTGGGGGAAAGTACTTTTTCAAAAAGTTTTTATGTTAAACTCCTTTATATGTCTGTTTATTTTGTCAATCTCTGTTTAAATGTTTTTTTAAAGGTGCAGCTGAGATTTTAGTAACCTAAGACAGCAGTTTGTAGCATATCCCACAAACCAAAACTAGTTGTATTCAGAGAAGTGCTAAATGAGCCAGCATTTCTTGTTAACTATATTGTTTTATGGAAGGAACATAGAGAAGTCTTAAAAAGGTGGGAGGTTCTGCCTATGAATGTAGAAGCACAAAACACTGACACAGAGGAGGCAAGATGAGCCCTAGATAGTAGAAAGAACCCAGGGTTGTGATGGAGGCATCTACTGGCTGCAGGCAAAGCTGCCAGGGCTTTGAATGACAAGTGACACTGAAGGACCAATGGAATAGAGATACACACCACCACTAGGTCAGTTCTGATTCTTTTTTTTTAAAGTTTATTTATTTTTGAGACAGAGAGAGAGACAGAGTGCAAGCGGGGAAGGGGCAGAGAGAGAGGGAGACGCAGAATCTGAAGTAGGCTCCAGGCTCTGAGCTGTCAGCACAGAGCCCGACTCAGGGCTCAAATCCATGAACCGCGAGATCACGGCCTGAGCCCAAGTTGGATGCTCAACTGACTGAGCCGCCCAGGTGCCCTGGGTCAGTTCTGGTTCTTAAATTAAAATACTCAAGGTTGGCTTGGTTATGTTTTTTGAATCACACAGCTCATTTAAACTGTTTAGCAGTGCTGGATGTGAGCTGTCTAAACAGAGATCTATTTTAGTAAAAAGAAAAATTACCAAGAGAAAAACAATACCAATCTCTGCCTCTCACTTAACCATGGAATGAAAAGATGAGTCCTTGAATGGAGGAGGCCTTGCTTAGCACCACTGGTTATATGGTGGCAGTTCACCCAACTACAAGGAAAGTAGCAATGACACAGTGAAGCCTCTTGAGAGCTGGCCTCTCAGCATCTTCCTTACCTGCTATGCCCTCCTGGTTGTAGCAGGTCTTATGCATCTTTCCCATGAAGAGCTCCAGGCCAATGATAGCGTAGATGATGATGACAAATAGCACTAACAGGGCAATATGCAGCAGGGGGACCATGGCCTTGATAATGGAATTCAGAACGACTTGGAGACCTACAATGACAAAATTAGATAGTAACAGTGAGAACATCAGCTTCCACTTACTAAACCAAGTGTTGTCTCAGATGCCATACTGACATAATCTCATGTAATCTTTTTAGCAATTCTACTAGTGAGGTATCACAAGTCTGATTTTTTAGATGAGGAAACTGAGGTGTAAGGTCACAGTGAGTGACAGAACAGGGATTGATATCTAGGTTGGCCTGACTCCAAATCTTTCTTGGAGGCACATTCAAATGAAAGGACCGGCAGATGCTGTACTTCTAAGGGGAAGAACATGTTGTTTCATCCAGAACTATCCAATTTTCTAATATCCTGTCTTAGAGATAACCTAGCATCTTTTTGTCCTAGACCACCATCTCACTACAGTGAGAATTAACTTTGACTAGACACAGCTCTGCGAGGACTTGCTTATCCCTCAAGGTGGGATTACTAGATCCTGTGGCTGACCCATCTGCCAGAAAACGCACATCAGCCTGGTTGTCAGGCATCTGGGAGGGGGAACTTTGAAACTGATTCATACCCCCAGGTTACACATAGGTGGTGATACCTAAGACCTTCTCTGGATCATGTGAGTGAACCTCTCTTCCTACAGATTTCTGGCCAGGCCACTTTCCCTCAGGGCCCATATCTGGAGAACACTAGAGCCCTCCATTGAAAAGCCCCAATGAAGGGAGTTCAAGTTGAATATGTAATTTCCATTTGGGAAGATAAGAAAGTTCTAGAGATGGATGGTGGTGGTCTTTGCAAAATGTGAATATACTTAGTGTCACTGAACCATACACTTAAAATTATTATAATGGCAAAGTTTGATATGTATATATTACCACAATAAAAACTAAAAGTACTCAGATCCTGCCAGGACAAAAAAAAGTAAATGAAAAATCCTATGTAGCATATCAGTCTTGTCAGTGCATCCCAAAAGTACTGAAGGCTTGTATTATCATCTTATGGGAAGAAGGACCCCCAAACTTATGAACTCAACCATAAATGACACCAAGAATACTCCTTGTTCAAAAGAGATGTTACAAGTTTTCATTTGCAAATAGTGGAGAGACAGTTGCAGCCAGTCACCCCTAAATTACTATCAACAGTGAGTACACCAAATCTTCATGTCCTACGGCAGAAGTGGGGGAAAGGGCAGGTTCTCCTTCCTTACATCTAGGCCAGTTGTGCAGAAAATCTTGTGGCCACCTCTGACACACATATGATAGGATGCCCACCTGTGCATCACACCACACAGGGCACTTTTAGTGTCCGCATCTGACTTACCCCCCCAACCGCAGACATCCTCTCTTGTGTTGGAAGTTTCATCTTTGTATTCAGCCACTGCCCTCCCTCTGCACTGGGTAAACAAAGTCTGGGTCACCCTCTCCCCAGACCCCAAGGCAGCCACTGATGTTTTGTGATTTGGTGGAGTGATTTTCACAAGGCTAATTAGAGGAATTCTCCCCAGTTATTAAGCCAAGATGGGGAGAGGAAAAAAAATAAAAGAGAAAAGCTGGAATAATTTTACCTGTGAATTAATGAGAGTGCTTTGCAGCCTCCCATTAGAACAAGATGTTTTCAGATCCAAATGATTTCATTAATTAGCAAGTTGTACACACATTAGTGTTAAAGTATGTGAAGCCATGGAGGAAGTTGAAAACTGAATTGCAAAGCAAGTTTCAGAGGTGTCTGCTGGGGCGGGGAGCTCTCAAAGTGCTACTCACTGAAGAGGACGGAGATCTCTAGATCCAACCTATCCAGGCCATCAGTGGGCTTTGCTGCCTGGCCTTTAGTGCCACAGCCTTGGGTGGCAAGAAAGTGGTGAGAGACACAGAATGGGAATTGGTCCTCTGTGCTTTAGCCAAGGTGCTGCTCTTAGGTTAAGACCAGAGTCCTTCTTGTGTCCTTTAAGGCATTGTAGGGTCTGGCCCTATCTACTTCTCCACCCGCCCCATCCCCTGTCCTCACTCTCCACACTCCTGGCCAAACAGCTTTTCTTTTAGCCTCCAATATACTACACAGTAGACCTCAAAGATATGAGGGTTTTGTTCCAGACCACTGCAATGAAATGGATATTGCAATAAAGTGAGTCAAATGAAGTTTTAGTTTCCCAGTTCAAGTAAAAGTTATGTTTACTCTACACTGTAGTCTATTTAGTATACAATAGTATTATGCCTAAAAAACCAACGTGCATACCTTAATTAAAACATAATTTATTGCTAAAAAATGCTCACCATCATCTCAGCTTTCAGTGAGTCATAATCACTGAAATCAGATCACACATCATTATAACAAATATAATAACAATAAAAAAGCTTGAAATATTGTGAGAATTACCCAAATGTGACCAGAGACACAAAGTGAGCAAGTGCTGCTAGGAAAAGGGCTTGACAGACTTGCTTGACACAGGGTTGCCACAAGCCCTCAATTTGTCAAAAATGCAACATCTTCAAAGCACAATACAGTAAAGTGCAATAAAATGAGGTATGCCTGCACTTCGTCTACCACAGGGATGTGAAGCATGCTCCTCTCTCGGCCTGGAATTCGTCTCCACAGTCCCCTCCTACTTATCCTTCTGCTTTGGGCCCAAGCATCTCTCTTCTTGGGGATCCTTCTCCAAGCTCCCAGACAGAAGTTTCCTCTCTTATGTATCTCCTTGGAACCATTTCCCTTCCTTTGGAGCATTAGTCTCAGTTTGGAATTCTATGTTCATTAAGTGTTTTTTTTTTAATAAAGATTAAAAAAGAGAGAGAGACAGAGTGCAAGTGAAGGAGGAAAAGAGAGAGAGGGAGACACAGAATCCAAAGCAGGCTCCAGGCTCTGAACTGTCAGCACAGAGCCTGACACGGGGCTCAAACTCACAAACTGCAAGGTATGACCTGAGCCGAAGTTGGACACTTAACCAACTGAGTCACCCAGGTGCCTCTCATCAAATGATTTTTAAAGCATTTTTATTTGTCTTTCACACTGGGCTGAATTTTTGAAGACAGGGGCTGCCTGCTCTTTTTGCTGTTTTAGCACTGATGCACATGGCAGGCACTCAGTAAGTATTTTTAATTTTTTTTAATGTTTATTATATTTTGAGAGAGAGAGAGTGCATGCTGGGGAGGGGCAGAGAGAGAGAGGGAGACAGAATCCGAAGCAGGCTCCAGGATCTGAGCTGTCAGCACAGAGCCTGACATGGGGCTCAAACTCACAGACCACAAGATCATGACCTGAGCTGAAGTTGGACACTTCACCATGCCAGGCACACCTGGAACTCAGTAAGTATTTACTGAAGGAGGGGAAAACTTTAAATCTAAAGTTTGCTTTGATGGACTTTGATGCAATGGAGTGTGCTGTGCAGGTAGGGATGTGAATGGACAGCTGAGTTCCAGGGGCCTGCAAACTCAGGCAGAGATTTCTGGGTAGACTACAAAGAGGCCAAAACGAAATCACAGTAGCCTGTGGACTTCCTTTCAGCCATCAGGGACACCTGTTCCCCTGTCCCTATCTCAGTTGGAGGCCATACCTCCCACCTGAGGATCCAGGCCATGAAACCGATTGCCGAGGTCTTCCCTCTAACTGGTTATCAAGTCACGCAAGTCTGATTTTGAAGTATTTTTAGACAAGCATAAATTATTTTTACTATATAAATGATATATGAAAAATCATGTATTATAGAGAAGATCACAGAAAAAAACAGAAAATCATTGAGAAAAACAGAAAATACTTATCACAGAGAAATTAGAAAACATGGGAAGCAAAAAGAAGCAAGAAATCAGGTGGAAATAAGGTGGAATCCTTATTCCACCACCCAGAGATAGACACTGTTAGCCTTTGGTATATATTTTGGACATTTTGACTGATGAGTTGTTTTCCTCTTTTCCATCTTCTTGGTGTTCTTCATTCAGTTAACGGTCTCCTTACGTTCAGTTTTGCCCAATCTTCACGCTGTAGTTAGAATGCTCATGTTCAGGCACAGACTAGAACATGTTGCTTCCCTGATGAAAAGTCCTCTGATGATTCCCTATCACGTAACACTCACCTGCCAACTTTCATAGTTTGATCACAACTGATTCCAGTTTATACCTTACTCCTTATTCTGGGAATATACTGCACTGTCTGAAGTTCTCCGGCTTCATGCCTCCCTATTCAGCACATGCTGTTACACCTGCCTAGAATGCCATTCCCTGAGGCCTCGTCTTCTCATCTTTGTATCTTTTTTTTTTTTCAACGTTTATTTATTTTTGCGACAGAGAGAGACAGAGCATGAACGGGGGAGGGGCAGAGAGAGAGGGAGACACAGAATCGGAAACAGGCTCCAGGCTCCGAGCCATCAGCCCAGAGCCTGACGCGGGGCTCGAACTCACGCACCGCGAGATCGTGACCTGGCTGAAGTCGGACGCTTAACCGACTGCGCCACCCAGGCGCCCCTTCTCATCTTTGTATCTTAGCACATAGTAGAGACTCAATGCACACAGAGCTAAATTGCATCTGTAAGCACAGGCTGCCTTAAAAAACAGAAACTACAATGATGAAGGAATGGAAAACCATGCCTTTAAATAATCATTAGAGGAAACTAAAGATGTATTGTCAGAAAAAGATAAGACTCATAGAATGGGAAAAGCACAGGCAGGGAGGGTGATATCAATGATTTACACATGATTTAAATTGCTATTTTGAGAAAGAGGAGTTAGATGAATTGATGTAACCACAGGGATGGAACCACAACTAACTAGGAAGTTTCCAGAAAAGATTTAGATTCAACACAAATGAAAACTATTAAAAAAGTAGACCTATCTGAAGATGGAATGGGATGTTTTTTGTTTGTTTTGTTTTTTGAGAGACAGAGCAGGGAAGAGGGGCAGAGGGAGAGAGAGAGAGAATCTTAAGCAGACTCTTAAGAGACCAATGTGGGGCTCGATCCCATGACCCTGGAATCATGACCCGAGCCAAAATCAAGAGTTGAATGCTTAACTGACTGAGCCACCCAGGCTCCCCTAGAGTGGGATGTTTTAAGAGGTAGTGGGATCTTCATTCTCAGATATGTGCAAGCATTGACTGAACAAGTTCTTGGAGGAGGTGCCTTGTGGGTATTCTTGGGTGAAGAATTGCCCTGGCACACCAAAGCCCCCTATATCCTGCTTAACCTGTTCTGAAGACATTTTTGTGGGTCAAGTGCAGCTCTCAACACTCTACTTGGATTATTCCATTTCTTCCTGGCAACAACCCACGAAGCAGGTACTGTTATTAACTGTATTTTACAGATGAGAAAAGTGAGTCCCAGGCAGGCAAAATGGCCTGCCCATAGTTACATGTGTGGTGAATGGTAGTATGGGGTACAGGGCTAGGTAGGTAGCCTGGCTCCTGAGCCTGTGGGCTTTGCCACTGTGCTAAATGCCTCCCCATAGCACTTAGACGTGGTTCTTAGCCTCCAAAATCTGTGTCTATAAAGCAACAAACACATGCTTACAACATCTGTGGGAAAGGCGTGGAAGCCTAGTCCCTACTTCCAGGAGAGCCCAGATGTTTCTAAGGCCAGTTCAGGAAAAACTTCTAGTTTCTGCCTACTTTCCTTGCAGCCAGCCTGGGACAGCCTGGAACAGACTGGTATATGAAAGCATGGGGCCAGAATTCCTTCTTTCCAGTCCATCTACAGAATTTGGTTCTCAAGGTGTGGGTGCTTACTATCTTCTTTTTGGAATTGGCTCACAGCTGTCCCAGAAACAGCTCCTTCAGTTCAAGTTCTAATTTGACATTTCTCCACCCAAGTGTTCTACTCAGATAAGCCATGCTTATGGCTGGTAAAAAATTGCTAGGCCTTTCTTCAGGGCTGGCTGCTCATGCTGGTAGAAGCAAATGGACCCTAGGTAAGCCTGGTGATCACAGCAACTGTTGGAAAATGTCCTTTGAATACAAGATCAGTAAAGGCCTAAAATATGACGAGTCTATTTTCCTAACTTCAAATCAGGATATGAGATCTGGCAAATACACATGTACCTATGGGAACAATAGGAGAGGATGTTTGATATGCAAACTATACCAGAAAATTTGGAACACACAGTTCTACACAGGGATTAATATAGAAATCCAGTGTCTGATAATTTGCAGTTCATGTTAGATGACCTCCTCTCGGTAGAAGGAAAGTCTCCCAAGATGCCTGGTTGCCAGATCTCCCAGGGAGATGGGCTTTGGCAAGTGGCACCATTCGATGCTGAGTTTAGGAAAAGGACAGAGATGGATCTTAGTTGGCATGTATGGCTTTTCCTTTCCCCCCTCTTATGTTGTTGTTAATCCCTGGAAAAATGGCTGCATACCTACCTGAAAATTCCAGGGTTGGAAAGACTTAGAGGATCTGGGGCATATAAATTGTCCTGTTTTTCCTTAAAAGATTAAGAGGAGCCATCAATTATGGAAAGCAAAATCTGGCATCTTTCTTGAAGATAGTGTTGAGATTAGCTTGAAATTGCCCAGGCCGACTGAAGTTGGTGCTTCCATACCCCTTACAGATGGTCCACCAGGATGGATACAGAGCTGAGGATATATCACACTCTTGTTTCATAAAAAAACGTCTCACTAAGCCCTGCTTTGGTGATGAATTGTTCTTCTCAGGGCCCCAGGGGTCACACCAGGAAGGAGTTTTAGAATGACTTTGTGAGCAAGAGCCTGAAGAAGGAAAATGAAAACTTACTGGGACTAAAAGGTAATGTGCATAAGGGTTGTCTGATCAAGTGCTAGACCTACAGGCTCTGTTCTTTTCATGTAAACTCTATTCCCATACTCCTTTTGAACTCAACTTTTAAGTCGTTCTGGTATACAATGGGAGGAAAGGGAGAAATAATTAAAGACCCCCAAATTGGAGATCTTTGCTAATGTACTAGTTTGATTTCATTGGTCAGGTTCCACACTGACTTACAGCTTTTTTTTGTTGGTGGTTAGGAAGGTACACTTCATGTCCCAACTTTTCAGACTCCAAAGTTCTAGCCAAGCACTCAGAAAACAATAAAAATTATCAAGAAATCCTGATCATAAAATTGATAAGAAAACAATGCTGAGAATCACTGAACTAGGAGAAGGGAGGTTTGGGTTTAGTGTGGTGGTGATAAGTCCAAGTTTCTCATAAACAAACCAAAGCTTGTCAGAATAGGAAGAGGACTTTGGGGTCATGTAATTCAATACTTTAATTTTCACTCATTCAAAGGATATTTATTAAGTTATGTTCTATGGGCCACCTGCTGTGCTAGGGCTGGGGATAGAGTGGTAGATAAGAGGTCTGCAGGCCTTGCCCTCACAGAGTTTGTAATGGAAGCCAAACATTAATTAAACAATCATACAATCAATAAACAATTATAAACTTTTTAAGAGCTTTAAGGGAAGAGAACAAAGTATTACAAAGATCATTCTTTGGCATAGAGGGTAGAAGAAGGCTTCACCAAGAAGAGAAGCCAGGTAGACAGAAGGGTCTAAGTTCCAGGAGAGGTAGGTTGCCTGGTCGTCTGAGGAAAGATCTGTGGCTCTCCTATCTGCCAGGTTCATGCTTTTCCTTTGGCTTTGTTCTCTGCCTCTTAAAAGATATTACTGGAAGGAGACTTGGGAAACCAGTTTACTGCTTCTGTTTGAAGCAGAAATCACTTACACTTTCAGAGAAAATAATTCAGGAAGCACATGAGAAAGGCTCTTCTGACAACTTCCTCATTTGTAAAATGGAGGAAATAATCCTCTTCCTAGCCACAGAGAAAGCAGAGGAAGGCAGGGAATTGGGCCAAGAGTACTCTATAGGCATACCTTGTTTTATTGCACTTGACTTTATTGCACTTTTCAGATCATCTTTTACAAATTGAAGGTTGGTGGTGACCCTGCATTGAGCAAGTCTATTAGTACCATTTTCCCAGCAGCATTTTGTTCACTTTGTGTCTCTGTGTCACACTTTGGTAATTTTCACAACATTTCAAATGTTTTAATTATTATTATATTTTATTATGGTTAACTGTGCTCAGTGATCTTTTATGTATTATGATATATCATTGTAATTGTTTTGTGGTGCCATGAACCCAGCCCTTAGAAGATGGCAAACTTAATCAATAAATGTTGTATGTGTGTTATGACTGCTCCACCGACTTGACATTTCCCCATCTCTCTTTATCTCCTTGAGCCTCCCTACTCCCTGAGACACAACAATATTGAAATTAGGCCAATTAATAACCTTACAATGGTCTCTAAGTGTTTTTGTGCAAAGAGTCACATGTCTCTCACTTTAAATCATAACATAGAAATGACCAAGCTTAGGGGCACCTGGGTGGCTCAGTCAGTTAAGCATCTGACTTCAGCTCAGGTCATGATCTCACGGCTCGTGAGTTCAAGCCCCGCATCAGGCTTTGTGCTGACTGCTCAGAGCCTGGAACCTGCTTTGGATTCTGTGTCTCTGTCTATCTCTGCCCCTTCCCTGCTCATGCTCTCTCTCTCTCTCTTTCTCTCTCTCTCTCTCTCTCTCTCTCTCAAAAGTAAATAAACATTAAACAAATCTAAAAAAAAAGAAATGACTTAAGCTTAGTGAGGAAGGCATGTCCAAAGCTGACACAGCCTGAAAGCCAGGCCTCTGGTACCAAATAGCCAAGTTGTGAATGCAGAGGAAAAGTTCTTGAAGGGAATTAAAAGTGCTACTCTAGTGAACACACAAATGATAATAAAGTGAAACAGCCTTATTGCTGATATAAAGAAAGTTCACAGGCCAATAGTGGCCTGGAGAGAAGACCAAACCAGCCACAACATTCCTTTAAGCCAAAGCCTAACCCAGAGAAAGGCCCTAAGTCTCTTCAGTTCTATGCAGGCTGAGAGAAGTCAGGAAGCTGCAGAATAAAAGTTTGAAGCTAGCAGAGGTTGGTTCATGAGGCTTAAGGAGAGAAGCCATATCCATAATATAAAAAGGCAAGGTGAAGCAGCAGGTACTGATGGAGAAACTGGCAAATTATCAAAAGATCTACACTAAACAACAAGTTTTCATTGTAGACAAAACAGTCTTATATTGGAAAATGCCATTTAGACTTTCATAACTAGAAAGAGTCAGCGCCTGGCTTCAAAGTTTCAAAGGACAGGTTGGCTCTCCAGTTGGGGGCTAATGCAGCTGGGATTTTAAATTAAATCCAATGCTCAATGCCAATCTAGGGCCTGCAAAAATTATGCTAAATATACTCTGTCTGTGCTGTATAAATGGAAGAATGAAGCCTGGGTGACATTACAACATGGTTTACTAAATATTTTAAGCCCACTATTGAGACCTACTACTCAGAAAAAAAGATTCTTTTCAAAATATGACTGTTCACTGACAGTGTATTTGGTCACCCATGAGCTCTAATGGAGATGTCCAATGAGATTAATGTTGCTTTCATGCCTGCTAACTGAACATCCATTCTGCAGCCCATGGATCAAGGAGTAATTGCAACTTTCAAGTCTTACAATTTAAGAAATATGTTTTATAAAACTATAGCTGTCATCTATAGGGATTCCTTAGATGGATCTGGGCAGAGTAAACTGAAAACCTTCTGGAAAGGATTCACCATTCTAGATGCCACTAAGAACATTTGTGATTCATGGGAAGAAGTCAAAATATCAATATGAGCAGGAGTTTGGAGGAAGTTGATTCCAACGCTCATGGATGACTTTGAGGGGTTCAAGACTTCAGTGTAGGAAGTAACTGCAGATGTTATGGAAATAGCAAGAGAACCAGAATTAGAAGTGGAGCCTGAAGACGTGACTGAATTGCTGCAATCTCGTGATAAAATAGGAATGGATGAGAAGTTGCTTCTTATGGATGAGCAAAGAAAGTGACTTCTTGAGATGGAATCTACTCTTGGTAAAGATGTTGTGAAGATTGTTGAAATGAAAACCAAGGATTTAGAATATTACATAAAATTAGTTGGAAAATCTGTAGCAAGGTTTGAAAGGATGGACTTCAATTTTGAAAGAGGTTCTACTGTGGGGAAAATCGTGTCAAAGAGTATCACATGCTGTAGAGAAATTGTTCATGAAAGGAAGAGTCAAACTATTTTTTAATAAAGGTCTGTACATTGTTTTTTTTTTAAAGACATGTTACTGCATACTTAATAGACTACAGTATAGTGTAAACATAAGTTTTATATGCACTTGGAAATGCATATAAATGCAAAAAATTAATTTTCTCATTTTATTGCAATATTTGCCTTATTGTGGTATTCTGGAACTGAACTTGCAATAACTCTGAGGGTATGCCCATAATGCCCTGCTGGCTCTTTTGGGGGCCACTTTTACCACCAAGATTTGGCTGACTTGATCCAACTTAAAAGAGAGTTGTGGTACCACATAACATGCAGCCAATACAGGAAGCCTAGATGGAAAGAGATGTCCCCCCAACCTCAAACCCAAAAAAGTTCTAAGGTGGTACAGACCCCATTCTTGATGCAGTCAGTGCTTTCCAATGGCATTGCTGGTGGTTTTGTTGTTGATTTAGGACCCTGAACTGTGTCAGGGTATTTGTTAGGAAGACATATGCCCATGTCCAAGTCTGAGGGAGGAGTCAGGACGGCCCTCACTGTAGGCCACACCCAGGAATTTAGAAAACAATTCCTTGATTTAAACTGGCTATCCTCTCATTGTGGAACGGTGGGCAGAAAAACACACTGCTTAATCCAGAGGTCTGGTTAGCTAGATGATGCTTAACTGAGAGGCTGGCCCCACCAAAGTGTGATATGCCTCCTGTATTTTCCAACAAACTTTTAACCAAATTCAAACAAAATGATAGAGTCACTACACAGTGAGCCAATTCTAAGCTTCCTCACCAGCCTCACCTCAGAATTCCTATCTAAAAGGAATATATTTCCATTAAAACAGGTGCTCAAGTAGAGTATTGTCCTTACCATGCCCATTGAGCCCCGTACTGCTCCTAGACCTTAATCACCTTGGACCTGGGACACAGACTTTGAGAAAGTGTAGATAAAATACCAACAGTTCCCAGGAGGAGAATCTAGAATGAGGCTTTCCTTCTTCAGCTGCTTCATTTCTCTGTTTGCCCTGGCAGAATTGTTATCAGAGGAGCTCCCCTTCCCTAATGAATAGAAACTGGTATACCCAAACAGTAGGATGGTGTTCTTCTAAGGGTCAAGTTGCCTTTCTCTAGGCCACCACATGCAACTGTGCATCCCCTACTTATGAACCTACTGAGCTGATTGCCATGGGAGGTGGGGGAGGAAGGGCAGTGCAGTACAGTGCAGTGGTTAAAGCACAGGGAGCCCTGAAGTCAAATGACCAGGTTGAATCCTGGCTCCACCACTTCTCAGCCAAGTGACCTTGGACAAGCTATTTGATCTCATCTTAAAGTAAGGATGAGGATAGTAACTATTGCATAAAGTTGCTGTGAGGATTAAACAAGTTAATTCACATCAAGTGCTGAGAACAATGTGTGGCTGGTAGTAAATGCCATTATTATTGCAAGTATGCTCAGACTATCAGTAGAACCCTAAAGCAGTGAATATGCACACAGGTTACCTGGGATCTTGTTAAAATGCAGATTCAGATTCAGGCCATCTGGAATGGAGCCTGAATTTTGTATTTTGGACCACACCTTGGTGAGACCAAAGCTGTTGCTCCACCAACCACACTTGGGAAGCAAGGCCTTAGAGTATGCTGGTTATCCTGGGAAATCATAGTAATCTCATCCAGCCTTGCTGAAGGCTGGATGCTGCTCTTAAGCAGTTACTGAATTTTTAATGGAGTAGAGTAATCCTTGCTACATCACTCTTTTCAGGTAATTTGTATGATCAGTAAAGTGTGTGAAGTCAACGCTGGATGCAGAAAATATCGCACACTAATTGATGTCAGGGTGTTATAGAATTCTTTGCTATAATCTTTATTTTTATTTTTCTAAACACATGATCCTGGAAGGGGGTGAGACAGGGAGACTACACCTACACTGTGCTGCTGGGGAGCAGAAGTGATGTATGCTAGTGTCTCCTTCCAGTAACAATAAAAGCTATCCAACAGAGTTATGGAAGGGATTCTAATGATTGTGACTCAATCCTGCAATGTTACAGGAAGGAAGAGCTTGGCATCACTTTTCGCTCTTGACAGCCTGTATCATTACTACTCTTACCAGGCTTGCATCCATAAAAGTTACTTAGGCCCACCAAATGGCCAACCCATGCCTTTGCCATGGCCATTATCTTCCTTGGCCTGTTTGATGTCATTGATTACCCCCTTTTTTCAAAAACTCTCTCCCTCCCTGTCTTTGTGACAGTGTAAAACTATAGTTTTTCTACCTCTACAGCTAGTTCTTTGCCTTCCTTCCTCTCCCTCCCTTCTGGACCTCTTTTAGTCTGGAGAATATTACAAAGACAAAAAAATGCACTTGCTGCCCATGAAGAGCTGTGAGTTAGATGGAGAGGCAGACATGGAAACTGCTAATTGCAGAATCAGGTGACAATGTTTCCTAAGAATTATGTCCAAAGAACTGTGGAAACATAAAGGAGAGAGAGGAATGTATATGTGAGGTGTGTCAGTGGGTGAAGCTTCCTTCTGCCTTTTTATTCAGTTAGTCTTCTAACCCCTGTGTGGCTGTCTCTAACTCTCTTTTTCTCAGGAAATTTGTTCACTTCACTCTCTCCTAAAGGTTTTAGTAGTCACTGCCATTAGATGGGCCCAAATCTGCAATTATATTTTCTTTGCCCTCTATTTTGAGTTCAAATCATATTACTCTATAAATCTACTAGATATTTCTACTGGGTTCCATCTCCTCACACGCAAGAAATCTAAATCTGAACTCAGCCTTCTCCCTAAAGCCAGTACCCACAAGGCTCAACACTTGGCAGTCACCCTGGGTTACTCCTTCAACAACTGCAGACAATTTTTCATCCCATTGTTTTTCTTATATCTGCTCTTCCCACTGCAGCCACTGCTGTCCTTGCCATCTCCTGCCTGGGCTGATATACTGGGATTCCTGTCTCCAGTTACCTTCAACCCCAACCCATTCTGCAGCATTGGCCCATTATTCATCCTAAAATTGCCCTACTCAGGAACCTGCAGTGGTTCCATCACAGAAGGTAGACTCCTAACTCCCTTTTATGTGATCTGAATATAGTAGGTGCCTAAAATTTATGGGCAGAAAAAATGAAACCAGGTTACAAATATCACAAAAGTAGGTTCCAGCAACAAACAGGTGGTTACCAGGAGTGGTAAGGGGAGCAGTTGGTGGAGATGGACCATCTTAAGAGAAGATATGCTAAGAAAGGATTTAGGGATGTGAAAACTCTGACCTCACCCTTCTCCCTCCTGCTGAGCTCCTGCTCTGCTTCCTATTGATTGGATCTACCTGAAAGCTGGGAGGCAATGCAGCCTTTTGTTGTATTCCATACGATCAGCTCCCCCAGGCCTAAGAGCAGAGTAGAGAAGAGTGGAGAGTAGATTTGGTGGTGCAAATGGGATAATGTGGGCAGACAGAACAATGAGTTTAGGGTAGTTGGAAAGTATTGTTGACTTTCTGTGTGCCACCATCAATCACCGTTCTATTAGGAGCAATTACCCTATTTGGAAAACTTCTGAGTTTTGTGAGCCAAGATGTCCCCTCCTAGGGAAGGTGATCAGATAAGTGTCCTCTGACTCTAACTCACTAGTCAATCAGAGTTAATCTTCATTTTCCAAAGTCATATCTGAATGACATTTAAAAGACAGATACCATATGTTTTCACTCATATGTAGATCCTGAGAAATTTAACAGAAGATCATGGCGGGGGGGAAGGGGGAGGAAAATTACAGAGAGGGAGGGAGGCAAACCATAAGAGACTCTTAAATACTGAGAACAAACAGGGTTGATGAGGGGTAGAGGAGAGGGGAAAGTGGGTGATGGGCATTGAGGAGGGCACCTGTTGGGATGAGCACTGGGTGTTGTATGGAAACCAGTTTGAGAATAAATTATATTAAAAAAAGAAAAGAAAAGAAAAAATAGTAAAAAAGATAAAAATAAAAAAAAATAAAAGTGAATGCTCTTACTGGCAATTCCGGTTGTGTCTACCACCACCACCACCACCATCATCATCAACATAACAGTTGCAACTATTGACCTAATGCTTAACTTCTGATTCACATGAACCAGTTTGGATTGGCTAGAAATTAGACCTGTAAATCTCACAGGTCATGTTTTGTGCCTTCATTTGACCCATGGAACAATGAGCACTTTTAATGGTTCACAGGCTTCATGGCTTTCAAAAGAGAATAGGTCTAGAACTAGGAAGACATGTAGTCCTCTCTTGGGTTAAAGAGTAAGTTTGTCATACTGAAGTTCAAGGATGCCCGATACATTTTCTTATTGGAAGAGAGTCTTCCTACTAAGGGAGGAAGAACTCTTGCCTGGATAGCTTTCCTACAGTCTCAAGTTTTATTATTTTTTTTACATGTTCTTATTAAAATGTCATTATTCATTAAAGATGTCCATTTCTTTCCAATTTAACCTTTCCATATTAATAAATTTGTGCGTGTCACCAAAGGAGGACTGTTGTCCTAGGAAAAGGATGGCAAATACTCTGTTGCCTAATATATTAAAAACTATGAAGATTAATTAAAATATCAACCTTCATGTTGAATTAATTTTTTGTATTAGCAATATGGGTTGGAAAGAGAAAAAAAACAATAAAAAAATCCTGATATTAGAGAAAAATAAACATGGCAAAATAGAGACAAGATGATCCAAAGTGAACAATAATGATAATATCAGTTACCATTTCTTGAGGACTCAGCCTGTGCTGGGCATTGTGCTAAGTGCTTTACATATATCATTTCACTGAATTCCCCAATGATCTTGATAAAGATAAATGAATTGAGGCTTAGGCAAGACAGATAACTTGTCCAATGACATACCTGGAGCTGGAATTAAAAGCTAAGCCAACTTTACTTTAAAACCTCAACTGTTAGCTACTATACAGGCAAGCATGGCAGATATGCTGCACTACTTTCCGACCCTGTGCCATGGCAGATGTTGCTATCCATCATGGCCTCTTTCCTTCCTGTCCCAGATGAGGCATTGCAATCCTTCTCAACAGTATCTCTCTCATGACAACTCTCATCCATTGGAAATCATTGGGATCATGATTTGCTACCGCTGTATATGCTGCCTCCCTACTGGTGACAAACTATATCTTTCTGCTACAGGCAGAATAGGAGGCAGATTTCTTTTGGCACTTGCCAATGATGTAGATGCCTAGGCCTGCACTTTTTCTTTTGTTTTAAACCTTTTTGAAAAAAAAAGTGAAATAAAGCATACATACAGAAAAGTGCAAAAAAGAAAGAGGTCACAGAGTGTAAATTTTTTTGAGAGAGAGACAGAGAGAACATGTGAGCAGAGGAGGGGCAGACAGAGAGGGAGAGAGAGAATCTTAAGTAGGTTCCCAGTGTGGAGCCCACCACAGGCTTGATCTCATGGCCATAAGATCATCGCCTGGGCCGAAACCAAGAGTCAGACATTTAGCTGACTGAGCCAGGCACACTTATATTATAATTTATCACAAAATAAAACCATATAACTATCACTCAGGTCAAGATATAGAACATCATAAGCTCTACAGAAGACCCACTCATGCCCCCACCTGGTAGTACTCCTTCCTACATCTAGATAACCACTACATTATACTTCAGAGCCATGTTAAAATGTATTCTTTCTTACAAAAAAAAATTATGAGTGTATCAATACATGTAGAAAACAATTTCATATAATTCAGCATTTATTCTCCAATCTTTTACATTCTTTTTCTGTATTTCCCATTATTTTGATTCTCTGTGCTTCATTCTCAATATTTCCCCCTGACCTATCAATAGTTCATTCTGTTTTCAGCTGTGCTACATATTTTGTAAATCCATTAACTGCATGTTTAATATTTGCTGTTGTATTCTCCACTTCTAAAACTTACATGTGGTTCTTTTTCATATCTTCTGGTTCTCTGGAAAATTATCAATCTTGTCTTCAATCTTTTTGAATATAGTAAATGCAATTATTTTCATGTCTATATCTGATAATTCCAATATCTGGATCCCTTCTGGGCCCAGTTATATTGTCTGCAGTTTCTACTAATTTTCATTCCTGTTATCTTGTCTCCTTGTGTGCCTAGTTATTTTGTATTGTGGGTTAGACCTTATTTTTGCAAAATTGTTTTTCAAAATAATTTGAGAAACTTGATGATGTTATCTTTCTCCAGAGAGGATTCATATTTGTTTTTGTCAGGCATTTTTGTCAAGTTTCAGAAAAGAGATTTAGAGTATTTTGTTCAGAATTTCTAGTTGTCCTCAGCAGGACAGTTGATCCAAATTACCTCATGTGACATTTCAGAAAGTAAAAGTGACCTGTACTTCTTAAGGAAGAAACTACCTAGGCAAGTCCTCTCATTATAATTTTCCCTACTACCACCATGCCAGATCCAGGTAATTGGGTCTTTGGATACATGGGCATATTAAAAAGGTTTGGAAAATCTCTGCTAATCAAATTCTTAGTGCCAGACCCTGGATAGAACTTTCTGGAGTGAGGTTTCTGTGGACTGACTGTATACAGAGTGAGATACCTGATAATAAGATTAAACAGGAGGGAGTGATGGTTAGGTTACAG
This sequence comes from Prionailurus viverrinus, assembly GCF_022837055.1. Lineage (NCBI taxonomy): Eukaryota > Metazoa > Chordata > Mammalia > Carnivora > Felidae > Prionailurus > Prionailurus viverrinus. The sequence goes on from NC_062567.1 coordinate 32,239,819, forward strand.
TCACTACTGTTTCTTACTCCTTCTTTCAGAAATGTGTAAAAGGTGCAGAAATAAAGTATCTCTAGGATTTAGATGGCAAATGAGATCTACTCACTGTAGAGTTATCAAGTTGGATCAGTTACTAATTACTAGTCATGATTATATCCCTTTCTCCAAGAAATACTATTATACCTAGGAAACTCACAGCTTTCTCTTCCCTAGCTGTTCTTGAGGTGAAGTTTAACAAAGAAACAAGCTTGTTTATTGATGCCAACTTATGGTGACTCTGTACACTAGAATCAATCTTTCTATGAAACTCAAACAAAATGTTCTTAGGATTCTAGACTTACTTATTTCCCTTTCTGGCTCAAATAACTAATGAATCAATAGTGGCTTTGGCACTTATCAAATTTTCTATAGAGGGAAAAATTTGTAAGCATTATGCTTAGTGTTTTGTTCTGCTTTTTTAAAAGAGATTTCAGATTTACTGGAAAAAAATGCCAGGCTATTTTTTCTTCTGCCTCCAATAGCTGTGTGACCTTGGCAGTTATGTCACATTTTGGGTCTAGGTTTCAATATCATTAAAAGAAGGCATTGCATGAGAAGAAATTGAATGTAAAATTTGCTGGGTTATTTTCTAAATATCTTAAGAAAGATTTTAGTACCTTTTCTTCTTCCAACTACCACAGTGCCTTATATACAATAAATCCTCAATAAATGTGTGACAAATTAATATGTAACTTATATAATATATAATCATATATTACATAATAAATAATATCATATGGAATTTATGTAATGTTTGGGGAATAGTTTATATCTGCTAAAATATTAGTCATTGATTTTGAGATTTAAAAATCAAGTATACTTCCATTCCTAGCCATTTTAGAGAAACTAGTAGCAGATGAACCCTTCTACCATAAACATTAAAAAACTGGGCAAAAATATAAGAAGAAATTATTTTCAGAAAGTGGACATAAAGCAGCACAGGGCTATAATCCCTGAGAGAATTGAAACTCATGATGTAAACACCATAATTCTATGACTGGGAACAATTTTCTCATTGTAGCAGCAAGAGCTACAGTCTAAGCAGACAGACCACTGCAAACCAACTGATGTGAGAAGGTAGAGATCAGAATTTGGGCAGCTGTAGTAGCTGTGGGGTGACATCAGAGAGGAGACAGATAGGTAGATAAGAGGCCCTAGAAGTTTGTGTAGGAGTCCCCTGTGTATCCATGGCTTAAGGCTGGGTCATACAGCCTTAAAGTGTATAGGATGCCATTCTGGCCCTGAAGAAGACTGAACAAAGCTTCAGGAACCAATGAGATAATAGATAATATAAAATGGCCTAACATAAGTGTAACTGGAATCTCAGAAAGAGAAGATTAGTCAATATTTCATTAATACCCTGGGAAACTAATTGAGACAACAGAAGGGGCACACCTGGAGTAAGTAACTTACCCTACAGTAAGAGCATCTCCTGATAAAGCCTAAAAGGAAGCTTTGACAAGATCTGAAAGGCAAATGAAACTTGGAGGTTGAAAGGCTTTGGCTTTCAGTTTGCACCAACAAGTAAAAAGCCAAGCCTACAAAAGTTCACAGTGATCAGTCAGTAAATGAACTGCCTGCTGAACAATCAACATTGGTAGCAAGATGACATCAATACAGTTCTTTTCAGCATATTCATAATTCCAGTATTCAGAAAAAAATCACTAGCTATATAAAGAAATAAGAAACTGTGATACGTAATCAAGAAAAACCATTCAACAGGAAACTTTTTTTTAAAGTTTTTTTTTTTTATTTTGAGAGAGAGAGAGAGAGAGAAAGAGAGACAGAGACAGAGAGAGATAGAATCCCAAGCAGGCCCTGTGCTGACAGCTTCAGGGCTCAATCTCATGAACCATGAGATTGTGACCTGAGCTGAAACCAAGAGTCTGACGCTTAACCGGCTCAGCCACCCAGGTACCCCTCAAAAGGAAACTTAAAATGAGATCTCTCAGATGTCTGACTTAGCAGACAGGGATTTTAAAACAGCTTAAAAAATGTTTAAAGAATTAAAGGAAAATATATTAAAAGAATTAAGAAATATATTGCCTTAAAAAGAGAACAGAGAGGGAATTTCACAGATAAACTGAAACCATAAAAAGAAATCAAATGGAGATCATATACATGAAGAGTAACTGAAACGAAAAATTATTGAATACATTTAATGAAGATTAAGACAGTAGAAGAAAAAGTGAGTGAACTGGCAGAATAATCAATAGAAAATTCAATCTGTGAAACAGAGAAAAAAAAACTGAAGAGAACTGAACAAAGCTTCAGGGATGAATGAGATAATAGATAATATAAAATGGCCTAACATAAGTATAATTGCAATCCCAGAAAGAGAAGATATCTATCTATCTATCTATCTATATATAAAGTTCAAATACATATATCTGTATCTATCTATATATACATATCTTTTCTTTCTTTATCTATCTATATATACATATCTTCTCTTTATATATATCTTTATATTTCTTTCTATTTATTATATAATCTTTTTTTTTTTTTTTAATTTTTTTTTTTCAACGTTTTATTTATTTTTGGGACAGAGAGAGACAGAGCATGAACGGGGGAGGGCCAGAGAGAGAGGGAGACACAGAGTTGGAAACAGGCTCCAGGCTCTGAGCCATCAGCCCAGAGCCTGATGCGGGGCTCGAACTCACAGACCGCAAGATCGTGACCTGGCTGAAGTCGGATGCTTAACCGACTGCGCCACCCAGGCGCCCCTATTATATAATCTTTATATCTCTTTATATATATGTATGTATACATGTACATGTATACATATGTACATATATACATGTATATATATATATATTTGAAGGAATGATGGCCTTAAATTCCTCAAACTTTAATAAAGCCTTCAAGTTATGAATAAATCTAAAAATCTCAGCAAACTCCAGGCAGGAAAAATATAATGAAAACCACAACAAGGCACATTGTAGTCAATTATTAAAAACTGAAGTAGAAAATTTAGAAGCAGTCAAGGAAAAAAAGAAACATGCAAAGGGAGAACCATGATAAGAATACCAATGACTTCTCATCAGAGACAATGGAGGCCAGAGAAAATGGAACAATATCTTTGTAGTTATGAGAAAAAAAAGTGTCAAACAGGAATTCTATATGCAGCAAAAATATTCTTTTTTTTTTTAAATTTTTTTTTCAACGTTTATTTATTTTTGGGACAGAGAGAGACAGAGCATGAACGGGGGAGGGGCAGAGAGAGAGGGAGACACAGAATCGGAAACAGGCTCCAGGCTCTGAGCCATCAGCTCAGAGCCCGACGCGGGGCTCAAACTCACGGACCGCGAGATCGTGACCTGGCTGAAGTCGGAGGCTTAACCGACTGCGCCACCCAGGCGCCCCTGCAGCAAAAATATTCTTCAAAAAGGGGATGAAATAAGAACATGTTAATATAAACAAAAGCGGAGATAATTCTGTAGCAGAAGATCTGTGTTATATAAATCCTAGGGGATGTCCTTCAAGGTGGGGGAAATGATACCAGAAGGAAAACTTAGATCTATAGAAAGGAATGGAGAGGACTAGAAATGGTAAATGAGTGTGTGAATATAAAAGACTATGTTTATTTTTTCATAATTTACTTAAAAGGCAACTGACTGTTTAAAGCAAAAAATATTAACACTGTAGGATGTGGTTTAAATATATGTATGAGTAAAAGATGTGTAACAATCACACAGGACAGGGGGTTACTGAATATAAATTATACTTCATTAAACTTTGAAAAATAATGTTTATTTTGAGAGAGAGAGACTAGGAGAAGGGCAGAGACAGAGGGAGACACAGAATTCCAAGCAGGCTCCATGCTGCCAGTGTGGAGCCTGACATGGGGCTCGAACCCACACACCATGAGATCATGACCTGAGCTTAAGTCAAGAGTGGAAACTTAACTGAGTCACCCAGGTGCCCCATTAAAGCTAACTTTTAAAGATCAATTGTAGAAATCCCCCTTCCTTTAATGAGTCTAATGTGGAGCCTAAGGTAGGTAGAGAGTTGAACCCAGGAATACTAACAGCTAATATTTGTTGAATGCTTATGTGTTGAGCACAAGTATAAATGCTTTACAAGCATTTATTTATTTAATTCTCACAATAACTCCATGATATAAATGCAATTTGAACCCCTATTTTATAGATCAGGAAACTGAGGCAGATAGCTAATAATTGGTGGCTCTGGGAATTTGAACCCAGGTAATAGGACTCCAGTGTCAATGTCCTCAACTACTAATTGTCATGAATCAGCAAGAGGGAACAAACCAAGAATAACAGGTACATGGGGCTCATGTCCTGTGTGTTGATCATTTCATGGGACACTGACTTCACTGTATCTCCATTTTCTCCCCCCTCATTTTTATTTCTAGCACTTATAAAGCATGGGTCACTTGTAAGCCTAAGTGGCCTTTATTATTATCATTATTTTAAATTAGGTTACAGTCACCTTGCTTCTGGCTGTTATTTCATGTTTGGGGATCTCCAGAAAAGGGCCAGGCACAAAAGAGAATCAATCATGGAACTTCCTGAATTTACGAAGCTCTCTTCTGTGAGTTACACCACCTGCCACAGTCCTAGGCACATTCTCAGTGCTTAATAAATATTATTGACTTACTATAGGACATATTCTCCCACCTCTGGCCTGATTGCTAATATATTGGGGGCTAAAAGAGTGAAGGGATTTGCCAAAGGTCATGCCCTGTCGATCACTACGTCTAGAACTAGTGATTAAAAAAAGAAATTCTTGGGTTATTGCTGTTCTATACCATTAAAGCATAGGATGATACTGCTTAGAAGAATTTTAGGGTTAATACAGTTTAACCCTTTCATTTCCCAGATGAGGAAAGTGAAGATCAAATTTAAATAATATGGTCACCTCACTGGCCAGACTTAGATCCCTGGTTTTTTCACTTGTAGACCCAGAGCGCCTCCCACTTTCTCACAAGTCTCTAGGCATCAATGATACTATCCCTCATCAGCCTCTGTAACCAAAGGGGTTCATGAACCATCAAAACCTAAATAAACCAGCGCTTGGAACTATCAATTGTCCTCAATATCACAAGCCATATGGAGCACCCTGATGGGAAAACTGTGCTCTCCTCCAAACAACAGAGACCTGAGCCCTACAGGGAATATTCCTGACTTGGAAAATCATCTGAACCCATCTCTGTTCATTACTCTGGGAGAAGCACTTGGGACTGTATTTGCTTATCTATAAATTAGGGATAATGTCCCTGCCTTCCTGGACCACTGGGCCGATTAATCAGCCAATACAGCTTGTAGAGTCTGAAAGCTTTGCAGTGATGCTGAATATTGCTTTTAGTTGGTGGTAACCCTAACATTTATCACCACTTACATTTTGTTCTTAAATCAAAAAGGGACATTTTCACCACTGGGGGAATGTCTGTGCACTTTAGTAAATATGAGAAGTTATTGTGTGGTGAGATGCATCATTCTTTGCCATTATTATTTTTTGAGCTGCTGTATGTAGAACACCAAATAATAGAGATTTCTCAGTGTAATCAGGTACTGTTATTGATTTTTCAATAACTTCTCAGTAAAACACCACAACAACAGGCACTGGAACTTTTGAAATATGCTCATTATTTAAATTAACTTGCTTTGCTGCATTTGGGTCATCTTTTTCTCATTACCTGATGCCATGGCTCATCATAATCCATAACATCTCTCTTCAAGAGGTGGATTTAAAAAACTCATTGTTGCTAGAAGCTGGTAGGGGCTTTAGAGGTAAAACCTCATCCCTGTCCATGGAATACTCATCACTAATCTCACTTTGTAGATAGAGAAACTGAGGCAATGTGTGAAGGAACAGAGAGGGTGGCAGCAGAGCTGGGACTGTAATTGTGACTCCAACCTTCTAGTCTAGGGACCCCTTCAGAGGCATCTAAAGCAGAGGGGTCAAGAGTTCCCAAATCAGAGGAGGGGGGTGCAGTAGATTCATGCTAGGTGATGTGGAAGAGGGTGGGCATCAACTCCTAGTGGTCTTGAACATGAAAGGTTTTGGGGGACTGAGGCAGGATGTGTGGGACCGTATTCTAAATTCTCTTCTGTTTCTGGTAGGCAAGGCCTGCCAACACCAGGGAGCTGACTTCAGACCACTCACAGCAAAGCAGGCCGGCCAACCTGTTTGGAATGTTAAGAGGCCATGCTGTCTGTAGCTGTCTTCCAGAGGGTCTGCTCCGCCTTAACAAAGACATGCCAGCAGTTGGACTGGAAAGTGGAGGAGGCACTGACATCCCCTCAGGCTTCCTCTTGGGGTGGCTGTGAACACAGGTATGCAAGGGAGCTCTGTAAGCTCCAAAGACCATACAAACCAGAGGGTCCATCATGACTCCTGTTAGTCTTCTTACACATGGTATAGGAATTGAGTCCTATCTGCCTGCCACCAGGTAGCTGTGTGGCCTTGAGAAAGCCATTTAAAATGGCTGGCCGCAGTGTTCTCATCTGTAAAATGGAAACTTGGCTGGACCAGATAGCTAACGTCCTTTCCCACTCAGACATTCTGGCTCAGGAATGGCACCATGAGAGGAACACAGGGAACAAGGTTTCCTGTTTTAGTGTAAGAAAAAAACCAAACAAACAGTGGCAGAGGAGGGACCTAGAAGATGCGGCAGAAAGGATTTCTGAAAGGGACAGGAGTGGGACCGGACAGCTCTGGTCCAACGAGAAGTAGAGAGAGGGAAGGACTTAGGCATGAGCCTCTGCACATGCTCCTGTCCTTGTATGAAGTACAAATGGCTTAAGTAGTTTAAGGTTCCCCATTTTGGTTTCAGGTTCCATGACATTTAAGATCACTTTAGGAAAAAAGAGACATAAAGACACAGAACAAATTAGAAAGTGAGGGGAAGAAGAGGGCCAAGTCCAAGGAAATGAAAGGGAAGAGAGAAGCAGGGTGTGGAGAGGCAAGAAGGCCCGCTACCAGCAAGGGCTACCAGCTGGTGCAAAGAGGAAGAGAATGGAAGAGGGAAAAAGATACAGACGCCAGGCAGTTCAGGCCCTTCAAGTTACAGGTAGAACAGAAACCCAGACAGAACTGACCTGCCCAAGGTCCCCGAGCTAGGTGGGGTGAAGGCAGGGCTGGAATCTGAGTCTTCAGGCTTGAGATCTCCCACATCACCTGCAACATGCTGGCACTTCATGGGATTGTCACATTAACCAGGAGAAAGGGAGGTCGGGGAAGATGATGACAAAGGAAAGAGTGGGGGGGGGGGTTGGGGAGAGAACAAGGTAGATTTGAGCCTCTGCTCGGACTCACGGATCTTCTCTGGGACTCAGTATTCAAAATCTGTAAATTTCAAGAGGCTGACTTAATTTGCAAGTATCAGCTCTAGACAGACTTTCCTTCTTCAAATCTGGGATTGTGAGGTATTCTTAAATCCAGTGAGGGAGCTTTTGCTGGGACCATCTCTGGTACCTGAGCCCTCCTCCTCCCTAGCACAGTGCAGGTATCCCCCTGGGAACACTGTCCTGGGTGCTGTAAAGGTGACTGCCAATCCACTGTGGCTCAACTTACCGAAGAACAAATTTCAGGCAGGATGGCATAACTGCTTTTGAACCATCAAAGTGTAAAAACACTCAGAAAAGTTGTTTTTAGCAGCTCTAATATGCCCCCAATGGGTCTGATTAACTGGCAGTGTTTGCTAATCAGTGTGGCCAATTTCACAGTTACTAATCCCCAGGAGGGGAGAACTCATTCTGGGGGAAAACTGCATTATAGAATGAGTGTGGTTCACCTGGGTTCTTGGGCACTCAGGTGAGTTTTTAACTTTTGCAGCAGGAAGTTTTAAGTCAAGAATCCACTCTATCAATAGCAATAAAAGCAGCATGTTAAGCGGGTTGGCTGCTCTGGTCTGATTCTGACCCTAGCTTTGCTACTGGCTAGCTGTGTCCAGGGTGGGTTAATGAAGCTCGCTGGAATCAAGATCTGCCATTCATTCTGATACTCTTTGAGGAGATTTTCAAGGCACTTTGCTGTGTCTCTGCGGTGCTGTCTTTTGAATGTTTCCAGTGGAGAGGAACGAGTAGAGTCTGTTTAGAAAACTGCCTTACTGGCCTGACATCCAGGACTCAATGTAGTTTGCTCCGTGCTGACTTCCTCACCTGGTTCTCACTACTTCCTCCTCTGTGGCTGCCTGGTCCACATGCATGGACCCATGTGCTGGCCTGCGTTGGTAACCCAAATGAAGTTTTCACCCCAAATGTCCTTTCATCTCCATCCCTCTCTCTTCTACCAAAACCTTAAGGCTCATTTTGATTACTGTTTCCTTCATAAAACTTTTCGGGACTGCCACAGTCCCTGGAAAACTCACCCCTTGAATCTACTTCATTATCATACATAATGCCTCTCTGGTATTTTTTGGTCTCATGTTGCTATTTAACTCTTAAATATTCCTGGCCATTTATTTATTTATTTTTATTTAAAATTAAAAAAAAATGTTTATTTATTTTTGAGAGAGAGAGAGGGAGAGAGAGAGAACAGAGTGTGAGCAGGGGAGGGGCAGAGAGAGAGGGAGACAGAGAATCTGAAGCAGGCTCCAGGCTCTGATGAGCTGATGCAGGGCTTGAACTCACGGACAGTGAGATCATGGTCTGAGCCAAAGTCGGACACTTAACTGACTGAGCCACCCAGGCTCCCCTATTTATATATTTATTTTTAAATATTTACTTTTAAATATTTATTTTTTGAGAGAAACAGTACGAGCAGGGGAGGGGCAGGGGGGTGCAGAGGATCTGAATCTGGCCCTGTGCTGATAGCAGAGAGTCCGATGTGGGGCTTAAACTCACAAACTGCAAGATCATGGCCTGAGCTGAAGTCAGATGCTTAACCGACTAAGCCATCCAGGCACCCTTAAATATTCTTTACTGTTTAAAGTATATATGTTGTCTTGATAGTGATTTTGTCATGTACTTCTATTTTATGTGCCTCATGTAATATAATGTGATGTGATATAATTTAATGCAACCACTACCATTTAACTGAGCACTTTGTATGCATTAACTCATTCAGTTGTTCTAACAACATATGAAATAGGTTCTGCTATTATTTCCATTTTACAGATGAGGAAGCTAAGGCACAGAGAGGCTTAGTAACTTCCTTAAGGTTACAGAGTAAGTTAATGCAAAAGCCAGGCAGTCTGACTTATATTCAGAACCACTATGTCTTGTCTCTCCTGGTACCTTTGATATGGTATCCAATCAACAGATACTTGTTGGCTGATTGGTGTTGATTTGTTTTCTGAAAACAGTTCTAATGTGAGCAAGAAAAAAATAGGAAGAAAGGGTTTGACTCCTCTCCATACATGGTCCTTACTATTCTTTCTCACTTCTCAATTAGGAAGCAAACCCTTGTTTAATACCCAATTGTTTTCTATTCCATGTGATTCCAGAAATGACACTTTTAACTGAGAAAGAGCTAATCTTACAAAAAATCATACCATAGGGAAAGCATGCCCCATAAAAAGTCTCTAAAGCATTCAAGTATCTTAACAGATGGGGATAGTATCCTCTTTATCTTTGTGTCTTTAGGGCCTTACTTAGTGCTTGGCTTACAGAAAGTGCTCAATAAATGTTCATGGTGAATGGATACTGTTTTCCAAGGCTGGTCTTGCATGGAGGTCACTGTTCAATCCTCTCCATCAAGTCCAGTTGGCTGCTGAGAGTTTTTGCCAAAGACCTCAAAAATCAAAAAACCACTTTCTCTCCTCCATCTCTCTGTCTGCTCCCTTTATTCAATCTACTCCTGAAAGTTCTTCTCCAGCAGGGCATATGATATTACATGGAAAGGAGGAAATTACCACAGACAAATGAACTTTTATATACATTGCAAATATTTAATCATAACCCTCCATGTTATTGTTCACATTCATTGTATAACGTTTATTGTTCCATATGGCCTATCCTTTGGTACAATATGCATGCCTCACAGTAATCCTGCTGTGGGTAAGTGAGGCCTCACAAGTAGTGGCAAGTGATTTTCTTAATTGTGGAAGTCTTGATGAAACAAAATGGACAAATATTTTGATTACACAGAATTTCACTGAAAGAGTCAACTAATTTTTACATCCATAGTGAAGTCAACTCTGAAAACTTACAGCCTTACTGTTTATAACTCTAGGGCCACAGTTATTCTCCTTACTTTTAATAATTTTCTAGAATGCTCCTTCTTACTTACCCTTCAGGATCTATCTCAAATGCTACCTCCTCCAAGAAGTCTTCCTGATTCTTTATCCCCACTCCCAAAAGTATAGAACCCCCAAAGCATACATGTCACAGAATTGATCACATCTTAAGCGTTTTTTTTTTTTTTTTCCTGAGGCAGGGGGAGAGCACTCTCCAATTTTTGTTCCATACCATCATTTCTTTGAACATCTTTTCTTCTACATTTCAGTCTCTTTGAGAACATACTTGGCATTGGAATCATTTCTGCATATGCTGTAATGGCTAGCAAAATCTTATATCAAATGTGCACTCAGTAGGTTTTGTTGAACAAATTAATATATGACTTGTAGACTCACAATCATCTCTCTCATTCCATAATCTGTGATCTTAAGATTTCAGTGACATTTAATACACATATGGACATTTAAAAAATAATAATAACTTTTTGGATTTAGAGTTACATATTCCACAAATCATCCAACTTACCTGTTACAAGAAATAACACATTATCTACATATCACCTATGTGTATGTCCACATATCACACAGCTGTCATGAGGATAAAATAAGATAGAAGAACAAACACCCTTTGGAAATGCTAAATAAGCTCACAAATGGGAGGCCTTTTAGCATTAGCATCATTTAAGGAGCCTGTTAGTTCTTAGTAACTGCTGTGTGTAGCACTGGCCGTGAGACACCTGCACAATGCCAGCCATTCATTCTACAAAGACTTATCTGGCATTGCAGATGCTGAGGATACAGCAGTGAATAAAACAAACAAAAGTTGTCCTCATGGAGGTTATATTCTCATGAGGCAAGGGGCAGTAAGTAAATAGTGTGACAGATGGTGACAAGTGATGTGGGAAAAATAAGGCAGGTAAGGGGCACAGGAAATGTAAGGTTGCTAACATGGGTGGGGACAGCAGGCATTCAGGTAAGATGACATTTCTGCAGAGACTGGAGGTGGTGAGCAGGCCAGACCAGCAGAGGGATGGGTGAAGGGCATTCTGGACACAAGGAACATCAAACCCAAAGGCCCCATAATGGTAGTGGGTTTGGAATGTTGGTGGCACGGCAGGAGGTCACTGAGGCTGGCAAGGAGGGACAGAAGGGAAGGGTGCAGGGAGATGAGGTTAGAGGGGGAGAGGGGTGAGACCATGTAGGCCTCTGTGGGACTCTGACTCTCACTCAGTGAGTTAGGGGAGACTTGGAGGTTTCTGAGCAAAGTGGTGACATGTTTTGTTTTTTGGGGCTTTTTTGTTTTGTTGTTGTTGTTGTTTTTTTTTTTTTACAAGGACTTGCATTTTAAGAAGACGCTGTTGGCTACAGTGTTAAGACTAAGCTGTGGCAAAGGGCAGAGATGGAAACAGAGAATCCAGTTAGAAAGCTATTATAATAATCCAGTCAAGAGGTGTCAGTGGCTGGCATTGGAGGTGGTAAGAAACAGTGAGTTTCTTGAGGGGATGGCTGATAGGATTTCCTGAGGGACTGGATACAAAGGGTGAGAGGAAGAAATAAGTCCAAGATTTTTTGCCTGAGTAACTGGAAGGATGAGGTTGACATTTACCAAGACAGGAAAGACTTTGGGACGATTGGAAGTTCTGTTATGGATGTGGTAAGTTCAAGATGCTTAGACATCCAATTAAAGGAATGGAGTGGGCAGGTAGGCATATAAGTCTGGAGTTTAGAGGAGAAGTCTGAGCTGGTGATATATAGTTATTAGAAGACATATAAGTGATAGTTAATGCCATGAGGCTGGAAATGAAAACCTGGAACCAACTGTCCCTGAGATAGAGAAGAGGTCTGAGGATTAAGCCTGTAGCTCTCCAATGTTAAAAAGATGAGAAATCAGCAAGTCATTCTGATAAGGAAAAGCAAATGAACTGAGAAAGAATGGTGTTCCAGTAGCCAAGTGATGACAAGTGATGATCAGCTGTATTCAATGCTGCAGCTAGGTCAAGTACAATGGCACCAGAGAACTGACCATGCTATTCAGTAATGTGGAAATAACTAGTGGTCTTGACAAGAGATGTTTTATTGCAGTAATGGAGGAGACAGCCTGGCTGGTGTGGATTTAAGAGAGATCAAGAAGACAAGAATTGGAATCAACAGACAGAGGCAACTCTTTGGAGAAGATCTGCTGAAGTGTAAAAGAAGACGCCCAAAAGTTCTAAGAAATGGAAGAAGGAGGTATTTGTCTAGGTTTGTAGTGGTAGGAGATATTGCTGACATTTTCCTGGATGATATCAACCAAACTAGCATGGGCACTTATTCACCTTGGTCTACACATTTTATTATTTAAACGTCACATAGATACTTTTCCAGTGAGAAAGGGTAACAGGCTGGATTAGCCCTTTCTTTAAGCTCCAAAAAGAGCTACTTTGTTTTTATTGGTGACCTATGGAAAACAAGACACAGGTGTTAGCCCTATGCATAAGCCTGAAGCCACCTGCAAGCCTGCCCACAACTGCAAAACCATCTCAGTGTGATCATCTTTAATGACAAAGACAATCTTACTGGATTACATAGCAGGTAATATGAGGGCCTTATATTTGAGGTATCATATCATGTCCTCCTCTTCTTGATGACAGAATTCCAAGGAATTCCAAGGAATTTTCTGACCATCACAATACAGTTCTACCATGAATTAAATGCATATGGAGACGGGACACCTTCTTTAGGAAGCTTCTTCTATAATGGAATCCTAGCTACTATATCTAATCTAATTTTCCTTTTTAATGCACTGAAGTATGAGTGACTCTCAACCATATGCATCTCTAATTAAGAATTTCTGTACTGGAGTTATTATTGTAATTACTTCTGTTAATAACAGTCTCCTCAATTTCTTTGTGTTATATTGTACTATTCATTCACAATTATTCACCCAAACTTCTCTATAGGTACAGTATACTTCTGTGTCACATTATCTTTGGGACAAAGATAGCACTGTGACTTGCTTTGGCCCCTAGAATGTGAGCAGCCATGATATAAGTCATATTTGAGCAAAAACCTAAAATATGCATGTGTGGTTTAGCTAATTGCCCCCTTTGTGAGCATCTGCCCTCTCTGCCATGAGAAAAACATGGCCTACCGGCTGGATGCTTCTTCAACCTGTGCTCTGGAATGAAGTAGCATACAGAACCCGGTCAAACCCAGAGCCTAGCTGAGCCCAGAAAAACTGCAACTGATCAACATCCTCATGTAACATGACCAGGTATAAATGTTTCTGGTTTTAAGTCACTGAGACTTTGGGATTGTTTGTTCCTACAGCAAAAGCTGACTGATATACTCTTATTAGACTGTCAAATTCCTAAGTGAAATAAACGTATTTATTCTTTATGATATGTCCTCATACTGAGAACAATGCTCTGAAATTGTGGGCTCCTAATAAGCACATACATAAGAGGGTAAGATTTTTTATGTCCAAAGTTTGGAATCAGTTCATAATTCCTGTCACTGACACACTGACTGCACCATCATATTAATCTCCTTAAAATCATGTTCAGAATTATTCTCATCCTCCTTCTCATTCCTTGATTTTGATCTATTGAGTTATGCCTGATTGATGAAGAAAACCCAAAGAATTTAGGTTTCACAGAGAGGAAATTGGATCTTGGCCATCATATACAGTTGACCTTTGAATAACACAAGTTTGAACTGTGTGGGTCCACTTACACACAGACTGTTCCAATAAATATAGAACAGTACTATAAATGTATTTTTTTCATATGATTTTTTTTAATTTTGTATTTAAAAAAAGGTGTTTTTTTTTTTTTTTTAGAGAGAATGTGAGTAAGGGAGGGGACAGAAGGAGAGAGAGAGAATCTTTTTTTAAATTTTTTTATTTTTTAAAATTTACATCCAAATTAGTTAGCATATAGTGAAACAATGATTTCGGGAGTAGATTCCTTAATGCCCCTTACCCATTTAGCCCACTCCCCCTCCCACAACCCCTCCAGCAACCCTCAGTTTGTTCTCCATATTTACAAGTCTCTTCTGTTTTGTCCCTCTCCCTGTTTTTATATTAGTTTTGTTTCCCTTCCCCTATGTTCATCTGTTTTGTCTCTTAAAGTCCTCATATGAGTGAAGTCATATGATTTTTGTCTTTCTCTGACTAATTTTGCTTAGCATAATACCCTTCAGTTCCATCCATGTAGTTGCAAATGGCAAGATTTCATTCTTTTTGATTGCTGAGTAATACTCCATTGTATATATATACCACATCTTCTTTATTCATTCATCCATCAATGGACATTTGGGCTCTTTCCATACTTTGGCTATTGCTGATAGTGCTTCTATAAACATGGGGGCGCATGTGTCCCTTTGAAATAGCACACCTGTATCCGTGGATAAATGCCTAGTAGTACAATTGCTGGGTTGTAGGGTAGTTCTATTTTTAGTTTTTTGAGGAACCTCTATACTGTTTTCCAGAGTGGCTGCATCAGTTTGCATTCCGACCAGCAGTGCAAAAGAGATCCTCTTTCTCCGCATCCTCGCCAACATCTGTTGTTGTCTGAGTTGTTAATGTTAGCCATTCTGACAGGTGTCAGGTGGTATCTCATTGTGGTTTTATTTGTATTTCCCTGATGATGAGTGATGTTGAGCATTTTTTCATGTGTCGGTTGGCCATCTGGATGTCTTCCTTGGAGAAGTGTTTATTCATGTCTTTTGCCCATTTCTTCACTGGATTATTTGTTTTTTGGGTGTTGAATTATGTCATTTGCAAATATCTTATCCCATTCTGTCTGTTGCCTTTTAGTTTTGCTGATTGTTTCCTTACTGTGCAGAAGCTTTTTATTTTGATGAGGTACCAGTAGTTCACTTTTGCTTTTGTTTCCCTTGCCTCCAGAGATGTGTTGAGTAAGAAGTTGCTGTGGCCAAGATCAAAGAGGTTTTTGACTGCATTCTCCTTGACGATTTTGATGGCTTCCTGACTTACATTGAGGTCTTTTATCCATTTTGAGTTTATTTTTGCGTATGGTGTAAGAAAGTGGTCCAGGTTCATTCTTCTGCATGTCACTATCCAGTTTTCCCAGCACAACTTGCTGAAGAGACTGTCTTTATTCCATTGGATATTCTTTCCTGCTTTGTCAAAGATTAGTTGGCCATATGTTTGTGGGTCCATTTCTGGGTTCTCTATTCTGTTCCATTGATCTGAGTGTCTGTTCTTGTGCCAGTACCATATTGTCTTGATGATTACACCTTTGTAGTATAGCTTGAAGTCTGGGATTGTGATGCCTCCTGCTTTGGTTTTCTTTTTCAAGATCGCTTTGGATATTCAGGGTCTTTTCTGGTTCCATACAAATTTTAGGATCATTTGTTCTAGCTCTGTGAAGAATGCTGGTGTTACTTTGATAGGGATTGCATTGAACATGTAGATTGCTTTGGGTAGTATCGACATTTTAACAATATTTGTTCTTCCTCTCCAGGAGCATGGAATCTTTTTCCATTTTTTTGTGTCTTCTTCAATTTCTTTCATAATCTTTCTATAGTTTTCAGTGTATAGATTTTTCACCTCTTTGGTTAGATTTATTCCTAAGTATTTTATGGTTTTTTGTGCAACTGTAAATGGGATCGATTCCTTGATTTCTCTTTCTGTCACTTCATTGTTGGTGTATAGGAATGCAACCAATTTCTGTGCATTGATTTTATATCCTGGAACTTTGCTGAATTCATGAATCAGTCCTAGCAGTTTTTTGGTGGAATCTTTTGGGTTTTCCATATAGAGTATCATGTCATCTGCGAAGAGTGAAAGTTTGACCTCCTCCTGGCCGATTTGGATGCCTTTTATTGCTTTGTGTTGTCTGATTGCAGAGGCTAAGACTTCCGATACTATGTTGAATAACAATGGCTAGAGTGGACATCCCTGTCTTGTTCCTGACCTTAGGGGGAAAGCTCTCCGTTTTTCCCCATTGAGGATGATATTAGTGTTGGGTCGTTCATATATGGCTTTTATGATCTCGAGGTATGCTCCTTCTATCCCTACTTTCTTGAGGGTTTTTATCAAGAAAGGATGCTGTATTTTGTCAAATGCTTTCTCTGCATCTATTGAGAGGATCATATGGTTCTTGTCCTTTCTTTTATTGATGTGATAAATCACGTTAATTGTTTTTGCAGATATTGAACCAGCCCTGCATCTCAATCTCCACTTGGTCATGATGAATAATTTTTTTAATGTATTGTTGGATCCAGTTGGCTAATATCTTGTTGAGGATTTTTGCATCCATGTTCATCAGGGAAATTGGTCTATAGTTCTCCTTTTTAGTGGGGTCTCTGTCTGGTTTTGGAATCAAGGTAATGCTGGCTTCATAGAAAGAGTTTGGAAGTTTTCCTTCCATTCCTAATTTTTGGAACACTTTCAAAAGAATAGGTGTTAACTCTTTCTTAAATGTTTGGTAGAATTCCCCTGGAAAGCCATCTGGCCCTGGACTCTTGTTTTTTTGGCAGATTTTTGATTACTAATTCAATTTCCTTAATGGTTATGGGTCTGTTCAAATTTTCTCTTTCTTCCTGTTTCAGTTTTGGTAGTGTATATGTTTCTAGGAATTTGTCCATTTCTTCCAGATTGCCCATTTTGTTGGCATGTAATCATTTGCAAATATCTTCTTATTTGTTCTCTTATTAATATTCTCTTATTATTATTATATTATAATATATTATATATAATATATATTATATATATAATATATAATAATATATATAATATATAATATATATAATATATAATAATATATATTATATATAATATATTAAATATAATATAATAATATATAATATATATTATAATATTATTATTATAATATAATTAATATTATAATATTATTATATCTCTTAATAATATTCTCTTATTATTGTTTTTTATTTCTGTTGTGTTGGTTGTGATCTCTCTCCTTACATTCTTGATTTTATTTATTTGGGTCCTTTCCTTTTTCTTTTTGATCAAACTGGCTAGTGGTTTATCAACTTTGTTAATTCTTTCAAAGAACCAGCTTCTGGTTTCATTGATCTGTTCTACTGTTTTTTTGGTTTCGATAGCATTAATTTCTGCTCTAATCTTTATTATTTCCTGTATTCTGCTGGTTTGGGGTTTTATTTGCTGTTCTTTTTCCAGCTCCTTAAGGTGTAAGGTTAGGTTGTATATCTAAGATCTCTCTTCCTTCTTTAGGAAGGCCTGGATTGCTATATACTTTCCTCTTATGACTGCCTTTGCTGCATCCCAGAGGTTTTGGATTGTGGTGTTATCATTTTCATTGACTTCCAGATACTTTTTAATTTCCTCTTTAACTGCTTGGTTAGCCCATTCATTCTTTAGTAGGATTTTCTTCAGTCTCCAAGTATTTGTTACCTTTCCAAATTTTTTCTTGTGGTTGATTTCGAGTTTCATAGCGTTGTTATCTGAAAATATGCACAGTATGATCTCGATCTTTTTGTACTTGCTGAGGGCTGGTTTGTGTCCCAGTATATGGTCTATTCTGGAGAATGTTCCATGTGTACTGGAGAAGAATGTATATTCTGCTGCTTTAGGATGAAATGTTCTGAATATATCTGTTAAGTCCATCTGGCCCAGTGTGTCATTCAAGGCCATTGTTTCCTTGTTGATTTTTTGATCAGATGATCTGTCCATTGCTGTGAGTGGGGTGTTGAAGTCTCCTACTATTATGGTATTTCTATTGATGAGTTTCTTTATGTTTGTGATTAATTGACTTATATATTAGGATGCTATCACATTTGGCAGACAAATGTTTCAATTGTTAGGTCTTCTTGGTCTATAGACCCCTTGATTATGATATAATGCCCTTCTGCATCTCTTGATACAGTCTTTATTTTAAAGTCTAGATTATCTGATATAAGTATGGCTACACCAGCTTTCTTTTGTTGACCATTAGCATGATAGATGGTTCTCCATCCCCTTATTTTCAATCTGAAGGTGTCTTTAGGTCTAAAGTGGGTCCCTTGTAACCAGCATATAGATGGATCTTGTTTTCTTATCCATTCTGTTACTGTATGTCTTTTGATTGGAGCATTGAGTCCATTGACGTTTAGAGTGAGTATTGAAAGATATGAATTTATTGCCATCATGATGCTTGTAGAGTTGGAGTTTCTGGTGGTGTTCTCTGGTCCTTTCTAATCTTTTGTTGCTTTGGGTATTTATTTATTTATTTATTTATTTATATTTTTTCATCTTTTCTCCCCTCAGAGAGTCACCCTTAAAATTTCTTGCAGGGCTGGTTTAGTGGTCACAAACTCCTTTAATTTTTGTTTGTCTGGGAAACTTTTTATCTCTCCTTCTATTTTGAATGACAGCCTTGCTGGCTGCATATTTTTCTGATTCAGCATACTGCCATTCCTTTCTGGCCTGCCAAGTTTCTGTGGATAGGTCTGCTGCAAACCTGATCTGTCTTCCCTTGTATGTGAGGGACTTTTTTTTCCCTTCCTGCTTTCATGATTCTAGAGAGAGTATCTTTTTTTTTTAAATTTTTTAAATGTTTATTTATTTTTGACAGAGAGAGAGAGAGAGAGACAGAGCATGAGTGGGGGAGGGGAAGAGAGAGAGGGAGACACAAAATCCGAAGCAGGCTCCAGGCTCTGAGCTGTCAGCAAAAAGCCCAATGCAGGGCTCAAACTCACAGACTGCGAGATCATGACCTGAGCCAAAGTCAGATGCTCATCCGACTGAGCCACCCAGGCGCCCCTAGAGAGAGTATCTTAAGTAGGCTCCACGCTCAGTGAGGAATGCAACTCAGGGCTTGATCCCATGACTCTGGGATCATGACCTGAGCCAAAATCAAGAGTCAGATGTTCAACCAACTGAGCCACTCAGGTGCCCCTCCATATGATTTTTTTTTAACTTTATTTATTTATTTTTTGAGAGAGAAATACAGCATGAGTGGGGGAAGGGCAGAGAGAGAGGGAGAGAGACGATCTCAAGTAGGCTCCACAGTGTCAGTGCAGAGCCCAATGCAGGGCTCGAACCACTGAGCAATGAAATCATGATCTGAGCCGAAATCAAGAGTCAGATACTTAACTGGCGAGCCACCCAGGTGCCCCCATATGACTTTCTTAATAACAGTTTATTTTCCCTAGCTTATTTCATTGTATGATACAGTTTATAATATATATAACATACAAAACATGTGTTAACTGTGTATGTTATCAAAAGACTTCCGGTCAACAGGTTATTAGCAGTGAAGTTTTGGGGGGAGTCAAAAGTTTTATGTGGATTTTCAACTGCACAAGGTAAGTGTCAGCACACCTAACCTGCACATTGTTCAAGAGTCAACTGGATACTATTTCCATTCCTAGATACCCTATAATGGTTAAGTAGAAAGACTCTGCTCTAAACGTGCTTATGTGGCTTAGCTCCATGTTCACTTTTGAATTTAAGACAGGCCACAAACTTTACTTAGGAGGTCCCACTGCAAAGAAAATAGTCTAACTCTTACCTTCAATTATCCAGTAAATTCCTCTACCTTTTACCGAGACCACTGTAGGCATTGTGCAGGAATCAGAGATAATATAAGGAAGAATTCTGGGCTTCCAGGGCTTAGAATGTAATTCAAGGGATCAAGTATACGTGTAAAAGTCTAAGACAATCAAGAGTTATACACTAGTTAATCCTTTACAAGAAGTTGTATGTATGGTGGGAAAGAGAGCTGGTTTGGAAATCAGGACATCTGGTTCTAGTCTTGCTCTGTTGCTGGCTACTTAAGTTACTTTGGGAAGATCTTTTCACTCTTCTGTGCATGTACAGAAAGAATTGAACAGGTTACAATAAGGTCCTTCACACTTGTATGGTAAAGGTTGTGTTCAGAGGACCTCTTTGTTTTCCTGTCCCCTGCTCCCACCTCTAAGCTAGTCTGATTTCAGCCCAGTCCTAGGGACCTCCTTTACCTTGAGTTATGGGCCAGATGATGGAGCTGACTTGAGAGGGAAAAATCTCAGCACACAAGTCCACAATTGTGCTCAGATCCCACCAACTCATCAAGGAGGAGTGGAAAGAGGAGCTCTTGGAAAGCTCACTTAACCCCAAGGAACAACTTGGGCTGGGCTTTGCTGGAGCAAAGCTGGGTGCCCAAAGCTGCTGTGTTAGTTGCCTGGGGCTCATCCAGGGTGGGATAGGCTTCTGGAGGAAGAGCTTGAAGAGGAGCTGTCCAGGTGACTGCTATCCAGATACACAATAGACAATATCTCTCTGAAGCCCTTTTGCTTGATTCAGAGAGCTAAACACCCTCCACCCTCTGGCAAAACCAGTTCTACAAAGACAGGTAGCCTGTCCATAAATAGGGCTTCTGAAACCGGAAATGTCCCATTTGACATGAAAGAAGGAAAGGGTTGAGAGAAATGGCAAACAGAACTTTTTTGAACATCCACTGATGCTTTTCAGATTGTTCTTTGGAAAAATACAGAAAGTAGAGATAATCTCATAGGCTAAAATACCTTGCGAGCCTTGCGGATTAGCCTTCTCTGCTCACCTGGCTCCTTTGCTGAAAATGTATTTTAATTACCAGCCCAGGGCCTTGAGGGGATTGCTCAGATGGCCAAGGGATTGCTTTCTCTGTTGTAGGCTGTCTTCATTTGGCTGCGTGACTGCTGTGGATTTTTTCCAGGTGTTTACAGGAGCTGGGACCACAGTGTGTCTTAATGGACTCATATCAGAGTTAGGTTCTTTAAAGCAAAGGAATTCATTTAAGAAAAGCCCCCTCCATTTATATGAAATCAGTTTTCTTTGCAAAGTGCTCCGGGCAATTCAGCAAAAGAAAGCAGAGGGTGGTGACAAGATAACACTGTAAACAAGAATAATGGCTTTACTTACTTGGGACTCCAGATACCAGCCGCAAGGGGCGCAGCACGCGGAATGCCCTCAGTGCCTTCACATCAAATCCAGCTCCTTTACCTCCTAGAGCATTTGCCCCGTCAGCTTTGGTGGCTTGTTCTAAAATTGCACTAAAAAGCCTAGAAGAGAAGAAGAGGAGAAGGAGCTGTCAGACTCTGAATTCTCTGAAGGAAGCCTGGGACAGCAGAGTTCGCAGGTGCCTCCAGCCTGGGAACCAGTGCCAAGGTGTGTGGGGGGAAGGGACTGTGACCATCATAAGATGACATTCCCTCAGTGTGGGTATCACCCAAGGGACATATCCACTGCCTAGAAAGGTCTGAGTGGGGATAGGCAGGCCATTTGTAGTCATAAAGTTGTGCATGAACACAAATGGCTTTGTATAAGCTAGGTGGCCTGCATAGAAGTGTAAAGCCACTAAAGTTTGCAGTAGTGCCTCTGTCCCTTTGTGGTGTCCTCTCCCCACTCCAGGATTCATAAAGCCGGCCCTCATGTGGCCAGGAACCGCATCCTCTTTCCTCCCCACTTACTTTCTTACTCCTAACAATTCCCTTTTGATTTAAACTGGGCACAAATAAATGATAGCATAGAAACTGGCTTTGTGCTGCGGATATAAGGATGGGAAACAGACCACTGGCTTTAGTAACGTGCAGACCACTTAGACTTTGAAACATCTGTTTGGTGGAGTGATGGGGACAATGCCTAATAGATATGGGTTCAAGAGAAGACAGCAAGAAAAGTTTGAGACAGCTCTAACACAACTATAATGCAAGCCACAAATTTGAGCCATATATGTAATTGAAACTTTCTAGATTAGTGCTGAGTGGCCATGTGGCTGGTGGCTACAGTATGGACAACCCTTCTGACGAGCTTTGCTGTCAAAGGTGGTAGAAGAAAAAAGATGGTTACAGGAGAGGGTGTGGAATCAAGAGAGTTGTGTTTGCTTTAATTTTTTAAAAATGTTTATTTACTTTTGAGAGAAACAGAGAGAGAGACAGAGGCATGAGCAGAGGAGGGGCAGAGATGGAGACACAGAATCCGAAGCAGGCTCCAGGCTCTGAGCTGTCAGCACAGAGCCTGATGTGGGGCTGCAACTCACAAATCGTGAGATCATGACCTGAACCGAAGTCGCACGCTCAACCGACTGAGCCACCCAGGTGCCCCAAGTAGTGTTTGCTTTTAAATGGGAGATACAGCAACATTTTTATATGTGATGGGAGTTATGTAACAGAGACAGGTGATCTGGCAATGCAGAAGTGAGGGAATAATTACTGGAAGGATTGATACCCTTCAGTAGGCAGGAAGGTATCTCATGTACCCTGAGGGGTATTGGCCCTAGATAGGAGAAGGGATGGTTTATCATGGTTCTAGTAGGAGGGCACATTATAGCGGTACAGATGTTATCCTGATTGCACCTGTTTTTTCAGGGAAACAGGGAGCAAGGTCATCAGCTGAAAATGCAAATGAGGAGTGGGTACTGGAAGTTTGAAGGGTGAGGCAAAGGTATAAAAGAATCACCAAAGATAGCAAAGAGTGAATGAGGAAGGCACATGTAGTAGGATTGCCAGATATCATCAAGGACCTATTTGAAGTTGGTGGTCATGAATGTAAAGTGAAACCCATCAGCTCAGCTTTAAGTTTCTCTACCCCTTTCAATGGCATAGCTTCAGGTACCAGATGGATCTCCATCTAGTTGTATTTGATTGTGGTTGGTGTTTTTCCAAATGAGCAAGGTAGATGAATAGAAAAATGAGGAAGTTGACTGTACATGGTAGTGAGAGATTATGATGGGCTGGGCATTTAAGCTGGTTAAAAGGAGGACTGGACACAATGGGCGGAGGAACAGAGAGAATGGGACAGGGTGAATGGATTGTCAGAGTCAAAGTGCAAGAGGGAATAAGCTGGAAATATGGGTGGTATTGTTTACAGAGTGGGATGTTTGGTTTGACGTTATGGGGGAGGGCTCAGTTATTACTTATGGCAGGGATAGTGGCTATAACCATGGGAGTGTGCAGCTGGAGTCAGGATGGAGTCAGGGTCGCTGGGTGGGGAAGATATCAAGGAACCAAGAAGCTACTGGAAGGGACAGTAGCAATACTAAGTTTAGAGAGAATGGGAATGAACCAAGAGCTCATGTCTTCAAGGAATAGAGTCCCATAGAGGCCTACAGAGGATCCCATAAGGAGAAGTAGGGGTAGAAGGGTCTGATCACACACATTAAAACTGGAAGTTGCTAGGGAAGGGGAGGGGTAGCCATCTGAAAGCAGAAATAAGAGAAACACAGGGCCCTTCTCCTGACCTCTGGGTTGTGGAACAAGGCATTTGGGAGAGAGTGGTAATCTCTTGAGAGAATGCAAGGGAGGCAGGACTCTTGGGGGGAGTCAGGGAGTTAAATGAGAGGCCAGAGACAAAGCTGAGGGTTTAGGGCAGCACTTGGGCCATCTGCTTTGTAAATGAAGTTTTGTTGGAGTTCAACTACACCCATCGTTTACATATTGCTGTTGTCTATTGCTGTTTTCTCACTAAAGTTGAATAGTTGGGACAAAGAGTACGTGGTTTGCAAGCTGAAAATGGGCATGTTGCCCTTTATAGAAAATGTTTGCTGACACCTGAATGGGCGATGGCTTGTGGGGAGCAGAGGGCACAGTGGAAAGGTTTCAGCGGGATGGAGAGGGAGAAGGGGTCAGAAGATGCAGAGAACCATGTGGGAATGAGAACCTGGAATCTTGGGCTTTTTGTGGTGACCAAGAAAATTAGGGGAAAGAAAAGACACACAGGGCAATTTCTGTCCTTTGTACTAGAGATGACCACCGATTCACTGTCAGTAGAGTGTGTGCTTGGTCATGGCCTGGGGTCAGGGGGAAGCCCAGGTATCAGACTGGGTCCCCACATCTGGCCTGAACTGAAGACCAGGGCAACTTTGTTCTTGAGGAATAGGCTTGAGCTCCTTAAATGACTCATGCCCCAGGGAACTAGATCTGAAAACAGGGGAGGCTGCAGCTAGGGGCCTAGCTTTGAAGAAACTCAAATCCAGGCAGGGCCCAGCAATTGAGGGAGTTGGTCTAGATTAAGGATTTCCAAACTGTGCTCCATGGATCCCCTGGGGATATCTTGGACAGCAAGGCCAGAGAAAAGTGGCTGGAACACAGTGGCTTTCATGGGCCTTTGAGTAAGGCTTTAACAATGGGTTCTGCAGCTAAAAAGTTTGACAACACTGACCAGACCACATCTAAAGTCTTTCTTGGTCCTGTGATTCTTTCAGCTCAGCTTGGCAATTTGATGGTGTCATATGTTAGCTGGTGACATCCTGAACCCCAGGCAGAGTTGCCTTGATGAGGGGAGCGGGCTTCTTTCTCTGCAGAGAAATGTTCTTTCCACTGAAGTCTAGATTACTGAAATCTTAGAAAATGGAGACTAGTTTGCAAGTTTGTCAAACAGCATTCTAAATCCAAACCAGATTTGGTTCCTAGTATTTCCTGGAAGAAAGCAATATGCTTATTAGAGTACAAGTTGTTCACAAAATATTATTCATTGAAGGGAACAGAGGTTAGACAACTTTTTTCTCTTTTCCCTGTCCCAACTTGATGCGGACACTTTATTAAGTGCCTGATTTTAATTTTTAAGGGGTAGAAAATTCAGGAATGGGTCTAGGAGGTGTTCTTGGCTTGTAGGGACTGGTGTGTTTTCCTTGATTAGGCACTGTAAAGCCCAAACCACTGCTTTGTGCCTACCTGTCCCTAAGGGCTGGGTTCAGATGTGGATGCTTGGTCAGGGGTGGGGGCAGAATTCTCCAGGAGTTGTGTCTGGCAGTTTCCTAGCTGGACATTGGAGCTTTTTAAAAGAGAACAATGAGGCTCTAGAGGGCCCAGTGAGTCAGAAGAGCAGGGCCACCATATTGGGAGGAAGACAGGAACAAAAGCCCCTGTGGCTGGAGTAGAGTGTCTTGAGCAGGGGATCTAGTGAAGATCCCGAGGTCCCTGGGTTGGGTAGGGAGAGGCCTCTGAAGTCCTCCCCACTTTCATTTAGTAGGCCCACCTCTGCACTGTACCAAGGAAACTCTTCCACTTTGGGAAGGAAATGTGACCGGCTTGTGGGGGGGAAGGAAATGCCTCTTGTCCCAGGACCCCAGCATGGCAATGCAGAAATGAGAGAGCAGATCTTAGCCTGGCACTCAGGCAGCAGGCAGGCACACCCACCTGTCTCCAGGGCCAGGCAGACCCCCTTCTGATCGTAGAAGGGCAGAAGAAACCTTCCCCTAAGTAGCTGTAGATGAGGAGCCCAGGGAGTAGATACTTCCCAGGAGACATAAGGGAAGCAGAGGGATATCCATTTAATGTTATAAAAAGGGCAGGAAAAGAAGGTACAGCTGAAAGAGGTTGTTGAGCTATGCTGTGTGTGTGTGTGTGTGTGTGTGTGTGTGTGTGTGTGTGTGTGATTTTTCCAGTTAGAAGAATGGGCAGAGATAGATTGATTGATTGGTTGATTGATTTAAGGTTTATTTATTTTTGAGAGAGGGAGCATGAGTGGGGGAAGTGCAGAGAGAGAGAGAGAATGAGAGAGACAGAGAGAGAGAGAGAGAGAGAGAGAGAGAGAGAGAGAATCCCAAGCAGGCTCCAAGCCCAGCATGGAGGCCAGCACAGGGCTCAATCCCACGACCACGAGATCATGACCTGAGCTGAAATCAAGTGTCGAACACTTACCAACTGAGCCAGCCAGGTGCCTGAGGCTGAGATTTAGATTAGACAGAGAGCCCCATGGGACCACTGCCCTTGGAGAAGAGAAACTAGGTGTCAAATATGTCCGTGTGTGAGATCAATGGGGAAAAAGCCCAGAGGGTCATGGTGAACCACAGGCTCAGCAACCACCAGCATCATAACTTCTGTGGCCTAAACAATCTACCAGAGGCATCTTTTTGTTTTGTTTTGTTTTGTTTTAAAATATGATTTATTGTCAAATTGGTTTCCATACAACACCCAGTGTGCATCCCAACAAGTGCCCTCCTCTGATCTTTTTGAAGGGGGCTTCTTCATCAGCCTCATGGCTTAGACCCCAGGAAGATGTGACTGAAACCTGGGCTGACTCCACAAAAAGTCTGCCCTCTGTGCTTATGGGGAGGAACAGCAAGGCGAGGGTCTAACCCAGCAAAAGACGAGCAAGTGTCACCAAGTGTGCAACTGCATGACAAGGCCCCTCTAGGGCTCCCTTTTGAGGTCTGCCCTGTGCCTCTTGTTTCCACCTCCCATGCTGTAGGTAGGGCCATGAAGGGGGCAGAGCGCTGTATGCACTCAACTCTAACTCATTTCCATAAACATGAGAAGAACATGTAGCTTCTCTGCCTAAACAAAGTTGGTCCCTGCAGGCACCCTCAACTCCTGATAAATCTCATTCCTGGGGCTCTTTTCTATGTGTGAAAGGTCCCCTGGGGCCTGAGGCCTAGAGAAAGACACTGAATTTGAAGGGATTTAGGGGCATTTGGAACAAGGCACCTCAAAGGCCTTTGCTATGGCTTACTGAGTTAATGCAAGGTGTTTGTTCAGTTCTTCTTTGTTTATCCTGGCATGAACAAAAGCAGCAAGATCTCTTAGAGCTGCATCCTCACTCTGAGTCCTCTGGAGCCAGATCTATTCCTGGCAAATACTCCAAGAACTTTGGTGCTTCTCATGTCACCCAAATAGCCCTGATGTTAATGTGGCCAAAGTGTGTCATTCATAGGCTGCACAAAAAAAAAGACAACAAAGAAAACCCCTAAAACAGTTCCAAACAACCCAAATAGCCATCCAGATGGCCAGAGACAAGGAAATAACTTCTAAATGATCTTGATTTTCTCTTGTTATTTCTTGCAGGAAAGACCAGTCAGTCCCATGAGAGAATGAGCAGTGAGTGCTATGGAGGAGTCCAGAAGGACCTATGTCTTCACTGGGATGGCACAAATGGCATCAATCAAAAATAGGCTCCTGGGATATGAGCCTGATGACATATTGACCTCGACACTGAAGCCTGTCAGAACTCCAAGGGAGTAAAAATGCAAGGTGGCCACTGTGTGACCACTCTCTGGGTTCAGAGTAATAGCAGATCAGTTCAAAGAAGCCAGCTTGTTCCTCAAGTAGGATCTGCTGTAAAGGTGCCCTCCCCTCACAAAATAGATGACTGGTTGGAACTTCATGAACTGCGTCTTAGTAAATGACATTTTGCATAGCACATGCAGGCCTGTTTAGGGACAAACATTTCATAGACAGGCACCTGGGTGGCTCAGTCAGTTGAGCATCCGACTTCAGCTCAAGTCACGATCTCACGGTTCGTGAGTTCGAGCTCCACATCGGGCTCACTGCTGTTAGCCTGTCCATGCAGAGCCTCCTTCAGATCCTCTGTCCCCCTCTCTCTGCCTCTCCCCAACTTGCACTCTCTCAAAAATAAATAAATATTTAAAAACCCAAATATTTCATAAAGAATCTTTTTGCAAAGTTACTAATTCCTTGATAAGGAGATCATCACTTCTAAATTTTATTTACAATTGCTTACATTGCTTTATTTTTTTTAAAGGCATATATTGACTTTGCTTCACCTTTTGCCACAGCAAAGCATCCCTCTAGGGAAAGGCGTTTTTGGCTCTAGTTGGGTCACCCATGACCTTGGCCCTTCATAGTTCTCTGCTTTCTCCTCACCCTTTTATCGTGAGCAGCCTGTTTCCTGGGACCCTGGACAAGGCCCACTGAAGAGGTGAGAGCAGGCATCTACAGGACGGTGTGTGCCAGCCTCGCCCCACTGCCATGCTCACAGGCAGGCTGGACTAACCCGGCTCAGGGATGTGGCAGGGAAACCAGTCTGAAGAGGTGTTGGGCCAGATGTGGTTGGAGACAGAATAAAAGACCTTAAGCAGAGGACTCAGCTGCATGGAGGACACTGAGTTTCATTAAAAGCACTCAGATTCCACTCCTGTGTGTGTCTGTGCACATGAGTGCACATGTGTGAGCATGTGCGTGTGTGAAGGAGGTGTTCCTAGGTAAGAGATCTTTTCCCTTTGGAGAAAGTCTGAATTCAAAGTGACTTTTAATAGATCCTCTCATCTTGCCTAGAGCCCAGTGCTACTGTGACCAAACCAAAAAGAGATACAAATACAGAAGGAAAAGGAGATATGCATTTGTTGATGGTAAGGGGTAAGGGGAGGGAATAGAGAAAGGTAGTTATACTTACCCTACAACCACAATTATAAAATCTAGTAAATTCCAGCCATTGCGGAGGTAAGCGTTGGGGTGAAAGAGAAGTCCATAGGCTATTACTTTTAAAAATGCTTCCACAGTAAAAATTATGAGAAAGAGATATTCCACTCGTTCCTAAGAAACAAAAATAGAAAAGAGAGAAAAATAGTCATTAGATTGGGGGTTTGTAACTTCTGAACCAGTAGAGCACACAAGCAGGTGGAGGAGAATGCTGTTCCCTCTGTGGTAGGATCTAGGGGGACACTGGGTGGGACCCCCAAACCAGATTACCAACTCCACAGTCTGTTTCAACCTTAGAGCTCCAATCCACTGGGCATTAAGTTTTTTTTTGTTTTTTGTTTTTTTTTTTTTTAGTCTTCAAATGCCCCCTGTTAAAATGCAAATATTAGGGTGGTGGAAAAATTACACATTTTGGAGAAACATCTTATTTAGTTCATCAGTGAATGTTTCATTTCTCAGAAGAGACCTCATAATGTCTTGATCTAGAGGGAAATGATGTCAGGACAGAGAACACGGCTGAGAAAGGAGGGAACAGGACCACAAGAACAGTGTATTACAATACTGAGGTGACAAATCCTGAGGATAACAGAAGCTGCCTTGGAGAGTATGCTAATCAAGGTCTCCAAAATGACAGGACAGAAACACAACCACAAAGAAGTTGAGACACTGAAAATCTAACAGCAGCTCAAACAGAGCCAATCTGCTCATATACACTGACCCTGAATTTGAAGTCTCTGTCTTTCTTGAGAAAATAAAAAAATCTTTGTCCAAAGACACAGACCAGATCAGTCAAGAAAATCAGCATTTCTAGGATGGAGGCAGGCACTGGGGTGGGGCAGTGAAGGGAAAAGGCTCAGCTGTTTTTTCAAGGGTGGGAAGTAGTCTTTTTCCTCCCTCTGCCATCTTGAAGAAAGGCTTTGCATTTAAGGATGAAGCTCCTGTCCCTGGGAGCCCACACGTAACAGGACAAACTCTTTGGCTCAATTAGAGCGAGCCGACTCTGTGCTGATTCACTGGCTTCCCTCACCACTAATTGCTTTCTCCCACAACCTTGTTCCCAGTGCATAGCCTTAATGGCCCCCACCAGGCAAAGGCTGCCTGGATGCCTTCATGCTCCACTGCTCGCCTCTGCAGGAGCCTCAGCTCATCTCACACTGGAGCCACAAAACACCAGTCCACATGGCATTCAGCCACAGGTTGAAAGCCTGATTACAGGCTCCAATGGGCGCTAGGCTCAGAACCCTCAGACCTATCTTCCCATCCTCTGTTGGATCAGACAGAGCTCACCAAAGACCTCCAGGTCTCACCCACACTGTGGAGAGGGGGCATCACCTGGGAAGGCACACCCCCTCCTGCCTTGCCTGCTGGGAGGGGGCTCCAAGACCAGGGACATTAGTAGCCTAATGGATAGCTCTGTGGGGAGACGCCTGACCACACATGTGCCTGTGCTCCCATCCATTTTTTCCCTGATGCACTAGACTTGGAGTGAGTGCCAGCTTCACTGCGTCCGGCTTTGGGTGAAGCAGTTTGAAGTTGCAAAGTTTAAAAATGCAGAATTCTGGGCCCTATCCAGACCTACTAAAGTAGATGTCCTGGCTATGGAGCCTGGAAATGTGCATTGCAGACAATTCTAGGTGTTTCTGAGGCACCCAAAAGTTTAAGAACCACTGGCTCATGTGCTGATGAAGGTCCTGATCAGGCAGTAGCTGTGGGAAGGGGATGGAGAATCCAGAATTAATGAGCACCTCAGGGGCAGACTTGTGTTTTACTTACTACCCATTACAGCATCATAAGGTTGGTCTGGGGATGTGGCTGCATGGGGTGGGGGAGATGACCCAGGAACCAATAGTAGTATGTGGGAGCCTCTGGTCTTTTAAAATTAGGTGATTTGGGGGTTAAAATATCTATTAGGACAGTGTTGAAAGCATGTTACAAAAGGGCACAGTGCAACCTGAGGAAACTTGTGTAAGGTATGTGTGTGTGTGTGTGTGTGTGTGTGTGTGTGTAGAGCCTCAGGTAATACAGGCATCTGATTGGCTGGAGTGAAGGCTAAGAGGAAGTGGGGCTGGAGAGGTTGGTAGGAGGAAGATGACCAGGGGTTTTGTGGCTACACCTGCGTGCTTGAATTCTACACTGAGGAGATAGTGAATGATGGGGTTAGATGTGTATTGTAGTCTGGCACTGGTCTATGTAAGGAGGGTGGTGATGGGGTGGGAGGATGTGGGGGGAGGTGACCCATGTAGAGATCATGGAGGCTTGAGCCAAGGTAGGCATTGGGATTGGTGAGAAGTAGGTAGGTAGGTTTGAGAGACAGAAGGATGTAATTTGGTTTCTGGTTGCATATAGGGGTTGGGGGAAGAGGCAGTGAAAGAAATGCACTGCCCCCCTCCCTGAGGTTTCTAACTTGGGTGACTGTGGATGGTGATGCCTCTCACTGCAGAGGGGGACAGGAGGGGAGAGACAGCAGTTCTGGACTTGCTGAATTAAAGCATTTGTGGGACATTTAGTTGGGACTACTGGTCATCAGACATACAGAATGGGGGTTCAGGAGGAGTTTGGCTGTCAGGGGAGGCCTGGATGAGGTTTCCCTGGGAAAGTGTGCAGACTATAGAGAGGGGAGATGAGGCCGGAACCCCTCTCCATAAGGGGCAATCTCATCCCAGGAAAGTGCTTTCACATCATGGGAATGCACCTCCTTGGCACAAGTTACAGGATTCTGCTTAAAGCCATAGGGTTGGAGAGATACAAAGAATCTTACAGGGTATCTAATCAACCTCCTCATTTGAAAAACCGGGATGCTGATAAGATCCCAGCCAGGGAGGTAAATGCTGAAGATGGGAAACCAGATTTCCTGACTCTAGGTCCAAACGTCCATTCATCTCATCTTGCCTTCTTGGGTGCCAGGGATCTCACTGGTCCCTGTTTATCTCTCAAAGACACAACTAGGTCAGAGTCCTCATGCTAAGTTGTTTAAAGATCTGAGATAGAACTGAAAAGGATACAGGGGACCAGTAGGATGGGGTCTGGATGAAGAATCCTGAGAAGGGGCAGGTGCCTGCTGCAGTGTCTGGAACGCAGTCATCTGTGCTGCTGAGTGTGTGTGCTCTGGTGGCTGTACTGTATTCCTTCCATGAATGCCCTTAAAGTTATTCCCACCCCAACCCCAAACCCAAGAAAGAAAGAAACAAAAATATAAACAAGTGAAACAGCTTGGTTGATCCTTTCAAAACATATGTTGTGTTGCCATAGAAACATCTAAGGGAAAAAATGAATGGAGTAGAGAAATGCAAAAGTTTGTCTGAAACCATCCTCTTGCTGCACTGATATCTCAGCATCTCTGGTCCTGTGAATACACACTCCTTCACAGCCCTCCTCCTGCCTGAATTCTGAGGCCAGAGCTGTGTGCTCTCCCGAATGCTGAGGGGCCACAGAGCTCTTTGAGAATGCACAGTATTCAGCTTGTGAACTCGCCCTTTTTTTTAATGTGATTTTGGGAACTCAGGAACTTTGGGAGCCAGCCTGGAACAGACTAAGATTCCACTCCTACTGTCCTGTGTTGAGGCTGAAAAGGGTCAAAGAGAAGAGAGGATGGACCACAGAAACTATGGCGTGGAAACTCTCTGACCGTCAAGGCTGGAATGGAAGTCCATTAGAATGGAGTCCCAGGGCTCCTTCAGGACCCCTCCCCCAAAGTATGGGTGAAGTCCTACCTGCCTGGGGCAGGTGTGATGACTTCGGCCTTTCAGATGCTCTGGTCTTCCTCTCTTCCTGTCACCTTCTCTTCCTATCGTATTCCCATTTTCATCTTCTTTTCCCTTTCTTTCCTCTCTTCCCTGCTCATTTATCAGCGCTACCACTGGAAGCTGGGGTCCATGGCAATACCCATGTATGAAATATTTAGAAAAATTCAGTGGAGAGAGAGTCTCAGATCCCAGGAACCATGATGTCTTCTAAACACTTGTGGAACTAATAGACACTTGTGAGTACAGGCTATCTTAGTTTTCCACTTATCTTTTCATGTACACATATCCTATCTTTCAACTACATTATAAGCTTCTATAGGACAGAGACTCAATTATCTTTTGATGGTAATAATCTTGATTCTGGTACCACTGGCTTTGTGTGTGTCTTTGGGTAAGTCACTTTACTTTGCTGGGTCTGTCTCATCTATAAAAGAACTAGCTAAGCATCAAAAAAATGCAATGCCGCAGAGAGCCCTAGGCTTACACAGTGCTGGTTGGGAGGAGTTACAGGCTAGGGAAGGCTGAGAATATGGGGCTTTGCTCACTGACCCCACCACCACCTTGAACCAGACCAGTGCCATTTTAACCCACATGCAAAGTTGTCCAGAGATCCTGACAGTTCAAAAGAGTCCAGAGAACCAATATGATGGGGTGTGGACAGAGACTACACACAAAAAAGAAGTAGCCATCTCTTCCTGACTAGCCTGGAAGATGTTTATTGTCTTTATAAGCTGGTTTCTTCATGAGATTTTATTTGAGAGGAGGACTCAATGCTTTTTTGTTTGTTTGTTTTTCTTGGAACTCTGAACATGAATTCCAAAGTAGTAGAGGACTTCCGAAGTCTCTTCACAATTCTATGGCAAGTAAGGATGCCAATCCCTGGTGTCTTTGCAGTTCTGCCTAAGGCACAGTCAAATTCCAAAACATAGAAAGGAACAAAGAGTTCCTTTCCTCATTGTTCTGAGCATCACTATAAATACAAATAGATTTAATAATAAAATGATCCTTCAGTAAAGAGATTATTCATATTTATGCTTTAGGAGAACACAGACTCCTTGTGAACAGAAGCCATGCCAGGGTAGAGCTCCTTGGACAAGGACAACCATGGAGAGCCTGCCATGTCTATACACGTGTGCACATTTCTGCACACACACATGTATGGCACAGCTGGGTGATGCCCACCATCTGTGTTGAACACTGTATAGCTCATATCTGCTATATAACAGCCAAGTTGTGAGAATTCATACTAAAGAGAGCCTGTGTGTATTCACTTAAATTTATGCAAGTGTATTTATTGAAGCTGCCAAGATTTCTACACCAAACAGAATTGATGAGAAGCCCAGTCATATAATTCCATCTCAGTACAAGGTGCAAAGACAAGAAACACAATAATAATGAGCCAAGCAGCACACCTTATATTCCAGATTGTTTCATAACTTAAGTACCATTCAATCTGACCTCTAAATACAGCCTCCCGACTATCTCTAATGAAGGGAGATAAAGAAACTGGAATACCTTAGTTCCTCCAGTTCTTCTCTCCTCCTTCCTTCCTTCCTTCCTTCCTTCCTTCCTTCCTTCCTTCCTTCCTCCCTCCCTCCCTCCTCTCCTTCCTTCCTTCCTTCCTTCCTTCCTTCCTCCCTCCCTCCCTTCCTTCCTTCTTTCCTTCCTTCTTTCCTTCCTTCCTTCCTTCCTTCCTTCCTTCCTTCCTTCCGAGGGTCACAAGCATTCCTGAGTGTCTGCTCTGCCCCACACCACTTGCTGCGCTGCAAGTGTCTCTTAGGACACTGAGGGACTTGACAGAATATAAGAAGCTGGAAGGACCTCATAACAGGACATGCATGCCCCAAGCTCCTCATTATATAGAAATAAGAGGACTTGTCCAAGGCCACAC
Organism: Prionailurus viverrinus; assembly: GCF_022837055.1. NCBI lineage: Eukaryota > Metazoa > Chordata > Mammalia > Carnivora > Felidae > Prionailurus > Prionailurus viverrinus. The sequence goes on from NC_062567.1 coordinate 32,273,714, forward strand.
ATCTACCTCATGTGATGAGGACTTGCATTTCCTGATGGCTGGTCTGGTGCTCCTCCTACTATAGGACAGCTGTCTCTGTCTGTGAGATGACTGAAATCCTGGATTATTGTACCTATCAGGGGCTGGTGGGCACCCAGATGGCATGGCTCAAGGGTTGGTAGCAGGGATCTCCAAATATTCCCCTCTCCTTGGGTCTCTACTGGTGCCTAGAATTCAGCCATTAGGAAGCCTTTCTTCCATCAGTGGATGAAGGATATTCATACAATGGAATATTAGTCAGTCATAAAAAGAAATAAAGTTCTGACACAGGCTACAGTATGGATGAACCTTGAAAGCATTATACTAAGTGAACGAAGGCAGTCACAAAAGAGCAAACATTGTATGATTCCACTTATGTGAAAAGTCTAAAATGGGTAAATTCAGAGAGACAGAAAGTAGATATGAGGTTACCAGAAGGTGGAGGGAGGGAGGAACTGTTTCAGGGCATGGAAAACTTTGGACATAGATAGTGGTAATGGGTGTACAACACTGGGAGTATAATTAGTGCCACTGAAGTGTACACTTAAAAATGGTTAGAATGGCAGATTTTATTTTATATATAGATTACCATAGTGAAAAAAAGAGAAGCGTTCCTTCAGATCTTAATTTTCCAACTTTTAAAGGTCTCCACCTCAAGTATATGAGGTCATGTTTAAATCTGTGTCAACCTTCACCTTAACAGGGACTAGTTTATCAGAAAGCTGACAGTGTGGTCTTTTGTGAAACCCTAGACAGATGCCTGGGGCACCTGGATTGGGAAGAAGGGGGCTGGGAAGGGAGGTGGGAGGCCCCTGAAGACAACTGCTTCAATTTCACAATTCTTTGAGGGCAGGCCCTTCCCAAGGGCATTATATAGAAGCCTTATTTAGAAGGTGCCTGGTGGTTCAAATAGTCTGGCCTTAAGACTCAGGACTTCTAGTAAAGGAAGGAGGGACAGGACAAACCACTTAATAGTCTAAGAGTAAAGCAGCTTTGAAAAAAATTTCATCTATTTATTGAGGGCAAGTAGCAATTGAGGCTGAGTGAGCTGAAAAGTGTGCCAGTGCCATTGGTTTTATAGTAGTTCAGTTTAAAAAAACAAAAATAAAAACTTTCCTCCAACTGGACTATTTTTCCATGCTTATCCATGATGCTAAGTTGAAGAGACTTACCCACTTACTAATTTCTCAAGTTCACATCTTCCTACCTGGAGGCCAGCCTTGCCTCAGCTGCCCCAGCACAGTTCCAGAGCACCAAGCGGGCTATCTCAGATGTTGGGGAGCTGGCCTGTCTCTTCCTCCTGGGCCCTTCACTGCCTCTATCTCCAAGACAGCATCTCTGTCCATCCCTGGGTCCCTTCCGAGGCCGGGCTTCTCAATGTAATGCCCCATAGAGCAGAGACTGGCTGGCTTAAGTTCTTTATCTGGTGTTCAGCGTGTGATCAGTACAGAGGGAACAGTCAACCTTTGTCAGGTGCTGCCTGTGTCACCTTCTTGGAGTGCCCATATGGCATGTGGGCCAGCCTCCTACCCACAGCAGGAGTCCCTCCCTTCAACCTCCTCCATCTCACGCTGTCGTTTTCTTATAAGGCGGCCCATCCTTAACAGGGCAGCCCTGGCTGTCAGAGTATGGCCAGTCCCTTCCTCTCCCAAAAGTTCACTCTGGCTCAGGGATATTACCCTTTCTTTGGGGGTAATGGAGTGGAGAGGGTGACAGATATTACCAATCAGGGTTGAATTACTCCTGGGGACAATGGGGGATTTGCTTAGTGACCTGTGGGCTAGAATGTAATTTACCAAATGGAGGGTTGGGCAGGAATGGCCTCAAAACCTTCATAAATGTCCACTTCTTTTGAGGAGTCAGACCAATACCTGGCCCAGGGAAATGGACCCTGTCTTTTCTGCCTGTCTCCACTGCCCATCTCCATCTAGGCCTCCATAATTGGTTGGATATTAAAGGAGCTTCCTAACCCTTCCCATCGATATCTACACTGTGTAAAAACTTTCAACAGCCCCCCTCTGCCTTAAAATGGAATGTAGCCCCCTTCGCCTGGCCCCCAGGTCTATCACAATCCAACCCCACTTGTCCCTCTGGCCTCATCCTCAGCCACCACCCTGAGCTCTAGCCACACCAGAAGGCTCACCACATTCATACCAGAAAGGCTGTTTACATGCAACTCTCTTCTTGTCCTGACAAGCCCCACCCCTTTCTCCACCTGACAGACTCCTTCTCGGATCTAAGCGAGCTCGAATGTCATCACCTTGTCTGGACCTCTCAACCCTCCCTTGCCTCTTCTGCCCCCAGTGGGCTGGAATATCAGTCCCTCCCGCAGCTGCAGCACCTTTTCTTCAGATGATAGCACTCACCACAATGTGTGTGTTTTCTATGTGTTTCTCCTCTCCAGGGGCAGAGGGCCTGCAGGGCAGAACCAAGTGTCTTTGTCGCCTTTGGTTAAGAAGTGTCTTTAAATGAAAGGAAAAGTGACAGAGGAAAGAGGGCTTTGGAGTCAGATACACCTGGGATCAAATTGTTTCTCCATGATCAGCTACATAATCTTTCCAAACTTTGGCTTCTTAACAGTAGAGTGGGAATAGTGGTAGTTATGAGAAGCAGAAACCAGAGTCATCACTCAAATGGTAGCTGCTGTCATAACTGTCATCCTGGCACCTGCACACAGTAGGTGTTCTGCACACATTGTGAAGTGGACATCCCTGCTCTTGAAGACTTTGAGCATCCTCCACTGAGGTCCTGGCTCTGCTTGTTTCCATGATGCCCTGCTGGGCAGCTGGAGTGGCCAGCAGCACTGGCCCTGCTACTTCTCCTTGTTTCCTCCCCTGCCCTGGCCTCATCACCTTTCCTGGCTTCTAAGAAGGTAGCACAACTCACTTCTGTGCCTCTTTGGATCTTCTTCAACAGAAACTAGAGACTTAGTCCTCACATCTGCTTTCTATTATCAAAGCAAATTAAAAACAAAACCAAACCAAAAATGTCTCTGTTTGCTGGGTTCCAAGTCTTCCAAATGTTCTTTCCCTAGCTCCCTCCTTAGTCCTTAAGTCTACAGTAATAGGTTCCATTCTGGCTAAAGAAACTCCCAGCGCCCTATCTGTGAGCATTTCCCTCATGTCTCTGGGAACCTGACAACACTTTGCCTCTTGAAGCTATTTCACTTATAGCAGACAAGGGTGAAGGATGATAGTCAGTGCTCCCACGGATCTGGGAGGTTTGTGAACCATGTTGTAAGCATCACAGTGATAACTCATCAGGTAGTACTTTACAGTTTAGGAGGCACTTTTCCATACATTTTTATCGTTGAGTCACATGACCTTTATTTATTTATTTATTTATTTATTTATTTATTTATTTATGAGAGAGAGAGAGAGAGAGAGAGAGACAGAGCATGAGTGGGAGAGGGGCAGAGAGAGAGGTGGGGGGGGGGGACACAGAATCTGAAACAAGCTCCAGGCTCTCAGCACAGAGACTGACACGGGGCTTGAACTCACAAACTGCGAGATCATGACCTGAGCTGAAGTTGGATTCTTAGTTGACTGAGCCATCCAGGTGCCCCAGAGTCACATGACCACTTTGTAAAATGGGAAGGGCAGGTCCTTTCTTTCCCTTTATTCCTCTTACTCCCACTTTCCTTTCCTTGTCAAATCACCACCATCACCATCACTACCACCACGTCTGTCATCTCACCACCTCCACCACCTGCATCATGATCGCCATGACTACCTCCACCATAATCATCATCATCACCACCATCACCACCTATACCATCATCAGCACCACCATCAATACCACCACCTCCACTCATCATCACCACTGCCATCACTACCCCCACCATGATCACCACCACCTCCACCACTGCAATTATCATCATCACAATCACCTTCATCACCACCTCCATCATCATCATAACCACCATCATCACCTCCATCACCATCACTATCATCATCATCACCACCTACACCACTACCATTATCATCACCACTGCCATTACCATCTGTACCATCATTACCACCATCTCCACCACCACCACTGTCACCATCCCTACCATCACCTTCATAATCATCATCACCAGGACTATCATCACCAGGACCTAACATCACCTTCATAATCATCATCACCAGGACTATCATCACCAGGACCTCCACCACCAGTATTATCACCACCTAAACCATGATCACCATTACGACCTCCATCATCATTACCACCATCAGCACCACCACCACTATTATCACCACCACTGCCATCACACCTCTAGTGTGTTCACCATCACTACCTCCACTACCACCACCACTCCTCCCTCCTCCACCACTGCACCACAGCTGCCATTAACTTGAGTCTGAGCCTGGATGCTTTAGTTATAATAGTAACTCTGCATGATAGATTAAAAATATTTTCTCCATTATATACATGAGGAGACTCATCAAAGAGATTTGATAATTTTCCATAAAGCCCTTCAGTTAGTAGGCAGTAGAGCTAGGACTGTAAGTTTAATGTTTTTCCTATTGTTTGTGGTTACAGAGATAGATGGACTCCCCCAGCTCAGCTCTCAAATACCTCAGGACCCATTTATGTGACACCACTATGAGAACAGGAAGTATGTGGGGCTTTGTTGGGGCTATGCTTAATGGTTTTTGTTGAAACCCAGCAGTGTGAAGCAAGTGCTTAGGATGCAGAGTCTGTTTGGCTGGTGGTGTGAAGACATGTGGCCAAAGATGCTGGCTGTAGTATGGACCCTGCATTCTCTTCCCACTCCTAATCAAACCTGGTCACTACTTGTGAGGAGCACTGTGGCCATCAACCAACCACTAGTCTAACCCAACAGAGATCAGTCTATTCCTCTCCTCCATCCATTGGCTACAGAAGGGGCATGTGACCCATCCCTGGCCAATATGACATGAAGGGAAATTTTCTGGGATGCCCCTAGAAAAGATTCCTCATTGACTAAAAGGGAGAGAGAGACATACATTCATAAGAGCACTATAATCTCTTTTTTAGCTGGACATGCTCATGTATATGTATATTAAGTCTGGAACCATGGCAACCACCTAGGGATCATGAGGACTACTAGTTGAGGACAAGAGCAACATGCTGATGGTGGCAGATGGAAAAGGGGGAAAGAAATGGAGTCCTGGATAAAGTCATTGAACCAGTGAGTTAACTTAACCAACTTTGGTACCATCCTAATTTGTGGCTTATTTTATATGAGATAAAATTTCTTTATTGTAGAAACCACTTCAAGGTGAGTTTTTAAACACTTGCATCTGAAAGCACCCTTCCTGTTAGGCTCTGTTTGCTATCTCTACACATCACTCCTCATTCAACCTCTTTATCCCTCTGCTGCTTCAGTGCTTCCACCCCTTATCAGCCATTTGGGCACAGTAGAACTAGCTTAGTCTCACCCAGCCAGGGAAGGCAAGAGCTCATAAACACTGCAAGACAAATGCTCCTCTGTCTCCTGGTTAGCTCTCAGCCTGTGTGGGAGATGCTTATTTCAGATTATGGTCTCAGACTACAGCTAGAGAGCTCAGCCCAAGTCCCCATCAGAGAGTAGCCTGTGTAGTTCTGTGTTTAGCCTTGTTTCAGCACAGGGCTGTTGAGGCAAAGGACATGAGGCATAAGCATTACCGTGAGGCAGTAGCATTGCCGTCCTGAAAGAAGTTGGGTGGAGGCACAGAGGAGCCCCTTCAACATCCCAGCACCAGAAGCCTGGAGATGGAGGATATGGATGCACACCTTGAATTTCTCTCTCTAGCCTGGGTTTTTTTCCCCTCAAAGGATGAAGAAATTTCTGAGCAAGTAACTTTTCAGAATTTCACTTTTATCATGCCACATCCTTATTCCTAGTTCATTAGGTCCCAGGTTTTTGCCCGAATCTTTCCCTTCCCACATATATACCTTGTCTTCTCCCAACACCCACCACTCAAGTTAAGATGCTACTTTCCCACATACCTAGTTCCACTGGATTCCTCTTCCCATTAGAGGGTTGCTTTAACTTCTCTACGGCTCTCAATCTCCTTTTTCTGTGAGCCCTACAGCCTTATGGGCAGTCATTTGGAATTTTTGCATCTGGCTTTATGGTATTTTTTATACATTTTCAGAATGTGGCAAGTGTCCTAGATATCTCTTCCCCCATCAGGAATTTGAGTGCTCTGAGGGCAGGCACTATGTTACAATTTCCCTGTGTCCTCCACAGAGCCTTATACAGGGCCAGGGACTGATGGCTCACAGATCCCTCCAGAGGACAGTCCAAAGGACACCTAGAGGACATTGAGGTCAATTTTGCAGCTGTGGCCTCTCTCACATGCTGCACTTCTTGCTTTACAATGTGCTTTCACATCTCCTGCTCATCTGCTCCCCAGACAGTCCCATGAGTCAGCAGGCTATCTGTCACCCAGCACTTGGTATGCAACTCCAGGGAGGAGAAAGGAGGAACTCTTTCTCAACAACATTACCCTCTGCCCCCATGAAGACACATAGCATCATCACTATGAAGAACATGTACTGAGAGGCCTGCCCTGAAGGGCACTGAGACTAAGGACCAGGATTACAAAGGGTATCAGACTCTGCTCTGCCCTCCAGGGGCTCATAGTCAGGTGAGGAGGCAGGGAGGGTGTGTCTGATGGAGAGGAATTCTAGCACAGGGTCACATCTGTTACTTGCCAAATGACTCCTCCAGATAATAAGCAGATCAAGAATTTAGAGAAAAGGTGGATTTCTAGGGGTTGGAGGCTAGCATATGTGGTATGAGCTGGGTCTGAGGGGTGAACCTTGGGTGCACTGAGGTGATTTCCATATGGGAAGTGTAAGTTCCCTCAGAGACACAAGGAGGAGACCATTTTTGCTAAAGAATTTGCATTGTGGGAGACAAAGCTAGAAAGACAGCTAGGGTTTAAATTAAGTCAGGTCTCAAGTGACAGGATAGTCTGTACTTGATATGAGGGTATTGTCCCTGGGATTAAAGTCTGCAGTGACTTGAACTGATGACGGTTTGTGATCAAGAGGTGATATGTGCCCCTTGTTTTATGGAAGATATGTTTTAGGAAGACAGATATGGGAAGCAGTCCCTAGACAGATTAAATTCAGGAGACTCTGCAGTAGTTCAGGAATGAGGTGATAACAGTTTGAACCATAGAAGGATGGAGCCGTGGGACAAGAAAGGCAGTGACAGGTTCAGAAAACACTAGGATGGAAGGTGGGCCGTGAAGCAATCATCAAGCATGACATCAACGCATGTCTGGAAGAATGACATGGAAAAGTGAGTGTCATGGGCAACAACAGAGTCCAAAGCAGGAGCTGGCCAGAGCTAGCAGAGTGGCCTGGGCATGTCACTGGGCTGTGGTGTCTTTATGCACTAAGTGCCAAGTTTGGCCAGATCATCTACACTCCCTTTCCTGCCTCAGGCATAATGCAAATTCCACAGCACTGGCAAACCCTGAGAATTTTAGAACTCTCACAACTATTGCACCTTAGCCAAATTGTGCACATGTCATATGCCTCCATTTCCTAGATATAACATAGAGATAGTATCTTATCAAGACTCTTTAAGGACCAAGGGGAAAAGTATGCTAACATGTTAAACAGGAAATACTCAAGAAATGTCTCTCTCCCTAACCACCCCCCCCCACCAGTGGTTCTAGAGATGTCACACAGACACGATGAGGGGAAGCCACAACATCCAAGTGGAAATGTGCACAGGTGACTGAGAGGATGGTAGGTCAGAGCTGAAGGTGTGGGTTTGAGAAGCCATCTTTGTAGATGAAGCTGTGATAGTTATATGCAATCTGTGATTAAAGAATAGGGCCAAGTCGATGGGAATAGAGGCTTAAAGTTCAGGAAGGGGATGGTGGTAAGAGGGTGGCCCAGAGAGATATTATCAAGACCATCATCATTTTTGTCACATCCATGTATGTTTAGTATTATTTATTTACTTAATACTTATGCTTTAAATCAACTTGCTTTTCTTTTTTTAATTCATTTTGAGAGAGAAAGAGAGCTCACACATGGGGGTGGGGCAGAGAGAGAGAGAGAGAGAGAGAGAGAGAGAGAGAGAGAGAATCCCAAGCAGGCCCTGTGCTATCATCATGAATTCTAGTGTGGGGCTCAGATCATGACCTGAGCTGAAATCAAGAGTTGGATGTTTAACCAACTGAGCCACCCAGCTGCCCCTCAACTTGCTTTTCTTATACAGACATTTAGGAGGGAATTTCTTAAACTAGAAGTATCTCTGCTATTGCTCACCAGCCACCATGAAAGGTGACAGTAAAAAGAACTATTAAAAGTGCTTGTCCATGTACTACCTAAAATAATTTCACATGTCACCCGGGGTCACATGCCACACTTGGGGAAACACTGTGCTCTAGAACTGTCCCTTGAAAGGATCAGACTGACTCCTTGTGGCTCTAGAAGGCAGGAGGAAGGAAGCAGGACTCATCAACAGACCTGACAGGGAGGCCAATTTTGTCTCCTAGGAGAACTCTTTAGAGTTGGTGTTTTCCAACAGTGGGAAGGGCTATCTCGGGGTCATGCACCCAGGCACAGGGGTAGGTCACCTGTGGGTGTGCATTCAGGGGCTAAGCCTTAGGTAGAGCTAGTCATATCTCTTCCAAGGTCCATGATGAATGGTACTTAATACCACGAGGTGCCCTCACATCTGTGAGCAAGAAGGAAGCAAATGAAGTGAGTGAATGAATGAATGAATAAGTGAATAAGTGAATGAATGGATGAATGGGTGGATGATGGATGCATAGAGGCAAAGAAGGGCTATTTACCACGCAGGCATGGGTCCAGGACTGCACAGTGTTTCTGCCGTTTTAGCTGGCCCTCTCTCCTCCCCATCCACATGGGCTTGCCCAGGCCTGAGGCTGCTCCACATCTTGTGGCCTCACAAGAACATCACCTGAAGGAGGCTGGCTCTGGCTCCGTGTGCACTGGATCCACCAGAGTGGATGCCTTTTCTGCCTCAGCTGCTCAGCCGATCTCCTGTGCTGAGACAGGCGAGCGGCACCATCGATCCAGGCTCCTTTAAAACCGACAGGCAAGGAAATGAAATGCCCACCATCAGCAGCCTGGCCACGCTTCCCATATGGTTCAGAGACATTAGCATGCACATCAATTTCTGTGAACAAGAGCCTTGTTTGCGCAGCCAGCTCCTCTGGTGCTGGCTGCTGGGCAACAGGGATCCTCCCTGCCTATGTGGCTTCTGGCTCCTGCCCCAAAGGGAACACTTCCCTCACACAGCCTCTGTTTCTGCTTTGTTTGCCCCCTTAATGCTCTAGTTCTATACTGGTGGCTTGCCCGGAAGGCTTGGGAGGACACCAGCTTTGTAGTGTGCAGAACACATCTGGGCATGAAGTCTTAGGCTGGAGGGAACCTGGAAGCTTTTTGGGCCCACTGCCTTAGTTTTCCAGATGAGGACAGTAAGGCACAAAGAGGGGTGGTGACTTGCCCAAAGCCACAAAGTTGCATGATACAAATGACATGGTAATAACCCTCATTTACATGTTGTTTTTTTTTTAAAGCACATTACATCTATGCCTTTTCTGATCTACTGCATGCTTGTTCCACTATCTAAACTTCCACAGCACTTCAAATAGGACCAGGACCATGGCTGGAGAACCATGCTGGGGGTAATATCCTGCCCTGTGCTATAGCGAATTGTGAGCACATCTTACTTCCTCCATCAGATTATGCCACTGGACATCAGGGCCTAGGCTTCATCAGTACATCAGCACACCTGAAACAATGGCAGAATATTGGCCACAGAACCATAAGGACTGGCTTTGCTGCTTTTTACCATGAGTCCTAGGCATAGCACTTTACCTTTCTGGGCCTCAGTGTCCTCAGTTGTAATATGGAAATGATAAAACCTACCTCACAGAGATGTGGTGAATTGGAAATAAAATATGTAAATAATATGCATTAAGGCCTTTTGTAATTGTCAAAGTGCTATACAAGTATGAGTTATCATTACTATAAAAATGAGCAAAAAAAAAAAAAAATTCCCTAACATGTGAACTGAGCAGTAGGAAGGACTGAGTTCTCAGTCAAGACAGATGCATGCTCAAGAGGTCAAACAAGAGCACCATGAAGACCCCGGGAGCAGGGCCCATCGCCCCGTTCACACTGACACTCACCTCTGGCCTCCCTCTGATCTCCATTAGCCTCAGCCACCCATCCTCCACAGCACTGGGGTCATGGGTTGGAGACTCACAGACTTCTAGAGCAGAAACTGAACCCCACAATATTGGAGCTTCCCCAAGCTGCTAGAGCAGGTCTTCTAGGTTGGCCATCAGGATGGTGATTAAACTACTTTCATTCTACAGACACTGATGGCACGTGGGGCCATGGAGAATCCCAGGGCAGCAACAATGCAAAGGGATGGTCTCTGCCCTGCAGGAGCTCTCGGTCCACCTCCTGCTCTGGGAAGTCTGTGAGTTTAGGCCTGACGTCTGTGCCTAGACTCTCTGCTGACCACATGCCTCCCAAAGGGGGCTAACTTGCTTCTCTTCTAAATCAGGCTGGGCTTCTCATGCGTGAATGCTTCTCGGAAACTGGCTGACGCCTATACCAAAAGCAGATCTAGTTTAAAAAGTGTTTCCTGCAAACTGCAAACAGTTGTAATTTTGGCTTTTTGTGGGTGTCTCCTTTCCCTTGTAAAAACGGGCCTGTTCTCCTTGCTGATCAGTTCAATTATAATGATATAAAACAGAGAACAATAAAAGCTGGGGACATGCCCTGAAAGGGGAGTTGTGGTAACAGTAATTCATAGTATTTTCCTTTGGGGACCTCGGCAGGGGTAAGATGAGTTTGAGCTGTCTCCAAGATGAAGACAGATTTTGTGATAGGTGAGAAAGGGGATGGACATTTTGGGATGTCTGGGGTCCCTGTGTTCACCCTGACTTTCACCGGGTCCTGAGGAAAACTTCTCACCACACAGTAGTGCAATGGCACTTGCACACCCTGCCTGTTGGTGGGATTCCTCTAGTCCTTTAGTGGCAGGCAAATGAGGGTGCTGGATCTGAACACCTCACAAGGGGCCCAAACTCTTGGCTCCCAGTTCTTGTGGCATGCCAGGTCCTGGGCATTACAGAGATTGTCTCCTAACAACCCTGGAAGGTGGGGAATATTATTCTCATTTTACAGGTTTGGAACTGCGGTATGCTGGGTACCAAGCTGGTGTCTCAATCACTATGTTTGTATGACCTCTTAGCATACAGCAGCACATTTGGATTCCTGGATTCCACCTTGCCTCTTACTGTTTTCTCTCTCTGGAAACATACATAGCAAGGGCAATGAGCAAGCTGTGGCAGTGAGCCCCATCTTGGAAGTCAGAAATTTTGAGTTCTAATTTTAGTTTCACCATTATCAAGCTGGGTGACCTTGGTAGGCCACACAGCCTCTGTGAATCTGATTTTCCTCATCCACACAATGAAAGGGTTGGGTTCTACCAGTGGATCCCAAACTTTGGTTCTCTGATCGCTACCTAGAAACATTGTGGGTGCCTGTTAAAAAGATAGCCTCCTGAGCCTCCATCCCAGATCTGCTGAATCAGAATATTCTCGGAAGAGCCTGGGAGTCTGGATTTCTAGCAGGCTCCCCAGCTTCTGGACAGTGCCCAGGTTGGGAACTACTGGTCTATAAGGTTTCCATGGCTGCTTTCAGTACAAGATGCTCAAACATATCTCTGCCTCCTGGGAGTGAAGGGGCTCTGTGGGGAACAACCAAGACCCACCCACAGAGGAGTGATGTGTGGCTTTTGTAGAGACATCTGAGGCCAGGGACAGTGCTGGGGCACTGGGTGACCCTGAGTCAGCAGTTGGTATGTTTCCAGGGTGGGAGGCACAGCAGCAAAGGGAGGCCAAGGGAGGGCAGGGAAGTCAGGCCTGTTCTCTGCTATCAGCCTGTGGGGACCAGGCTCCCTGTGCCCAGCTTTGTGGGATATCTGTGGGGAGCACACAGGAAGGACTTTCTGTACTCATGCAAGAATGCAACCTATCCAAGAAAATCCCCTCGTCACCCAAGAAGGAGCATATGGTGAGTGGCAGCTGAAGAACAGAGACCAGGGCTGTGGGAGTCTAAAGGGTCAGAGGGAAGGAAAGGAAGTGGTGTATCCTGAGCACCTGCTGTGTGCTAGCACTGGGTCTCATACATGTCTGGGCCAAGGATCAAAGAGTCACAGGTGATCCTCCCTGGGCTGGTAGGGAAAGAGCCGGTGGGAGAAGCAAACCCAAGGATAGTGTGATGGAGAATAGATCTACAGACTCTAGAAAACTGTCCTGGGAACTAGCTGGAAGGCTCTAGGAGACCATAAATCCATGTGTCTACAGAATTAACCATCTGTATGTAGGTCCTCAGGCAAGCCACCAAGGGTCTCTGGATTTTAGTGAGAGATAAGAAGACTTGTCCTGCTAACTCATGGGGTGAAATACAACACAGCAGGTCTATAGAAAGTTAGGATCACTGCTCATGTCTCAGGCCTTGGCATGCACAGCTTCTCACACTCTGTACCCTCCTCCCTTGCTGGAGTTGGCCTGAAAACCCAGACTCGTGGAAACTCTCCTCCTCCATTATCTAAGAGGGCCCAGTCAGGTGCTGCTGGGATCCTGGTGCACAGAATACTGTGACTTTTCTGGGAGTGAGCTGGGGAACTGGTACCTATCAAACAGCTCCCAGCATCCCTTACAAATTTCTGAACCTGACACACAAAGCCATCTTCTGGGCCCCTATTCCAATATGTTGGTGTTATTACAAGATGAGAAACAGAAACAAACAGGGACCCAGAGGCTCCTCTGACAACAGAGGCTGAGGTTCAAGTGATGCATCTAGAAGCCAAGGAATGCCAAGAGTTGCTGGCAACACCAGAAGCTAAAAGAAAGATATGGAGCAGATTCTCTCCTACAACACCTTGGTTTTGGACACCTGGCCTCCAGAACCATGAGAGAATACATTTATATTGTTTTAAGCCACCCAGTTTGTGATGCTTTGTTAGACAACCACTGCATGTGATGCTCCTGGTTTCCTCTCTTCACACAAAACTGATGTGATGGGGCATGGACACAGGGTTAACTTCAGCCCTGTCAGCCTCCTGACCACCCACTGCAAAGTCACTACTCAGTGCAGAGTAATTTAGTGGGCTCTGTTGCTTCACTGGTGCCTGTAATGAAATGCCCAGCCACTCAGGGGGCATCCCATTGGGTTGAAAGTTCACTGGAATGATGAGGGTCAGAGCACAGAGAAGTAGGCCCCACAGGCTGGACACCCCTTTCAGGGAGAGCAAAGCTCCACTCTGAGCCAGCTCCATTCTTCTACCAACCAACCCACCAACCAGCTACGAGCCCTCAAACATCAGCCTTGTCTTCCAGGTGCTGCACATGCAGGGCATACAGAGACCTGGGAGATAAGAACTCCCCTCTCAGGGAGGTAGCAGTCTAAGTTGGTAGGAATAATACCCCCCCCCCCAAAAAAAAAAAATTAAACACCAAGAGAGCAACACAGATGGCCAATGCCACAGCTGGCTACATCTGGAGAAGGCAGCCAGTGAACTGATTACTGGGGAAGGGGTAGAATAGAGAGCTGGAGGATAGGTAGGGATCCAAGGCCAGGAGATAAGCTGTTCCAGCCAAAGGCATCTGACCGCCTGGCTAAAGCAGGGGTCCACAGGGGAGGGGTAGTGCAGAGGCTGGAAAAGCAGTGTGGGGCTTGATCAGGGAGGGCCTCACCTGTCAGTGAAAGGAAACTGGGCTGTGTACTGGTGAACTAATAATGCACAAGTGAACCTTGTGAAAGCACTTTTCAAGTAGAATTGAAACAGATTTTCAATTTCCAAGCAAGTATTACAAGATAGCCTTTCCTTTGAAAGTGTTTCTCAGCTTGAAAGCTCTGATGTCATGGGACTGAATGTTTGATCTGATAAGGGCTCACTAATACAGTATAAACATTCCAAAGCTGACAATATTTTGCTTTAAAAAATCTGACTCACAGAATGCTAGCCATTCATTCTAGGTCTAGCCATGACTCCACCTCCACCAGGGGCCTTCCTTGATTGTTCAGGTCAACGGCAAGCCACCTCTGTCTTCTATGAATTCTTTTCTTTAAACGTTTATTTTATTTTTATTTATTTTGAAAGAGATATATAGAGAGGAAGTGGGGGAGGGGCAGAGAGAGAGAGAGAGAGAGAGAGACAGAATCCCAAGTAGGCTCTGTGCTGTAAGCACAGAACCTGATACAGGGCTTGAACTTGCAAACTGTGAGATAGATCATGACCTGAGCTGAAGTCAAGAATCGGATGCTTAACTGACTGAGCCACCCAGGTGTCCCTAAATGTTTATTTATTTATTTTGAGAGAGAAAGAGAGAGGAGGGAGGGGCAGAGAGAGAATCTCAAGCAGGCTCTGTACTGTCAGAGCAGAGCCTGACTCAGGGCTTGATCTCATGAACTCTGAGATTATAATCTGAGCCAAAATGAAGAGTCAGATGCTTAACTAACTGAGCCACACAGGTGCCCCTCTCTTCTACGAATTCTTTCTCCTAATCAACTGTGCAGTGCTTCCCAGGCTCTTGTCAAGATTTCATGGATCAGTAATATAGCAAAACCAAAAAGATGTTAGGGACAGACTTGAGTTGCCAACTTTTCATTCTGCCAAGTAGAAATATTAAAAATAAAAACGACCATTTATTATCTCTTTTGTTTTATAAAAGGAAGGAGAAACAACCCCAGAATGAAGAGCAGTTAGCAGCCCCCTGTCCCCCACCATGGCTCATATTCACACGTTGCACTCTGCCTATTTTTCTCATCTAACTGTGGTCCAATAAATCTTCACTGCAGACTGGCACAGGCCAGCACACTGGCATCTGGGAAACATGTCCTTCCCATCCTTTACCTCATTGCATAATTTCCATGTTCTTCCTACTAAGGCATCCTTTACTTTGGCACTCAAGGCCCTCTTGGATTTGGTACCAGATGACCAATCTATGGAAGCTGGCAAAAATGGCCATGATATTTTGTAGCTCTTCCCATCAAGAATCAGTCTATCTGTCCACCTCTTGAATCTGTGCTGACTTTGTCACTTGCGTTGACCAATAGGAAGCTGCAGAAGTGACATTTAAGCCTTGGCTTCTGAGGTCTTGCAGCTTCTCTCACATGAACAAGCCCAAGATGGCCTGCTGGAGAATGAGAGATTATGCAGAAAGAGCACCCAGGCATCCCAGCCATCTAAGGCCATTATGAATAGGCTAGCTCTAGTGACATACCAGCTGACCACAGACACTTGAACAACCCTAGTGGACACCTGCAGGATCTGGAAGAACTGGCCAACCTGATCTAATATAAACCACTAACCTGCAGAATTGTGAGCTAAATAAATGGTGGCTGTTTAAGGTCATTAAGCATTGGAGTAGTTTGTTATGCAGCACAAGCTTGCTGACACATTACCATTTCACAACAATTTGCATGGCACTCTCTGCTGCTTCTAAATATAATTTGAGCTTTCCTGTTTCTAAGAATTTGCCTACATGCTTCCCCCCCCAGGCCTGAAATATCTGCTCCCTTTCTCCTCGGATTTTATCCATTATTAAAGACTCAGGTCAATTACCTCTTCTTTAAATGGCTCTCAGAACAGTGGCACTCACTGTCTGTGCCACTCCCTTGGCCCTTAATCACATACTCAACACCCTGTGGCATGTCTTGCACACTGTTATAAATTATTTCTAATAATGTTATCTTCACATGGGTTTGTTACATCTTGCCTTCTCCATTAGATTACCATCCTTCGTGGAAAAAGTGTTGTCTTACATTTAGACTCTGCTTTTTTAAAAATATGTTTATTTATTTTTGAGAGAGAGAGACAGAGACAGAGACAGAGACAGAGCACAAGTAGGGGAGGGACAGAGAGAGAGGGAGACACAAAATCTGAAACAGGCTCCAGGCTCTGAGCTGTCAGCACAGAGCCTGACATGGGGCTTAAACTCATGAGCCATGGGATTATGACCTGAGCCGAAGTCAGACACTTAACCGACTGAGCCACCCAGGCACCCCTAGACTCAGCTTTTAACTCAATATTTTGTATAGGACAGCTATAGTTATTGCTCATTGATTGATGAGACTTAGAAATTCAATGAGTATCTGCAAATAACTGTGCTGGGTCAATTCTCACCAAGGTACCTTCTACCCAGTTCTGAGCTGTTCCTGGATCCTCATGCTTTACCAGGGGTCTGAGCTCATTTTTCAGTCCCATCACAAATGCTTTCCTGTGCCCCTATACTAATACCATGGAAGTCAGAGAGGCACACCCAAACCAAAGCAAGTAAACCCCTCTTGCCAAATTATTACTTGGCCTCATGAGTCTCCTGGGACTTCCTAGAACCCTCTGGAAACTTCCCTTCTGATTCCTGTGACCTTTCATTTGTCCCAGGCATTGGGCATTGGATAATCTGAGCTTCCTGTGTCTTTCAGCCTTCACTAAGGTCTTTAAAGTGAACTACAAAGCTTTGCGTGGAGAAAAACAGATAAAAAGCTTAGCATTGCAAATGAGGAGAGCATTAAGCCCAGGCTGGAAATGAGGTAAGTGCATTCAAAAAAGCAAGAGCTAGGAAGACTGGCTGTAAAAGGCGAAACTGTGAAGGTAAAGGTCAAGGCTTCTTGCATTCCTAGTTTAGTCTTCTGGTTTGGTTTTCTCAAATGGCCCACAATGAAGTCAGCAACATGCTGTCCAACCCCCTGCCTTCACATCCTGCCTTGCTCTGAGCTCCTGCCTTGTGTTCTCATGCAGTTCCCTCAGCTGGGCCCCTTTCATTATTATAATTTTGATCATTTTATTTTCTAATGGCTTAGATAAAATATTTCATGTTACAAATTTATGAAAACTATGAGGTGAAAAAGGAAAACAAAAATGAGCAGTATCCCACTTCTTAAGGTAACTGTTGTCAACATTTGTGCAATTTCCTTAGTGTATATGCATTTCTGATTTCCAAAATTGTCATCATACTCTTCATATTGTTTAATAATCTTTCATTTTTGCTTAACCAAAAGTTTTAAACACCTTATACATCATTCAATTTTGTCTTCAATATCACTTTCAATATCCTTATAGCATTCTAGCAGCAGGGATAGGTATACTATAATTTAATTAGCCATTCTATGTAGAATGGTTTAATTTGGTGTTGTAGGCTTCTACTCTATCTGCAATGATTTGAGGCCTGTCCCTCTTTGGGGAAGTTGAGGGCCAGAGGCTTACTTCAGCCCATTGCTGTATGCCCTTCTTCCTCTGTGACTCTCCCCTGGATGCTTCTCTTCCCTCCCATGGAGCAGACTACCAAACTGAGTCTAGCAGGCCCTGCTTCCTCTGGGCCACAGGAGGTACTGTTGGTCAATGGGGGAGGTACAGATAGCTCCCAGCAGGTAACTCCATAGAGCTGCCTGAGAAGCTAGAGCTCATGCACCACTAAAAAGTGCAGCCATTAGGGAGAATCTAGTTAAGTCCCCGATTTTATAGATTAGGAAAATGAGGGTAAGATATAAGGAATGACTTGTTCAGAGTCTCATGACTAGTTAGAAGCAGCATATCTGGGACGAAAAGTCTTAGCCAAGGACTCCACATTCAGTGCTCTTTCTACCATATTATGCTCTCATCTCAGCTAATCTATGCCTAAAAACTCCCCATCATGGATCATACTGCTGGCAAGGGACCTGGCTTTTTCCTGATGGAGGACTCTCCTCACATTTGTGGCCCTCAGGCAGCCTCCATACCCATTGCCTCTGCCAGCTCAGACTCCCTGGAGAGACATCCCTCACCATCTTTTCCACCCTCCCCTCAGGAGGCATGTCCCAAACAGAACCTGACATTTGACAATGCAACCAGAAGTCAGAGATAGGCAGAGGGATCACAAAGTTCCTGAACTTCCTGACCCTGTGGCTGCCCCTTGGCTATGATATACTCTTTCCTTGGAATATTCAAAGTCCTTCTTTCCATCTTGCTCATTTTCCTTGCAGAAACAGCAGGAAGATCCTTTCCATTTAGAGATGTCCCTTTCTCCTTTTGTGGGTGAGGAGATGAGGCTGCTATGAAAAGTGGAGCCAGCCTTTCCAATCATGAGAACATACATTTCCCCTGGGAATGCTGCTTTGGCTTCCAGGTGGACTGGGGTCTTTGTCTCCACTCAAGACAATGCAGGAACTCACACCCACCTCCATGTGAGCACACTCCATTCCTGATGTTTCTACAGAGTGTCCCATTCCTCTCTATCTCCCTATCATTAAGACACCATTCAGTTGACATATTTTTATCCAAGATGCCAAACATCCAAGAAAGAACAAGTGAATCTGCCTCATGCTAGATGAAAGCTGCCCTGTCCTCATGAGCAGGCTTCTAGCTCCCCTTTGTTCTCCCTCTTCTCTGGCTCCTCACCCTCCTTTATTTCTCCTCTCCCCTCTGCCTCTCTAGCTTTTTTCTTTTTTCCTACCTATTCACTCTGTTCCCTTCTTTATCCCTCACAGATTTTCCCTTCTCCACCTGAGGGATAGGCAGATGTGCACATTCAGCATTCATTGAGTCACACAGGAGTTCAGCTAATGGAGGTATTTCTTGCAAAGTGCTCAAAATTTGTGCAGACCCACTGAAAATGGAAAAACACAGAGCCATGAGCATCAGCTTGTGATACTGACAATGCCATTAACAAAACACCAGAGCTTGCTAGGTATGGACTGAGAAAAAATGTCCTGACCAGTGTGGAACCACATAATGAGCATGAGTTATTAAAGAAACACTGACAGTTTAGGCAGCCTTGCCTGGGAGGGGAGTGAGACAGAGCAAGCATAGCCCACTCGCCTGGCTACTGTGAGCCCACAAGTGAAGCAATGGCCTAAATAGCAGTCCTCAGTCTGCTGCTCACATCCTTTGCTGGAATGATCTGTGACTGAGGAAGGTTGAGCTTTGACTTTCAAGCTAAAATTCTCTCTATGCTACATGGGTAAAATATCTTCTTAAACCTATCTTCATTTTTCTTATTATTAGGCTTGCTGTTTCTGACTTGTGGTTGTAAATCCTGAGGTAGGGAGTGGACAATGAATTCTGGGGTCATAAATAGCCCCTGGGTCATAGTACCTGAGAAGAGTCCTGGTTATGCTGTTTATCAGCTGGTTACCACTTCACTACTTATACTAGTACTACGACTAATGCTACCACCACCTCAAACCACCTACCACTTCCTTCCACTAATTTTATTATGTGTGTTCTAAATCCCAACCACTGTCCCAAGTATCTTGCACGAATGATTTCCTTTAATCCTCATGATATCATGATATGAGTATATTAGCCCTCCCCTATAGATGAGGATATCAAGACACTGAAAGATGAAGTCAACTCCACCAAACCATATAGACTGTAAGTGCTATGCTAAGCCCAGAGTGCTGTTCTTTAACCTTTCTTAGCTTTAATTTTTTCACTTATACAATGAGGATGATAAAAATAAAGGCTGCATCATGTGGTTATGGTGATATACATGAAAGTGTTCTGTAAACTGTAGAGTGCACTATGGAGATACTAGTTGGCATCAGTCTCAAAGTGTAGCTTTCCTTTGGGGGCAGAGAGAACCTTCTCCTAAAATGATCATAGGATCACATAATTTTATGGAAGGAAAATGCCATCTAGTATAATTTCCCACTCAAGACAAGATTAGATAGATTCATGAAATTGAAGGAGACCTTGCATGTAACCTGGTTCAACATTAAATAGAAGTGATCCACCCAAGATGGCACAGGGAATTGTGAGCAGAGTTGACTATAAACTCAGACCTGACCTTTGATCAATGCTCATTCCATTGCCCCTGGGAGTTCTGCCCCTCCCCTTATTTGCTCCTTTGGGAGATAGCTATCACCATGGCTTTACTTGCTGGGCCACAACATGGCCTCAGAATCCTTCTCAACACAGTTCTCCAGGCAACTACCATCAATCCATCATTGTTGACTTAAAGTTGACAGACAGCTCCACTCTCTCTGAATGATATACAGGGTGATCATATAATTTATCATTCAAACAAAGGCACTTTTGAGAGAGAAAGGGGGCACTATTAATAATTATGTGGTGACACAGGAGTAAACTGGGATCATCTTAATTATACCTCAGTGAGTCTCCCAAAGCATCCAAAATACTCCTAACTCCTTCTAGGGTAAAACTGCTAGGAAACTGGCTTGAAGGAAGGCCTGTTGGGGAGCATATTCCTACAGGATGGTGGGGGAGAAGAGGAAGGAAAGATTCTCTTTGGTAAAACGGGATGAAGGCCTACCTTTGGTTCTGTGTCTGCAGAAGCAACATCACCAACATGGGGTTATTTTCCATTCTCCCATTATTCTCCCTCTATTCCACTGGCCTGGAAAAGCTCATTACTTTCCCAGCTGAAAGTACCGGGTGTCTGTGAATGCTCCCCTCCTTCCTTCTTCTTTTTCTCCTCTTTATACTGAATAATCGTTTCTATGGTAGTTTAATTAGCCAATTATGAATGTGTTTGGGTATCTTACAAAGGAAGAATCACTTTGTTTACTTGTTGGTAATTAAATGGACTACATTTTATTTCTGTTTTGGGAGATTTATGGGCATTTTCTTTTTCTAGATGGTAAAACTGAAAAATTAAAGTCTAATTATTTATGGATTTCCCCAAGTAGAGAAACAGAGAATGGTATTTCATTCATCACCAAGTTCACCATGTCTTAGCATGGCCATAACAACGGGTAGAGCATTACAGTAATATTATAGTCCATTAAAGACTAGCAAGGAGAGAAGAAAGGAAGTTACCAATGTCAGTGGAGAGAGAAACCAGAGAGAATCCAACTGCTGGACTGCTCTGATTGGGTTCTGCTGATTTCTTCCTTCTTAAACCTTGAAAGTTTCTCTCCGATAACTCCATGTCCTATGGCAAACCCCCTTTTTCCCTCAAAAAAAATGCGACCAAGGGTTTAGTTAACAATATGAAGCTTCAAGTGTGGAAGATTGTAACCAGGTGTGGTATCTAATTTGCTATATAACATTGGCCAAGTAAGTCTTTTTTTTTTTTTTTATTCTTGGTTCTTACATGTTTCTCATTTATGAGGCAGTTTCCAAAAGTTATCATATTATTGGGTTATTTGAGCAGATTATGCTATAAAAATGGTTGTAAAGCCAGTTAACACAGAAAATGTTACAATTACAACATGCTTTATAAATATTTATAAGTTCCCTCTAAAGTATCACAGTAAGCTTTAAGTTTTCTGGCCCTTTGAGTTGAGAGTATGAGAAAAATAATCTGAGAATTTTATTTAAAGGCAAATAAAGTTGACTTCTTGGGACTTCTGTTATTCACCAGATCCAGTTAAACTTTTGGCTATTACACCATTTTAAATTCAATTCACAGAATCTGGCTGAAATATGAGTAGGTTTCCTCCAATTAGATAAGAGGAAGGACTAAGGTTTTAGTGCACCCATTAGCATGTACCTGGTGCCAGATTTGCACAAAGATCTTCCCATACAAAATGTGATTTAATCCTCATTATGACTGTAAGAAATGGGTATATTTTCTCCAGATAAAGAAACAGAACTCAGAACCTTAAGTGATTTGGGGAGCCAGGACTGGAGTCTGGCTCTGATTTCTACCTAAGCCCTGGCTCTGTCGGACACCCCAGGCAAAGGTTCATTATTGAACAAATTGTGTCTAACTCATGCTTCAATGTTTCAAAGTTCACAAGGATGTTCCAGAAACCTTGCTGAAAAATCATGTTTGCTCCTCATTTACAGGACACACTTAAAGGGACTTAGGTAATTTGGGTCCCAACAGAATGACTCTCCTTTCACCTTGGCCCAACCCACACCTGCTTCAGGACAGAGAACTGAATATGTTTCCAGAGAGAAGTTAGCCGAGAATGCAGCTCAATGACAAACAGCCTCTCCTTTGGCAGGACACCAGCTCTGTGTATTGAAGGTAGCCCCATCCACCCCAGTGACCCCTCCCACCACCTCAGCCATTTCAGCAGCGGGGAGACTGGCAGTGCCTCCGGAGTCCAATCTCTCCCAGGCATTAATAGTGGCAGCTAGGATGAAAGCAACCGGGTGGAGGGCAGAGAAGGAGGGGAGGGGGGAGGAGGGGGGTGTAATTAGTGGGAGTGGCTCCATGTCCCTTTTGGGCTCCATAACTCTCAATCCTCTAGCACTCACTCTCCTGCCGACCCCTCCCCTGAATATGGTCGCGCGCGCGCGCACGTACTGTTTTGCCTGACGCTGTCAACCATGTCTGGCTGAGCTATCCTGGCTACGGCCAAAATGTATCTGCAAGGAAAAGTCTGGCAGTGCCCCGAGCAAAGCTGAATATATTCTATATAGACCAGGCTAAAGCGTGTGGGAGACAGAGGTGGTGGCAGAGGCCTGGCCCCTGCTGTGACACACCTCTGAAGCCAGCTCCACCCCAGCACCAGCTGCCCTCTCTCCAATCTGCCTGAAGTGGGATTTCAGAGTCAAAATGTCTTAAGAGGAGTTGCAAGGTACACCTCTGAGAATTTTTTTCCCTTCCTTCATATCGCAACTACTATTAACTGAGGCCTCACTGTGTGCCCTGAAGAATGGGTTTATGCCCCTCTTTGGGGGACAATTCTCTGGCCGCCCAAATCAGGACACATGGACCATCAAGTCTGAGTTTACTTGTGTAGCCAGAGGAGTGACATCTGGACTGCACTGTAAGATTCTAGTCTGTCTGGGCCCCAGGTATGCCCTAACAAATCTAGTTGGATATGATAAACGATTCTTGGTAGATCTGGGATGATAGAAAGAGCACAGGATTGGGTAGAGAGGACTCGGTTTGGGGGAAGGCATTTTGCCTCTCTGGGCCTTAGTTTTCTCATGTGTAAAATGAATGCCTCTTCCCTTCACCTCCGCCTGCCTCTGTTAAAGCATGTATATAGGGTGTGCTATACATGTTTTTATGCATGTTTCCATAGGGGACCATAGCTCTCAAGAGACCATAAGGGCTCTGGGACCCCAGGAGGTGGTCTGAGGCCCCTCCCAGCACACTGGGGCTCAGCATGGCCAGCGTCAGGCTGCAGACACCCATGTCTGGAAGCTTTCTGGCCAAGTGCCCAGGGGTGTTACCAACTCTGTGCAGGCAAAGGTCAGTCTCGCTGATTGAGCTGCCTGCATGCTCTTCAAAGCTTCATTTATGTGCTGGAAGAGTGACCCTGGCTCCTGCTCCTGGCTTTAGGGCAGATAAATGGGACATCCCACTGGAGCCTTTTCTTCTCTCTCCCCCTTCCCATCCTCTGCCTCCCATTCTCTGATCCCACCTTCTCTACACTACTCTGGCCTAACTGGGCAGAAATGTGGGCAGATTTTGTTTTCATGGCTCTCCGCCTGCCTTCCTTCAGGCCCACACCTCTGTCAGGTTCTCTCTATTATTAAAATCTACTCCCACTCTGTAGCTGATGATAAGAATGAAGTCTTGCCATTTGCAGAAATGTGGATGGAACTGTAGGGTATTATGCTAAGTGAAATAAGTCAGTCAGAAAAAGACAGATATATGATTTCACTCATATGTGGAATTTCAGAAACTTAACAGAGGACCATAGGGGAAGGGAAGGAAAAATAAGTTACAAACAGAGAGGGAGGCAAACCATAAGAGACTCTTAAATATAGAGAACAAACTGAGGGTTGATGGGGGTGGGGGCTGGAGGGCAGGTCAAATGGGTGATGGGCATTGAGGAGGGCACTTGTTGGGATGAGCACTGGGTGTTGTATGTGAGCAATGAATCACCAGAATCTACTCCCGAAACCAAGACTACACTGTATGTATGTATATCCTGTATGTTAGCTAACTTGACAATACACTATCAAAAAAAACCAAAACCAAAAACAAAAACAAAAATAACCCTGCTCCCAGGAAGGATCAGTTTATTTACACCTTATTGTAAAACAAAGTCCTAGAGGTCCCCCTTCTTGGGGTGTCTGTGCCTTTCTGTGTTCAAATATATCTGTAATGTGGAAGACCTCGACCAAGGGCAAAGGAATGTCAGGCATCATGCTGTGGGGACGTGGAGCACTTCAGGACCTCACCAGGGGTCTGAAATAACAGGCCAGCCCCACTCCCTGAAAAAATAGCCTTGATGTTATTAGGATTCTATGTTGGGGTCCCAGGTAGGATCATGCACTCAGAAGGTTGTAGCAGGGACCCCAGATTCAGGAAAGGAACAGCCCCTTCAGTCCACATGTATGGAAATAA
Source organism: Prionailurus viverrinus (assembly GCF_022837055.1). Lineage (NCBI taxonomy): Eukaryota > Metazoa > Chordata > Mammalia > Carnivora > Felidae > Prionailurus > Prionailurus viverrinus. The sequence continues at coordinate 32,297,965 of NC_062567.1, forward strand.
TTACTTAAGTAACAATAATTTCCTCCACTATGTGTAAGCCCAATGAGGGCAAGGATTGCACCTGGTCTTGCTTACCCCCATAGTCCCACCTACAAGCACAGGGCCTGTGTGTGGTGGGCCTCAAGTTGGTGCTTGTTGAATACATGGCTAGAAGACAGTTTCCCTGGGAACACCTCCCTTGGCACTCTGGTGCCAGCCTCTGCCACCAGCTGGAGAGGTACAGGGGGAATTGGAGCACAGTGAAAAGTCTCCTGCCCAAAGAACCCTCCAGCCAGTCTCCTAATTTCTCCACATTCATATCATTCACTCCTCAAGGGCCTTTTCAAGGAGATGCGATTTTTAACTGAATTAGAATGTTCTAATGCTACCTGGGAGGGATGATACATTAGCACAGATTAGTGTCTCTGATTAACAGCATCATTACCTCTCCCTTCTCATCTGCCTAGACCCTCTTGCAGCCAAGTCACACACCACCAGGAGACAGAGGAGGACACAAATCAGGGTTCCTGGCTCCAAAAGCCTTAGTGGGGAAACCTGCCTCTTGGGAAATATTAAAAATAAAGTGATGGGCCCATCCCCAGAGATGAATTGGGACTGGGGAAGAGCCTGAGGCATGTGCATTTGCAAAGCAGCTCACAGGACTGCAAAGTGCCAGAGCTCAGACCCACCGACCAGCCACAGGTATGTGAAGCCCTGTTGCTTAGGGGCCTCAAAGTAAGGGTAAAGATTGCCGTGATTTGAAGCTGCTCACCTCAGGAAGCCCCTACACAGGACCAACCTATATAACACACATCACAGTGTTGAGCACATGGATGTCCAGCTTGTGGGAGGGTCTAGGTTCAGGAAAAGATCTCCACCAAAATGGCATGAGCTGAACCTGATTTCACCATCAGATCAATGTCACATCCTTGCCTGAGGCCGATGCTCAACATTTTACAGAAATGACCAGAGACCATATGAGGCAATTATATGCCTCATATGCATGCTTATGGCATGCTTATGCCATGTGTGTATGGAACAAGAGTTTTCAAAACAGGAAGATGCAGTCATGAATGTCAAAGGAGTGTCTTTCATGGGAAGCCCAGCGTGAAGGATGTGAAGAATGGATTTGGAACCAGGAGACCAGAGTTTGAATCTAGCCCCCCCCCACCCTTTTTTTAAAGTTTATTGATTTATTCTGGGGGTGGGTGGGTGGAGGGAGGGGCAGAGGGAATGGGAGAGAGAATTCTAAGCAGGCTCTGCACTGACAGCCCAATGTGGGACTTGATCTCATGAACTGTGAGATCGTGACCTGAGCTGAAACCAAGAGTTGACGTTTAACCAACTGAGCCACCCAGGTGCCCTGGCCCCTGTTTGTAATGGCTGTGTGAACTCTGGCCAGTTCCTTAGTCTCTCTGATCCTCAGGGTCCTGATTTGTGAAAGGTAATGCTGGTAACCCCCTTTTCAGGGGGTTATGATGAAGGTGTGAAGATGAATGAAATCATCTATGTGAGCCTTACTCTCAAGGTAGGTGCCAAGTTGAAATGACTGCCCGTCCCCCTCAGCTCCTGCTCCTGATGGACAAGCTCCCTGGTGGAGAGAGAGGAGTCCGACTGCCACCAGCCAGGCTCCTGCCTCGTCCATACTACTGGACACTGACCGCAAGCTGGTTAAGGGCCCAGTCTCAGGAGGGAGACATCTTGGTTCTGATCACTGCCACCTCCTAGGGGTTTGATCTGGGCCAAGTGTGCCTCAGTTTCCTCATCTGTAAAATGGAGATAATAGCAGCTACCCCTTAGGGCTGTTATGAAGATTCAATGTGTTAATATTTGCAAATATTACAAATTATCCTTCCCTCTCTCCCTTCCTTATCCCCTCCCTTTTTCTCCCTCCTTCCTTCCCACCTTTCTTCCCCTCCTTCCTTTCCAGTGGAGCTTCTCCAATGTGCCTGACACTGTTCTGGGCCCTGGGAACAGAGCACTGCATGAGAAAAGGTCCCTGATCTCATAGAACTTGTATTTTGGTGAGGAGAGGACACAGAATGAGTGACAAATAAGACATTTTTAATAGTGATAAGATGTTAAGAGGAAATCCATGGGGGCATGAGGGAAGGCCTCTGTGAGAAGGAGGTAATGAGCTAGGGCCTGAAAGGTAAGGAGGAGCAGGCTGTGTGTATGTGTGTGGTGGTGGGGTTCTACCTCCTTGGAACCCTGCACTCAAGCTAGCCTGAGACCTGGCCCCTCAGGAAGAGGGAAGGTAAGAGACAGAAGCAAGATGAGGAGCCACCTGCGGACAGCGAGATCACTACGAGTGAGCATCAGAGAAGGTGGCAGTTAACAGCCTGGGGTGTGGGGTGCAGAGAAAGGCGGTCAGGGAAACAGCCCTGACCAACATCTGGAGGAGAGGAATGTGGGCAAAGGGAGAAGCAGAGAAGAAGAAAAGCATTAGGAGCCAGTGGAAGTTGGAGGAGGAAACAACAGTGATGGAGAATCGCTAATTTCATCTGCTGTCCCACAGGAAAAGCTGACGTGCTCAGCTGTGACTGACCACGTGTGGCAAAGTGAGGGGACCTTGAGGGCAAGGGGCCAGGCCCGGCCCACTTATGGCCACCCTCCGATGACCTGAGGTTGATCAAATCAGAGACGCTTGGGTTCCACAGTCTTTTACAGGTTTTTGTTTCTTCTTGCAGTGATCTTGTTGTTCCTGCTGCTATTATTGGTTCTTATTTTCACTCTCTGTGGGCTTGCAGAAAATAGTGTAAAGCATCTCCACTTGGAAGAAAACTGAACATTTCATTTCCATGATAGCAATTCAGGACAGCAGCTTGCAGGACAGCAGGGGGACTGGCTGGGCCCCAGTCAGGGTCACAGCCAGAGTTGAATCCAGAAATGTGGGTAGAAGAGGTTGATGTGGCTCTTAGAGCATCAGCAGGAGTGTGGGTGAGGGTGCCCACCAGGGAAGAAAGAGGACAAGAGGTAAAAGACAAGTACAAATGGCCAGAGAAGAAAACTGACAAATAAGAAGGGAGGATAAAATGGCAGAATGACCAGGAAGAGAAAACACGTAAGAGCTAGAAAGAAAGCCACATCTGTCAGAGTCCGATTCCTACCCAGAACGGATGCCCAGGGTTAAGGTTCCTGCAGCCATGCTCACAATGCCCCAGGGGTGTCTGCCCAACGAAGGGTGTGTGTGTGCATGTGACAGGAGCCCACGGCGCACACAGGTGTCACATGGAATGTGCCCTGCAGGAAGAGCCTGCCGGGCATGTATCTGGCATGTCTTTGTCCCATGTTCCAGGAGCCCACAGATAACCTAACTGGATGTGGAAGGGCACTGTTTCAGCTCCTCTGGGAAGAGTGGGCCATTTGTAAATCCCCTGTGGAGGAAGAAAGCCCATGATCTCAGTACTTCGATCCAACTGGAGTCAGGATCCCCCGCAGACATCTGACTGCCTTCTGGCCACACAAGCAGCCTCTGCTCTAGGGTAAGTACTCTCCTCCATGTTGCTTCTTCCCACTGTGACTCTCTCTGAGCCTTGGGCTCACAATGCCAGAGCCTGTGGAAATGGACTCCATGTGCCTGCCCAGTATCCAACAGACTGCTTGTCCAGTCAGAGGCCCGGGCCTCAGGGGGTCCAAGTTTTGATAATTTCAACAAACATTTATTATAAGTTTATCATTCTCCAGGCACTATGCTGGGCACTGGAGATCCACAGATGAGGAAGCAGTGGCCCCTGGCTTGAGAAGCCTCAGAGCCAGGAGAAGGATCCAGACTAGGAAAGAGGCCATTTCAATACAAGCCATGAGTTGAGGACTAGTTATACCCAGGAAGCTTGGAGGTCCCCCTTCTCTCTAACACCATCAAAACACAAAGGGCATTTCAGCCTCATTCTAGACTCCAAGCCCTGTGTCCGACATTCACTGCACCACAGAACCCTGCTGGGTTTTGTTATCTCAGAAGAACTTTTGGCATCTCAATGGACACAGGCTTTCCTGTGAGACCAGTGGGCAGAAAGCCCTGATGTATATAAGGGCACGAGCTGAATGGGGTTCATATTCACACCTCCTCAGAGGTAAATCTGTAAGGCTCTTTGCCTACCTGCAGTCATCTGTACTCACACCACCCACTCAGCACAACCAGTCAGAATTCGGTCATCCACAAGAAGCAGTTATCTCCCCCATAGTTTCCATATGGCTTAACCCTTTGATCATCTCAGTAAAATTCCCATCCCCAACCACTGAATCCTGAAGGACCTGGAGGGTTGTGTTGTACAGGTGGTAGTCCTTTGAAAAGAAATGTTGAAAGGGGTGGAGCCGGTGAGGTGAGGAGAATGAAAAGAGAGCCAACAATGAGCGACTGCCTTGTGCAGACACCGTAAGGCAATGAGTCGTCATCACAGTGCGGTTGTTGTAATATCCATCTTACAGAGAAGGAAGTAGCAGCTCAGAGAAGTTAAGCAACTTGGCCAAGGTCCCACAGTAGATGATGGATCCAGGCTTTGAGCTGGGGCCTGGCTTCCTCTGAACCCCATGGTCTTTGCACACACCACGCGCATCTTCCTCACGTGAGGCAGTACACTGAGCAGGGGTGGGGCACACAGGGAGTGATTTCAACATGCACTAGATAGTCTCAGCTTTCGAGGCATTTATGATCTGGCAGTAGAGGAAATCCTATATTCAAATAATGATAGAACAAGGTTGAATGCGGGAGTGCTGAGGAAGGAAAAGGGCAGCTCACCTCCCGCTCAGGGGAGGGGAGGGTGCTTGGAGGGGCCGGCATGAAACTACGCTTTAAAGGACAGGCAGATGGCCAGAGGGCCCTTTAGGTGGAAAGAACATTGTGGGCAGTCACAGAGGTGGGAAAGGACAGGTTGGCTCCAAGATCTGAGTGGTTCATATGAAGTTTATAAAGGGGCAGTGGGACTTGAGAAAGGTGGTCAGACCGGGGCGGTGGGGGGGCAGATGTAGCCAGAAGCAGCCATAAAACCTCAAATAGCGGGGCACCTGGGTGGTTCAGTCCGTTAAGCGTCTGACTTCACCTCAGGTCATGATCTCACGGTTTGTGAGTTCAAGCCCCACATTGGGCTCTGTGCTGACTGTGCTGACAGCTCAGAGCCTAGAGCCTGCTTTGGATTCTCTGTCTCCTTTGCTCTCTGCCCCTCCCCCATTTATGCTCTGTCTCTCTCTGTCTCTCAAAAAAAATGTAAAAGAAAAATTAAAAAAAAACTCAAACAGCAGTTTTGCAGGGGCATAGGAAGTGGTTTTGAGTCAATGGGCTTTCAGATGGCCTATAGGAGCATTTTATCAGAGCCGTGTTGACACGTCTGGTCCAATAAATGAACATTTCCATCTCTGCCGACTTCATTTGGCAAGAGCAATGAATTCATATGGCAATTTAAGCAGCAAAGGGGAAGGGTTCAGGAGGGTTGGGGGAGGGTGGAAGGAGGGTGGGAGAATCATTCACAACGTGTCAGGTTGCTTTCATTTCTTCCTGTCCTTCATTTATTCACCAAAAAAGTGGGTCCCAGAGATGACTGATTTTATGAATGTCTCTTTCTCCCAGCCTCTTAGCTTATAAGTTTCACTTACAGTTTAGTTTGTTATCTCTGAGAAAAACTGAATGTTTTTCAAAGGCCTTCCTCAGTGGTGCCTCCTCTTATATACTCTACAATACTGTCACATCGAACAGGTATGTTGGTGTGCATTTAGCAGACTGGAAACACCTAGGTACAGACGCTGTCTTCCCCTTCAGCAGAGTCCCTCCTTCCAATGTCAACAGTCTGAAAATGCATTACATACATTTTATAGACATCTGTTAAACATTTACTTATTGACCTATTGATCAAGATATTTATTTATTCCCTGGTTCAAAAAAGTGGGATAATTTATTAGGCACTGAATGAAACTGAACTCAATTCATGGGAGACAGGACCAGAACCCAGATTTCCTTACGTGTAGCCCAGGGCTCTTTCTTCCAGGCCATGAAGCAGAATGCATGTGATCAGAGCCTCCTGGGCCTGAGTCAGTTTGCCACTTCTGTGCCCTTGGCTTTTACATCTCACTTTGCAGAGACCCTGGTTTAAGCAGCCAGGTCTGCTGGGCATTGCTCCTTGTTCCCAACACGTCAAAAGATTCAGAGGGCCTGAAAAGCCTTTGATGGAGTACCTCATCCTAAAACTTACTGCCTGACATGAGTTTCTCTGAGAGACCTTCTAACAGGCTACAGAGCCAAGTAGAAGAGCCCTCTCTGGAGTGTTGATTATCTAAGGGACTAGGTCACTGAGCACACATCATGTTCCCAGGTGCTTCTGTCCTAGCCCTTCTAGGGGCTGCACTTCCAAGGCATTTTCTCAGACTCTAGTGAGCAAGAACCAGGCCAGAAGAACCTTGTCACCACAGACTGGTCCCCTGGTGTCTACGGGGCACCACGGGCTGCTATAAGTGAGAAATGCCAGTTAAGCATGCAAGGGCAAATGCCAGTGGGTGTAGTGTATCTGTCTCCAGGATGCCAGGGTCTGATGGGACCCTTCTCTTTCTTCTGGTCTAGGCCCCCGAGACTGACCTGGTGGGATCCCCAGTATTCTCTAGACTGGGTTAGACTGGGGTGAGTGATAATGATGCTGGGAAGTTAATGGGCTGTGGAGGCTCTGGCTGGTCAAAATACTGTCCAGGCCCCAAGCTCACCTTGCCCATGAAGGCTGCCCAGCTGCTGAGCTGGCTATGTGGAGGCTGGTATTGGATTTGGATGGCCTTAAAAATATGGGCTCAGACCATATCCTGAGACAAAGACCCCAACCGATGGGGTGAGGGGTGGGGTGTCACTGCCCAGTTTCCTGCCCAGGACAGCACTGTAGTTCTGCAGCTGCTGACCAGAGAAGGTGGTGATTCTTTCCACTAGGAATCCTTACCATTCTCTCACCTTTCTTGGTATCTCTTCTAGTTATGCAACCTTGGGCAACATACTTAACCTCCCAGAGCCTCAGTTTCTGAACTCACAAAGTGAATAGTGGGAATAATCATCATAATAAGATAATGACAATGTTTACATTTCATGGTTGTATGAGGTTTAAGGGAGATGTGTGTTGAACCAATGTTCATCTGGGGTGTCCCTCCCAGTGTGAGTACACAGGGTGTTTTGTCTGTTAAGTCTGTTCTGATGGGTCAGTGAGCATGCCATTCTTATTGTGATATATATATATATATATATATATATATATATATATATATTACTCCTTGAATATATAAAAAACTGAGGCTAATAAGAGCTAATTGAATGGCAGGTAGTGTTACTCCAAGTGAGGAAAAAGACTTCCAGAAGGTTTGTAGCTTGCCTGAGGACCCTCAGAAGCTTAGCAACAGAGAGGCGATGAGAGCCCAGGTTCTCTGACTCCTGGCTCTTTCCTCTCTCCTCCCTTAGTCCACAATTTATGGAGAATTTGCAGAGGTCAGTCCAGGCTGTCTACTGTAGCAGGTGTTTGTTTGGGTTCATGGCTAACTGCTGAAGTCAACAAGGGTGGGGGTGTTTGGGACCTAATCATCCTTTGGGGCCTTGGTCAGAAACCAATTCTCAGACCTGCACACAAGATGTGTCAATGTCTACCTGAAGGCTAAACTGAGCTCTTAAGTGTCTACTAATTTTCTCATATTGGGACTGCCTTCCCAGCAGGGGTTGAGGATGTCCTGGTAGGAGGTACTCTGGGAGTTAAGCAGTAGGGCTGGGGGCCGTGGTGAGGGAGAGAAGGGCAGGTTCTCTTATTCATGAAGCTGCTGCTCCTGTGGACCTCTGTGGGTCACAGTGGCAGATGCTCTGGGCCCCAGAAGGGCATTTCCTATCCCCAAATGAAAGCCCTGAGGAAGAGCTGGGAGGGAGAGATGATCCAAGTTCAGAGGCCTTCACCTCTCATGGCCCCCATGCCTCTTACATGACTCCCCAGATGAAAGAAGGCAGATGTCTGCTGTTCCCTCAGGGAGACCGCTGCAGAAGGAAGGCTGGCTTTCTGTGTCTCCTCACTGGGACTGTATGTAAAGACACAAAAGAAGGGATTACAGGAGGGAGCCCTGGGGTGGGTGAGGCTGCATGCTTGGTTAATGCACTTGTCTCTTCTACTGCCAGGGCTCTGCAATTTTTTTTTCTCATTGCAGTGCATCTCCCCAAGCTCCAAATACCTCTGGGATCCCTGGTTTGAAATGTGAAGGGTGGCCTGGACACCTCATGGCTTGTTTCTGAAGCAGTTAGAAGGGCACAGCCAGCAGCTCCAGCAATCCCAGGGCCAGGCAGAGCTGGAAGGGAAGTAGGACAACGCTCCCCCGCTCTGTTTCTCAAGGGTTTTAACTGTTCTGAAGTCATTTCAGCCCTCAGAAGGATCAGGGCTTCTGTAGTAATTATCAGTAATTTCTATCCAGTGGAAAATAGAAGCACCACATTCTGGTGTGTCCCCATCTCCAGCCGCCGTTCTCTGGTTCTAAAAGGTCTTTCAGGTGCCTTGTCCCTAAAGGCCCCAGTGCTCCAACTACCTGCAAGTTGTGACTTCTTTGGAGTTTGCCTTTTCATAAAAATCTAGAGAAAGGTCTGCTTTCATTCTTACTTGCTAAGGGTTCTGGGTAGGGACTGGTACTAGAGGTGGGAATTCTGTTCTTTTTTTCTACCCTCCTAAGTGATGGTAGCTCCTGACATCTGAGTTTACAAGGTTGTGAAGAGGTGGGACCTACTAGGAAAGGACACCCACCTGGGGAGCTTTGCTGGGTGGGGGGGGGGCATCATGATGGTGGGATTTGTGCTGACCCAGACCCTTCCCAATAGGTAGAACAGGCCTCTCCAGAGAGTGACAGAACCTAGCAGTTATATGGAAGAGGCTGGGGCTCTTGTCCAGGAAAGGAGAGTTGGAAGAGAAAGGCCAGAGAAAAATCCATGTGTGGTAGCAGATAGCAAGGAGAAAAAAAGAGAAAAAAAGAGCAGGGGAGCCATCTACGTATAGCATTACCTCCTGAAAAATATATGCATGCTGAATGTACACACACACACGCACACATGCACACACACATGCACACACACAGGGTACAGATGCTTTTTATTCCAGGCATGTTTATTCTCATTTACTTTTTTTATTATTTTTATTTATTTTTATTTTTGGGAGAGAGAGCAAGAGAGAGAGCACATGCACATGTATAGGGGAAGGACAGAGGGAGAGGGAGAGAATCCCAAGCAGGCTCTAAGCTCAGCACAGAGCCTACATGGGGTTTGATCCCAGGACCCTGGGAACATGGCCTGAGTTGAAATCAAGAGTCAGATGTTCAACCAACTGAGCCACCTGGGCACCCCTATTCTCATTCACTTTAAATGTTTGATTTTGGTTTCCTTTACACAAAGTGATCCATGGAAATCATGGTCCATTAAAAATTAAAACTGTGTCATGAACCAAGTTCCTTGCAGGGATCCATTTCTTGAAAAACTCTTAAAGCAAGGTGTCTCCATGATCTGGAGTGGGGGGCTGGTTCTCTATGCCCTTTCATGCTTCAGACAATGTGAAGCCAGAGTTTCTTGTTTCTAAAAAATGGGTGGTGGTGAGGCTGCTAAAAAGGTGCCCTGCAAGGTAATGTAGATTCTGTAACCAACATGGGCACTGACCCTGGGCAAGCCATGCTGCTCTGGAGAAGTGAAACTGTCCCTCTGGCCAACTTTAATAGGAGCAGGATGCATAATCCCAACATGCAAGGCTGGCAGCTAAAAACAACCTGCAGTCTGTGAGAGGAAGAAGCTGCCAGCTCACTGAGGCCTGGTGGCTGACAGGTAAGGACGATTCATCCCCTCCCTGATAGAGGATTCTCCTCTGTTTGCATTCCTGTCTCCCTGAGCTATCCTGCTCATCCATCTCTCTGCTCTGTTGGTTCTGCTTTGTGCCCTTCCTTCCCCTCTGGCCTCATCTTCTTTCTTTCCTTATTTCTTCCTCTTGCCCCGACAGGAATTCTGGGCATCACACCTGAGTTGCTCCCTCCCCTGGTGGAAAGCAGGCCCTGGGTTAACTCTTCTTTCTTGTACTTGGTACAAGAGCCATGGAAGGCATAGAGAGCACAGGTGACTGACTTTGCTAAGGTGAGCACTTCAGCTTCAAGCATATTTTACTCCTGCAAAAGGGGGTTGTGGGGACACAGAAAGGAAGAGGCAAAAGGGAAAGAAGACCTTGTGATTAAGGCACCTAACTTCAGGAGAAAAAAATGGACAAAAATCACTTATAATTTGGGTATTGCTCCAAGCACAATTATCAATGAAAAGAAAAAATTATGGTGACAAACCCAAAATAGGAATCCAATGGAAGTTTTACACATACTATCAAGCTACTGCTGGTTCCTACCCATCAGCACATAATCATCAAGGTGATCAGGTGTGGGGTGACATCTTTCTTTCTAATCCCCTGGTCTGATAATGACGTTGACTTTATTAGAGATGAGTAGCCTAAATGTAAAGTCAGGTTCAAACAGGAAGAGTCCATAGGGGTGATCCAATTCTCCTTCCCTCATTTTAATGATGAGGAATCTGAGGTTCAGGGGAATGAAATGATAACTTGGTTAGTGACAATAATAGGACTAGAAACCAAATGTCCTAATTCAAAGCCCACTGCTTCTACTGCTGCACCAGGGCATTTCATCCAAGGACTATTTTAAATACTAGAAGTTATGATGAGAACAAAAGCACAAATCTACCATAAACATATATGATCACATACATTAATAAAAGTTTGAAAGGGACAGCAGGCATATGTTGAAGAAACTGATAATTAGGACAAGAAGAGAAATGTCTGCACAAGTAGAATTAATTAATTTTATGGTTGAGAATGTGCACTAGTCATATTTACCTGGAATTAGTATTGTTTAAACATAGGGCAGAACAGAGGAGATGGTGGGGAATGAAATGTTATGACAACATGCTACTTTTATAACTGTTGCTCTGGAAGTGTTTAGAAATATCAACATAAGATTTCAGAATTAAGAGCCCTTGTCTATAAAAATGAGAGATGTTTTTAGCTATAGTTTTATATATTAAATTGAAAGGAATGAGATTTCACTGGCTAGCAAAAGGAAGTGAAACATGGACAGAAATCTTTCCATAAAATAAAGTGGCTTTGAGACTTCTACTTATGAAAAGATGAAGCAGACATATTTTCCCCTATTTCTCCCCCCCAAAGTGCAACTAAAATCCATGGACATTACACATAAAACAAACATAAAAAGACTAAAAGGTGGAGAGAAGAAAGCAGACTGGTTAGGAATCGTGGGGCCTGAGGAACGACACAGTGGGTGAGGTCCTTGGGTTTCTGGGCAACCCAAAATGCTAATGGGTACAGAGAAACAATATCCAACTGAAGTCTCCTGTCTTTAGCTAAAGGCTCAGGAAAAGGAATCACCTAGTAAGAAAGAAATTTTTCCCCAAATTGTAGTAAAATATACATAACATAAAATTTGCCATTTTAGCTGTTTTAAGTGTACAGTTGTGTGGCATTGAGTACATTCACATTGTATGCAACCATCACCACCATCCTAAACTGACATTTTATACCCATTAAATAATAATACTTCTCAGTTAATCCCCCCACCCAGCCCCTGGTAACCACTATTCTATTTTCTATTTCTATGAATTTGACTACTCTAGGCACCCCTATAAGTTGAATCTTACAATATTTAGCCTCTTGTGTTTGGTTTATTTTACTTAGAATAATGCTTGCAGGAATCTTCAGTGGTGTAGTGTGTATTAGAAAGTCCTTCCTTTTTAAGGCTGAAGAATATTCCACTGTATATTTATATCACATTTTTTAATTCATTCACCTATTGTTAGACAACTGGATTGTATCTGTCGTTTGGATTTTGTGAACAATGCTGCTATGCACAAGTGCACAAATAGTTGGAGTCCCTGCTTCCACTTCTTTTGGGTATATATCCAGAAGTGGAATTGATATATCATATGGTAATTCTATGCTTAATATTTTGAGAAACCATCATATTGTTTTCTATAGTGGCTGTACCATTTTACATTCCCATTAGCAATGCTCAGGGGTTCCAACTTCTGCACATCCTTGCCAACACTTGTTATTTGCTGTTCTTTTGATAATTCCATTTTAATGAGTGTGAAGTGGCATCTCATTGTGTTTTTAATTTGCATTTCCCTATGACTAGTGATGTTGAGCATCTTTTAATGTGCTTATTAGCCATTTGTATCATCTTTGGAGAAATGTCTATTCAAATCCTTTGCCTGATTTTAAACTAAGAAAACTTTAGATAGTAATCATTCTACTCCAGTCAAACACCACAGGGAAAACTGTTGCTCCATCCCCACCTCCTTCAGCAAAGGCTGAATGAGGAGCCTTGACTTCCATCCTCACCTCCATCTTTGCCAGGCTATAATGAGGCACTCCAAATCCCCTGTTGGGATGGTGTCAGACTAGGCCAAGTGAGGAACCAGGACATTCTTTCCCTCTGGGTGGTAATGAGTCTCCCCAGTACACCCATGGTGTCAGTGGAGACCATGTGGGGAAACAACTTCCACTCTGACCTGGCAGTAATGAGGTACACCTCCCTCTCCCTGTTGAGATGTGTCAGTGGAGGCCTGCTGGAGAGTCATGTCTTTCACTGCTGTCCAGTGACAGTGTGGCCCACTATGGTGCCACGGTCAAGATGACATCAGCAAAGTTCTAGTGGGGAGCTTAAATTACCACCAGCAGTAATGAAAAGACCCTGCCCTACTGAGTGTCAGTGAAGGCCAAATGACGAACCTGGACTTCCACTCACACCTGGGAGTAATGAGGTGGTGTTCCTCTTTCTTGCTGGGTTCACGTCAAAGGAAGCCAGATATAATGGAAGACTTTAAAAAATACTCAGAGTGTCCAGTTTTCAATCAAAATAATTCATCACACTAAAACCCAGGAAAATATCAACTTGAATGAGAAAAGACAATCAACAGATACCAACACTGAAATGACCCAGATGTTGGAATTATCTCACAAAGATTTTAAAATAGCTACCATAAAAACACTTCAACAAGAACTTATAAATAAGCTTAAAACAATATAATAAAAAACAGGAAGTCTCAGGAAAAAAATAGAAAATCTCAGCAAAGAAATAAAAGATACAAAGAATGAAAATTTTAGAACTGAAAAATACAACAAAGGAAATTTAAAAACTCGGTGTATGGGCTCAATAGCAGAATGGAGACAATAAAGGAAAGAATCAGTGAATATGAAGACAGAGCAATAGAAATCACCCATTGTGGACAACATACACACTATAGTCTTTAAAAAGTGAACGGAGTGTCAGATACCTGTGGGACCATTACAAAGGATCTAACATTTGGGCCATAACAGAAGGAAAAAAGAAAGAAGATGGGGCTAAAAAAGTAGTCAAAGAAATAATGGCTGAAAGTTCCCCCAATTTGGCAAAAGATATAAACTAACACATTCAAGAAGTTGAATGATCCCAAATATGATCAATTGAAAAAAATCCACACCAAGACACAGCACAAACCCCTGAAAATTAAAGCCAAAGAAATAATCTTGAAAGCACAGAAAGAAAACTGAATGGGTTACCTAGAGAGGGAAACAAGTCTAATCAGAGACTACACATGTCAGAAGGAAGTGGCATAACATTTTTCAAGAGCTAAATAAAAAGAACTATCAACCCAAATTCTACATCCAGCAGAAATATATTTAATGAATGAAAGGAAAATACATGCATTTTCACAGATGAAGGAAAACTAACAGAATCTGTCACCAACAGACTTACCTTTAGAATGGCTAAAGGAAGTTCTCTAAATAGAAATGATTTTTTTTTTGGAAAAAGAAAAAAAAAGGAATCTTAGACCATCAGGAAGAAAGAACAGAAAGAGCAAAAATAGAGGTAAATACAATAGACTTTCCTTCTCTTGAGTTTTTCAAATTATGTTTGATGGTTAAAGCCAAAGTTTTAACACTAATGTGTTTCTCATGTATGTGGAGAAAATATATGCAATGATTATATTATAAGCAGGCAGGGTAAGGGGAGATAAAGTATCTACAATTTGAACTGGTAATTAATTAGTAAATGTAATTAGTAAATTAATTAGTAATCTGTAGCACCAGTAGACTGATAAATTATGTATATATTATAATACTGAGAGCAACCAATGAAATAGTTATATAAAGAGATACACTCAAAAACACTAGAGATAAATAAAAATGGAGTTCTAAAAACATGTTCCAGCAATCCACAGGAAAGTAAAAATAAGTCATTTATATAATATTCTTAAAATGACAAAATCATAGAGATGGAGAACAAATTAGTGGTTGCCAGGAATTAGGGATGGTGGGGAGGAAAGTGGGGTGTGACTATTTAGAGGTAACATGAGTAAAATCTTTGTGGTGTTAGAACAGTTCTATATCCTGATTGTGGTGGTGCTCACGTAAATCCACACAAGTGATAAAGTGGCACAGAACTATATATACACATTGTACCAGTATCAGTTCTTGGTTTTGATGTTGTCCCATGGTTATGTCAGATGTAACCTCTGAGGTACAGCAGACCTCTCTGTCCTATCTTTGAAAGTTCCTATGAATCTATAATTATTTAGAAATAAAAAATTAAAAATAATGTAACTTAGATCAGTAGAACATATCCATGTCTCCTTCCCCCATCTTTCCTGATTTTCCTCCGGGAGTAGCTCAAGTCCTCCTCCAAACCAGCAAGCCTTGGTTGCCAAGGGGAAACTGAAGCAGGGGAGCCAACCAACAAAATATGTTCCCCTATGCAGTTTAGCAATGTATATATAGAAACACCTGTGGTGTCCTAAGCGCTGTGCTAGGCAACTGAAGGGAAACTAGGAATAAGTGTGACATGGATACCTCCTCATTCCCATGACCCTGGAATCCTGACCTTAGCCCAAATGAAGAGTCGGATGCTCAGCCGACTGAGCCACCCAGGTGCCCCAGATACCTCTTTATAATCTTAAAGTTTGTCTTTTTCCAGGCTCTCTCAGTCTTTCATGCTTGGCTCTTTACAAACAACAGCTACAAAACAAAACAAAACAAAAGACAAAAACAAAAACAAAAACAAAACTAAAACAACAAAACAACCAACCACAAACTGTGTAATCTTTCAATGGAAATCTCAATTGCTTCATTTCTTTCTATGTTAACAAGTAATCCCCCAGAAGATGACAAGATACATAATTTATTTTCACACATGTTTGTCCACTTAATTTTCTGGAACCCATAGTACCTCATGCATTATACTGGGCACTTGATTCTTCCTTCCCAGCCACATGAGAAGGGTCCACATTGGAAGGGATGCACACTGGGATGAACCTTTGAGGTGAAATAAAATTTTGTCTTACAATTCAGTGCCTAATTATTCAGGATTGTACATGGTTGAATGTCACTGATTTACTCTTGCCTAGTAAATACTAATTATAAATGCACAGACAACACCTGCACACACATGCAAAATGCCTGCTAAGTGGACCTCCTGTGACTTAGGTAGGGATGCTCCTGAGAAGAAGAGCACACAAAGAAAAGGAACACACAAAATATTAGACTGAGGAGGGTCAAACAAGGGGAAATATGCTTTACCCAGAAAGAGGGGTATATTTGGGCTGACCACTGTGAGTATTTCTGGTTAACATTAAGAGGTAACAAGGTGCATTTGGGAGGAGGTTGGGACCCTGACAGTTTTGAAGGTCTGAGGATAGATGCTAGTATTTCCTGAGGTGGTTTAATCACTACCCTTGTAGGAGGCATAGGGAGTAGATTCTCAGGCTTTTTTACAGTGGGGCACACAGAGAAAATGATAGTATTTTCATGGCATCCAGCAACAGATGAATGATGTGCTTGTGGTCACCAGAAGTGACTGGCCCAGGGGACCCAGGCCCTGCCCTCAGGCATACCCGAGTAACCAGCAAGGAAATTCTGACCTGGAGGAGCTCTAAGCTTTCAAGAGTGAGTATTAGGTGCTTCCCCATGTAGTAACAGGCAGCTCTGAAAAAGCCCCTGGGGCATCGGAGCAGGACTGTGGTTTATGGGATCAGGGCAGTGTTCTACATGCCATGATTCTGATGTTTTGCAGTTGGAAAGGCATCCCATAGTGATGGTAGCAGACATCTACCTGGGACTCACTTGGGAGATGGGAGGGGGTGGATTGAAGAGATGGGGGCCTTCAGGTTGCTGCGAATCATCTTCTCATCTGTTATTTACTGTACTTGTCCTAATCATACAGTGTCAATGCATCTATAAATTATCTTGTCTCTCAGCAGCTGCCAGGAGTGATGAAAGCTGTCATTTAATCAAAAAAGTTTAGAGGAGAGTAAAAGAAAGGGAAAGGAAAAGCAGCCTTGGAATGGCTGTTCCAGACTTTGCAGAGTTGTCTGAGATGGGATGCCAGTGTGGGCGCTATGTGCCTGCAGCTCCCACCAGATTCTCCAAATCCCACCTCCTCCAGGTCCTCAAAAATACCACACTCACTCCTGCCTCCCACACCTTCACTCCGCAGCCCTTACAGATGAGTGAGTAAACAGGAGACTACCCAGCCATGGGCAAGACTAGAAGGTCAATAATGCAAGGAGTGTCTTTGGCCTGGAGTTTTGTCTGCTTCAACTGGGTTTTTGGGAGATGAGGCACTGGTCAGAAAGGAATGAAGGGTATTTTTTTAACGTTTATTTATTTATTTATTTATTTGAGACAGAGAGAGACAGAGCATGAACGGGGGAGGGTCAGAGAGAGAGGGAGACACAGAATCCGAAACAGGCTCCAGGCTCTGAGCTGTCAGCACAGAGCCCGACGTGGGGCTCGAACTCACGGACTACGAAATCATGACCTGAGCCGAAGTCAGACGCCTAACCGACTGAGCCACCCAGACGCCCCAGGAATGAAGGGTATTACAAACAGGTTGGCCTCTAGGAAATTTTGGGGAGACTGTGGCTTGTTCCTTATTACTCTAGTCCTACATCCCGGCTCTGTGTGTCTCAGGGCTATTGCCTAGATACGCAAGTTCCCCTCCCCTGTCTCCACAAAGCCATTCCAATTCCCCTAACTCTGAGATCCTTGTGATCTGGCTGTCCCTTTCAATTCTCACCCCTCTCAACAAAACAAAACAAATCTTGCTCCTAGTAGGGGGTCAAATGGGTGGGAAAAATCTAATAAACTTATTATTCATAAGGTAGTATAAATGATGATGGCTTAAGTCAGCACCCAAAGAATAAATCCTTGAGGGAAGAAAAGTTCTGGTGATGGATGTGGAGTAGCAGAACCTTCCTGTTGTTCCCTGAGACCAGGCTCTGAGGTGTGCACTGACACTGGGGCCCACAAGGCTGGTTGGTGATGGAAAGTTATTGCTAGCAACCACTGATTCTCTCCAATTTACAACAACATCAGTATAGTTCTTTAAGATTTATGAATTGTGGGTGCTTGGGTGACCACTCAGTTAAGCATCCAACTCTTGACTTTGGCTCAGGTCATGATCTCATGGTTGGTGGGTTCAAGCCCCATGTCAGGCTCTGCATTAACAGTGCTGAGCCTGCTCGGGATTCTCTCTCTCTTCCTTTCTCTCTGCCCCTCCCCTGCTCGCATGCTCTCTCTCCCTCTCTCAAAAGAAATCAATAAACTTAAAAAAAAAGATTTATGAATTGATTTCACCTATAATGTAGACGGTGCCAGTATTAATATTTCCATTTCCCAGATAGGACCACTGAGACTCAGAGAGGTTAAGTGCCTTGCTTAAGGTCACACAGCAGTAAGTGGCAGAGTGGCCTGGGAAACCAAGCCCCTTGTTTTCCATACCCACACTGCCTGCAATGCAATCTCACACCTTCTTCTTCCAGCTGGCTCCATCCAGATTGCCTCTTGTTCTCCAGAGCTCCATGTGAGGCCTGGCTCTGGCCCCTAGAAGAACATGACACTGCCTCTTCAAACTGCACTCTTCGTCTGAGGTTCCTAGCCAGCCACGTTGCACACGGCACTCTCCCCTTACTTCGTTATCATCCTTAAAGTGCCAGGAATAAGAAGGGAAGCCTTAACAATGAAGGCTTGAAGTGCTGCCTACCGATAAGATAAATAGTCAGAAGGGTCAGGTGCTGCTTGGATAATTATCTAGCTTTGGTGAAGTCAGAGAACCAGGTTGGAAATCCAGGTTTTCTCATGCAGGATGTTCCAGCACTTGGAATTAACACTGCCATCTTATTATTGAGACACTGTAATTCAGTTCGTATTCCTGCTCTCTATCCAGAGGCATGCACATGCAACATTCATGCATAGAGAACATCCAAGTTATTTTAGGCAAGGGTTTTAAAATACGGGATTCCATCCTCATGAGGCTGACTCCATATCTGGAGCCTTCTTTAATTAACAGAAAACTAGGTGACACTTTGTTCCCTTCCTTTCAAATGTGGAGATGTCCAAAAGTCTACTAAAGGACCCCATATGTGCATCTAGGTTTGTATTTTTTACTGAACAAATATTCAGTGCTTATTATGTGCCAGCACATAATAAGTTAGTACTTGTTTTGTGGATATTAACTCACTTAATCCTCATGATAAGCCTGTAAGTGCTATCACACCCATTTTAAAGATGGGAAAACTTGGGCACAGGGAGGTTAAGTAACTTGCCAAGGAAACAAAGCTAAACAAGTGGAGGAACTGGATTCACACCCAGGCAGCCTGGGTCTACCCAATCAGCACTGAAATCAGGGGCAGAGTCTCCATGGTTGCTTCCCTGTCTGCTGGCTCTATAACCTTATACTCCATGCCTCAGTTTCCCCATATGTTCAATGAGGAGACTTATCTTACATACCAACCTCATAGGCTGGTTATGATGATCAGATGAGGGCACAGACATGAAAATGTGTCTGTTATTAGAAGTGTGCACTATGAACATGAGAATAATAAATTTTATGTCACTCATCTTTAAAGACACACTTAAGTCCTCATTGGTGGGTCTGGTTTTGGGTCTTAAATTTGAAGCTGGTCAACAGGTGTGTTAATCTCATTTGACTCATTGCCTACCAGAGGACGACATGTAGGTAAGTGCCAAATCAATATTTTGGGATGCATGGTTGGATGATAAAGCATGAAACATAAAAAGGCAAATTTTCACCCTTTCTTCAAAACACAATCTAACCAATTCCTCCAACCTTAATCACGAAGGTCCTAATAAGTAGGAAAAAAGCCAAAAGGTGATCACCCCCACCCATGTGATAGGACTCGAAAGTGACCTAGGAGTGCCCTTGTTGATCACCACATAGACTCCATGTTCCCAAAAGCCTGTTCCACACTCAGCCTGAGTCCTGCCATGGAGATGGGAACACACGTCCCCCCCTGCCAAACCCCACAGAGGCCAACCCCAAAGAGCTGAAGAGGCAAAAGCATGAGTATGGTACTGAGGGACTAACTTTGATCTGTACCAAACCTTGAGGTGTCACCAGAAGCACCCCCAATATTCTGAGAGTGTTGTGAGGAGACTTAAGGAGGCAAGGGTATGCAGAGAGTGAGGGCAGGGAGGGCAAGGGGAAATAGAAAAGCAGGGAGAAATGGCTCAGAGAAGGGAGGTGCAGGGTATGGGTGGGCAGGGCAGGGCAGGAGGGAGGTATCAGGCTAAACTGAAAAATGGGGTTTTGGTAGAAGAAGGAAACAACAATGGTAACAGTTGTAGCTCATAGCCATAAAATATTTACTGACCTCTGACCCTGGTGTCAGGCACTGAGTCAAGGGCTGGGGACTCAGCAGTGGGCAGGCCAGATGGGGCTCTGCTTGGGCAACTTGGTGGGGAGGCAGAAAGATAAGAAGGAAGAGCCCTTCAAGTGAGGGCAGAGGATGCTGTGGGGTGTATCATGGGGACCCTGAACTACTCTGGGGTGGGCAGAGGAGACTCCATGCTGAGTGCCTTATTTGTATTATTCTGTTCAATGTTCAGAGCAGGCCTTAGGTGGCTAACACGTGACAGACCAGGATTCGAGGCTTGATGAGGCCAAGGTCTTACAAATAGCAAGTGGGTGATGGAGCAGGCCCTGACACCCAGGTTCCTCTGACTCCAAATCATGTGCTTTTAACTCTGATGATAACCTGGGAGGTGATGAGCACCTGCTCCATGTAAACCACCTGAAACCTGCTTCTCCATGAGCTATTTCTCATCACCAAGTTCCTCATTCTGGTTTAGCTTTGGGACTAAATCAACAAGAGAGAAAGGAATATCCTGGTTTCTAAAATTAAGTGAGGCTGAGTCTCACTCTACCAGCGATGTATTGTATGGGCAAGTTACTTAACTTTGCTGAGCCTCAGTTCTCAGTTCTGTAAAAAGGGTTTAACATTGCCCACCTCACAGTGTTGCAGTGAGGAACCAATGAGATAATGCAAAGTCCCAGGCACCTATCCCACACTCCATAGTACACCCTTCTGCTCTCACCTCCAGGAAATGAAATTTTAAAAATGGGCCACTGTCAGGGCACCTGGGTGGTTCAGTCAGTTAAGTGTCTGACTTCAGCTCAGGTCATGATCTCACGGTTCGTGAGTTTGAGCCCTGCATTGTGCTCTCTGCTGTCATGCAAAGCCTGCTTCAGATCCTCTGTCCCTCTCTCTCTCTGTCCCTCCCCTGCCCATGTTCTCCTTCTCTCAAAAAAAACAAAAACAAAAACATAGAAATGGGCCACTGCTGCTATAAGACCCATTGTCTAAATCTCCCAAATCCTTTGCAAGGGAGGGGATCAAACCTCTGATGCTTAAAGACAGGCAGTTTTGCATTAATATTTCCAAAAACCCAAGAGACAGGAAAGGCAGGGCTGATTCCAAACAATGAGCTTATTCCAAGTTATAATGATCTGAGGTAACTGTGAACAGCTCTTTAATGAAATAGAGAGTAAACCCATGTGGGGAGAAGGCACGGGCAAACTGTATAAAGAGCTCCATTTTCTAGGGACCATTTTCCAGTGGCCTTGGGCACTGAGATGGCATCTCATGGATGGATGAATTCTGATGCCTTTGGAGGCCTAAAAAACTACTGGGCTCCCCTGAACCCAGAGGATGTCTGCCTAGTTGGTCCCTCTGTGCCATCTCTACCTGTCCTGGATGAATCAAGATGCCTTGGTGACAAGAAGAGCTGGGGAAGTTCAGGGTGGATCCCGGAAGACCTCTGGTGGCCTGGTCCCAGGAGAAACCTCCTAGTCCCCCCTAGTCCCACACTCCTCCCCACCAAGGACACTTCCCTGCACTTCTGAGTTGCCAACTCTGAGATGTTCGTTCACAATAGATTACTCCTGGGGCTAAATGGAAGGCTTCTAGGAGTTCTGAAGATAGAAAGGAATGAATTACCTAATGATGACAATTGTGTCCACTGTGGCCCTGGATCAGGAAGGAACTCGTAGGGGATAGAGCGAGTGGTCCTCATAAAAACCCATGCAGGCAGCCCCCTGGTTCTCTGTAAGGACTCACACAGCCTCCTCTTTGCTTCCAGTCCACAAAGCACTCCACACTCCTCTCCCCTGTCCTCTAAGTAACCCTGAGAGAAGCTCAGCCCCTCTGAGCCTCCACTTGCTCCTCAGTAAAATCATCCCTGCAGGTCAGAAAGGTCAGGTGACTTGTTCAAGGTCAAATAGCTGGTGTACTGTTAGATCTGTGTCAATACCCACTGTGGACTCTGGGCTGAGGGGGTTGTCACTTCCTCATGGCTGCCTCTGAGCCCAGCACAGGCCTGGCCCTACCTGGAAAAGCAGTGGGGCTTCGGTCTTCAAGACCATTGTCCCTCCCTGGCCAAAGGCACCAGCCACCTCGTGGGCCGTGGGCCCTGACACCCACTACCCTGTTCCAGGCATATCAGTCAGGGCCCGCTGCCAACACCATGATTAATTCCCAATCTAATCAGCTTCAACAGTGACAGAACTCACCTCCCTCCGGGTGCTGGGATAATGTATTCAATATTACTAATAACAATCCTGCTTAGTGTGACAAAGCTGGCTAAACACACCTCGCTTCTCCCGTTTCCCTTAGACATTTTCACTCAAGCGGTCTGTCCCTGGTCTGTTTCCCTTATTTTCATGTTCTGTACTCTGACAGATCCCGGGGCCAAATCACTCTTCTCTTTGGCTTCCTGTAGAACAAAACCGAATCTTCCCACTGCCCCCCGCTCTGCTTAGACCTGCTGTACGTATACAAGCTTTCTCTGCTTTACAGGTGCAGCCTTAATCCTTTAAGCTTGGGGGCAGAAGCTGTGCTGAGCTGTGAACGGTCAGCCACTGGCTGCTGCTACATTCCCTGTGTGCAATGTGCTAGGGGCCAGCTGAGGTCCTCTTGGGGAGCTGGTTCCAGCCAACTATTCCCTTGCTCCTCTTGAGGATGTCAGCAAGGGCAAAAGGGAGAGGGGGCCGGTGACAGGAAATTAATGCCAGTTAACTGTTTATTGGGACAGAGGAGAGCCACCAGTGGCGGTGGGTGAGAATACAGGGTAGCAGGAGGCCAGGCCAAGAAGTGTTCTCACAGCAGGGTTTTAGAGGCCTCTTCTTCCCTTCTGCTGGAGGTGAGAGCCCAAAGGCTCCTTCCAGCTCTGTGGCTCCTTCATTATTGAATCCCTGCACCTTACATATCACCTCCAAGATGTGGGTTGCTGGGCCTACCTCAGGCCATTAAGTGCAGTGTCTCCTGGGTCAGGCTGCAGGGTGTGCCCTACCCACTCACACAGACACTGAAGACTCCTATGGAACCACTGAAGAAATGACCATTTGGCCTCAGAAGAGGAGAGGTTTGGGGACAGAAGTGAGACATGGAAGTCAGCCCCAGAGTGCAAGATCATGGGTTGAGGTATTCTAGGCCAGAGTTAGCTGGTCATTGGCATTTTCTCAGCACTTCCTGTGAGTCAGGTGCTGTGCTGAACATCAGTGGACTGGATGTGAACCCTGTTAGAGGACTCTCCATCTAGGGGAGCAGGGACTCAGGCAGGGCAGCACAGATCCATGTAGGGGTCAGAGGGTCAGGGAAGGCTTCTAAAGAGGTGACATTTGAGTTACTCCTTCAAGGGCAGTAATGAAGGGCATTCTGGGCAGAGCAAACAGTATGTGCCAAGAGCTTGAGGTAAAGTTTGGGAAATGGTGGTCTTATGGGGAGAGAGCTGTGTGAAAGGGGCCAGTGCTCTGAGGGCCTTATTTGGTGTGTTCAGGAGCACAAACCTGCTCCTTGGGCAATGGGAGCCATTGCAGGATCAAATTCATGTTTTAGCAACATGACCCTCTGCAATGGGCAGAGGATGGCTGGCCACACATTGGCCAACTCACAGGTGCCTAGGGTGGAGGCACCTCCCTCCTCCAGGGAGTCTCCTCTTCTACCTGACTCTAGGAGTGTTCTTCTGGCTTCCCCATTATAGTGTTTCAAAGGTCTTTTCATTCTTAAGTCTGCAAGTAAGAATGTGCCACAGCCTCCTTGCTCCGCTGTCATTTTCTAACCTGCTGGGCTCTGCTGGGACATCTGATCCAGGAATGGCTTAGTACATCTTTAGATGCCACTCACCATCATCTTGGACCTGGCACATTTCCATTTCTTTCCACAGCTATGAGCAGACCTGGAATTCTGGAATGCACATTTCATAGTGGTTCTCTAGACAGAATCTCAACTGATACTAACTCTGTGGAAGGTGGGAAGACCCAAGCTGCCTGACTTGCAGATAAGGAGATGTGGCTCACAGGCTCTTAAGTGCAGGTCTCCTGACTTACAGACCAGAGTTATGCCCCCATTTAGCACCACCCAACCTCACTGTCCTTCTCTTACACAGAGGCCAAGACTATCTGTCTAGAAAACATCGATAGCAGTCAGACAACCTGCCAAAATATTTGTGAGCATCTTGGCAGAGTGGCAGTATCACTCACATAGACAGTGGCAGGTCAGCTGTGGGCTGTTCCTGCTCAGCTGGGGCTCCACTTGGGAACAGGGGACAGGGGTGGGGCAGAAAGAAAAGACTGTGCTGCCTACAACTAAACACAGTCATGTACCTATATTCTCTCTCCTGAGCCCCAGCCACACCCTTCCTCCCAGGCTATTAACAGTGAAGAATCTCAGAATGCTCAAAGGGGAGGGACACATTCATTTAGAGGAACCTCTCCAAATAGGAGGCATGCAGTTTGGAAAGTCTCATTCAATGTGATAACTTCATATGTAAAGATGAAGAAGTACCTATTACTTTTATAATACAAACTTCACAAAGTAAAGCTGAATACAATTTTCTTGGCCAGGGGACTCAAGGTGTCAGGGATCCTTCTGGGGAGGGGCAGCTACATGGAGAAGGCCTTCAGAGTGCTAAGTAATCTTGGCTACCAGAGTTTGCCCAACAGCAACAGAACTCAGAAGATGAAAATAATGACTTTAAAAGAGTGCATTAGTCTTTAGTGCACAAAAGTGAGAAACCCTCCTCTACCCTTTGGAAGAAGCCAAACAGCCTCTTCCTCTTAATTGCCTTGCCAGCGTGGCCTGAGTTTATCCCAACCCTAGGCCTGTCCTTGGGCCAATGGTGGAGATTCCAGAATTGCAGGCTCTGGGACTGGGTCAGGAGGCCCGGACCACTCCTTGGGGTGCTCACACTTCAGAGTTCTTCCTTCTCCCAAAGGGCACCTGCTGCAGCTCATTTGGGGGACAAATTATGCCATTTGCCATAGCTAGTTGCCAAAATACCTAACTATACTTTCTCCTCACCATTCTCACCTCCTCTCAAATTTAAAGTGGTGGGCAGGGGGGGGGGGGGGTGCTGGAAGGAAGGAGGAAAGTACACAAGATTTTTCAAAAGGCCCCTGAGGTGAGAAGCCAGCAGGAAGCCCTCTGTGACACTAACACCACTCATCTGGAAGGGGGTGTGTTTACTATTTCCTCCATCTCTGCCATCAGCTCTGTGTAGTTTATTGAGCTCCTGCTTTGTGCCAGACACTTTGGATGTCTTAATGCCTCTCAACCACTAGCTTTGATAAAAGATAATTTGCAGGGTCACAGATTCTGGACTTGCTCAGGGCCACAGAGTCCACAGCCATCAGCATTTGAAGGCAGATGTGGTGCATTACTTGCTTCCCTCCCTCCATATCCTGTCATTAGCACCTGCTGAAGACCATTCCTTGTTCCACGTTCTCCAATACCTCGACTTCCCCAGACTCCTAAAGCTCCTGGGGGCTGAACAATTGCCCCTGAGTGACTCTGTGCCTGGAAAGGCCTGTCACTCAACTGAGCTCCTACTCTTGCCTGTGAAGTCCTAAGTGACTAATAGCTTAGGCCTCATTCTGCAATTTGAGGACTTCTGACATTTCAAAAATACAAACCTTGTTTACGCATTTTCTTGGTGAGAGAATACTCCACAGTCCCCCAGGTCAAATGTGGAAGCACAGGGGTTCACATGGGGATCCATCTTTAGAGGGTGGCTCATGAAAACCTTGCAATTCTAAACAAAATGTTGTATGCTAGTACATGGGTGCATTTTTCTGGGGGGAGAGTCCAAACTTTCATTAGATATGAAAAGGGGTTAGTGAACCCCAATAGTTAAGAACTACAAACAGGCTGGATAACTTGAGAGAGACAGATGTATGGCATAGAAACATCTAGAAGAGGAAAAAACTGAGACAGTGCAGCAGCCATCTGTGGGCTTCCAGCCTGGACTTCCAAGTGACCAGATTCCTGGGTTTGGGATCCTTCAACAGTTTGATTTTATTAAGTGTTCACGTACTTCCGAATGGCGTGGCCCAGCCAAGCTTGGACCCATGCCTTTGGAAAACCACTAATGAAACATTAAATAGTTGGAGAGGTCTAGTTTCATGCCAGAGTTCTTGGCCAGGGGTAGACTGCTGTGTGACCACAGGCCAGGGGCTGCTGGGTCCCCGCAAAATTTAATAGGTGGTGACAGGGCAAGTCCTGGTGACAACAACTCACCCTGTTCATGGGGCCCTACGTTTTGGGATCCTCAGCTGATGTCTTGAAGGACCACAAGGACTGGGCAGCAAGCCACTGCTCAGCTGAATCAAAGCTCAGCACATTCCCCAGGTTACAAATCCTGTCAGGCCTGCCCCAAGCCTTTGGTTTCGTTGGACTGCCTTTCTGTCCCCCAACCACAGAAAGAGAAAAAAAAGAACCACTCTACTTGGATAGACGTTTGTGTACTCAGACCCGGAAGGGAGCAGAAGCAGCTTTGGTAGTGATATATACTCAGGAATAATCAAGCTGCAAATATTTGCACAATTCCCAAAGTGATCCCTCTCTTCACCTCTCTCAGTTGTCCCATCTCAGAAAGTGTGGAGTACAGACACATGTCACTGAAACACACACAACTTGGCACAGTTAGAATCTCAGGGAATGCCTGAGCACTCTAAAAATAATTCTATTTTCTTTTTAATGGTGGCTCAGTCAAAGGTCTGACTCGACTTTGGCTCAGGTCATGATCTCACTGTTTGTGAGTTCAAGCCCCGCATAGGGCTCTGCACTGACAGCATGGAGCCTGCTTGGGATTCTCTCTCTCTCTGATCCTTTCCAACTTGCTCTCTATTTCTCTCAAAATAAATAAAAATAACCTTTAAAAAGAAAAAAGAATTATATTTTCTAGAAGCTCTATTTATTCGACTAGGGTATTGGACTCAGTGGGAAAGCCTGTATAAAACATACTATTCACACACACTTCCCATGTCAGCTGAACCCCATGAACTAGTCAGGGCCATCCACTGCTGAAGTTCAATGTCATGAGAGTAGACAATGTGACTGGGCACTCAGGCTCCAGTGAGCCAGACTCACTATGTGAATCCTGACAAATTAATCTCTCTAGCCTTGGTTTTTCCATTCAAAAACTGGGGACCCTAATACCTGATCTTGGCTTGTAATGATTAAATAAGATAACATATGTCAATGCCTAGAACATTCTAAACTCTCAATAGAAGGCTGATATTATATGTATGTGGCTCAGATCTGGGTTGATATAAATGCAAAAGAGAAAAGTTGGAAGTCAGGTCCCTGTTCACTGCCTAGTTTTTCTAAAATCACAAGGCTCAGTGAAACACAGAAAAGGCCTGCCTGATAAGGTATATATGGGAAATCTCAGACAGGAAGAAAGACACAGCTCCAGCCTGGGAAGTGTGCTGTCTCCTGGGCAGTTCCAGCAGAAGATGCTCTTTCCGGGGCTCTGAGGACGCTGGGCTCGCTTTCCCCGTAACTACCGCCTCTGGCCACTAGGGGCGCACCGATTCTCTCCATCTTAAGAGTCATGAAAAAACTCTTATTTATTAGGCTAAAACAAAGCTGGGAATTTTCATATAAAAATATCAATAAGAAACTAAGAAAAAAGAAAGCAAATGAAAAATACAAACACATACAGTAAAATAAGTTAACAATGTAGAATTTGGGCCCTAATAGGAGTCTAGCCTCAGACGGGCTTTAAGATGCAGCTTATGGTACATCCAGCCTAGTTATAGATGAGAAAACAAACCATTAAGATTTCTAACCTGAGATAGACTGGGTTGGTACTACCTGCTGCACTTCTCTGGGGGTGGGCTCCCATTCTCCCTCCTATAGCCCTTCCTTCTCAGTCCCACCTCTATCCTCATTGCTTCTCTGAAGACTTTTGGGTTGGCCAAGGGGAGAGGCCTCCTAAAACCCCACCCAAGATTTTATAGTATTGAAAACACTTCATATTTACATAGACATTAAGTGATATGACATCATGTCACCAGGGACAGAAGATGGCCATTTTCTCCAGGCAGTAGGGGATTTGCTTTTTTTTTTTTTTTTTTTTTTTCATAATTAAGTAAAAGGCTTAATATTTAAAGGTGTACTCGAGGGACAGGGCTCACATTTATTCTACCTGTTCCTTTGAAAGTCAAGCATCAGGGAATGGAGAAAATTTTATTTTATTATTCACCTGATTTTTTTTTAAGTCCTGAGATTCTGAAGCCTATGTTTATCACAGCCGTGTCCATGTTGACCCTGTGAGATAAGGAATGGCCCCTGTATTCACACCAGAGAGAAGCTACATCAGGAGCAGGAAGAGGAGAGCACTGAATCATGCAGGACTGGACCACCCTTGGCTTATCCTGAGAACTTGAATAAATTGTATGGATTCTTTCCCTGCCTCCTTTTTCAGTTTAATTCAGAGATGTAGACCCTACCCTGAAGGGTTGTTGGGATGACAGAATTTTAGACCCAATAAGGATACAAACCTGAGAGAACAAGGGAAACTAACATCTACTGAACATGTATTTTAGACATTTGACATACATCATTTAATTTCTACAACAACCCTGCAAACAAAGTAAGTATTCCTATCATCTTTTACATATTAGAAACAGAGGCTTAGCGAAGTTCAATGGTTTGCCCTAAACCATACAGGTAGCAAGGAGCAAACGTGAGATCTGGGCTGTCAGGATCCAGAGCTCTTTACGATTACTATTTGCCCAAGATTACACAGCTAATTGATGACAAAGCCAGGAAATGAGGATTCCAGCAGTCGGAAACTTGTATGCTAGCCCCACCACTGGATGCCATGGCCGCCTTGGAGGAATAGGTGTTGGAGGCCCTGGCCAACTGGGGATGAGCCCATTGTCTGGGTCTACAACTGGAAGTCATTCACATACTGTTTGCCCATTCTCTACTCAGCTAGTAATCATTTGAAGAGGACTCCTCAGCCCAGGTTGCATGTTCTGCTGTTTGTCAGGAATTTGTGATGTCACTTGTCTGGGGGCCTTGCCTCTCCTAGTAAGCCCAGATTTCCACAGAAGATGAAGTGGCAGTGTTAGCTTCAGGTACAAGGCTGCTCACTCCAGAAGCAACTACCAAGGTGAGCTTTAGCTGAGGGACATGTGTCTGTCTGGGGGCCTGAGTGCGAGGCAGTAATTTATTAGAGGGTTAACACTAGTCAATGGTCTGTCAATAATACAGGGTTCTTAGTAGATGTAAGGATCGAAGGCCAGAGAGACATAAAGAAAAGCTCTCTAGTTGTCACATTTCTGCTGATTGCCCATCAACACATCCATGGGGGGTGGGATCAACCCTAAGAACATTCAGCCAATGTGCTGTATGGGCAACTCCTCAGGTACAGCTCTTTTCCTCCCATGTGGGCATCTGTGACAATTCTCCAGCCTGTGTTCAAGTCCTCTGCACAAACAACAGTGAGAAGACCTCTTTAAACACACACACCTTGGAGACACAGAATCACCCAAAGACAAATTCCCTCAAAAGGATAAAGGTGAGAGTAGCTTAGGGAAAATGCGAAGTATGCTCTGGGCCAGTGCCCAGAGAATGGTTTCTCAGAAATCCACCACCAACCAAAAGATACACCTAAGGAGCTGGCAGATCAGATGCTTTCTCTTTCCACCAGCTGACGAGGTCTGTGCAAAGATGCCCAGACAGGTGGAAAGCTAGCAGGGCCCCTGTAGCTTCCTGGAAGGAAGGAAGGGGCTATGTTGCCAAATTTTTCTAATGAGCACATCACTTTAAAAAAATTATAAAAATTAAGTTACTGTGGATGCACAGAGGACAACTATCAGATGGAAACATTTTGATGGTAACTATGAAAATACTGTAAATAGATGGTTCATTAGAAATAATCCACTTATTTACCCCTTCCCCCTCTTGTTTAAATTAACATCTAGAATAATTTATTATAGGCCAATGTCTGGGGAAAATGTTGACTTTAAAGTTATAAGAATTTTTCAGCACAGGGGTGCCTGGGTGGCTCAGCTGGTTCAGTGTCTGACTTCAGCTCAGGTTATGATCTCACAGCTCATGAGTTCAAGCCTCACATTGGGCTCTGTCCTGACAGCTCAGAGCCTGGAGCCTACTTCAGGTTCTGTGTCTCCCTCTCTCTCTGTCCCTCCCCGGCTCAAGTGCCCTCTCTCTCTCTCAAAAATAATAAACATTAAAACATTTTTAAAAAGGGACTTCCTTAAGCTCCATTAACCTGAAAAAAAAAAAAAAAAGCCTTTTTGTTAAACCCCAGCTCACCCTCAAACTTCAAACTTTCTCCTTTGCTTCAACTCCAAATGTTAAAGAAGCAGGCTACACTTTGCTGTTTCCTCCTCTCCATCTCCCATCCCACTCTACCCAAGGCTCCTTCCTGCTCAATTACTTTATTAAAAGGGCTCTTTTAAAGATCCCCAAAGGCCTTGGTTCTGAGACCCGGTGGCCTCTCCCTGGTCACCCCCCGCAACTCTGAGTGTCCTTCTCTCCTGGCTTCCTAGACAGTGCTCCTTTGACTCTCTCTGATCTTGCTCACTCTGAAGAGCCTTCATGGTTCCCTTTTCTTTGGGGTTAGATGTTTCCCAGAGGTCAAGCCTGGGTTCCTGAGTCCTCTCAATTCCATACTTGTTCCCTGACTTTTCTCATCTACCACCACATCTTCAATCAATCCACTGAAGAATCACTATTTCCAGAAAGAATCTGTCCCCTTAGCCCCAGACCCAAGATATAATAGGTATCTCTATGTGTATGTGCCATAAGCACCTAAATAAGTGCCCCAAACTGTCTTCAGTGATGTTAGACCCAGCCCCTTTATTACTCCATGTCTTAGTGAATGGAAGCCCATATTCTTGGTCCTCCAAAGTAGACTCCTGAGATCTTGCCAACTTGGTATTTCTCATCTTCAATGTCATGCACTAAATCCCATCATTTCTACTGCTGCATTCTCCTCCTCTTTGTCCTCCTTGACACTGCCTGAGTTCGGGAACACCCTATTGCATTGCTGCTCAGAGAGTCTTTAAGCTGGCCTCTCTACCCCCAATCACTCCCTATTCTGGCCTTCTCTATACCTTTCCTAGATGTGTCAACTAAATTCCAGCATGACAAAGCCCTGCACACATGTGAGAGATCACAAACACACAGAACTGATGATACCTTCAAAAGGTTAAAGCTCCTTAGCAGGGCCCTAATCCATTTCCTGGCTTTATTTCCTGCCTCTCTTTTTACAAACATTGTCCTCTGGTCACACACTGTCTCCGTATCTTCACATTTCCCCCTTTCTCTACAACTCTACTTCTAGAGTAATCCTATCATTCTTCAAAGCCTAGCTCTCATGTAACCTCCTCTGATTCTTGAACCCCTGATCACTTCTTCTCTGTTCCCAAAGCACTTTGTTCATAAAGCTATTCCTTATCAAAACTGAAATAAAAACTTACTAAACTGAATGTTTGCAAATTGTATTTGTGTCTCTCTTCCCCAATAGTTTTTTTTAAGGTGAGGATTATGTCTTACTCATCTTTAGTTCTAGTATGTAGAACGTCTATCCTATATAATAAATGCCCATGACTATCTCCTAATGCCAAAAAAGTTTTTCTCAGATTCCATCTTTCATATCCATTATATGTAGGGTGACTGTGTGTCCTGGCTAGCCCAGTAAAGTCTCAATTTACCTCAGTTGTCCTGGTGTCCTATTTGGTTAGGGCCCACATTTCATTCTTACAAGTATTCCTGTTCAAATGCTGAATTATATGGTCACCCTAATCATAGGCTTAGGTTGTGATCTTTTATGTAGAAATCTTTAAGAAGAAGATCTATTTATAAAGAGTTTAGAAAACTCAAACTGCCTGGAGGTAAGGGGATGGGTTAGGTGACTTCTCAACTTCTACTCCAGTAATAAGGTTCTAAGATTCTGTGATTTCTAGAAGTATTCTTGAGAGAAGCTATAATAAAAATTCAGCCTAATTTTCTCAGCCTGGGAATTCAAGACACGTTAGGTAGCTTTCCGTAAACTCTGCTAAATGAGAGGTAGGAGAGGCAGGAATTACAGAGTATATCCTAACCAGTGGGAACTTGCCCGGAAAAGAAAGAAGGACGGAATACAGGGATTCAGGGCCAGAGTGGTTAAAGCGATGGGAAGAGGTGGGCTGGAATAGAGCAGGAGTAAGAACAGAGCATAAACACATGGACTTAATGATGCTCCCAAAAGGCTAATGATGGGAGCCTTATTTTAAAAATCTGTCAAGGAAGAAAAAAAATGAAGGCCCAAAGTATGGACAATTAGGAGGCCATGTGGAATTGGCACAAGCAGTTATCAATGAAATGAGGCTAAGCAAGGAAATGTCTTTGACAATTCTAAATGTCTGTCAGGTTAGACACAGGGGTTACACAATAACATATGGCACTGATCGTATTAAAAGGTCACTCTCCTTCATTTGGAGGACAGGCTCACAATCTTCCTTTTTACTCTAAATGTAGCCAGCTTGCCTCTCCTGCTTGAAAACAAGCTACCAAACCAAAACCCTTTCTTGATCCCACAGAATTCCCTCCATATACTGCCCTCTCCAACCCCTGTCTTTTGTAGCCTAATGTCCTGAAGGAGTTCACACACTTGTCTCCATCATCTCATTCCCATCACCCCACCCCACCCCCAGCACAGTGCTTCCTGGCCTCTGCTCAAAACTGCACGCCTTTTGTCAAGCTCATCAATGGCCAACATGCTCTGAATCCAAGGGCCACGCATCAGTCCATATCTTATTAGCCTCTCGTATCAGCAAGAACATGGGCCTCTGTTCACCACTCACTCCTCCAAACAAATCTTCCTTGGCTTTCACGACTCCACACTTCTATGGTTTTATTACTTTCTGGCCATTTGGGCTCATCTCCATCCTCAGCTCTTCCTATGAAGCCCTAAGCTCCTCTTACTCTACTCATTTTTCTAAGACAACAAATGTTCTTTGTTTCTGTGGTTTCAGTTACCATCTACAAGCTGATGACCCTTAGTCTATACTTCTCTCCTACATATCTCCTCTAAGTTACAGATCTGAAAATCTAACTCCCTCCCAGATAACTGCACTTGGGTTCATCATGGATACTGTCAAATCCACAAACCCAAAGATGAGCCCATGAACTGATTGACCTCCCTACCTCTCCAACCAGATCTTCATATCTCCCTTACCTTCACCACCAAGTTCAGCCATCATGTTCTATGATTCTGCTTCTTGAATGCATTCCCTTTTAGCCATCCTAACAGCAGCCTCTTCCTACTAAACCATTTTTGTCTCATTTTTGTCTCTTCTGGACCACTACTATGAGTTCTCTTAAATACAGATCTGCTAGCAGGATTCTCTTGCATTATGCTTTCAGTGGTGTTCTACCATTTCCAGGATAAAATCCAGACTCCTGAAAATGGCTTTGGAGACCCTTCTTGTCCTAGCCCCTGACTGATTTTCCAGCCTCAGCTGTCACTACTCATTTCCTCAATTCTATCATCCAATTTCTTTTAGCTCCTTAAACCCACTGAGCTCTCTCTGGTCCTGGAGCCCTCACACAGGACATTCCAGTTTCACGAAACACCTTCCAATCCTCTTTCCTCAAGGTCAGGCCCAGACTTCACCTACTCTGGGAAGCCATGTACTCTGCAGACCAGGAGGTCACCCTGAAGCCAGATGCTTTCCATTCCATAGCAGTTATCACGTTTAATAGTAAGTGCTATTTTCCTCATCTGAGCCACCCATGACTGACAGCTCTGTGAGGGCAGTCCTCTCGCCTGCCTTGTGCACCACCACATCCCAAGGCCTCGAATACTGGTGGTATTACAGAATGAACAAAGGATGCATGGAGTGAATTCCAAACCTGAAACAACTAAACTTAACTCAATAATAGAAAAGTGGGGACTGTCTTCCTATTGGGCTCAACAGCAGCAGGCACAGAGTACAATCTAGTT
This sequence comes from Prionailurus viverrinus, assembly GCF_022837055.1. Lineage (NCBI taxonomy): Eukaryota > Metazoa > Chordata > Mammalia > Carnivora > Felidae > Prionailurus > Prionailurus viverrinus. The sequence goes on from NC_062567.1 coordinate 32,331,555, forward strand.
AAAGTTTCAGAAGCAGTTGACTTTTTAGAAGCTCAGAACTGCTGGCTCAGGTGTGGGGTGGGAAGAACACTCCACTGGGGGCCAGGAGACCTGGGTTCACTCACTCATGTACCCACACAACATGTGCTGAACATCTACTATGCTGGGACTGCTCCCATGCTGGAGTGTAGTTGAGCTAGTCATGGCTCTACCCTCAGAGTGCTCACTGTTTCATAGAGGAGGTGCAGAGAGAAATGTAATCATAAAGTGCTATAAGATTCTATATGAACAGGTCCCAAAGGGAGAGTGTGGGACTTGGGGGAGGGGAAGGCACTAGGAAGTGCCTCCCAGAGGACAAGATATTGAGTGGAGTTCTAAAAAATCAACAGGTGCTTGCCAGGCCAAAGAGGAAGCAATGGACATCCCAGGCATAAAAACAGTGTGTCAAGGGGAATAACAATGCAAAAACAAGAAATAACATACTTCAGCCACTGCAGGTGGTTCTGTGTGGCTGAACTGAAGGAAGTTGTGGGCAGGGGAGAAGTTTTTCAAGAGGTTAGGCTAGAAGGGCCGCGAGGAGCCAGATCCTGGCCAGGGGTTCTCAACTTTGATTAGACCCAGCCGGGGGAATTTTAAAAATATTATTTCAAGGGGTGCCTGGGTGGCTCAGTCGGTTAAGCTTGTGATTTCAACTCAGGTCATGTCTTGCAGTTTGTGATTTCGAGCACTGTGTTAGGCTCTGTGCTGACAGCTCAGAGCCTGGAGCCTGCTTCAAATTCTGTGTATTCCTCTCTCTCTGCCCCTCCCCTGCTTATGCTCTCTCTCTCTCTCAAAAAGAAACATTATAAATTAAAAAAAATTATGTCAAAACATAAGCCTCACTCAATGATATGTTTAATGAATGGGTTGGGTGGGGGGATCTGTTGCGTTTGCTACTTTCATGATATGAATACTCCCACGATGGCCAATTTCAAGCTACAGAAGGCAGAGCTGGGAAGATATGCACAGTAGCACAGCATTATGTATTTCCTTCATACAAACACAATCGATGTAAATAACCCCAAGAGCATAGTCAGTAAGAAAATATAGTCAAATCATTAGGAAGTGATGGATTTTGAGTATTTTATGACCTTTGTTTTTAATATAATTTAGTTGTAGGTTTATATAATTTAATTTTTAATAATGGCTGCGCTTAACAACCCACTTGCAAAATTCCTGAACATTTAATGATTGGCTCTCCTGGGCCAGCCGGAGCAGCTCCAGCTCCAGCACACAGTTGGCCCCAACCCAGATTCATTTTGTGGAATCAGTAGGGGTGAGGCCCTGGCATTGGCGAGTTTTAAAAGATCTCCAGGTGATTCTAATGTGCATCCAGGGGTGCGAACCACTGGTCTGTTAACCGTGTTAAGGAGTTTGATAGTTATCCTAAGGGGAAACTGGGGTCATTGAAGGATTTTAAGACTTTTAACCAGAGAAACGATTTTATCAGGATTGTACTTTAGAAAGAAGCTAACTCTAGCTACAGAGGGGCAAATGGATTAGGACTGTACGGAAGAAGAGAGACCGGTCCAGAGGTTGTTCCAATTTTGCAGGCAAAAGATGGCAGGGATTTAACTAAGTTACAGGGAGAGGTTGGAGAGGGAGTGACAGCATGAGGCCATGGAAGACAGCTGTAGGTCCTGGATGCCCTCAGGTGCAGGGGTGTTACAGGAACAAGGGAAGGGATGAATTTATTTGTTGGTGGGGTCATTTTCTGATAGCCTCTCTCTTTTTTTGTATCTGAAATTGGCAATGAGGCTCATTTTCTGAGAGGGAAGCCTGAGCAGGACAGACGACTCAGGCCAACAGTTCTGGCCCCGTCCTGCAGTAACCAGCCATGTGAATCTGGGCAGGCCAGCTTTCCCATCTCTAAAGTGAAAGAGTGCAAGCAGATCCCTGTAACGTCTTTTCCAGCCTGGAGACTATGATTTTATCACACTGGCATTTACTCATGTTTTCACTTTCTTAACTTCCTATATGACTCAAATTACAACCTGTTATGAGTATAAAGACTCATTTGCTCTGGGAATCCAGATTGCGTCTTTGTAAATCTTCAGGCCCTCGGAAGTGATTTTCAGCCTCTCAGAATGAGTACTGGCTTGTGTCTTTCTCCATATCACTCTCTTTTCCCAGTTGGTTGGCTCCCATGCTGGAAGATGACCATTCCCTGACCCCTTTCCAGATGGCATCCACAGGGACTATTAAAGCCCAATGGGACACAGAAAGCCCTTTGGAGAACTGCTCTTGCACTAAGTTCCAGTGGACCAAAAAGTAAAAAGCATTTGCTAAAGAGGAGGAATGGGCTTTGTTCAGATTGCAAAGGAATTACTCTGCAGGCCTCTGAAACCTTCTGCTCCAGAGTTTGTCTGTCTCCTGCAGTGCCCCTCATCAGCACTGGAACATTCCAAGGTGAGGATTAAGTCCCAGGTTCATATTGGCAATGCTACTTATTTTTCTTTAGCTTCCCTTCCCTGTCACTCTTATGACTCAGATAAGAAAAAGTGCAGGATTGTCTACAGGGAAAAGAAAACAGAGCATTCACATAAAGGAGAGAGGGAGGTGGGGACTAACAAAGAGCTGTGTACTGGAAGGGATAACCGTTCTGCCTGTGTTAGAAAGGAGCAGCCAGCAGGTGCTAGGAGACCTCCTGTAACTGTACCCAGTGTTGCTAAAGGCTTGAATGGATTCTGTGCCCAGTTCAGGGACCCACAAGGAAAGCAGAAGGAGAATTGAGAGGTAGGTGAACACAGCATCCTGAGGGGAGGGGTCCAAAAGAACAATGCGTGCACACAGGGTGAAAGATGCACAGTTGTGCAGCCTCGAGAAAAGACAGCAGAAATGAGATCCAATGACTGTCTTCAAGAACATGAGTTCCTACAGAAAGGCCAGCGATTCCCCAGCAACAGGACAAGCAATGGGTGGCTGGCTGGCAGAGCTGGGGCCAGGTGGAGGGCAGGTCCCTGGGGGTGCTGAGGCTCCCTTGCGTTGTGTGTGACCACAAGAGGTGAGAAAATTAGTCTACAGGAGTTTAAAAATCAGAGCGCTTGGAGGGTTTGCTGGGGTTCAGCTGAGGCAGGTGGGGGTGGGGTGGGGTTGGCAGTTGCATGACCTCTTAAGGACCTTGTACCAAAGGATCTGTGATTTCCCTGCTCATTAGCACCTTGGGCAGAAAGGGAAGCAGGGAGGTGAAATGCTCATCAATTAGATTTCCTGCCTGTTAACAGCTCTACTGAAGTGATTAACAGAGGAAGTTAAAACCAGTTGATGAAGTCAGGCCCAGCTCCCTCTCTCTTCTCTCTCCTTTCTGGGCCCATTCTGCAGCAGGGCTGTCTTATCTTGGTTTCTTTGGGAAGGCCACTTGGGCAAAAGGTTTTTAGCTATATTTTTGGTTCCTTCTGTTTTGACGTGGTTTGAGTGTCTAGTTCTCCCCAGGAAGGCATGGGAAAAAGGCTCTCTTCCCTGCTCTGGCTCTGCTACAAGATCCCCTCTTATGATGATTATTATTGCTGTTAATGTTATCATTACAGATGAAGCGGTGACAATTCCCAACTTATTCTGCTGTTTCACTGACCCCCTCCTCTCCGTCTGGGAATCTCGGCCCTCTATTTATAACATGCGTTTATCCTGGAGCTGCAGCTGACCCCTCACTCAGCTGGACGTGAAGGCACCATTACTTAGAAACCAAGGAGAAAGGGCACGTTCCTACCACCCGAAGACTTGCAGCCCGCTTCTGGTCTCTTTATCACCCAGGAGCTGTCATGACATGAATGACAGGTAAAAGGAAGATTCAGGACCTCCAGATCGAATGTTACCACAAGATTCTCTGCTTCAGTTTCTGCTGCTCCCGGTCCGCTCTCCTTTTTCTAAGCTTTGCAAATGCTGCAGGGGCTGTCTGTCTGTGACAGTGTTTAGTGCTTATGACAAGCCAGGCATGCCTAAGCAAAATAGCACCCATTTTATGGGTGAGAAAGCTGAGGCACAAAGAGATGAATCAACTTGCCTAGGACACAGGGTTAGTGATAGTGTTGGGACTGGAACCTAGTTCTAGCTGGCTCTAGAGTCCACAGTCCTAACTATTAGGGGCTACTGCCCCTTCCCCCAACCACAGGCCTCAGGGAAGTCCTGTTTAGCCCAGAGTCAGCGGCCTCCAAGCCCTGGTCCAGGCATTCAGAGCAAAGGCCCCTTCCCCACTGTGGGACTCCAAGGAACAGTGGGGAGTAAATAAACTGACCCAAGATATCTGAGGGGTTCTGGTTCAATTCCACCAGACCCACACTGATGTGAGTTCCTTTCAATACTCATGAGTTATTTTCTTACTTATTGAGGAGATAAAAGAGTGTCTCTGGCAAAATAATTCTGGGGTTTCCCAAGTTAGGAACCTTTCCTTGTAGGGTATGTGGTTGGTTTCAACTCTTAGCACACAGGCTCCTACATCTTCTGCCCTCCTCTCCTGGACTCTGTCTCTCCTCCCCCAACAGTTAGATAAGCTCAGAGTTTCACCCTTAATGTGGGCCAGAGAGAAGCAGCACAGATTGAAAAGTGGACTGTCTATGCAGAGCATGGAGGGGACTGTAACCTTTCCTGCTCTGGAAGCCTTTGTCAGTTCTGGTGATGCACGCGGATCCCTTCTCAGAATAATGTTTTAAAATGGAAATCAAGGATTGCAAAGAAAACCAATTATGTTAAAATATAGTTAACAAAAATATTTAAAAGATAATTTTCAATATAAAAATACACATGCTTCTTTGTTAATGCATTAAATACAAATTGAGTAGACTACCAGACTTTTGAGGTACTGATGAAGGGAAAACAATCCTTTTGAGACATCTATAACCATTTTAATGTGATAGAAAAATACCCATGGTTTTTAACAGGGGAAAAAGTCACAGCTACTGCACTAGTGTGGTGGATTGTTGCCTACATTCACAAAGGAATAACATGATACATTTCAGGAAGAAGTCTGTGAAAAGATCCAATTATTTCCCATCCAAGTTCATGGACCCTCTGGAATTCTATCTATAGACTCCTTGAATCCCAGGTAAAGAACTCTTGATTAGAGCAAGGGGAATATTTGGGAAAACAAAAGAGAAGCAAACCTGCCTGCACTTGGCTGGAGGCAGAACTTAATCAAAGAGGGCCCTCTGATTCCAGGGCAGTCCCTGGGAATCAGTCTCCCAGTATTTTCCCAGATGCTCCAATTCTTAATAAAGTTGTTTCTATTTCCCCCCAGGATATCTCCAAGTACTTCAGAAGATTTTTTCTCAAGCATTCCCAATTGTCAAACTCATTATTACTAATTTATTAGTCGAATTTCAAATCAGACATCCTAGGAATTGCTTTGCAGGTCACCTGGTTGGAGTGGAAGGTATAGTGCACAGGCTCTAGATGGTGAGGACACTAGAGGGAAACAGACTCGTGGAGATGGGCTTAGTTCTATGTCACAAGGGAACCACTAAGCTGCCCCATGGTTGGAACAGTCTGCAGGGTTAGCCCAGAACTGATGCAATGTCCTGGGGTTTTATGTTGAGGATAACTTGGGGAGAGGAGCAAGCTTTCCAGAGCTGTTGCAGATGCAGATGAGGTAGGGGCACTAGAGCCACCCCATTTGGGAGGCATTATTGGAAAGCCATTGAGTCAATTGCTTTTACACAGCTAATTTATAGGGTATTTCAACCCAAGCATCCATCATCCATCTCCACAACCCCAGTGCATCAGGTCTGGCAGCTCTAAAATCAGTGACTTAGAAGAGAAAGGTGGACCCTTGGGGAGCTCCTCCTTTAGTGGCTTTTAACTTCTGGTTCAGGGACTTAGAGGCAAGCAGTGGGCTTCTAGTCCCTGAAAAATGCCCACAAGCACATTCACATTTTGTATATAGTTTCAGGAACTTCAAGGACTCTTTGAAGCCTGTCCAGGCTGATGCTTTTTATGTATCCTCTACCTTCCCTTATTCATAAAGGACAAAACTGAGGCCACAGAATCAAGAGAGCTTCCTGCAACCACAGGTGGCCAGGCTGAAGGCTACTGTTGCATGGTTCATAGCAGACCCAGGAAGGCAGATGGCCAAGTCACTGGAAACTGCTTCTCTTCTTCCACATGCCCTAGTCCCTCTGCCCTCCCCACACCCTGCTAGGAGAAAGTGCACATTACTGGACACAGGGCTCGCTCTGAAGGAGGCTGCACCATCTCTAGGTTGTCCTTGGGGGATGTGCCACAGTGGCAGAACACCATCTATCTTATTTGCTGTAATGAGGACATTGCCTTCTTTCCCCCCAACTGGGGCTCCCAAAGAGGCCAGCCTATTATTTAAGGCTTTATCTCTATACAAATAATAAATGCACAGAGCATGGGCATGGGAAAGTTAATTAGTATTATCATGTCTTTAATTCTAATGTTGCTCACTGTCAGAGTCCTTTCGTGCCAGCTTTCAGCCCAGAACAAACCTTTGTGATACCCGCTTGGACAAATTCCTCTGCAGTGAGGGCTTTGCTTGTGCAGAAAGGGGCAGCGTCTTTCCTTGGGGCTGAAGCATCTGGCAAGTGAGGCTACTACGTGAGAGAGTTCCTCAGTGCGGGGAACCTCCCCCCCCCCCCAATCCCAGGCACTGTGTTCGCAGCTAGAATCATCAGGGCCCTGAAGATATAGATTCCAAGTGCCTCATAAGAACAGGAGAATAGGTTGAAAACTGACCCAAATGGCTTGTGTATTTGTTCCCTGGGAATGAAAGGGGGATGAGGAAGCATCTGGAACCAAACCAACCTATTTAGGGACCTAGTTTATTAGAAAAGGTTAGTAGAAGATTCCCCAAGAGGTGAAAAAAATCAGTTGAATATAACCAGATAGAGGACAATTAGTGAATGCTCATCCCATCACCAAAATAACACAGATGAAATCCTTGCCTGCTCTCTTGTTGTCGGCCCCATCTTTTGGAAACTGTATTTGAATCACAAGACCATTGTCCAGGTACCCAAGTTGCAAGCATTGTGCCTTTAAGGAAAGAGGCAGCTTCATGTGTTAAGGCTTGTAAAACTAAATCCGAAATGTGGCATACAAATGCCAAAGCCTGTTTTACACAAGGTGGGGTTAGACTATAGAGATGCTATACAGCAATTTACACAGAAACAAAAGTGGCATCTGTCTTCATGATTATACAACCTATTACCAATAATTCCTACCTGGAAAGTGTGCAAGGGACACAGATCTGTTGAACAGATGCTCAAGCTGACTTGACCATCCCTCAGGTGCAGGGGTGTGTCAGGAGCCCAAAGCCCATGGGCTGGTGCAGGCCTCTCTGGGGTCGGGATGGGGGCAAGGGGTGCGTGGCAGGGCTCAACCTGACCTCCTGACGGGTCTGCCGCGGACCCACCCCATGACCTTGGGCAAGTTACTTCCCTCACGGGGTTTGCTTCCTTTCCTGTAAAGTGAAGGCAGACTGAACAATCTCTAGGACCCAGACAGTCTCACACTGCCATGAGGCAGGCCAAGAAAAAGCCATTCTAGCTGAGAGTGTCAAGATCCTCCCACTTCCTTTACGCTTTTAACAACACATCTTCCTCGCCCCCAGCCCCCAAGTGAGTAAAATTCTCAAGGTTAAAAGCTTTTTCCACTTATGCTAAAATGTGGAAGAGAAAACTGATAAAGGGACACGAACAGTTACTTAAGATTTCTCCAAAAGGCTGAAGGAGCTAAATAGAGGGTTCTTGATTATCAGCCCAGGACAGCCTATCATCACTGCTGCACGGACAAATTGTATTGCATGTCAGAGCACACGGAAGACGCACAATAATTTATCAGTCAGGACCCAGAAAATTGTACGGTGCAAGTACCTCTGCAGCTTCACACGTCCCTGCCATGCCATCCCCCCCTTGGCTCTGCTTAAAGGGACATCACCAGCACAGGCCCTGGATCTAGGTCTCCATTTAAAAAAAGCACTTTGCAAAAATCCAAAATGAACAGAAATATTTCTGTGACATTTATAAGTAAATAACAAAAAGAGGAAAACGGTATTTTCCCGCCTGGTTCTCCTCCTCTCCTGGGGTTTCCTACCATTCTCAAGGTAGTTGCCTAAATACAACCACAAAACAACCTAAATTTGTGTAGTAGTGGGGCACCTGGGTGGCTCAGTCAGTTAAACATCTGACTGTTGATCTCAGCTCAGGTCATGATCTCATGGTTCATGGGTTTGAGCCCCATGTTGGAGGGGACAGTGCAGAGCCTGCTTGAGATTCTCTCTCTCCCTCTTTCTCTGCCCCCCCTTAAAATAAATAAATAAACTTTAAATTTGTGTAGTTAACGTGGGATTGACCAGGATGTCAACTGAAAGTGACTGCAGTGGCCTGTTGGCCAACAAGGAAATCAACCGACCAGCTGAACACCAAGAGCAGCCAAGCAAAGGAAGCCCAACAGAGAAATGTATAGATTCTGTGGAATGCAAAGTGGTGGTGGGGTGCTGGGGAAGAATCCTGCTCCACTGGGCAGTATTTTATCACTGACATTATTTAGAATTGCCAGAACATAATGGCGACAGAAAGCAAACCAGCTCTTTGTCAGTTTTATTATTGTTTTTAAATTCTCCACAGAGGTCAGATGTGCCCCTTACCATGCATATATGGCAGATGGTTTCCACCACCCACCCTTGGCATGGTTCTGTAGACACTGGTCGGCACAAACGTGCCTATGTTTGATGGCTTGAGGAATCATGGGCAATGAAGGTGGGCATTCTGTGGGAAAAATAATTGGCACAGGACATCGAAGTCCCTGAATCTGTCCATTCACCTGGGCATCAAGCATTCCAGCCACTGCACACATGGAGGGTGGCATGCATCCCTTGGGACACTGAGACCCTTCCCTTCAAGCTGCTTTCTATTTTCCCAACTGGTATTTCTGAGGCTGTTTCTACCTGTGGAGTCCATTCCCAAGACCTAGTGCTTCACTTGTTCCCATGCAGTTATTAACCCTCTTGTGAACATTAATTGTATTATTTCTTCTGTCATCGTCATTTCTGGAATAAGCTAAAGTCCAAAAGAGGGCAAATGATTTCATTGAGCTCCTGGCTGAAAAGAAGTAACAGCTCAGCTGTGCCAAGGGCTCTTACCCCCGCCTCCACCCTCTTCACGGCTCAGGAGCATGGGGTTCCTTGGCAAGTCCCATTTACTCAGCTCTTGGGCTCCAGGAGCTCATTTGGAGGCTCCACCTTCTTTCACAGGGTTTTTCCACACGGGAGAGGTGGTAAAATTCTGCAATTCTATTAAGGGAGACATTGGGTCATGTTCTGGACAGCACAGAAAAATAGAAAGAAGTCTAGGAGTCTGGCACACTTGGTTTTGAACTTGGGCCGGCATGAAATGTTTGTGGCCCCCACGTTACTCAGCTGTACAATGGAAATAATACAACCCTATCTTTTAAGCATGTGGTGTGGATGACATGACATAAAGAACACAGGATGTGCTCAGTGCACAGTACCTGTGCCTGTATTTATCAATATTTCCTGGCTCTCTCCCCACAACCAATATGGCAGTCTGAATGACACAGACAGTAAATGAAACAAAATCCTAATTCTCCCTAAATTTGGGTCCTGCCACACATGTTGATGGCCTGCAGAATGTAGGCTGAGGGCACTCAGCAAGGAAGGCTGTACTAGACAGTAAGTTCCTTGTGGACTGGACTGCCATCTGGGCTGTGAATGGGTCAGGGGCGATGGGGGCAATGTTGAAGCCACACTCATTTGTTTTCTGTCAGTGTGTTTATCCTCACACTGCATGGGATGTCTTGGAAGCCTCAGACCCAGCCTCTGAGCCTTACACATGACAGCATCATATCTGAGTGGTTCTGCTGAGAGTCATCCAACCTCACCAGAATGAATTGTACTCACAAGTAGCAGAGGGAATGGGGGAGGGGGAGTCCAAACCCTCACGAAAACCCTGCTTTTTAGGTGAAACCCACAGCTCATGCTAGAGTTTAAATGCTAACTGTGGGTTCCCGGGACAGCCCATTTAATTTCTCCTTTTGTTGGCTGGATCCCAGCCATCGCCTCTTCCCCAGGCTCCTCCTCAAATATATCGCAGCAGCTGGGGAGCTGTCCCACCCCTAATTATTACCCCAGGGCTGCCAAGAGGTAGGCCCCACCACTGCGGAGGATGGCAGCAGAGCACAGAACGTGACAACAGCAGCAGCAGGTGGGCCTGGAAGAAAAGGCCAGATTATCGTCTCTGTGATTACTGTCATCCATCTCCAGCCAGACAGGCAGGCAGTGGAGCATGCTCGGTGCTGGGCCTTTGTGCTCCACACTCTTGGGGTGCCACTGTCTCCCACCCCTTCTCTGCTGAGCAGGCTGGAAGCTGGGGTTTTCCGAGCAGAAAGGTATGCCTTTCTGCTTCTAGTGACAGATGTAGCATTACTTAGCCCAGAGCATCAGAATCCTAGTTCAAGCTTCGTGCCTGAGTGTTTCTGGATTCATCTAGGCCCCCACACGTCTCCCCAGGGCTTCTCTGGGCAGAAACAGACAGCAAGCCACTGGCCCTTGGCCTGTTACAGTAATCCAGGACAACCCTTTCAGATTAAGTGAAGTTTGTCTGCCCTAGCTCCCAGACACTCCTTGTTCATTTATTTGTCCCTCTGTCCTCCCATCTCTTCATCTACCCAACCGCCACGTTTTGCTGAGAACCTGGTAGGTGCCAGTGCTATGCCACGTGTAGGGGAAGGTGGGTAAGACCTTACCCCTGTTCTCTTTGCCTAAGCTCAGGTGCATTTTGTAAGGACTTTGCAGCAAGTCTGAGAGGAAGGGGTGCTTGTCCTCACAGTCCAAGGCTTGGAATTCAACGACTTGCTTAACATCACACAGCAGGTCCAGAGCTGGGGCTCCAGCCTGGACTTCTAACCCTGTGTAGCCTGAATAGCCATATGCTTTCTAATGACAAAAAAGATACCATTTCCCCAAGGCTGAGGCTTAAGGGGAAACCCTGCTTGAGCTCAGCTGCTCCTATCACCTGAGCAATGACGGCAATTCAACCAATATTTATTGAACGCCTGTTAGTTTGTCAGGTGCCAGGCACAGAGCTAGGCAGTAGATTGCACACAGGCCCTGCCTGGATCACTTCCCGTTCCTTCTCATTTGCTCCCTTGGTGGTTTGGTTCTTCTCTGACAGTTTCTAGGTTGGTTTAATCTTTTACAGTCCTCCCATGTGAAAAGCACATGACTTGGAAGAGAAGATAGCTCTCAGTCCATGTGGCCTGGGTCAACACTTTCAAGTGCAGTTGGCCTGGGAGTTAACTGGTGAGCTCTGGACAACACCAGTAGGGCTAAAGGCTCTGTACTGACTAGGTCACCACTGCCAGAAAGCCACTGTCCCTGCCTAGCACATTAAGAAAATGCTAAGGCAAGGACTCAATTTAATAATAACAAAAATAGGGGCACCTGGGTGGCTCAGCCAGTTGAGCATCCAACTCTTGATTTTGGCTCGGGTCATGATCCCAAGGTCATGGGATCAAGCCCCACAATGAGCTTTGTGCTGAGCTCCACAGTGAGTGTGATCCTGCTTGAGATTCTCTCTCTTTCCTGCTGCCCCTCTTCCCCGCTCACACACTCTCTCTCTCTCAAATAATAATAATAATAAAATAATAATAAATAATAATAATAATAATAAAAACAATGACAATAACAACAACAATAAAAAGCATCCTTATGGTGTGATGTGTGGAGAGAAGAGACAGCAGGGGCCTGAACACACCCACAGGGAACAACTCAATATTGACTATAAATGGGAAGCTGAAAATACCTTAAAAAGGAAACATCTGATCATCAACAAACAGCTTCCTAAGTCATAGAATGATATAAATGAACATGAGTTTAAGGACTCCTAATCCAACTCTTTCACTTTGTAGTAAGAAAGCTAAGACTTGGTCTGCTTATGGAAGATGCTCTGGCTTGAGGTCCCACAGGAGCTCCAGGTTGGGCCATACCCCAGCCAGGCCATCACACCAGCTGTCATTTTCATCAGAAGTTTCTGAGGCTGAGCCCTGCCTGTGCCCAACATGTCTCCAGCCAACGCAGCTTGCTGAGGTGGCCCACAGGGCAGACACTGTCCTTCTTCGGCAGTGTCTCAGCCATGCCATTTCTTGGGTGGCTGCTCAACACAACTGTGGCCCAGAGAGAAGAGTAGATGTGAGATGGGAATCTTGGACCCAGGTTATGCTTTAGCTCTGACTCTTTCTTAGCTGGGTGACTTTGGATAAACCACTTATCCTTTCTCAGTCAGTTTCCCAATCTGGAAAATGGTATAATAATCTTATCTCCAAAAGGTTTTGTAAAAATTAAAGCATCAATCGTCACTGAAAGCATGTTATTGTTTTTATGCCTGATTCCCCAACAATGATGCCAAACTCTGAGGCTGTCCTGCCACAGACCCTGATGTAGAACCACCCAGCACTCCAAGAGTCCAGCTTCTACTGGATGCGTGACTTGGAGACTGAAGGAATGACTTTCAACATTGTGGTTTGCTTTTCCAACTGTGCTGGCTGGATGCAGTAGGGCTGACGCTGACGGGAGATGGTTTATTTATCACCTAACACCAATGTGTCATTCCTACAGCTATGGTTATTACCTCTATTAGTATTCTTTGGATGCTAAATGAATGGCTAAGGACCCTGGTCTGCAGTGGACACAGGAGTGGAGGACAAACCGTGGAGCTGGGGACCTACATTGGTGTGAGTTGCAGGGGAGCCCTGACTGATGCCCACCTGACAGCCTGGGCCTCCAAAGGCAACATGGTAGGGGCTGGGATGTGCTATAGTGAGAAGTGGAGGGTTGGTGGCCTGGAAGGTCATGTTCTGGCAGCCTACCTGACACATCAGCCTGTTGCACAGTTGTCAACAAAGAAACAATAACACCCAGTTCCCAATCACAGGAAAACAAGCAGAGCTTAGGAAGGCATGGAGAATTTAGGAAGGCTCCAATGGGAGCCACAAATAACGTGAAAGCAGGAAAGGGTAAAAACAATGACTGCCATCACAATAAAAACCTCAGTATAACCAAAAATGATGGCCAAATTTCCTAAGTATTGCAATCAAAGTTCCAATACCAGAAAATTCTAGCACACCAAGGAAGAAAGGAAGGATCCAAAGGAAGTTAGAGAAGATTAAAGAGGAAAAAAGGGGGAAAATAAAAATGAATGCTGGTAAGTAAATGTACAGCCCCCTAAGTAACTGGACAGACCTAGCCAGAGAAAAGGCATGCCATCGGGTGAACTGGTTTCAGTAAGGTACAGAAAAGGAATTAACCATTTAAACTACACCTTAATCTGATGAAGGTATTAAAGTAATACTTTGGAGGGGTGCCTGGGTGGCTCAGTTGGTTAAGCGTCCAACTTCAGCTCAGGTCACGATCTCGCACTCTGTGAATTCGAGCCCCGCGTAGGGCTCTGGGCTGATGGCTCAGAGCCTGGAGCCTGCTTCCGATTCTGTGTCTCCCTCTCTCTCTGCCCTTCCCCCATGCATGCTCTGTCTCTCTCTGTCTCAAAAATAAAAAATAAAAAAACGTTAAAAAAATTTTAAAGTAATACTTTGGAGTTTTTTAAGTAGGTTAAAGAAAGGGCATGTGAAATTTTTATTATTTTTTTAAAAAGTTTTGATGATATGGATGAGAGGATAAGCAGACAGGAAGGACTGGGTGAGTTGTAGGAAAATGGGACATTTTTCAGTATGACACATACCCATCTCTCCCAGATTAACTTGAGATCAAATAAACCACTGCTCAAGATCTGCCTGTGGTATAAGGTGCAACAAGTCAACCTGATGTTGCTATAGGAACCAGATTCCTCCCCAGCACCATGACAACTGACTCCAAAGTGTGTTAAGCACACAGTCTGCTCACACTCCACATCATAAACTGTGAAGAGATCAGCGGCGGGGGGTTGGGGGGATGCCAGGGGGAGGCTGTTCCTTCCTAAACTGATTAGCTGAAAACTCAAATAAATGAGGCTCACTTTGAATGGAGACAATCACAAGAGGTATGGGTGATGTGCATTAAGGAGGGCACTTGTTGGGATTAGCACTGGGTGTTATATATAAGTGATGAAATACTAAATTCTACTCCTGACACAAATACTACACTATATTTTAACTTGAATTTAAGTAAAATAAAATATAATGTAATATTAAAAAAAAAGAATTACTTAGAGACACTGGGGGCATCCTCAAACTTTTGGAGCCCATCTCTGGCTTTCTAGGTCATAAACTGTGCTCTAATCATAGCAACATGTTTCACCGAGGAGGGCTTTCTTCTAGGGTCAAGAAAACAACAAACCATAAACAACAAACCAAGAAGACAAAATCCAAAAAAGCTAATTGTGAGCCATTCTGAAGTCCAAGACCAACACTTTATAGTTCCTTCATGAATTTCTAAGTGACAGTGAACTTCCCCACAATGTAGAACAGCTAAAAATAGAAGAATAGAAGAAAATCGCAGCACTTGCTTCTCTTACAGACTTTTAATTATCCACATCAATTTATTTGGCCTGCTGATACGGCTGTCCTGTCATCAGGATATGAATGTGGATCCATTCAGACCTCTGAAGAGCCTGTAATTTAATTCCACAAATTTCAACAATACAGTTCAAGAGTTATAGATAAGAGAATCAGTAATTACTTAGCATGTATCTTTTATATGCCATATAGTGATGCTGGGATTTTTATATCATTAGACTATAGGCTCAATAAAACCTCCTTATTTGTTACTAGTGACCTCAAGCAGTGGTTTTCAAAGTGTGGTCTCTGGACCAGTAGCATCAGCATCACCTGAAGCTTGTTAGAAATATAGATTCCATGGTCCCACCCCAGACCCACTGAATATGAAACTGTGGGGGTAGGGCCCCACAATCTGTTTTTCACAGATTAGATGATTCTGTTGCATGGCAAAGGTTGAGAACCACTGGCTTGAGAATCTGTGTAACATTGAATGTTTGTTTTTTTTCTGCCCACTGAGACCTCCAGTCAGTCATTGATGAAATTACAGACTCTTACAGTTGAAATGGTCTTTCAATGGCTTCTAGGCCAATTTCTGCTCAGTGAAGTCTTTGATGATCACTCCTCAATAAGAGTTGTTCAGCTTCTGTTGTCCTGAACAATTTACCACTTTTCAAGATGAGATCATGTTTGTTCACACATCTAATTGTTATAACTCAGACCTTACATTGTTCTAAAATCTGTCTTCATTTAACTCCTCCCCAAGAACTAGTTCTGCTTCTTGACGTCCCTCCAAATTAGCTTAATTTTTCTTCCTGTGACAGCCTCTTCATGTAATTGAAATCAGCTATTACATTGCCCCTAAATATTCTCCTCTCTAGGCAAAATGTCCCTTGGCCCCGCACAGGTCCTTATGTAACATGGTTTCCAGATGGCTACTCTGGTTTCACTCACTGAATGTGACCAAGACAAAATGAGGAATCCCCTTGGCCCCTGGAAACATGGAGAGCCATGCTCAAGATGTGCTTTGACCTGTACAGAGGAGAAGGGACTGTTGTTCCCATAACCTGGACACCACAGCCTACCATCAAGGCAACCCCGGTCTTTTTTTTTTTTTTTTTTTTTGGTTACAATCACATCACCAAGCATGTGGGCAACTAAAGCCCCTGTTTTTTTTCCCATAAGTTAAATCAGTCCTGTTCCTTTTCTATCTTTTTTTTTTTTGAGCTTGAATGTAGAACTTTGCATTTCTAATAATAAATTGATCTCATTAGTTGTGGTCCAGAACTTTTATTCATAGATTACTGAGTTTATTTTTATACAGTATAGAAAATGTGATATTATGCATATTTATTTTCCTTTTAATCTCTGTTATTATGCTGTCCGTATGTTTTATATCCTACTATTAATGCACAATGAACATTTTGACTTGCAAGCTTTAAAAATATCATTTTTATTAGCTCATCACATGAATTATACCACAATTTATTTAAACATTCCCCTTTGATGTTAGCTTATGTCCATTTTTTTTGCTGTTATAAGTAATGCTGCAATGAACATCATTGTACATAAATATAAATCTTTGCCCAATTATTTTCTTAGCCTAGATTCCTATAAGGAAAGTTACTGGTGAAAGGAAAGAAACATTTGAAAGACCTAGATGTATTTGTATAAGTTATATACAATTTATATAAATTATATACCAATTGTATATAATTTGTATAAATCATTTCCAGGAAGGTTACAAATTTTTCTATTTCTACCATAGTATATGAGAATCCATTTCACCAAAACTTTGGCTAATATACTATGTTTTAAAATAAATGCTTGTCAATTTAATAAGTAAAACAATGGTGCCTTGTTTTAATTTGCATTTCTCTTTTACTAGTCAAATTGATTTAAAAATCCACATATATAATCCAAAATCTATAAAGAATTTATCGAACTCAACACCCAAAAAACAAATAATCCAGTAAAGAAATGAGAAAAAGACACGAATAGACACTTCTCCAAAGAAGACATCCAGAAGGCCAACTGACACATGAAAAAATGCTTAACATCACTCATCATCAGGGAAGTACAAATCAAAACTACAATGAGATACCACCTCACACCTGTCAGAATGGTTAACATTAACAACTCAGGCAACAACAGATGTTGGCAAGGATGCGGAGAAAGAGGATCTCTTTTGCACTGCTGGTGGGAATGTAAACTGGTGCAGCCACTCTGGAAAATAGTATGGAGGTTCCCCCAAAAACTAAAAATAGAACTACCCTACAACCCAGCAATTTCACTACTAGGCATTTATCCACGGGATACAGGGGTGCTGCTTCGAAGGGACACATGCATCCCCATGTTTACAGCAGCACTATCAACAATAGCCAAAGTATGGAAAGAGCCCAAATGTCCATCGATGGATGAATGGGTAAAGAAGATGTGGTAGATATATACAATGGAGTATTATTTGGCAATCAAAAAGAATGAAATCTTGCCATTTGCAACTACATGGATGGAACTAGACAGTATTATGCTAAGAGAAATTAGTCAGAGAAAGACAAAAATCATATGATGACTTTAAGAGACAAAACAGATGAACATAAGGGAAGGGAAACCAAAATAATAGAAAAACAGGGAGGGGGACACAACAGAAGAGACTCATAAATATGGAGAACAAACTGAGGGTTATGGGAGGGGTAGTGGGATGGGGGATGGGCTAAATGGGTAAGGGCCACTAAGGAAACTACTCCTGAAATCATTGTTGCACTATATGCTAACTAATTTGTATGTAAATTTAAAAAAATAAAAAATAGAACAAGTTTAAATAAATAAATAAATAAATAAATAAATAAATAAATAAATAAATAAAAGAAAATGATGCTATTACACTATTTTGGACATTTCTGTTCAAAAATTTTATTCTATACACCAGTAAATATTACCAGAGTTTGTTTCCTAGCTGGTTTGTTTCACTGCTCTACCTGTGGATTCCTTTAGCTATACTATTCTATTTAATGATAGTATTATATTTTCTTATATAGAAAAGGATCCTTTCCTCACTAGTGTTCTCTACATGTTTTTATTGGTAAATTCTGCCTGTTTATTCCTCCAAATAAATTCTAGAATTACTTTTGTCAAGTGCTCCCCTTCTTCCCACTACCTCCAACTCTCCCCTGCCCAACTACCCTGGACTGTTGAATGGAATTAAAGTTATGAATTAATCTGAAAATATCTGGAATTTCCACAATGTTCACTCTTTCCATGATCCCATTTATTCAAACAATGGTCTATGACTTTCAGTTACATTTGTCATATAGTCTCATGTATTTAATTTTGGATACTTAAAAAAGCTATTGATTTTTAAAGTATTTATGTCATATCCAGCCACCTCCAGGTGCTTTTATTAATCTTAACCACTTTTAGTTGGACTTTCTAGGATTATAATCACATTGATTACAAATATTGACAATTTTATCTCTTCTTCTCCACTTCCTACTTTGTTGCATCCTCTAGACCCTTTACAATGTGAATTAGCAATGGTTCTAGTGAACATCTCTTTCTTGTTCTTGATTTTAAAGAAAACACCTCCAGGGTTTCATCACTAAATGTTTGCTGTTGGTTTGAGATACTTTTTAAAAAAATTATGTTAAGTATACAATTTCTAGTACACTAAATTTATTTATTTATTTTTAACATTTATATTTTTGAGAGACAAAGAGAGATGGAGCACGAGTGGGGGAGGAACAGAGAGAGGGACACACAGAATCCAAAGCAGGCTCCAGGCTCTGAGCTGTCAGCAGAGTCTGACGTAGGGCTCAAACCCATGAACCATGAGATTATGACCTAAGCTGAAGTCAGATGCTTAACCAACTGAGCCGCCCAGGTGCCCTCATAGTGAGTTTATTTAAAATGGATTGGATACAGGAATGCTGATGCATAGGGGCACTTGTACCCCAATGTTTATAGCAGCACTTTCAACAATAGCCAAATTATGGAAAAAGCCCAAATGTCCATCAACTGATGAGTGGATAAAGAAATTGTGGTTTATATACACAATGGAATACTACATGGCAATGAGAAAGAATGAAATATGGCCTTTTGTAGCAACGTGGATGGAACTGGAGAGTGTTATACTAAGTGAAATAAGTCATACAGAGAAAGACAGATACCATATGTTTTAACTCTAATGTGGATCCTGAGAAACTTAACAGAAGACCGTGGGGGAGGGGAAGGAAAAAAAAAAGGTTAGACAGGGAGGGAGCCAAACCATAAGAGACTCTTAAAAACTGAGAACAAACTGAGGGTTGATGGGGGGTGAGAGGGTAGGGAGGGTGGGCGATGGGTATTCAGGAGGGCACCTGTTGGGATGAGCACTGGGTATTGTATGGAACCAATTTGACTATAAATTTGATACAAAAAATAAATAAATAATAAAATAAAATAAAAATAAAAACACAGCCAAAAGGTTACACTTTAAAAACTCCATTAATATGTTGAAATACTTTGGGTGGAAATAAATCAGCCAATGCCTTTTATCTAAAATAATAATAATAAAAAAATAATAATAATAATATAAAATAGATATTGGATTTTATTGCATGATGCATTATTTTTTTAGTTGATTCACTAATGTGATATATTATAGTAATACATTTCCCAATATCAAATAGTTTTTCAGTTCACTGAATATATCTTGCCAAATTATGAATCTACTGGATTCAATTTATTTTTCATCTGTGTACATATATAAGATTGAAATAATTTTTTTTCTCTATGTGTGACAATTTTTTCAAGATAATGCTGCTTTTACTAAAATTTTTTTAAACTTTATTTATGTTCCTTTTCTGTGTTTTGGAACAAATTATCTAAAGTTGAAACTTTAATTTCTCCATAAAGTTGCAATTGAAATTTTCAAATATTTTAGCATACAACTATTAATATCATCCATTCTCTTAACCTTAAAATTTCCTTTGTATATATTATGCTTCCTTATTGTTTTCCTTTTATGCTTCCTTATTGTTTTCCTTTTTATTTTTTATTTATAAACTTTATAGAGGTCACACAATTTTTTATTTCACAGCAGTAGCTATCAAATCCACTCTTGTATTATTTTCTAATTCATTAATTTTATTTTTAGTCTTTCTGTATCATTTGTGTGTAGTGAGTCTGTACAAGAATATGATTGGGTTTTATTTTCTAAATTTGAGAGTTTTAGACTTTTAACAAGAACATTTAACCCACTTTTACATATTTTACCACCATTGATATCTTTGGCCATTTTGTTTTATGCTTCTGGACATTTTTGTGTATGTTTATTTTCTCATTTTTTGTTTCACAGACTACATTTTAGCCTCTTGGTGTTGTTGTTTTTTTAATGAGAGTTTTAAAAAAAACCTGATTTTTTAACCTTTACACTTATTACATACATATGCAACAAAAGCTTCTATAACTTAAGAAGTCTAAAACAAAACTGTAACTCATGGCTCCCCTCATTAAGACAAGTATATTTAGACTCCACCAGAAGTCTGCTAGAACTGATACATGAATTTAGCAAAGTTGCAGGATACAAAATCAATGTACAGAAATCAGTTGCATTCTTATACACTAATAATGAAGCAACAGAAAGACAAATAAAGAAACTGATCCCATTCACAATTGCACCAAGAAGCATAAAATACCTAGGAATAAATCTAACCAAAGATGTAAAAGATCTGTACACTGAAAACTATAGAAAGCTTATGAAGGTAGTTGAAGAAGATATAAAGAAATGGAAAGACATTCCCTGCTCACGGATTGGCAGAATAAATATTGTCAAAATGTCAATACTACCCAAAGCTATCTACATATTCAATGCAATACCAATCAAAATTGCACCAGCATTCTTCTTGAAACTAGAACAAGTAATCCTAAAATTCATATGGAACCACAAAAGGCCCCAAATAGCCAAAGTAATTTTGAAGAAGAAGACCAAAGCAGGAGGCATCACAATCCCAGACTTTAGCCTCTACTACAAAGCTGTAATATCAAGACACCATCGTATTGGCACCAAAACAGACACATAGACCAATGGAATAGAATAGAAACCCCAGAACTAGACCCACAAACAGGTGGCCAACTAATCTTTGACAAAGCAGGAAAGAATATCCAATGGAAAAAAGACAGTCTCTTTAACAAATGGTGTTGGGAGAACTGGACAGCAACATGCAGAAGATTGAAACTAGACCACTTTCTCACCCCATTCACAAAAATAAACTCAAAATGGATAAAGGACCTGAATGTGAGACAGGAAACCATCAAAACCCTAGAGGAGAAAGCAGGAAAAGACCTCTCTGACCTCAGCCGTAGCAATTTCTTACTTGACACATCCCCAAAGGCAAGGGAATTAAAAGCAAAAAGGAACTATTGGGACCTCATGAAGATAAAAAGCTTCTGCACTGCCAAGGAAGCAATCAAGAAAACTAAAAGGCAACCAACGGAATGGGAAAAGATATTGACAAATGACATATCAGACAAAGGGCTAGTATCCAAAATCTATAAAGAGCTCACCAAACTCCACACCCGAAAAACAAATAATCCAATGAAGAAACGGGCAGAAAACATGAATAGACACTTCTCTAAAGAAGACATCCAGATGGCCAACAGGCACATGAAAAGATGCTCAACGTCGCTCCTCATCAGGGAAATACAAATCAAAACTACACTCAGATATCACCTCACGCCAGTCAGAGTGGCCAAAATGAACAAATCAGGAGACTATAAACAAATCAGGAGAACAAATGGAGAGGATGTGGAGAAACGGGAACCCTCTTGCACTGTTGGTGGGAATGCAAATTGGTGCAGCCACTCTGGAAAACAGTGTGGAGGTTCCTCAAAAAATTAAAAATAGACCTACCCTATGACCCAGCAATAGCTCTGCTAGGAATTTACCCAAGGGATACAGGAGTACTGATGCATAGGGGCACTTGTACCCTAATGTTTATAGCAGCACTCTCAACAATAGCCAAATGATGGAAAGAGCCTAAATGTCCATCAACTGATGAATGGATAAAGAAATTGTGGTTTATATACACAATGGAGTACTATGTGGCAATGAAAAAGAATGAAATATGGCCCTTTGTAGCAACGTGGATGGAACTGGAGAGTGTGATGCTAAGTGAAATAAGCCATACAGAGAAAGCCAGATACCATATGGTTTCACTCTTATGTGGATCCTGAGAAACTTAACAGAAACCCATGGGGGAGGGGAAGGAAAAAAAAAAAGAGGTTAGAGTGGAAGAGAGCCAAAGCATAAGAGACTCTTAAAAACTGAGAACAAACTGAGGGTTGATGGGGGGTGGGAGGGAGAGGAGGGTGGGTGATGGGTATTGAGGAGGGCACCTTTTGGGATGAGCACTGGGTGTTGTATGGAAACCAATTTGACAATAAACTTCATATATTGTGAAAAAAAAAGACAAGTATATTTAATACATTTTAAACACATGTAATACTTAATTTCTTTGAGCACTATTTCTTTAATATTATTAATTTAACCTTGTATTATATACTAAGTTTCTTATCACACAATTATTCCTCAAAATAGTATTTTTAGGGGCACCTGGGTGGCTGAGTCGGTTAAGTGTCCGACTTTAGCTCAGGTCATGATCTCATGGTTTGTGGGTTCGAGCCCTGCGTCGGGCTCTATGCTGACAGATCAGAGCCTGGAGCCTGCTTCAGATTCTGTGTCTCCCTCTCTATCTGCCCCTCCTGCACTCACACTCTGTCTCTCTCTCTCTCAAAAATAAATAAACATTTTAAAAAATCAATAAAAAATATAATTTTAAAAATTAATTCCAATTTTTATTTTGTAATTACAGTTAAAGTTATTTTTATTAATGATATTAATAGCATCAATAAAAGCTAAACTTATTGGGCATTTTTTATGTGCCAGGAACTGCATCAAGCACTTTATCCACATTTTCTACTTAATTCTTATAGAAATCCAATTTTTTCAGTGAAATTCATAGAGGCTAAATAACTCTTGTATAGTCCTAGAATTAGTAAGTGGTAGAGCTAGGATTCATTTGCTGGTCTCTCTGATCCCAGAGCCTGTGGTCTTTTAAAAAATTTTTTCTTTATAATGTTTATTTATTTTTGAGATAGAAAGAGCATTAGCAAGGAGGGGCAGAAAGAGAGGGAAGCACAGACACCAAAGCAGGCTCTGGGCTCTGAGCTGTCAGCATAGAGCCTGACATGGGGCTGAAACCTGCCAATTGCGAGATTATGACCTGAGCTGAAGTCAGACAATTAACTGACTGAGCCACCCAGGCACCCCCCAGAGCCTGTGCTCTTAATTATTATACCCTAGCTCTATTTAATTGGTTTCAAGTTCACCATTGTCCATTTTATACTATCCTTGAGTCCTTGATGTTGATTCATTTCAGTCACCTGGATATTAAGGATTAATTGATTCATTGTCTCAGGAGGAAGATATGAATGGTTTATTTTCAGAAGCCTTTCATATCTTAATATGTCTTTATAATATATTTCTATCTGAATTACATCTTATTTAACAATCCAGTTCTTTGGGGACTGTCAATAGGTAGATGTGTGGAATGCAGGCCAGCAATGTGCCTCTCAAGCCATCCAGTCCCACTGGTAAGAATTCCACTTGCTCTTTGATGTATGCTCTTAACTACTCCATAATTTAGAATGTGATTGCCAATTTTAAACTTGTTGGTATGTTTATGGGTATTTTATTTGGAAGTTCTTAGGAAGCATATCAAGCATGTTTGGTCTCCTGCCATGTTAAGTAAGGAGCCAGCATGGATCTTGTAAATATTTTTTTCTACTTATGGCATTAGTCATCTCTCCCAATTTTGTGTCTTCAACAAATGTGATGTTTCCTTTTTTCAGTTTCAATGATACACATGTTGACTGGGTCTGGGCACCATGGCATTGAACTGGAGGCCCCTCTCCAAACTGGCATCAATCTGTTAAACCACATTCTTTGATCAGAGTTGGCCAATCAATCACAACTTATTTTCCACATTTTTTTTCCATGAAGAAATTATGATAGATGTTCCAAATGCCTTATTGAAATCAACACTATCTTAGGTATCCTTTTGATCCAAGCCTAGTAATCCCCCAACTAAGAAAACCTAGTTAATTCAGTGTGTTCCTAAAATTACTGATTTCTTTCTAAGGCACACATATGCTATCTTTTAGGGAATCTATTCTAAGCGTCTGCCATGGAGTAACATCAAGTTTACTCTTCTAGAGCCTCTGGACTTTAGAAAATCAAAATGTTTGCCTTCTTTGGCCCCTATACACATTCCATAATTTCACTGAGCATACTGTCAAAAACTAAGAAAATATCAGGTGTTTCTTCCACTATTAGGATAAAATTGGTAAAGGCAGACTTTAACCCTTTAATTCAGGGAGATATTGTAAATGCATTTGTTCAATTCCTCTGTAACTGTATTTGTTGTAGTGCCTCTAGCCTGAAGGCCAGTCTCACTTCCTATTCTCCTACAGAAGCCCACATGGGGTCTCAGCATCCTCCACAAATTGCATTTTCCCTTTTGTATTAATATTTCTGATCAATTTTCTTTATTCTTATATATATATATTCACCTACAGACCTTCAGAATCACAATGATTACAGAAGAAAATGAGCTACAAGGAGGGGCAACAGCCTTCACTCTGATCTCCCTTCTCGTTGAGGTTGAGAACTCATACCAGAAACAGGGATTCTGGGGCTGGGGTTCAGACAGCTGACTGATGGGTTAGGGCTGCCCTTGAAGAAGACCCAGAACTCATCCACATTGAGATGAGGAAGACGAGGACTCTCAGGTTGAAAGAGAACTCCCAGGCTATCCTCCTCAGCCTTCCACATACACATCATGTCTATTCTTTCACAGAGGGAAGGAAGGAAGGAAGGAAGGAAGGAAGGAAGGAAGGGAGGAAGGGAAGGAGGAAGGGAGGAAGGAAGGGAGGAAGGGAGGAAGACAATTTTGGAAAGGAGATGGGGAGGGTAGAGTGAGGACCCTAATGTGGGACATACGGAGGGCACTCAGAAAGTACCTGTCCATTGAGCACCCCAGCAGTCTGAGAAAGACCTCACCGAGAAGGGATGAGAAGGAGCCAGATAATACACATTTATTCTGACAGCCCTAACTGGTTTTGTTAGTACAGGTTAGTAAGTTATTTGGAATGGACTATGGTATTAGTTGAGACAGGTCAAAATAATGTGGGATTTATAAAAACAGAAATATAAAAATGACAAAGGGGGGAAAGGATAATTCTGTGTTTTATAAGATATTCCCAGTGTATTATCAGATCAGCTAAGGTTTCTAGAACTGGAAACCCTCCAAGGCAGCTTGTCTCCTGATCCTCACAGGTAACTCCTGGGGGTGGACAATGCTATGAGTCAGATAATGGGCAGGCAAGACAAGGGGCAAGAAGAATCAGAGGTGGCTCCTAGGCCGAGGGTCATAACCCCTTGAGAGCTGAAATATGAATATATGGGATTTCAAGATTCCGTTCCTAATAGAAAGAGACAGTTCATCTAAAATGCCTGACACCTACTCACCCCTGGGCCATCATCACATATGACTAACAGCACGTTACAGCTACTGGGAAGGTTTTGATGAAGAAAATTTTTATGAAGAAGTTTCCTTAGGGTGAGAAACCGTCTCTTATCATCCAGTTCCTACCTGGGGAGGAGAAAGTCTCCCCTGTGTCTGCCTGGTGAAGTTGCCCTAGCCCCTGGGCTCAGAGCCTGGGCCAGGTGATGTGTTCACCTCTGAGCCAAGCCATCCCTCATCCTCCTCGCTCTTTCCCTTTCTGCTTCATTACACAGTCTGCAGTCACAGGAGACTGAGAAGGACCACAAGCCTGACACAGCTCTCACAGGGAAAAAAGTTCTTAACCTGTAAAACTCTGCTTTCTTAATAACAGTACTGAGCACCTACTATATATTCCACATAAAAAGAATTCTAAAACCTGGTCTCTACCTTTAAGAAGATCATAGTCCAGCTGGAAATGATGGGTGCATATACATGCACACACACGCACAAGCATACCTGCACATGAGCACAGATGCACACACCTAGTAAGAGAATATGTTAAGCCCTAACTTTGTGGTCTTTGCTGAGACAAACTCAGTAAAAATCAAGGAATGGCTGCAATAGTTTAGACATGGAAGAGAAAGGATGTCAATGGGCCATAAAAATAGGCAGGATTCAGAGGAGTAAAGGAGAGGGAAGAGTATCCCAAGTAGCAAGTCCAAGTGAGCAAAGACCAAAGGCCTCACTGCAAGAGAGCACTCTTCAATTGCTGATGTGTACACTAAGATCACCTAAGCCTGCATCGTGGCATGCAGACATGCACATACTTTATGACTGGGCCCCCGGCTATGACACCAAGATTCTCCCCCGAGCCTGCGAGTGAGAGCAGGGGTATACTGTATTTATCTATACACCTCCAGAACATGGCACAGTGTCTGTGGCCAGATGGATACACACGCGTACACATACACATAGCTGCTACTTTTAACCATCTACGATGTGCTAGGTACTAAATGGGATACCTTATAAATATGGTATCTAATACCTATGAATAGCCTGTGAGGTAGAGATTATTATTCTTTTTTCTTTCTTAATTTTTTTAACATTTATTTATTTTTGAAAGACAGAGAGAGACAGGGGGTGAGTGGGGGAGAGGCAGAGAGAGAGGGAGACACAGAATCCGAAGCGGGCTCCAGGCTCTGAGCTGTCTGCACAGAGCCCGACAGGGGCTTGAACTCACGAGCTGTGAGATCATGACCTGAGCTGAAGTCGGACGCTTAACCAACTGAGCCACCCAGGTGCCCCGAGATTGTTATTCTAATTTGCAAATGAGGAAATTGAAAATCAAGAGGATAACATGCTCAAGGTCATGATTAATCAGAGGCAGACCTGCATGTCACAACCAGTCTGACTTTAGAAACTGTGCCCTTTCCTATGTCTTTTCCAGCTGCATAAATGAAACAAAAAATAAGAGTGGCTTTATTTTTCTCTCAAGTCTCTGTCTAAAGGGAGATGGGCTGGGATGGCAGCTTCATGGTCATTGAGACTATGCTTTGCCATCAGCAATGCTTCGCTTCCATTGTACAGTCAACGTGGCTGCTGGAATTCCAGCCATTACAACTGCATTCCAGGAAACAGGAAGGAGAAAAGAAAGAAGAAAAAGGGCTCATCCCTCTCCCTTAAAGGAGGTTTTATTAAGTTACCACATACAGTACTTTAGTTTATATCTCTCATTGGCCAGAAATTGCCACCAAGCCTTACAGGAGACTGGAAAACACAGTCTTTTCAGTCTAGGTTGCAATGTGCCAGGTGAAAATCAAGGTTCAGTTCCTAAGGAGGAAAGCTGGACTAAATTCTGTGGTAGAAAACTAGTAATTTGTCTTATACCAAAATTTCATTATTTTTTTTTTCAAGTACCAGGATGTGGCTAGTCTCCAACACCTCAGAAGCAAAGTTAATAATTGCCATTGGAGCTTCTTATTCGTCTTCTTCTTTTTTTTAAAATACCACTGCAGTCTAGAACTCAGCAGGAATAAAACAAATAAGGCCATGAAATAATGATCCTTCCCCACAACATTCCTTTACTTCCTATGAACAGTACTCTTTGATTACAGGCGCCACATTTAAAACACAAAAATCTGTTCCAAAGCCAAAGAACAGGATCTGTAGTTTGGTAATCTGCCTTCAAGTGAAAGAAACATGCCCACGGTCACATGTGGTGAGCAGCAGCCTCACACAAGCTAACTGGGGACAGGCATATTGGTATATTCTTCCTTACCCATCCTAGCTCCCCAAGGCAAATAATGTAAAAGGGAAAAAATCACCACATTTGAACCACTGCACTCTGAATACTGCACTGAACCCAGGATTATACATTCTTCAAGAATTCCTTATGAAATCCAACTCCTCAAATGGCCAGTACAGACAGAAAGAACAGACTTTGGAGACCATCTATAGCCTTCTCCATTTCCAGAGGAGGACACCTGACCAGAGGAGGAAAGATGACCTGCTTTCCAGCAGGAGGGGTCGTCTCTTGGCTCCCAGCCCATTTGCATGCCAGCCACCTGATGCAGTGGTGGGGTTTTTCTGGGACTCCTTGGTCATGGCTAACTCTACAAAGCTACTGCCTAGACTCCAGTCACTGTCAGCAAAGTCAGGAACAAAAAGGTGGGATGAGCATTTCTTCTAGCAGCTTCGTGCCCATGCCTGAGAAGAGGCACCAGGCTCCTGAGCCCCACAGAGGGCCCACTGCAAGGGAGCCAGTAGAGACACTGGGCAGAGCTACGAGGGCATCTGTGGTCTGGGTTCTGGAAAGGCTTATGGGTGGTGAAAGACCATGCTGGATGCTGAAGGGGACAAGAGGAATTTGAGGAGGTATTTTCTCTTTTTCCATATACTAGCCTCTTGGTTCTCAATGAATCTCTTAAGATTCCTCTGGAAGAATTTATTAAAAACAGACTCCTGGACTTTCCCATCCAGAAATTCTGAACCAGGAGATATAGGTGGGGCCCAGAAAACTGCATTCTGAACATGTGTGGAGAGATGCCAATGTTGCCATCCAGGTGCTGATCACAGCACGAGTGACTGGGAGCCTCTGGGCTAGATGCTCCACCACCTGCACCACCAGTGCCTGGCTCATAGGGGAAGACACCAGGTAGGGAGACCCACGACCCACCCTCTCTCTGTGTTCACCACACTCTGGCCAGCAGTTCCTCCAGCAGCTCTATGCTCCCCTCCCCTTCCTCCCTCTTTAAATGTCTTGCCTTCTCTGGTGGTGATGGGGAGTCAGCTAATCACCAGCCTCCATATCCTAACACTCCACAAACTTGAACCCTGCTACTAGGTCACTTGTCAGCCTGCTCTTCTCCCAGTTAAGTCAGTCCCTGCCTCTCACCCCTCTGCTGTGGTCCCACTTCCCAGCCCATCAATCATTTCCACACTCTCCTCTAAATGTTCTCCAAGTGCCCCCCAGTCCTCTTGAGCTGTCTTTGTTCCCAGTTCTTCCCTTGAACAGTTTGTGTCTTGTGAGATTAAAAAAAAAAAAAAATCCCTGCTCCAAAAGAACTCGAAGGCTATTTTGACAGGATTAATTTAAGAAACCTCCCTGTAGCATCCCAGCACTCCGGAAAGAGGCAGGTTGCATAAGAAAGTCTAAGGAAGGGACTACAAGGAAGACTCCATCATCTCCATGGCAACACACCCCAAAAGTTTTCTGGGTGCTTGCTAAAGAGACAAGGTGAGTCTACAGGACTGATGGCTTACTTGATGGCCCACCCAACCATCGGGAAGGACTGCTTAGCTTTGCTGTTGATCTTGGTGATGGAACTCGGCAGGCTGGGACTCAGCAATGGAGAAGTGACAGAAAACAGAATAGAATGTGGGAGCCAGAGTCAAGGGAAGGGGTGGGTCATCAGCAGCCCTGGTGACAGCCACTCATCATAGCATAACTTCACTTTGGAGAAGGTTTTTAAGGGATGCAAAACTTTCTCAAGTCAATGATATGAGAGATCAGCCAGCCAGGAGGAAGGAGGAAGAAGCTAGACAGAGAGTAGGATGCAAAGGAAAATAGCAGGGGGTAAGAGAGATAGCAGAAGGGCAGGGAAATTGAGAAAAAAATCTGCCTCTGTAGCCTCGAGGGGCCTAGAACAATTATCCCACTTTCCCAGCAAGGAAAGAGATGGTGGAACTTCGCTGAGGAAGTTAGAAAGTGGGTATTGAGTTCTAAATATTTCCTGAGAGGTGATCTCACAGAACAGCCAAGCAGGTGAGCGTACTGTTCTCCCACTCACAGACCACCCACCTCTTTGTGGTTAACCTGGATTGTGCAGCTTCTAGAAAGCCAAGTGTATTTAGTAGCTCATAATTTAGCACTTCTCTCTTCTTAAATCTTTTCTTATATGCTATTTTGGTCTTCCCAATGAAATTGGCATTTATTAGTTGTAAATTCCTAAGGCTATGGGCACTGAATCTTGAGACCACAGTTAATTCCTAGTACTGCTACTTATTAGGTGTCTCTCTGAGGAAGTGTGTAGATCTTAGCCTCAATGTCTTGGCCAATAAATGGAAAGAGCAGTAACGAGATTTCAAAGACATGATGTAAGTGGAATATGAATGCCTATATCTCTTTCTGTACTGGGTATACTGAAGATGAGAACGAGACAGAAAGAGAGAGAATGGGAAGAGTACCCCTTCCCCTGAGCCAGCATGGATGAGCAGATGGGTAGGATGGAGCTTACCTCTTCTAAAGAATGGCAGCTCATTCCTTCTCCATCCCATGACGACGCCAGGCATGCTCTGTGAAGCACCTGTCTGGGGCCCCTCCACTGCTGAGGAGGTAAGCCATCACCTGCAACCTCTCCTCATATGGTGTGAATATGCAGCCTACGGACAACTCAGATGTGACTATGACAAATTACCGAGGGCAAATGTGTTATGTTTTGTTGTTTTCTTTTTTTAGGGGGGAAAGAAAAGCACACTGAGGCCTTTCTTCTCCTTTTGGTTCAATCCCAAATTATGGCCCAAGGACTAATTTTGTTTGTTAGCCTCTTTGTTCACTAATTAGTAATTATGAACAGCTGGAGAGGGGATTACTCACCTTGAGAAGAGGGAAGCGCTCAAGAGAGATGTCACTTAGGGAGAAAAGAAGAACCTTTCCAGATACAGATGAACCAAACTAAAAATGCCCCAAATTAGATACATCTTTAAGAAGGCCAAGAAAAGAAAATGAGCTTTATTTGCCTCCCGTATGGCCAACATGCCGCCCCCTGGTTTCTGGGTAGTTCCACTCTCTAGTATCTACTTTCATCAGGAAACAGAAATACCAGCTGCTTCAAAGCAAGGTAATTCTCTTGTAATTTTAGGTCTGCTTGAAACCAGGGAGTATAGATGGGGAACAGCAGGTTATTCTGGATGGAACAGCAAATCTAATCTTGAATAAAAGGAAAGCTCCAATTCTAATCTTGTCCCACTTTGGTTCTAGTCAGTGAGTGAAAGCCCAGAGATCACTGTGTATATTCCAAAGATGGCTTAAAAACACCCAGGAAAAACAGTCTTATGTCTTTAAGAGCCCATGAAGACGATGGAAAGATGGATAGACACTACATTTTTTGAGAAGTGGATGGAAGGATGAAGCAGTGTTCTGGAGTGGATGAGGCATGGACTCTGAGTTTGGAATCAGGCTCTACCGCATTCTAGCTGTGTGACCCTGGGCAAGCCATGCCATCTCTCTGGGCCTCAGTGGCCTCATCTGGAATGGGAACACTGATAAAGGTAAATGAAGCGAGGCACACAGAATGCTCAGTATATTTGGGTTAGGCACCAGGATGACCAAGCCCAGCCCCTGCCTCAAAGCAGGTAAGAATTTATTATTCCCATTTACAAATGAGGGAAGTAGGCCCACAGGTCAAGGTCAGACTGTCAGTACTGGTGTAGAAGAGATATGAACATCTTTGTGGGCTACAATGCAAGAATGCTGCTCTGCCCTTCACTGCACTGCCTCTAGGCCAGTGGGCTGGCCTGTCCTGCACTTCTCCAACACCTACTATGAAAGAGAGTTGGAGGCAGTGGTAGCTCTTAGCTTCATCTGTTTTTGGGTGATGAGAAGGTCATACTCCTTGTTGTCCCTAAGATGCATGATAGGAGCCAAAGCCTTTACAATGTTCATGTTTGTCCCTAAGCCCCTGAGTTCAACTTCTCAGGGGCCTGGGCTCACCTACTAGTGTGGGCTTAAAGGGGACCTTCTTCACTCCCTGATCGTGAAGCAAAGGAAAGATTGTACTACCACACAGGGTAATTGGTGCATTTGACTAATTATTGGTGGGTAGCTTAGGTTCAATTCAGTTTGATTCAATTTAGCTAAGTAAGTTCAGTCCAACGCACAATGGAGTGACCAACTAAATTGAAAGGATCACCATGGTTCCAGATGGGTGGGGGCAGGGAGGAGTGGGCTGGAACATGATACAAGCAGCAGTGTCCTGCCCTCAAGAAGTTCACAGGTAGGAGCTGGACAGACATAGAGATACACAGGCTGGCACTGCTAATATGTTGAGCCAGTAACTCTTTGCTGTGGGGCCTGTCCTGTGTATCGTAGGATGTTCAGCAGCATCCCTCATCTCTACCCACTAGATGCCAGTAGGACTCATCTCTAGCTTTGACAGCCAACAGTGTCTCTAGACATTGTTCAATGTCCCTTGGGGGGCAAATTGCCCATTGTGGACATTGGTGTAATATCAGGTTAAATACCATCGGTTCTGTAAAAGAGGCACAAACCAAGTGTTATGTGGCCAAAGGAGCAGGTGGTCATTGTAACCAGGGGAGACTTCATCAACAAAGTGACATTTGGGCTGGGCCTAAGAGAGTGAGTAGGATTTTGACAAGTACCATTTCTATCTCAATAAGGGAAAAATAGAGCAGCAGTAAATTCTAGTACCCAGAATCAAGGGACTTGGCAGACTACATAACCTGCAGACTACAGAGAGCTTCTAACAATATTTTGCAACTAGTGTGGCACCCACTGATCAGAATGGGCCTGGGAACAGGGTGGGAGCAGACTCCCGCACGAGCATTGACTCTGAGTTGCTGAAATGTGGGATGGTGAGAAGGCCCTAGAAGGGGCACAGGGCATTGGAGGGGGCTCAGAGCAGCTTAAGTTTTTCATTACCTTAACAACTGCCATGACCATGCCTTAACAGATGAATGACAGCCTGCTTTCTCCCCTCTGGAAAAGAACAGATCCCAAAGTAAAATCCACTCTTGGTCTTAAATGAAGGCTTAAAAGAGGTTTGGCCTGACAATGGCCAAAAAAACCCCAAAAAGACAATAACAAAAGCCCTTTCCAATTAAATACTATAAATATTGTTGGGGGGGGGGTAAAGGAAACAAAATTAGTTTTGCTGCTGTAGGTTTAATATCCACTTTATACAATATTATAGCTCCCCACCTGTCCTCCCCAGGCACCCCCCTAAAACCCTAGCATTTGGTTTCATTTCTTTAGGGTTCTTTAGCTTGTCTACTATGCAAACCTGGGTTATGTAGAGTCGCTCACCAAAACAGAGGCTAAGGCTGGAGGAAACCCACCAGCTCAGAAAAGAATATTTGGGTTGAAACTGAAAGGGAGCCAGTAGACCAGGAAAATGAGAATGAACCAGAATGAACCAGAAATCAAGGCCAGTCTTGTCAGGTCTGGAGAAAGCACAAGCGCGTGTCAGGAGCAGCAGAGATTCAGCATTTTCTTGCCATGCTCAGAAAAATTAAATTTTAACCCATCCTTTGGGTGGGAGTGCCTTGGCTCTTCCTGCCAGGCAGGGGGGAGGAGTGGATCCCATTTCTAGTCTTTTCCACACTTCAGGCTGTTGTACCAGTAGAGGACCATCCTGGTGGCTTGACCAGAACATACACTTCTCACAACCTCAAACTCAGCCAGGGAGACATTTTCCCCCTCTTATTCCCTGGTTCTCAAAGATGGGATTCAGTTCAGCTGCTGACTAGATTCTCAGTCTCTTTTAAAAACAACCTCCCATCCTACCAGCGTTTCAGTAATGACTGCACATCGTGCCAGTGTTCCTGCTAGCCGTTTTGCTTGCTTTTCTAAAGAAAGACTTGGCTTATCAAAACTCCAAGCAGGTGGCTGAAGAATGACCCAGAGACACTGGAAGAAACACAAAGCTGTTTGCTTGGCCTTGTGCTCTCCGTTTCCTGCTCTGCACTGGCTTCTGCGACAGGCACCGGCAAGGGGAGCAGGGATCTGAAGGCTGCAGTCCTGAGGGGGACGTGGTGGGGGAGGGGATGGCTGGCAGCTTGACTGTGCAGAGCTGATATGGAAGGTGGGGCGTGCACCAGTTTAGGAGTTTCTGGAAGACAAATTCCATCCATTCCTTCCTAGCAATGCCCCCCAGCTGCATTTTGGAAGCAGACCCCAATTCTATCATTTTCACATGGCTCCTGGGCCATAGCAAGGGCTGTCTGATGGGAGTCTGTCTCCAGATTCTCTCTCCTCTAATCCTGTGAACACAAATGCCAGATTAATCACCCGAAGACACAACTAGCACTGTTTTATATCACCTCTCCCTCCACACGCAAAAGACCCTGCTGCCTACAGTGCGACATTGAGATGCCTAACCAGCATTCTGGAGCCACAAGGTGTGGTTCCCCCACCATTCTGGCCTTGTTCGCCCAGCTTCTCTCCCTACAGCTCTGCTTCAGCCACGAGGATCTAATCATAATCCCCAAGACAGGCCTCATCCATCCCCAGTCCCATGCCTGCACTGCAGCGCCCACCCCTGGCATCATTCCCTTCAAATCCTGTCCACAGCTGAGGCACGGTTCACACTCCACTTCCTTCAGGTAGCCCTCCAGACCAGAGTGCGTTCCCTGGCCTGCAGCACCACTGGGTGGCATGTGGCACATCCACGGCCAGGTGGTCCGTGGGCCACTTTGGGCTTTGACTTGCCCCACAGTCCTGTCCCTCTTCACCTCCTACCATAGTAACCCTGTTCAGGTGAATGCCAGGCCTCCTGGGGACTGGAGAGGGTGCTCAATCCAGGAAAGTAGTCCAGGCAACACTGAAGCATTCCTGCAGGGGACAGGTGGGGAGTATAAGGGCAGAGCCAAGGAGATGCAGGTCCCCTACCACAAGGCACCACGGCTTCAGAATTTCCTGAAACCAAGGGAGCCCCTTCCCTAGGCTGAATCAGGCCTGAGGAGACTCATTGGCTGGGCTGGATACAGTCCACTATCTCTCCCTCTAAAGATCCCACCCATATGCCAGGATTCTGCTTGATGCCCCCTTCTCTAAGACAACACCCTTCAGCATCCTGGCCAGAGTAATCTGGTCCTCCTCTAAACTCACACTCATCTCCCTTGCCCTGATGCAGGTTTGATAGGTGACCTCCCAGTAGCACCCAGCACGCTGTCTTCCACACAGTAGGAGCTCCACCCTTTCCTCCAGAAAAACCATCCATCAGTCCCTTATGTGTACACTCTCGAGTTGAAAGTCATTTGTTTTACAGTCTTTTTTTTTTAATGTTTGTTTATTTTTAAGAGAGCGTAAGTGGGGGAGGGGCAGAGAGAGGGGGCAGAGGATATGACGCAGGCTTTGTGCTGACAGCAGCGAGCCCCATGTGGGGCCTGAACTCATGAACCGCAAGATCATGACCTGAGCTGAAGTCAGATGCTCAGGTGCCCCTGTCTTGCAGACTTTCACCACTGCTCTGAGAAAGTCAGTGTGAACATCAGTATCCAATTTTACAGACCGGCAACACTGAGGTTCAGAGTGTTGAAGTGGCCTTTCAGAGCCCATATCACAACCAAGAGGCAGGTCAGGGATAGTCCTAAACTAGTTTTCTGTCCCAAACAGTCAAACACAGGACATATTTCTCCCAACAAATAGTCTGGTGCTTGTTCAGTGGTCCTTGGGTGTAACATGCATCCCCTTCCAGGATGGGGAATGAGGCAGCTACTGGCAAAGGTGGTGAAAATAGCAGTAAGACAGGGAGTTCACCTGGCATGTCTTGTGAAGGTCTTCAAACCCTACTACTTTGTACCAAATCTTCCTGCAACCCACACACATCAAATGCAGGCAGCTTGTTTTGTATGATTGATGAAGACTTTTTTTTAATGTAAGAATTTAATTACAGGGGAACTGTATTCCCAGAGGGGCTGTCAATTGAGGACTCACCATATAGACCTTCTGACAACCTCAGGCAGCCTAGGAGGCCTCATTAGGCAAGCAGGGGAGGGGGAGAAGAGGAC
Source organism: Prionailurus viverrinus (assembly GCF_022837055.1). Taxonomy (NCBI): domain Eukaryota; kingdom Metazoa; phylum Chordata; class Mammalia; order Carnivora; family Felidae; genus Prionailurus; species Prionailurus viverrinus. The sequence continues at coordinate 32,366,819 of NC_062567.1, forward strand.
AGAGCCACCTGGGGTAGCGTCTTCAGCAGGGTCTCTTGCCAAAGGCCCACAGCATAGGTTCTGAGACATTAGGTGAGCATCTAATCTGACAGTGCCCCACACTGCCTGTCTTCTCACCAAGTTGCTGCAGAGCAGACTAGAAGCACAGGAAAGGAATGTTGTGGCTCTGGAGACACAGGAAATTGTGCTGCATTTGGGGTGGAAGCTAGGCATTTTGACCAACATGTTTCTGAGTCAGGCCACATTGAGCATGGCAGGCTACTCAGGCTTGCTGTACTGGGTAGACAGAAACCTGGTAAGACAGGAGTCCTATTTCTGTCCTCAGGCTCTTCTGGAGCCTTGGGACTGTCTCTTTCTTGTTCAAATTTCCTTGTTGGATCATTTCTGGGCCCAAGGTGTGGGGAAGAGGTGGTAGGTGTGGATTTGGGCATAGGGGTGGGGAAATGGACATTCCAGGGGAACACAGAACTACAAATCCTACAGCAAGGAAACATGTTGTCTTGCCACCAAGCCAAGACAGAATTGCTCATGGTGATTTCCAGTCTGCAGCATTGGAGACACCAAATCAAGTAAGAGGACCACTGTAGAAAAGTTCTTGAGGAAAGATAAATGGGAAAGGAGACTTAAAATCAAGCAGTCCCTCCATGACTGGCCTCTCAACCTCACATTCACTGAATCCTTGCACAAGTCATCACTCACCAGGCCACATTAGCCACCCTGAAGACAGGAGGGACAGAGAAGGCAGGGACAGGGCCCAGGGAGTGAGCAGCTCATCTATCACACCTCCAACTCCTGATGGGACAACTGAGGAAACCAAACTGCCTCTGGGCCAGGAGATGGCTGTGAGAACCCCTGGCTTGTTTACTCTGGGCCCCCCAGACACAGCACTTCAGCAGAGGCAAGATGGAGGAAGGTGATTTCTTTTCAGCTGACAGCCGTCAGAGGCAGAATTAGAGCAGTGACTCTCAACCAGGGGCGATTTTGTTCCCCTTACCCCTGGGGATATTTGGCAGTATCTGGAGATGACTCTGGTTGTCACGACTGGGGAGGCGGACTGCTACTGGCATCTAGTAGGTAGAGCCCAGAATGTTGCTAAACATCTTCTGGTATACAGGATAGTTCCTCACGACAAAGAATTCTCTGTCCCAAAATGTCAGTAGGGCCAACACTGAAAACCCAGAGTTAGCATGTCTGATAGTTCCTTCAGTAGCTGCCTTCAGAAAGGCCTGAGGGAGCAGACCAGAGGGCCTGCAGGAGCCACTGTGAGGAGGCAGCCTTTGGCTTGAGGTTATGAACAAGGGCATTCCAACAATTCGATGGGTATTTGAAGGAGCTTCTTTCCATCATCCTTGCATGATCTGACAGGTCCTGCCAGGAAGACCACAGAGGGACGCCTGAGTTGGGTGACAGAATTAACTGGGTGACCTCCACGGTCCTTTCCAATTCAAGAGACTCTAGTGTCCAATGATTAAAAGGAAACGGGGCCAGGTGAAGGAAGCTGGCTGGGGCAGGTGATGGGGGCAGAGCTCAGCTCTCATTCAGTGGAGAAGGGCTGGAGAAAGGGGGTACTTATCATTCAGACCAACAACAACTGGGCCCTCAGGGAAAGAATGTTGTCCATTCAACAACTGGCAACTTGGTGCAGGGCACTTCCTTTTCTATTTCCTGTCAATGGGTATATTGAGGCCCATTCTCCTTCCCCCTTTGATCTTTCTCTTTCTATTACTTAAAAAGCTGTATGGTATAGTGATTAAGGGCACAAACTCTAGAGTCACATTGCCAGGGTTCACATCCCACCTCTCCCACTGACTACTCAGGTGACTTTGGGCAAATTATAGGACCTCTCCAGTGCCTCAACTTCCTCATCCATGAAGTGCAGTAACGACAGTGTCTTACCACCTAGGTTTGCTCTGAAGTAAAGTCTCCAGCACAGCGGTTGGCATGTGATGACCATTCCACCAGTGTTGATTAGTATTAATATTGTCACAACCTAACCCTCTGGGGAAGGTCCAGTCCTGGGTTTTTCTCAGCTGTAGGTCCTTGACTTGATGGAGGGATGTGGGGGTCTCTGGTCTTATTCTGGTACAGTGAGAGAAGGCATATGCAGCAAGGAGGAATTTCATATCAGCCACCAAAACAAGGATGTTACATGGAAAGGGTCACCTCACCTCACTAGAGTTTTCCAGACAAGCCATTGAATAAACAAACATGATTCCCAAGGTGAACATCATAGCTAGAGACCCCAAAAGGAATCCCAAAACTTCTGTGAACCCTGGAGCTACTCCTTTTACCTTGCTCCATTTCTTTCTCTGATCTTCTCTGCAACCACTACATCTTTATATCCTGATTACTGGGAAATTAGTCTTCTTTCCTCTCCAAGACTAAGCAAATAACAAACCTGCAAATTCCTAGTCAGACCACAGTATTTCTGGAGCATCTACTATATCCAGAGCCCTTTCTGGAGGACACGATATGCCAGGCCTCACAATCCTATCCCCACTCTATGGAGGAGGAAATGGAGGCTCAGGAGTTGAAATAGCTCAAATCTTTATAAAGCAGCAGAAAAGCAGAGCCGGGATGTAAAGCCAGACCTGTGTGAGGGCAGAGCTCTTCACACTCACCCACAGTACCTTCCTCCTAAGTCCAGGAACCACACTGCATGCCCATGACCATGTACAGGGCTAACATCACAGTGAGGATGAGGGCAGGGTGAAGGTGGGGAAGGGCTTTCTTCCCTTGAGTGGTCGATCCCTACTAGAGATGCCCCTGGCCTGGCAGAGTCAAGCATTTGCCCAAAAGCATTTACCCCAAGAGAGCACTTCCATTTTCCCCTTAACCTTAAAAAAAGATTATTCCAATTGAGACAGTACTGGAGAATCTCCCTGATACTCTGTTGTAATTTCATGACCAGCCTACACTGTTTCCTTATCCCAAAGCTGCTAAGGCCACTTTCCAAACCAAGTCTCAGCTCTATAAGTTGCATTTGGGGGATATCTCAATCCTAAGAGTGATTTCATTTCCCACCCCAAACATGGTTTTACAATCCATGGGAACATGCAATTAGAGCAAACCAAACCTGCAGCCTACAGCCTAGGCTGCTGCTGAATGGTGGTATGACCTTGAGCAGGTCACCATCCTGTCTCCACGTCTCAGTTTCCCCATCTATCAAGTGAGGGGACAGGATAAGAACCCACTGTCCTTTCTGGGGCTGTCATCCTTCAATTCAGCATGGATCCAGAACAGCCATTGTTTTCACCATTCTGGGCTAACTGAACTTCCAACTATAATCCTCACATTAGCACCCATCTCTCAGAGGAAGTCCATTAGAGGGACATTTAAGGATTGGGTGGGCTTCACAGGAGAGCTTTTCCTGCTGGTATCTGAATGCCGACATCACTGGCTCACATCCATCCATGTCCCCATCTTACATTTGGGAAGTCGGGAAAGGAGCAAGCTCAGGAATTATTTCCCACTGTCCCCTGGTTCCCGAGAAAGAAACCTTCCCCCTGAGACATTCCCAGCTCCTCCAGGGTGCCCCACGTTCCTCGTCCCTCTGGGAGAGATCTTAAAGTGTGGCAGGCAGACGGAAGTGCGAGTTTATATTCAGCATGCCAAACATTCTCGGGATGACTTCTAAACATAACCAGGCCTTAATATAGTGCCTCTTCCTGTGCCGACTAGTCGCCTGAAACCCTTGCCCACCCGACTTGTGAGCCCCGTTCCCTCGCGGACCCTATTTGTAATCCTCCACCAGGTGCTGCGGCTCAGTGAGAAGACACCATAAATGCCGACAGGAAAGGGGGCTCCGAGTATGCCAGTCACCTCCACGTTTGGGTTGTCTAAGTGGCTGAGAAGCTGCGTGACTCAGCGTGGGCTGGAAACCACGGGAAGTTCCCCCCAAGCTGGGTCTGATGGGTCTAGCTCCTTATGGCTGGGGCTGGGGGCTGTCCGCCCTTGCCCTGAGGAGGGAAGGGGGCCTGCAGCAGACCTGTAATCCATCTGGCAGAAGGTCCAGGAAGTCAGGACTGGCCCAGGACTCCCCTGTGCTGTCCAGGCCCCTCCCCACCTCAGGCACATCTGTTGGTAACAGTCCCACCGCTGGCAGCCAGCCCAGCCACCCTCCTACTTGCACTGCAGGCGAAGAGGGGCTCATCACAACCCAGAGTGGGTCTGTTGCGCCACCGCCTCACTGCTCTTTCTAGGGCAAGCTTCTCTCCCTGAGACCTGACCAGAGTCCCTGGCTGGCACTGACTCTCTTGCTATGCTCCAAGGGCTGTTTGCAGTGGCTCCGTGAGAATAGCCCCAGGGTGGAACAGCCTCCTCTGCAGTGGGTATGAGGTATGAGACATCCCCCCTCCACACACACAGCCCCCCCAAAGCGGGAGGCAACCCGGGAGGGTGGCAGCCGGGTCTCAGACCTCTTCCCAAGGTGGGAAGGGGCTGAGGGAACTTGGCCACCTGCAAAAGCTTCCCAGGGACATCAGTGGGCATGTCTGGCCCTGTGTCCACAGCTCAGGCTTGAGTGAGGCAGAGAGAGAACAGGCCTGAGTGGGGCACAGGGGTCTGGATTCCAGAAGACTAATCTATCCAGGAATTCCAAAGGCAGTCTATGAGCTCAGTCCTCATGGCTCCTGGGTTCCTATCTCTTGAGACTCTCTGACCCTTGGAACCACACTTCTGCTGGATGGGGCAGGGGAATCTCTATGCAACCAGCAAGTGGGCGTCAGGTCCAGAGCCTGCTACCGTTTTTTTTTTTTTTTTAATTCTGAGTTGGCTGCACGCAGGACCTCTCTTGAAAGTTTTTACTAAACCCACAAGTAGACATGTAGAGCCTGGCTTGCTTCCTTCCTTCCTTCCTTCCTTCCTTCCTTCCTTCCTTCCCCATCTACCTCCAGAATGTATATGGTTATGCAGCTGGCAGATGCCTCACAGAGTTGTCTTCAGAAGGAAATGAAATAACGGATTCTGTGAATGTGCCTAGCACACAGCACCCAGATGCTGGAGGAAGTACAAATGACAATGAAATGATCCGGAAGACAGGCAGCCATGGTGCTGGTAAATCTCAGTCCATTCCTCACCAGTATAGTGGGAAAAGTGTGGACTTTGGGGGAGGCAGAGAAGGGAGCACCCATCCCTTAATTTGGGAGCTAACTGCACATAACGCAGGCTCATATACCCCTTGAGCTAGGACACAGAGCCAGGCACAGTCTCTGCCCTGGAAGAATTTATGAGACGAAGAATTTATGAGTGAAGAATTATGAGGCAGGAGACAGACTAAAATAGGGTATGTTATGATACGAAGGGCACCTCACTCATTGGAAGGGGGTCAGATGACCTGAGTCCTATAGAGTCTGTGGCACTAGCCAGAGTCAAAGGGCTACACAGGGGACTAGCATTCCGAAAAGAGAGGAGGCCTGGGCAAAAATCCACATGATTCAAATCATGGGGCACTCCCAAAAGGGCCCTTGAGGTGAACAAGAAACCAGATGATTGTCATATATACACTGCTTTGTGTATACGTATGCCTATACCTGTATATTCTTATCATGAAGTGGATACAAAAGCCAGGTTTATTAGAAATAAACGAAATGTTTACTTCTAAATATTACTTTGGAAGACCTTCCCATCACCCCCTGCTGAGACCTGACAAACCTGTGCTTTGTAAGATGAAGGGAGTCATCCTCAAGGCTTAGAAGGTGCTCCCTACCCCGAAGCAGGTTCTAAGATGTGAACAGGACATTCAGAGAAAGCCAGGAAGCACTGCACTGAGCCACAGCCATGCTGACACAGTGTCAACATCTATCTCTTCCTGGGGTCACAAATTTCAGTTTATTTTTTTTTAATTTATTTTTGTAAAGTGTATTTATTTTATTTATGTTCTGAGAGAGACAGAGACAGTGTGAGCAGGGGAGGGGCAGAGAGAGAGAGAGGGAGGGAGAAGGAGGGAGAGGGAGACAGGGGGGAATCCCAAGCAGTCTCCATGCTGCAGGCAAAGAGCCCGATGTGGGGCTGGAACTCATGAAACTGTGAGATCATGACCTGAGCAGAAACCAAGAGTTGGGCACTTAACCGACTGAGCTACCCAGGTGCCCCATGGGTCACAAATTTTAAAAATAGCAAGCCCATTGTCCCAAAGCACTGGAACAATGGAAACATTTCTTCTAGAATCTGGGGAGCATGAGTTTGTCCTATGCCTAGGGCAGGGGGTGGAGTACATCTGGACACACACTCACATGCAGACACGCACGTGCATGTAGCATGCACGTACACACACACACACACACACACACACACACACACACACACACACCCTACAGCTCAGCCTTCCACCGATCTGCTGACAGACAAGCCACAACTATTACCTTACAGAGAGCAAGGTCTCAGGGAAGGTTTCCAAGAGCCCGGGAGGGTGGGCTTCCCAAGACCCCAAAGGGCCTGCAATGGTTCTGGATGGAAAACAGAGGCAGTCTGTGTATCAGAAAAGCTCCTTGGAGTCTGAGAACTACCACATGGCCCCAGTTTCTTCATAGGCTTAGCTTAGTCTCAGAGGCAGTTCATGGGGTTTCCTGTGCTGGGCATGGCCTGTGGAGGTGGGTTGGTTTCTCCTTCCCCTCATCCAGGTCCCAGACATTGGAATTTGGCAGAGAAGAACGAAGATGTTTCCAATGCCTAATCATCATACCTTATTCCTTTTTAGTACCTCAGGGAGAGATCATACCATGATCCAACCTGTTCAGTAACTTCCATGCCACAGTTCTGAAATGAATGATTTCAGGTGGCCAGCCTAGACAAACCTCCAGAAAGAGTAGCAGGCAACTAGCATAAAGAGACAGAAATCACCTTGTAATTAAGAACATAGTCTTCAAAATTAAGCAGAAGCTTCAAATCCAGCTCTGCTTCTTTCCAGCTTTGAGATCTTAGGGATGTTACTTAATGGCTCTGTATCTCAGTTTTGACATCTGTGAAATGGCAATATTAAGAGAATCTAACTCCTACAGTAATTTGTGAAGGTTACCCAAGCTAATATATGTAATAAAGCACTTAAGATTTAAGTGTTTAAACCATTAAAATACTTCAGAACTGGTTAGTTCATAGCTACTGACCTAAGCACCCCCAAATCTCCCACCCCAGCTCTTCCTTGGGGCCCCAGGAACTTCCCATGATGCAGCTACCAAGAAGTTAACACCTGCTGGAAGGAGGAGAGAGGGCAGGGTCTGTGTATGAGGTGACACTTGTGCCCAGCACAGCTTCATAGTTTGTATGCACCCCTGCTTCATAGATTCCTGCAAACTCTTTCTTTGCCTCTGTACACTCTGCAAGTACTTTTGACACCCACCCACCTCCATGGTACTCTCAGGGAGAACAGAGCCTTCAACCATTCCTGCAATCCACTGATGAGAAAGGCACCTGCTTGGTTTTCTCCTGGTTCTCAGCAGGCGATTCTTCTCCACAGTATTCAAACCCGGAGATACAGGGCTCAGGGCCACACAACTTGACTTTGTGTGATACTCAGCTTCAGTTCTAGATGTTTGGGAAAAGCTGAATCAATGTCCACATTTCTATGAAGCTAAGGCAAAACCCCAAGCCTAGTCTCTTGGGGCCGCAGCACCAGCTTTTCAAAGTAAATATGTCTCTTTTAAAAAAAATATTTTAATATTTTATCTATTTCTGGGAGAGAGAGAGAGGGAGAGAGAGAGAGAGAGAGAGAGAGAGAGAGAGAGAGAGAGAGCGCAAGCAGGGAAAGGGCAGAGAGAAAGGGGGAAAGAGGATCTGAAGTGGGCTCCATACTAACAGCAGTGAGCCCAATGGGTCTCGAGCTCACAAACTGTGAGATCATGACCCAAGGCAGAGTCAGACGCTCAACTCACTGAGCCACCCAGGCACCCCAAAGTAAATATGTCTTAAAGAAACGGGAGTTCAATCTGTGTAGTCCCACACCACTGCACACAACCTATCCCGCCTTGGTTTGTAATCCTTGTCTTAAGTGATGTCAGACAAGTAGAAAGCAAGACATTAGAGTTAGAAGACATGAGTTCGAATCTCAACTCTGCTGCTTATTAGCTATGGGGCAGAAGGCAAGTCTCTGGCACCCTCAGCTCCTTTCCATGTCCCCTCCAGGAGTATGGGTGCTGAAGGCAAAGTGAAAGACCTGCCACGGGGCCAGGGACCCAGTCGGCCCTCAAAAGCTCATTAGTGGGGGCATCTGGGTGGCTCAGTCGGTTAAGCATCTGACTTTTGGTTTTGGCTCAGGTCATGAGTTCGTGTGTTTGAGCCCCTGCATCAGGGTCTGCACTGACAGTGCAGAGGCTGCTGGGATTCTGTCTCTCTCCCCCTTTCTCTCTCTGCCCTCCCCCCTACTTGCACTGTCTCTGTCTCTCTCAAAATAAATAATCTTAAATTAAAAAAATAAAAACCATTGAGGGAGGAAGTTTAGACTGTGCATCTTCATATGTATCTGGTATATAACAAGCACATAAGAAAAATTAGTGGATTGGGGCACCTGGGTGGCTCAGTTGGTTAACCGTCCGACTTCAGCTCAGGTCATGAATTCACCGTCTGTGAGTTTGAGCCCTGCATCAGGCTCTGTGCTGACAGCTCAGAGCCTGGAACCTGCTTCAGATTCTGTGTCTCCCCTCTCTCTGCCCTTCCCCCCTCACACTCTGTCTCTCTGTCTCTGAAAAATGAACAAACCTTTAAAAATTAAAAAAAAAATAAAGTTGCTCAAAAAAAATCAGTGGATATAAATTTTAAAAGGGAGTTGCTTGGTCCTTGGATCTGTAATGTAAACCACCATACAAAGAAAGGAGATAGAGAGAGGCCCAGACAAGGACATGAGGCATGATCCTACTCCTGTGGGTGCAAGAGAAAGAAGCTTTACAAAGATGTGTGAAAGGCTGCATGTGAAACACTTGCATACCCAGAAGAGGCAATCACAAAGAATGCCTTGTCTTTGCTACATCATCCCATTTAACAGTCTGGCAATTTTCAACTTACCCTGTAAACTTCCTTTACCTGGCATCTTCATAGGCAAATTCCGTAATAGCAGGTAGCAATCAGCCTTAAAAGCAGGGCTTGGGAGATCTCAAGATGCTATTGGGAAAAAATGATATCCCAGATTTCAAGAAATTCCAGACTGCCTGAAAGATGTCTTTAGCAACTTAATTCCATTTTCAAGGCAGTTGCTCCTTAAATTTACTGCCTGAGGGAACCAAAGATTTTCAAACAATCATTGTCAGATTGCCTTGAGAGTATAGGGAAGGTGACACCATTTTTTCTATTTCCAGTACAGGAACCAAACTGATCATTATATTAGGCAGGAAACAAAACACTGTTATGTTTGAAAAGTAATTTACTTTTACTCAAAGTAAACTGGCCTTTGTTTGGTCTGTGCATGTGTCTCCAGATGGCATCCTTTTCCAGTTTGCTATTCTCTTTTTCATACGAATAGCCCCTTCTCCAGCTACCTGCCAAACCACTTCCCTACTGTTGTGTAAATAGCATCTCAGGACCCATTGTTTCCAGGAAGCATTATCTAATTAACACTATAGATTTTGCAACCTACCAGTTTCTTTTCCCAGCCTTCATTCTCACTCAGGGCACTTCTGTCATTACTGAGCCCAGACCAAAGCCCAACTCTTAGGGCTGCAGATAAAACAAGGACACCCAGCTAGATCCGAATTTCAGCTAGACAAAAAAAAAAAAAATCATTCTTTTTTTTAAGTATGTCCCAAATAATACATGGGAAATGTGCACTAAAAAATGTTTATCTGAAATTCTAATTTAAGTGGGGATCTTATGTTTTTTTTTGTTACTGTTCTTTGTTTGCTTTGTTTTTTGCTAAATCTAGCAACCCTATCTGCTATCCATCTTCCTTGTTTATACATCAGAGAAAAAGAAGAAAAAGGTCTGTCAACAGCCAATAAAGAGAGGTCACAAAACCCATGCACTAAATCTCAAACATTCTCTTTTTTTATTTATTTATTTTTTTTTAATTTTTTTTTCAACGTTTTACTTTATTTTTGGGACAGAGAGAGACAGAGCATGAACGGGGGAGGGGCAGAGAGAGAGGGAGACACAGAATCGGAAACAGGCTCCAGGCTCTGAGCCATCAGCCCAGAGCCCGACGCGGGGCTCGAACTCGCAGACCACGAGATCGCGACCTGGCTGAAGTCGGACGCTTAACCGACTGCGCCACCCAGGCGCCCCTCAAACATTCTCTTTGAAGCAAAGCCTCTTAAACATTTACCCAGTCATTTACACTCAGGTTTGCAGCAGGTTACCAACACTCTAAGACAAAGGTCAGGAGTTGCTAAAGGAGATGGATGCTGGCATAGAGCCCCAGGCTTAGGATCAGAAGACTAGGCTGTAGGTTCCACTGTCCCCTTTCCTATCCATGTGGTCTGTGATACCTTGCTTAACTCTTAAAAGCTTCAGGTATTTTTCCCCCTCTCTCTTCTAATCAGCAAAATTGGAGATGATTCCATTTACCGTGCAGAGTTTGATGTAAGGACTAAATAAAATAATGCATATGAAAACTCCTAATAAATAAATGTAAGATACTTGTTATCACAAAGAGACACACTGACAGAAAAATAAGGCTCCCGCTCCCACAGTCTCACTGCAAGGAAGGAAAGAAATTCTAAAAATCAAACATAAGAACCACAAAGACAACACTCTGAACTTCTTTAATACAGGCACAAAGAACTCTGCATTCCTCAATAAAACATTCATTACAGCACTGACGGTCAAAATGATAGCTTTGGGGTATCTTGAGTAAATGATTAAATATGTGATAAAATCTAAGATTAAATGATTAAAATATATTCAATATATTCTGTTTAAGAAAGCAGCAAACTGTTTCCTCCAGGCAAATCTACCTAGGCCCAGGGCTTCAATATTTGGCCCAGACCATCAAGAACCATGAGAGCTGCTTTAAAAAAAATGTATTGAGTACCTACTGTGTGCCAGGCACTGTGCTAGTCATATTCTCACTTATGAGATTGGAAAGAAACTCTATGTTTGAAGTGGCTATTATCCCGCTAGTAAATATTTGTTGAATGAAAGAAGGATTAGATGGATGAATCTCCGAGGTGGATTTACGAAGTGTTGAAAACATAAAAAGAACTCCGGATACACCTACAACTGGATTTACTTCTTTTAGAATAGGTGAGAGCGAAGGGCAGGGAAAAGGAAAGGCACCTTATGTGCATGAAGTGGAAACCCAGAACTCTGCTCCATCACTGGGGACACATAGCATGAGTTAAAGGGGATGTAATATAGTTGGAATTACAACTCAGCAATTACATTACATTATAAACTGGAGATTAGATTGCTTGATGGACCAAAGGGAAGACATTTCTAAAGATAACACTTAAGTGGCTAATATTTAACGAGTCATTCCTTTTTTATAATATTTGGAAATAATGTGTTCTGTTTTATTTTCCTAACAAATGGCTGGGCCTCATCATCATTCCCAGTGATCTAACCCATTAGGGCAGGTGGAGACCTGCCAGAGCAGCATGGAATTAACTCCTGGAGGGATACCTGTGAGAGTTACAGGCAACTACGAGCTGACTGGTGGTATTGGGGGTGTGCAGATGGGCTGAAATAGACCAATAGCAAGCTGCAGTGAAAAGGACATCACAGCCAGGACCAGTAAGGCTGACCCACTGAAATAAATTCCCTGTCAATCAAACGCCCTATCAACCAGCTAGTCATGCCTGAATGTAGCCCCTCATGCAGGTGCACATGAGATGAGGAGGTTGTGGAGATTGGGGGAGTTGTCAAAGGAGATGACAGGTATGGGCTCATCCCCCGGAAATTCATTTTCTAAACTGGACAACAGTCACGAAGGAAGATAACAGAAGCACATGGACAATATCACAGAAGAGTAGGCCTGCACAGGAGAATGTCTCAGTGTGAGTACTAAGGCTGTGGCTATCTGCAAAAATGCCAAGCCAGCAAAAGCATCACCTCCCTGAGATAGGATTCCACAGCTACGCTGAAATCAATGCTTAAACAGGCAAGATCTCACTCGTGCTGACTTGAAATCCTAAGGAAATTTGATCTAAAAGGATTCTTAGAGATCAGATAATTTAATCCTTCATTTGAACAGATGGTGGAGTGAAACGGCAAAAGAAAAACGATTATCGTGTGCCAAGCTCTTAACACATTATTTAATCCTCACAACAATTGCATGAGGTAGACAGCATAATCACTGTGCACATCACTTGCCCAAAGTCACGCAGCTAAGCATGTGGGCAGAGAAGTCAGGATTGTCCAACCAATGCGCAGGCGTGGTCCTTGTCGCTTCAGACCTGCACAGGTGAGGACAGGAAGGGCCTGTCTGGTGACAGGTATAGAACAGCAGAGCCGGCCTAGGCCAGGGTCCTTAGCTGGGCCCAGTGCACCTCCTACTTCACGTCTACTTCAAACATGGTCTCAAAGGTGCCTACACTGTATTCCAATCAGAGTCCAAAGCTGGTTGGGAAACAAAGGCACTGGGACATGAATTAAACAGTTGGATCTTTACTAGGATCTCTTTTTTCAAGGAAATTTCAGATAGGGATGAAATCAATCCCATCTCACTACATTTCTAGAACCATTCAAATTTTTTTGTTGCATTACAATTTTGTCTCAACAAAAGGTAGAAATAAGGATGCCCCTGGCTTGGGTCTGGCCACGTTTTGCTAGGGATTTTACAGGTGGCTCCTCAGTTGTGTTTTAAAAGGATGAGGGTTGGTTCAGAAAACATTTTCCAATGTTATACCATGTTTAGTTGTTCTTTCTTTTCAGATTAGTAAAGATAATGCTCAAAGAACTGGGAACTATATACTCTGCTACTGAGAATCTAGATTTCAATAAGCTCTCTTAAGGGTCTTGGTAACATACAGCAAGAGGCATAACATTTCACTTATAAATCCCCCTACTAGAATTCCTCATCAGGATAAAGCAAGTACAAAAAGAGATATATACTGATAAAGTTATTTCTTATATATATTATAAAGGTATATATAGAAGAATAAAGTTATTCTTCACAGTGCTGTTGATAATAGAGAACGCTCTCCAAACAGAGCACTGATTAAGTACATTATGATACCTTCATATAATTCAATATTAGATTACTATTAAAATGATACTGTAGATTCATATTTAGCGCCACAGAAAGGTATTCATGGTATGTAATTAAAGAAGAACCAGGTTACATATCATACTATGTATAGTAGGATTCTTTTTAAAAATTACATTTTTGCATTTGTATGGTTCAAGATGGAAGGATATACACTACAAGATGGTAGTGTCCCTGATGTCTGATACTTTGAATAGATTTTTTTTTCTTTTTAAATCTGTCCTGGGATGCCTGGGTGGCTCAGTTGGTTGAACATCTGACTCTTGATCTACGCTCAGGTCATGATCCTAGGGTCATGGGATCAAGCCCTGTGTTGGGCCCTGCACTAAGCATGGAGCCTGCTTGAGATTCTCTCTCCCTGTGTACTTCCCCTGCTCTCTCTCTCTCAAAAAAAATCTGTCCTTTAATTTTTCTATAATGATTATGTATTACTTGCATAATTATAATTTTAAGATTATTGTTTAAAAAAATTTTTTAACGTTTATTTATTTTTGAGAGACAGAGAGACACAGAACATGAGCAGGGGAGGGGCAGAGAGAGACACAGACACACACACAGAATCTGAAGCAGACTCCAGGCTCTGAGCTGTCAGCACAGAGCCCAGTGCAGGGCTGTAACCCACGAACTGTGAGATCATGACCTCAGCCGAAGTCGGACGCTCAACCAACAGCCATCCAGTTGCCCCTTAAGATTATTCTTTAAAACAAAGGCTATTACTAAAATTTGGAGAAAAAAGGCGTGGAGCATTTTTCCCCACAAAATAATACTGTAACTCATAGTAAGATGATCAGGTTAGTCCATAAAACCTATTAAGCCAGTTTACAGTGATCAATACAATAGCTCCACTTGAGGAGGTGATGGGGGAAGGGGATGAATCTGGTAGAGGAAGGGACATGGAGGAAGAGTGCCTAGGATAAGCCTTCAATATCCCTATTCCACTTCCAATGGGACTCCCTCCAAGGCCTCTGATATTCTCATGCTTCCAGGACATTGAATCCCCCTTTGGGGCCCACTCTCTAAGTCATTCTGTGCTCCATTCTGAAGTTCCTTTAAACTTGTCTTCCTAAATAAATCCCCATCCCCTCAGGCCTCCCCAATCTCTGGGGATCAACAGAATGGCTTCTGCCCAGAAAACAGCTGATATGAGCCATCTGTGGCCACTGCCAACTGACTGAAGAGTGGCCATGACTCCAGCCACACCAACTTCCACTGGTAGGGTAGGGGACATGTCTGATTTGCAGGCCACTTTGGGCTCCAAAACACCCTAAGTGACATACCTGATCCTGCTCATGATGTGGGCTCACTGGTCTTGGAAAAACATTCCCCTTTCTCCTAAGCATCTATTTCAGACAGTCTCTTGCCCACAAAGAGCCCATCCTGGAGGCTTATCCTATTCTTGACTCTATCGTGGTGCTGTTATGTCCACACAAATGCCCATTTCATTCAGATTCTCTGACTTACTGATTCAGAAGGGGTTTGCTGTTCATTAACTAGCCCCTTGCCAGATACCAAGGAGGCTACAAGAGAAAACAAACAAACAAATAAAAGAGTTTCCCCTCTCCCACCTCACAGCTAGCCAACACTGGGATCTAAAGTTGACCATGGCATGTTAATCATGGAGAAAAGTCAGCCTGGCTACAGAAAATGCCAGTTGTTGGTGGTGAGGAAGTACGGTGGGATAGTGAGAGAGGACCAGGCAAAGAGGAGATATTCCAGTATTATGAGCCTGGACTTAATCCTAGAAGAGTTATTCTAGGTGCTGAAGCAGGAAAAGGGCACAATTACACAACTAAAGAGAGTTTGGGGAAGATACAACTGGTAGCAGCCTTTGGCATATTGCAGGGGACTGAGACCAGAGGCAACAATCAAACCAGCATTAGAAGAGGCATTTAGTTGCCAAAGCTTTCAGGGAGGGTAGTGAAGGGCAATGATTCTGGCTCAGGACTCAAAAGTCCCACATTTGGCCTTACCAGCCGTGGGCCCAGGAGCATGTTCCTCAGCTCCTCTGGGCAGCCCATTTTCCATGGGTGAAATGCCCATGGTAACCCTGCCCTCAGATGGAGCTTTCAGAGCTGCTGCAAAGAGCTTTGTTAAACTGTAGAGTGCTATACAAATGTTAGCTATTATTATTAAATGACTGAGACAGTATTTTGTCAGTAGCTTAGTTCTGCTCAGTTGAACACTACACTCCAAACATTTCACCAAATACCAAACAGAACTTTGTTATTTAGGGAAGAGATTCAGGAGCTTTCATGGAACACTGGAAAATCTAAACAGCAGCTAAAACCACAACTATCCCAGCTCCCATGATGAGCATTTTCAATCAGGTGAGGCTGGAGGCTTCTGATCACTGGAACCCTTGGGCCCACGCCCAGAGAGGGCCCATACCCTGCAGGTGCTTGGCTTCAAGAGACGTCTGTGCCTGGGAAAAGTATGAAGGGGGAGGGGTACTCACATAGCCAAAGCCAACAATCCTCATTTCCTCTGGGTTTATCTAGTTATGTACTCCCAAGTGCTCATCTACCTCAACGCAAGCAGAGCCTCTACAGAGACTTTCTGAAGTGCCAAAGTTCCTGAAAACTTAAATTCACTAAACCTTAGCCTTGGAAAGGATCCTGTAGCAAAATTGTCTCTCTATCTTCTGCCAATCTGTAAGCTTCTTGAGAATAGTTACTCTTCTCCTAGTATCTAGCAAAGGGCCAGTCCAGTATGTAGTCAGCTTTACATATATGCATATATATATATATGCATATATATATGCATATATATATATATGCATATATATATGCATATATATATATATATATATATATATATATATATATGCTTGTTAAACTGGATGCATGGTGAATGGATAAATAAATTCTATGGTATTTCCAATCCAATGTCTAATCAAGAAAATACCAATTGGTAACTTCCCCCTTTTCAGAGGAAGCCACCTGTTCTTCTAGTTCCTTACTCTTAAAAAAGGAAAAATTCTCCCTGTGACCCTCACCTACCCCAACATCTGTACTCTGTCCATTTCTTTCTTCCATTTCTGCTTATGAAGAGGCTGTTCTGATGTGGCCCAGAAACCTCTTCCCCAGGACACTCCTAAAGAGGAGGAAATGGCTAATGAGTTGGCACTGGTTCTTTCCTGGGTAAGGGATTAGAAGTTTCAGAGAGGAGGGGAAAGGGACCTCTGGAAGGGTAACAGAATTCTATTTAAACATCAAGTTTTCATTTACGTTCTTCACTAAGCACAAAAGCTCCCCTTTCAACCCTCACCTCCTGGCAAACAGACTATTCCTGCCCATCTGAGTCACGTATCTCTGGGCAGCCAGACCTTCTGACTCACTGGTGGTTGAAATCTCAGATTCACAATACCACAGAGCTACTAAAAATAGGAACCATGTACCTGAGACCCAAAATAGGACAGAGACAAACATGGTTCTTTAAAAAACTACTGCTCTATCTGTAATGTAAAAATCAAACAGGGGCTATAATTGTCCTCTTTCATATGGTCTTAAATTTAATAAAACCCTCTTAAATCTTTTGGAAATAAGCAGGCTAGATGGACAGATACAATAGACAGAAAGACAGATGGGCAGAGTTGGAATAATTTTGCCTAACACATTCTGGTTGTTTTTATTAGAAAATCCCAGATCTTTAAATTAGCATGGGGTATTTCACAGCAGTGGCAGGGAAATGAAACCTCTTCATCCATGCTTTGGTGGTGGTTTCTCTCTTGAGAATCAATGTGGCTTAAAATAGTTTGGGAATTGTCACTGAGAAACAAAGAGGATGCTTTTGTTTTGTTTTGTTTGGAGAGGTTTTATATTCCTTTTCAAGGCTTTTGAGGTCTCCCTATGCTAAAATCTTCTAGCTCTCTCTCTCTCTCTCTCTCTCTCTCTCTCTCTCTTTTTTTACTACTTAAAAACTGTTTATACACTAACAGCCTTCGGGCCAGCCTTGATTTTTTTTCCAGCCTTATGTTTTTGGGGAGAGATATCTATACCACTGCCATACATTCTTTTTGCCAAAAGTTGTGACAACTTACTTCATTCTGAATCTGTACTCTAGAATTTACCATGGGCTTTCACTTGCACTGCCTTATTTGACCTCACAACAACCTGTAACAAGGTCAGGCAGATGTCAGCACTCAGTCTACAAGACAAGACACTCATGCTTGAGAAGCAAGTGCTCAGAAGAAGAAGCTTACTCAGCAAGCAAATGGAAGAGCTGGGTCTCTAACCCAGGATCCCCCTGACACACATCCTGCACATGGAAATGCATTTGGAAGGAAGAGTAGAGCAGACCTGCTTTCCAGGGACAGGAGGAAGCCAGTGTGTTGACATCTTGCTCTGATAGGCTCCTAACCATGGAAAACTGCCTTTCCCCCTTCTATACCTGCACA
Organism: Prionailurus viverrinus; assembly: GCF_022837055.1. Classification (NCBI taxonomy): domain Eukaryota; kingdom Metazoa; phylum Chordata; class Mammalia; order Carnivora; family Felidae; genus Prionailurus; species Prionailurus viverrinus. Next base: position 32,384,344 of record NC_062567.1, read on the forward strand.
TCTTTGTACATTTCAGGTCATTTTTAAGCTATTAAGTTCAACACAGGGTAGGTGACCTAAAGAAAATTACCTCTGGAGACTGTCTTCAAGAGGAAGGAAATAGCTCTGACATAATACATTGCAGCTGTTTGTTTTCACTGGTGTTTTTAATTCCCAATGACTTCCGGCAGGTGGGAGGCTACAGGCTTGTGGGTGCAGAACACTGGGTCATGGGACATGAATCATTAGGGCCATTTGTAGAACCCAGACTGAAACTCCAGCAGCCAACATGAGGCTACTGGGTGAGCAAGGGTGATGACACGTGGTTACAGTCACACTCTGGCCTGTAGGGGCTTCAGATAAGGCTGGCTGGGGTCCATGAGTGGCCACCACCAGCTCAGAGCACATGTGAGGGTCCCTGAATTGGGCTTTCGGATGTGTTACCCTTAGAGCATTCATACAGATCCATGAGGTTAGAACTTGAAGAAAGGAATGGGAGAGGCCCAAGAAATGCAGCTTAGGACCCCGAATGAATTATGAGCTTGTCTTTCCCAAACACACACTGGGAACCCTAAAGTATAATATTTCCATTTAATTAGGAGTAAAATAAAATTGGTGAGAGTCAATTATGGCAGGTTTTTGGTATTTGCCATCTTAGTAACCCTTGTTATGAAACCATGAGTTTATTATTATCTTTATTTTACAGCTAAGGAAACTAAGACTCAATGAGGTTAAAGAGCTTTCTGGGGGTACCTGGGTGGCTCAGTCAGTTAAGCATTAGACTGGCTCAGATCATGATCCCACGGTTCATGAGTTCAAACCCTGCATCAGACTCTCTGATGACAGTGTGGAGCCTGTTTCAGATCCTCTGTCCCCCTCTCTCTCTAACCCTCCCCGACTTGCACTCTGTCTCAAAAATAAACATTAAAAAAAGATTGCAAAAAAAAGAATTTTCTAGAAGTCATACAACTAAGAAATGAAGTCAGCACCAAACCCTGATTTGTCAGACTTCAAAGCCCACTTTTGCCTCACAACAGCATAATTCCTCTCTTAAAAAATGTGCCCAGTCTGCCAGATGGAAGTGGAGTCATCCTTATGAACAAACACCATTGTCCCTCCAAGCCTCAAGGGAGTTCTTTTGATTCAACCCATGGTGAGAATTTCCCCTTTTTTGGCTCTCCCCAGTTCCAGTAGTACCCCCAGTGTGTGTTAATCAACAACTGCTGGACTGCAGTCATGTCGGGGCACCTTCATTTGAGGGTGGTCTCCTCTGGAACAGGATGAATTTACAGTGTCCAGATGGAGGCTCCAGCCTATCTCTGCCTTACATGAATCTTTTTCACTAGTTGGGGTAACCTGGAGGAGAAACATTTATAAGAATGGAGAAGTTCACCTAGTTGAGGTAAATCAAGCTGTTAAGGAGGGAAGCAGCTTTAGAAATGATCCAGCTCACCTCCCTGCCTTGGGGTGGTCTTTAAGGAAGATTTTAAATCCCAAGGGGCAGAAGAAGTAAGAGTCCAGAAGTCAGAAGACTGACTAACCACCAATGACTGGAGGCAAGTAACTTAAATTTCGCTGAGCCTTGCTTCCTTTTCTAAGGGTAATGATTCCTGCCCTGACTTTCTCAGGACCCTCTTGTAAGAATCTGAGGAGGTGACAAGTGCCATAGCACCTTGAACACCAAAGAAGATACCCAAATGTTAGGCATTTCTTCTCAAGGCTCTCTGGGAGAGAGTGAGTGGTGTCTTTGTGTAATTTATTTCTGTTTATTCACTCTTACTGTTAGAAAGTCTTCTGGATGCCAAACTAAATCTCTCCCTGTGGTGTCCCCTGCAGTTATGCCTTCTGAGGTGATGGAGAACACAGGACCAGCGCCATCCTAACAGCATGGGCTCCTTGCTCCTCGAAGGCTAAGTAAATCACCTTTGGAAGTGGACTGGATGATATGTTAATGGTTCCAACACTGAAGTGAACATTGTTTCTTCCCCTTAGGCCACTGTGGGATGAGAATTCCAGGAGAAAAATAAGGATGCTTATTTTTTTAAATAATAAGCTTGAGGAAACCAAGACAGAGAGGAGGAAGAAAGCAAGCAAGCTGACTAGTCAGGATGAAAACAAGGAGCAGCACGCTGATTCTACCCACTGCTGGCACTGCCCAGGGGCAAGTCAGGGCAGGAAGTCAGGGCACAGGTTTTGGGGTCATTCAAGCTCACATGGAACTCCAGCCTCACCTCTTATTAAATGTTGACCTGTGTAATCATTTAATCTCTCCTAGACTCTGTTTCCTTATCCATTGGGGGCGGTAAGTGAGATTCCACAGTGCCACCCCCATTACCCACAGGAGGGCCACCCTTCACATTGTCACCTTGGCCCTCTTAGTGTTCATCCCTCTTTCAAGAGCTGGGACTGAAGCAAGCCCAAGGGGACTGCTTCAGGGCTGCTGGAACACTGGACTTTCTTCACATGGTAATAAAAAGGCTCAAACTCTCCTTGCTACTTTATTTGGTGTTGCCATTATTTTCTGGCTTTGGACTATTTGCTTATGATAAGAAATAAGATATAACTGAAAAGCATTAGAAAGTAGGAGGAAATGCTATATAAAGAGGGTTAGCTTACAATTCTGGCTTACTTTCTTCCAGGTTTTTAAAAGTTTATTATTTATTTTGAGAGCACGAGAGAGAGAGAGAGAGAGAGAGAGAGAGAGAGAGAGACAATGAGTAGGGAAGGAACAGAGAGAGAGGGAGATGTCCCAAGCAGGCTCCATGATGTTAGTGCAAAGCTCTATGTGGGGCTCGAACCATGAACCTGAGAGATCATGACCTGACCTGAAATCAAGAGTCAGACACTTAACCAACTGAGTCATGCAGGCACGCCTAGATTTTTTTTAATTTTATTTTTAAAATTTACATCCAAATTAGTTAGTGTATAGTGCAACAATGATTTCAGGAGTTGATTCCTTAATGCCCCTTACCCATTTAGGCCATCCCCCCTCCCACACCCCCTCCAGTAACCCTCTGTTTGTTCTCCATATTTATGAGTCTCTTATGCTTTGTCCCCCCTCCCTGTTTTTATATTATTTTTGTTTCCCTTCCCTTATGTTCATCTGTTTTGTCTCTTAAAGTCCTCATATGAGTGAAGTCAAATGATATTTGTCTTTCTCTGACTAATTTCACTTAGCATAATACCCTGCAGTTCCATCCACATAGTTGCAAATGGCAAGATTTCATTCTTTTTGATCGCCTAGTCATACTCGATTGTGTGTGTGTGTGTGTATATATATATATATATATATATATATATATATATATATACACACACACATATATATGTGTATATACACATATATATGTAAAAATACCACATCTTCTTTATCCATTCATCCATCGATGGACATTTGGGCTCTTTCCATACTTTGGCTGTTGTTGATAGAGGCACCCCCAGATTTTTTAATGTATGTTTTAAATGTAATTGAGATTTACAGAATGTATATTGTTTTTTGGTATTTCACAGGGCATTATAAGATAAGCATCTGGTCATGCTGTTAAAGACTGTTCCAAGATATCATTCAGCGGGCACATCATATTCCCTAGCGGGGCCATATCAGGCCCCACTGTAGAATATTTACCTTGTCTCCAATTTTTCACTTTTGAAAGTAACACTGCAATAAGATATTTGTACTTAAATCTTTACATATTTGTAATTTTTTGTGTGTAGAAGTGGGGCTAAAAGTTTTAAATATTTTTCAGGTCTAAATGCAAATTGCCAAGTTGCATTCCAGACAAGTTGGGTGAAGCATTCCCATTGGCAGGGCTCAGGAATTTTGCCCTCCTCATATCCTGCTCCCCTTGTTAATTCTGGAGGCAAAACAGGGCATTCATTATTGTTTAACTTTTTATTTTAAAATAACTTCAAACTTACAGAAAATTTGCAAGAGTGGTAAAAGGAACTCTTAAGTACCCCTTAACCAGATGGCTCAATTGTTAACATTTTGCCATATTTGCTTTGTCATTCTCTCTCAGCAAGATAGATTTAGATATATAAATATGTAATAAATAAATAAATAAATAAATAAATACACACATACACACACACCCGCACACAAAGAGACATAAAAGTCTTTCTGGGTCATCTGAGAGTAAGTAACAAATGCAATACCCCTTTATATCTAAATAATTCAGTATGTATTTCATAAGAACAAAGTCATTCTTATGTACTATGATTAACAAAAATTAGAAAATTTACATTGATAAATACTATCTCTAAACTGAAGACCTTAAATTTCACCCACTGTCCTTAATAGCCACCCTCCTAAAGAAATCTAGTCCTGCATTCAATCCACGACATGTGTATTACATTTATTTGTCATATCTCTAGTGTCCTTTAGATGGAAAAATTCTCAGTCTTCTCTTTCATGACCATGACATTTTTTTAGAAAGAGCCAGGATATTTGTAAAATGTCCCTCCGTTTGGGTTTTTCTGATGTTTCCTCATGGTTGGATTAAGGTTATGCGTTCTGAGCAGGAATACACAGAAGTGATGTTGTATCTATCTCAAAGTATCATAACGGGGGTACATGATGTGGGCTTGTCCCATTAGTGGTGAGCTTAACATTGATCTCTTGGTGAAGGTGGTATATGAGTTTCTCCACTGGAAGGTTACTATTTAATAAGTAACTTCTGGCGAGATACTTTGAGACTATGTAAATATACTGTTCTTCATTAAAGGTTCACTTATGGGGGCACCTGGGTAGCCCAGTTGGTTAAGTGTCTGACTCTTGATTTCAGCTCAGGTCGTGATCTCATGGTTTATGAGTTTAAGCCCCATGTCAGGCTCTGTGCATCTTGGAGCCTGCTTTGGATTCTCTCTCCCTCTCTCTCTGCTCCTCCCCTGCACTCTCTCTCTCAAGATAAATAAACATTAAAAAAATTGATTCACTTACTGGTTTTAGCATACACTGATGATTCTTAGTTGAAGCAGTGGGATATGGCTGAGTGGTGACCTTCTAATGCCTTCATTCTTCCGTATTTGTTAGTTATTAGCATTTTGTTTCAACAGAAAGTTGTCTTTATTCTTCCCCATTTATTTACTCATTAAGTTACTTACATCAATATGGACTCATGGATTATTATTTTATTCAATCTGTTAATGTCATTTACTTTGAAGCTCAAATTATCTCAGATTTAGCCAGTGGGAGTGAGTCCCTTTGAATTGGCACCTATGTCCATTGACACATCATTCTGTGAGCACTACTTTCTGGCACCAGATATTGCAGGATTCTCTTGTGCTTACTTTGCCTTTGATTCCTCTTAGTGGAGAACACTATTTAGAGACCAAGAACTGGATGCTAGTTTTGCTTACTGCTCCTGGGTTGTCACTTCTAAGTCCTTTCAGCAGCTATAGAGATAGGAAATATGTGTATGTATGTTGTACATATGTATGTATACATATATATTTATGCATGCACATTTATATATGTATATAAGATAATATACATGTAATATGTAATATGTATGCAATATGCAATATAGCATTTCTTTATAAAGTAGAATTAAAAAAAATTTTTTTAATGTTTGTTTATTTTTGAGAGAGACAGAGACAGAATGCATGTGGGTTAGGGGCAGAGATAGAGACACAGAAGCAGAAGCAGGCTCCAGGCTCCGAGCTGTCAGCACAGAGCCTGATGTGGGGCTCGAATTCATGAGCTGTGAGATCATGACCTGAGCTGAAGTCAGATACTTAACCAACTGAGCCACCCAGGCACCCCTATAAAGTAGAATTTTTAAAGTTATTACTTAGGTCAAACATTTTCCCAAATGTTTATTAGGGCATTGTGTGAATTTTTTGCCAATTTATCTCTCAGAGCTTTTGCATTTCTTATTTCTTTAGATATATTTTTAAACATAAATGTTACACAAATTATTAGGCAAAAATATTAAGAAATATAAATATTAAGAAATTCACTGTTTGACTGTTTTATTTCTGGTGTACAGATTTCCAGTTTCTTGAAGTTAGAACTATCATCAACTTTTGTAATTTCTTCCATTGTTTTGAGCTATTAAAGTCCTCCCCCAGCCAAAGATTTGATACTCTCTTCTATTTTCTTCTTTTCCCATTAATTTATTTAATAAGCTTGGAATCTATTGTGGCAAACTGTATGAAATGAGAATCTAAATTGCTTTGATATTTTTTCCAAGTAGCTAACCAATTGTCCTAGCACCTCTTATTATATAATCCTTTCCTTCACCACTGATTTATCATTGTTGTTTTTAGAAATTGCTTTTGTATCTCCATCTGGCCAGGTGGTTTTTATAGAGGTTTCAGGGTAAACTGTTTTTCTCTCCTAATCTCACATAATTTAGAATCTTGGATGCAGAGCATAATGGCTAAGCATCTGGCTCCTGCACTAAAGCCAGGCTCCCTGGATTCAAATCCAGGTCCACAGCTTTTGAACCTGTAAAATGGAAACAATGGCCATACCGACCTCATAGGTTATTATGAGAATCAAATGAGTCAAAACACTTATAGTGCTTGAAATGGTACTTAGCACATGAAAGAGCCCAATAAATGTTGGTCATTATTACTTTTATTATTGTTTTTCAACGTAATTCCTTTATTTTGCAGATGGGAAACTGAGGCTCAGAAGTCTGCGATGACCGTCCTAAGGTCACACATCCCAGCCCTCCCACACTAGCACAGGGAAGGTCAGTCCTCTTAACATCTTCTATTTAGGTAGAGTCCCATTAACTGTGCTTTTAACTTGTGCAGCTTCTACTATGAGGGTGAGAGGGATGGAGGGAGGGGAAGAATGCAATTCAAACAGTGTGTTTGCCATTCATCTCTACACTCAGCACAAGTGTGCCCCTCTCTAAGTGGAGAGACACCAACCAGCCATTTACCTAGTCTTTCTTAGCTCCAGTGAGCTTTTCAAAGAGATAGCATCTCACCACATTGGGTGGGTTGCCAGTGTTTAAAGACGTAAATTTTCCAAAATAGCATGTCCCTTAGTGCAAACCAACTACTGTACTTCCAACTGGGGCTCAACTGCCCCAGCAATGGACTTCTAATCTGAATGGAGCAAAAACAGCTGCTGTGGCCTTACTGAGAAGTAGAAGTAGAATACCATTCTGGAGCCTGGTGCCTTCCTAAAAGATTTGTAGGGGGTTGGGTTTTGTTTTGTTTTGTTTTGTTTTGTTTTGTTTTGTTTTACTACAAAGACCATGACAGTCATGTCATAGGCACCTAACTGGTACTTTTTTTGTCTTAGGTCTTCCCCCTCACTAAATCAAAGGTGCAAATGGACCATATCTTTCCCATGCTTAAAACTTCTTACCATGTACCCATTTTCACACAACCACATGGCATCCATAGCTAGTGAACAAAAATGTTTTCCTCTTGTCAAAATGCTAAAAACAAGATTTTTTTGTGTGTATTTGAAGGACCTAAGGTGACAAGGTAGAGTATATCATGTGACATGTGTAGAATAGGACCACTTACTTGACGCCAGCCCTACAGCACTATCTATTAACGAGGGGCAGTCCCCAGTGACTCGCTGCCTTGATGGGGGGCACTGGCATTGGCTGGCACATTACTACTACAGATGAAGGGAGTCCTTCCTGGCGAGCAAGTTTCCATACTTAGCATGAGTACAGCAAGCAACCATTGTAATATCAAGACATCACCTAATTCTGGCTAATATACTACAGAGTTCTATGTGTTTGAAAAATTATAATAATTAAACAGTAGAAAATGTTGATGCTATTATTCCACTAATCAAAACCATTCTGAAATTATGCACAGGAGAAGGACATGATCCCAGTAGAGAAAACGGGTAAAGACTGGAATGCAGTCATTAGGACAGTGGCACCTATCAGGGCCTGTAGTGTCTGCACATTCACGGAGGCCAGGGGGGTGACCAGAGGGACCAGGGAGCCATCATATACCAACACTTCCCTTGGGCTCTGTCTTTAGTTCTCTGTCACAAAATGAGGAGGTGCTCACAGCAAACTTCATTAATGCCCATACTGTTGTTGTTCCTGAACAAACCAGTCTTAGACGTAAGAGTAAAACAGGGATAACACAAGCAGGGCTGGTTCATGTACAGGCAAATCCACCTGGCCCCAGATGAGGCACTGCACTGCTCTTTAGTCATTCTGTGGAGGCTGCAGGGAGTGGCCTTGTCTACCTACACTGTCACAGTATACACTGCAGATAATCCAATGGCACAATAAGGAAGGCACACTAACAATAACTAAAAATGACTTTCCAATTGGGATTACACAATAAAAGCCCCCATCTAGTCATCATTGTCTAATCACACCAAGATGGTAAATGAATGGCCCGAGAACAGTCCAAGTGGTGTTAATTCACTCTGTTCCCAACTTTCCATAAGACTTATCTGTCAAGCCACATGCCCACCTATGTGTTCCATATGAATCTGCTCACATTGGTTTGAAGACTGCCAATCTGCTAATGTTCACTTGTGTTCCTAATATCTATCCTCGGGTGAATGAACAAGAGCAGACAATCTGGCCTGCATTTAGAGCTCAGGTTGACAACCCCATCCATCTCTACCTTTGGTTCATTTCAATGCCCATTATGGGGACAGAACTAAGCGACAACTGCAGACAAATTAAAAGAAAAGGGATAAAATTGCTAGAATCATGGTGACTTTACTGTAATGATAACATCTGAGAATGTATGTTAAACTAGGCACAAAGCCCCATTGGCAGACACTGTTCACTTCGGGAAGCTGAATATCCCCAGGGACATTCTACTGCCCAGATACCAAGAAGAAAGAAATGAGCAAACCATCTTGAGAAATCCAGGCAGCTTAAATAAACCTTCAAAGTTCAGGGATTATTTAAGGGGCAGCCAATACCACAGCCAGCATCTTCCTGACTATTCATGCATGGGGAGAAAAGGGGCAAGCAGTCTTGCCTCTTTGATAGATCTAACACGATTGCTCTTTTGGCTGAGATGCTATCAAAATTCTCCTCTGCAAAGAACTGGTCCCCTATCTAGGGCATCTGGAAGATGTATTTTCCTAAGGAGTAATTACATGATCTCATCTTTTGAATTAGATATTCAGGATGACAGGGCATAGGTGAAGCAGGAAGATAAGGTCAGAGGAAGCATCTGAGGGTTTTGTAACAAGATGCCAGTTCTCAGGCATCACCCTCCACCTCAGGGCTTTCACTTCACCAGTTCTAGTCATGTTCATTGTTTTCCTCTGAATCCATCTGCCTTTATGATTACATATAATGAAGCAGCTGAACTTTCATCTTGCTTTTGACAAGGCAACTCTCCAAGTTCACTTTCTTCCAGGGAAACTGCTGTATCACCCCCTATGTCTTTCCCAGTCATGCTCCAACCAACAATGTCACTGAGTGAACTTCACCAAACAGGTTCATACATTCTAAACTCCCGCACACATCACCCAATGCCTCTTAGAACTAAGGTCATCCTCTTGGCATGTTATAAATAGATGGAGAATGAAGGTCACCTGGTCAAAAACCATTCTTCTAACATGGACCATGGTTAGCTACAAGGCCATGGAACTAGTTACTGACAGAATTGGAACAAAACCCCAGAACTCCTGACTCCACCGATGAACTTCATCTTCTTTGTGTAGAAATAGGAAGAGAGGCAACCTAATCAATCACTCAATCAACTGAATATTTCTGGCTAATTATATATGCCTGGCAGTGCTTTTCAGGTTACAATTTTTGCAAAGGAAGTTTAAGTACTGTGTGTGCTACAACTAGGAAGAATTTATAAAGCTACTGAAAAAACAAGAGGAACAGACATCCAACATCCAGGATCTGAGTCTCTAGGGAGAGGTTTGGGCTTCCCTTTTTTGTGAATTAAACAAAATAGAAGCTTACTTCTTTTATATAAAAATCTGGAGGTAAACAGTCACACTATATAATGTATATATAATGTATAAACACCAGATGCTGCCAGCTCACCATTCATACATCTCCAGGGTGTGTACCTCCTATTCATGGGTCAATATGGTAGCTAGAGCTCCAGCCATCATATCCATAGTTTTGGCAGAGGATGGAAGAAAAAAACAAAGAGGGATGGAGGAAGGGCAAGAATGGGTATTAGAGGGTACCTAAGTATCTGCCACAGCAGTATCAAGAGAATGTTCACCAAATCATGAGCCTCCTGGAGCCCAAGCTTGCATATTTTTAGAAAGCTTCCTGAAGTGTTGTTCATACACACTCTTGCTTAAGGACAATTAGACTAGATCACATCTCAGTTATCTGTCAGTCACAAGCCATTCTGAGTGACATGATATGAGGAGAGATCAATGAAATATCACATTTGGTTGGTTTCAGGCAGTAATCCAATGAGCTGATCAAGATAACCAGGTCTTAAGAAGTGTGTGAAATATGGACTGGGTCCTCAAGGCCAAGAATGATGGTATTTACTAGGGCTTCAGGGGGTATTTACTAGAGATACAACATGAGGAGAGCTGAGAGGTAGGAGTCATGTCCGATTACATTTGTGAAAGATAGTCACTGTAGTCTAAGGGCAATGGGGCAGCCCTTTCAAGTTTGGTGTGTAGACAATCTTCAATGAGACCAAGATCCTGCCTCTTCCAGGAAGAGGGGAAAAAATCCTTGGAGAAATTTGAGAATCCAGCATCTTGGAGTCCCAGCTGAAGGTTCAGGGCTTCCTAAAGTATGATCCCCAAACATCTGCGTCAAACTTGTAGGAAAACTCATCAAAATGCAGATTCCTAGGCCATGATTCAGATTTATTGAATCAGATTAAAATTCTATAATATACAGTTAACTTTTTAAAAATGTGCAGTTTTTACAGGATTCCCAGGTGTATTTAATGAACATGAGATCCGCGTTCCCTCTGAAGAAAGGCCAGCTCACATACCGTATGGCCTTCATCCTCTTAACTGCCCCCCCAACTGGCTTCTATTCTCTCTAGCTCTCTCTCTCCCATCCTTCATTATTCTTTTCTGCCTGTCTCTTTTAGTCCTTCCCTCAAAATCTCTTCTGAAAAACTTAATAATGAAAAACAAAAATATTCCTCAATGCCTGGGGGAGACTCACTGCCCCGCAGCCCCTCTCGTGTCCTTCCCCCACAGTGACCAGCAGAGGGCACAGCAGGCCAGACATCTGCTGTGAATGGTGGGGGAGGACCCCTTGGGAAAGCCCACAGCCAAGGCAGTGGGGGTCTTGTCCTTCTCTAGCCCCCTCCTCCTCCCTGGCCTAGAGAAAACCTCCTGCTGCCCACAGAGCTGGAGGCTGAGTGCCCTAAGAGGTCAGGTCAATGCCACCAGACCACATGGCCAGGGACGGTCTTACAGTGGAGGTGGCAGCTATTACACGATTTGAAATAAATCAAGAAAAAATACCTGTTTGCCCTCAAAAGGGACAAAAAGTGAAACTAACATTTGTTGAGGGTCTCTCTGGGCACCAGGCCCTGTGTTATGTGCTTAATGTGCAGAATTTTCCCTAATCCCTGTGTTACAGATGATACAGTGGGAGCCCAGAGAGTTTGTATGTTCATCAATGTTTAGTGGGGATCAGGACTTGGCATCTGTCTTTCAGAGTCTATATTCCTTCCAACAAACCATATACCATGATCCAAAACAGGAAAATAAAATGCAACCATTAGACAATGACTTATTAGGGATTATCTTCAAGAGTCCTACAGAGGTGCCCCATTAGTGAACTAATCTACCATTTTGTGACCAAGTATTCTTACTGCATCAGGGAGTTCAGTGGATAATTTTCCAACAGGAAAGGAGCTCAGAGGAAATGGCACTGGGGATTAGACTGTGTTGGTGGTAGGCAGAGGCTGCTCAGGAAGGCCTCTGTGGAGAGGGTGGGTGCTCTGCACACCGGGTGGCACAGAGAGGAAGGCAGGAGGGTGCTGGAGCAGGGCAGTGCACCTGCTCACCTCACAGCACTGTAGAAGGCTCTCGGATGGCAAGACTCTCAGGAAAGAGCCCATGCCCACCCAGACCTTGAGTCTATATAACCTTGAGTCTGTCCATTTAGCCTCTCTGAACCTCAGCTTCCTCATCTGTAAAAATGGAGATGATTCCCTCCCCATGGGGTTGGGGTGAAGATTCCATAACTAATGTAAAAGTGTCCAGCACAGTGCCTGATGCACAGTAGGTACACAATAGCTTTTTCTTGGTGGGTTCATCAGATGGAGAATAGGACAAAGACAGAGGCAGGCCAAGCAGAGAGACCCAGCTCAGCTCCTCAGGTCCAGTGCCCCACCTCTCCCAGCACCCTGCCACGCAGGCCCATCAAAGAGGTGATTTACAGAGGCCTGTTTATTTCCTTTTCATATTGTTAATGACCTTTGGAGTCTAGCAGCAAGTCTGCCCTATTTCCTACTTCAGACACAAGAGCAGAGCAGAAAAGCAGCTGCAAGCATCAGGATCCTGGCAACGCTCCTTTTCCAACAGGTGTAAGCTGACGGAGGCGGTCCCCCTGGGCAGAAAGGGCCTTGGTGGCTCTGAGCGGCAGGAAGGGTTGGGGATGCTCTGTGCTCTTCATGCACATATGAAACTGCCTTGGGCAAACATGGGGGCAAACCCAGCATGATCCGAGTACATACCCAGATGCTCCTGGGCACAGTCACTGGGCAATAAGGTTGCAGCTAGTCCCTTTTTCAGTCCAGAGAAATGAGAACATGAAAAATGGAAAAAACCTCCCAAAAGCAAAACCAATAAATAAATGAACAGTTGTTGGGCTCCCCTAGGTTTCTGCTGCCCCGTGAGGTGTCTGTATGTCTTATGCAAGGCCCATGGAGGTCCTGAGATGTCAGGCCCATCCTCTGTCCTTCTGAGGGAAACTGAGGCTACAGTGAGTCACTTTCAAGCATCAGAGCGGGAACTTGCACTCATATTTTTAGACTTGAAGAGAAGGATTGACAATCCTCTGGACATTTGGGTTATATATAGAGCCAACTGGCTTGTTCTCAAATGGAAATGTCCAGACTGACTACACAACCCAGACTCACCAGAGAAATGGAAAGGGCTACTACGCAGTGGGCTGGGCAGGAAGGGCTCAGGTTTCATGTTCTCTTGACCTTCCTTCACCACCACTACCCCGCTCTTATCCCCCCACCCGCCGCTACCATTAGGCTCTGTTTGAAATGGGAGGAGGGCTACTCCCACACAGAGACAGAAGGTCACTACCGGACCCCCGGCTCTCAGAGATGGTATGAAGGGTGCCTCCAGAAACTTTCCCAAATCTGACTCCCTGCACTGACTCACCACAAAGCCCTAGTCAACCTCTGGTAGGGTCACTCTTGAGTTAATGCAGTTTCCCCAAGCCTGTTGCTAAGATACAATTAGTAAAGAGAAGTAGGAACAGCCACTGAAAAATAAGTTGTGAGGTGGGCTGGTTATCACTGAGCAAAGAGTCTAGTCTCTTGAGGGCAGGAAGGGGGCAGATGCAGGGCAGAATGTTCAGCGTGTGGAGAAGCTCAGGGGGAGGGCTAGCACAGGAGGGTGGGTTCCGGGCCATGGCCAGACTATGATCCTCCTTCCAGTTTGGTTCCAGTCCAATCCTGTTCCGGATGGCTCCACACTCCACCCGCCCCCAGCACCCAATCACTCCCCCGGATCCTGTCATTGTTTTCCTGGTCCACAAAGTAAGGCCTGGACTCCTGCCCACCACCATCCTTGCCAAGAGGGGCGGTGGTGGTGAGCACAAATCTACCTGGTCCCTGGAAGAGTGGAAACCAGCAATGCCGCCATCAAGGAAGGTAGCTTGGGTGTTTTTTTGTTTTTCTGGATTGTGAGCTTAAGGAACAAATTCTAAACTTCAAGCTTACTTAGAAATGTGATTTACCAGATTGAGAAAGACAGAGCAAGTTCTTCCGGAAAAAGAGCTGCAGCTGTGTTTGGCTGTCTTTTGCATGTGTGCAGAAAAGGGGAGAGGGAGAAGGGAGCAAGGGGGAAGGAGATGGAGAAAAGTAGGAACAGAGAGCAGGCTAGAAAGACTCGAGAGCAGTGCTTGACCAAAGTTCAGGTGCATGGTGAGAGTACCTTCAGAGCTGACAGTCCCACAAAGAACCACAAAATGAGGTGACAAGCCCTCTCTTGTCTTCTCAGGCTTGTTCTGAGCTCAGATGGGATGGTGCAGTTGGAAGTGATTGGAGACTGTACAGCTGCACACATACATGGGAGTGTCAGGACCATCAGGGGCCATGGGGCACCTCGAAGAGGCAGGATACATAATCCCTGGAGTTAATGTGCTGTCCCCCTCCCAGCCCTCAGTCAGTCTTCTGGCCCCCTGCATTTAGGAACACCATTACTACTTTAATTAAAAGTAGAAACCATAATCCGGGCTGGCTCCAGAACCACCTGTGATTCACCAGGCTGCACTTTGTGAGCAAGCGTGACCTTCCCAGGTCCTCAAGCACTGCTCCTTGCTCATCCTCTGAGAAGGCGTATTTGCATGGCAAATACCGTGCAATGTTAAACAATATACACACACAACTGTAAGGCAACTCAACCAGAGTACAGGTTAAGTTGGTTTCTTAATAATGCTCTATAGGGCTCCTGGGTTGCTCAGTTGGTTGAGCGTCCAACTCTTGATTTCAGCTCAGGTTATGATCCCAGGGTGGGGGAATTGAGCCCTGTGTGGAGCCTGCTTGGGATTCTCTCTCTCTCTCTCTCTCTCTCTCTCTCTCTCTCTGCCCCTCTCCCCAGCTCACGTGCACTCTATCTCAAATAAAAATAAATACTAATGCTCTATAAATAAATGAGTTTTAGCTATTGAATAAAATAAGATGCCTCAGCAGCTACATCTAGTTCTGATAGCTCTGCCCAATCTGAGACACCTCCCAGGAACTCAGTGGTCACTCATAGGTGGAAGATTCTCTGGAATCTTGAATGAGGTCCCCAGGTCACCTCAGGATTCTAACATGCACTTTATCTGCATTATTCCTTTGAGGCAGGAACCAGATACTATCACAACATAATCCTGCTCTGCTCATCACTGCCTCAGGGTCTTTGCATGAGACATTCCCCTGCCTACAGTGCTCTTCCTCCAGACTGTGACGTGATTAGCTATTTTTCCTCATTCAGGTCTCAGCTCAAATGGAACTTTCTCCCATCCCATATGATTTTATTTCCTTCAAAGCACATATCACTATCTGAAACACCTTGTTTAGTTACTTGTATAGTTACTTGTCTGTTCCTCCACCCATCCCACACCCACACTCACACGTAAAGCCAAGCCCTATCTTGCTCACTGCTTTATCCCCAGAACCTAAAGTAGTTCCTGCCTGACACCCAACAGGTGCTCAGTATTTACTGACTCACCAGAATTAATTAATTAATTAACTAACTAATTAATTCATGTCAACACAAGGCTCAGCAGTACTGCATTAAATCATCCCCTCAGTCCTACAAGGTGGAAATAAGTTCCCATTTTATGGATGAGGAACTAAGGTCCTGACCTAACTTTCAAGTAATGGGATTCCATGGGTACACTGCCTGCACCTGGGGGGAGGGGGTGGACAGAAGGCAGAGTCCATCCTTTCGTACTAGGGGATAAAGGAGGGGCTGAGGTTATACAGGCACCTGCTCCTCCCCAACCACACCTGTAGAAACTAGAAAGAGGTCCCCTTGGAAAAATGGAAAGGTTTGAAGAGCCATCACAGTCGCAGCTGGCAGCCAGGGCAGCCAGTGCTGGCTGCAGTGACACTGGCAGCCTGTTCTGAGGCTAAGCAGGCAGGTCGCTGTTGGCTGGAGGACGAGGCTGTGCCTCACACACCTTTAATTTTCAATAATGCGGCAACCGAAAATATGTGATTACAGGCTGCAGTTTCGGCCATCCGTAGCCTTAAACAGCTGCTGCTACAGTGGTCATGGCCATCGAAACCCTTCCTTTGATCCAAGGATTTTGGGGGAACTAGCAGGTCTGGATCTCACCCAGGACCTGTAACTATCCTGGAGCCATTAGTGTGTGTTGAGGGGAGCTTGGGTGGACACAGAAGGGGGTGCAGATGGGCTCAGGTTTTCAAGCACGTCAGGAATACTGTCCTTATCTTCTGCTCCTCCCCCTAGTTAGTTGCCTTGGCCTAAATGCCTAACAGAGGCTGCAAACCTCAGGGATGAGCTTAATTAATACAGTACTTCTCTCCAGGGGCGCTGTGTCCTGAGGGTGAGTCACAGAGAAAGGCAGCCTTAGAGGGAGGCTTTCTAACCCAGAAAGATCCTTATGCACCAGAGGAGGGAAGAAAGCCCAGGGGAACAAGCCCCCTTTCTCCCTCCTCTGCCCCTTATAGCATCCATGAATGCCACAGGCACAGTAACCAGAAGAGCGGGGGCCCAAGGGTGACTGATCACGTGTGCATTCTGCTAATTACAATAATTGCTATTTAATGCCTTGTGTGTATTTCCTCAGATTAAGAGTGCATACGTAGTGCCTGATGGAATAGGACAAGTTGGTATTGGATATTTGGGTATTTGCTGCTTTCTTTTTCACTAAAAATTATATATTCAACAAACACATGGGAAATAAATGAAAGCGAGGCTGAAAGACAGCCATAGAGGGCAGAGCCGCAGGCTGTTCTGGCTGCCTGGAATAAGGTTAGGGCTGGGAGGCAGGGGTTAGGGAGGTTCGATCCCACAGGGCCTGGAGTCCAGGATTTGAGTGCAGGCACTGACTAACCACTGGAAATCCAATTTTCCTGCTCAGTTTGGAGCCAGGGGCCCAGGGGGTCAGTAACAATGGGGCTTGTCCTCAGGCAGGGGACACACCCAGTGGCCTGAGCACTGGACCAGCTAGAAGTAGAATCCCCAGAGGGGCAGGGGGCAGCGAGGGGACTGGCTGTCTGAGAAGGGAAAGGAAATACGTGATGGCAGAGTTAAGAGACCATCCTGCAGCAAAAGCCCCAGGGGATCAGCACTGTAGAGGGGCAGGGAGCTGGTGCCAAGACCAGAATAGCTCATGGGGCTTCCTCAGCCCTGGGAAGCAGTTTGTATTTTCCCTGAAACGCTGAAATGACTCAAGCGTGAGGAATTGAAATGTCTGGCCGGAAGCTCCCGTGTAATGGGGTGCCTCCCTGAGTTGTCTCAGGATCTGGACCTTTCCCCCTCCCCCCCACCGCCCCCAGCACTCCTGCTGCCTTGGGTCTCAGGGAATGCTCAACCCTGCCTGGCCCAGCACACTCCCTGCAAGCCTACAACACTTGTAGACATGTCAGATCAGATGAAAATCCATAGCAAGAGCAGACCAAGGAATAAAATAAGTCTAAAGAGGGTCTAAGGAGTGTCCGGCAGGTGGAAGAAGACAAGGCCTGCTTTTGGATGGGGGTGTGGGTCTGTGTTGAGACCCCAGGAAGTGAGCAATAGCCACTCTCCCAGGCCTGAGGCTCACCTTGTGGAGCCTCTGCACAGGGACCTTGGAGTCAGCCAACCAGTGCTACCAGGCCCTTTTTCCAAAGGGCAAGAAAGGCACAGGGAGCAAGGGTTGTCAGGACCCTGGGGCCACACAAGACAGCCTATCTGCTTCCTGGACTGCTATGTGGGAAAGCGATCCATTCCTGCATGGTCCTGGAAGCTGTATCATATATCACATGATCCTGGCAAGGGGAGGGAGCCCACAAGGCTTTAGTGATCCACGATGACCCTGTCCTGGCCAGGACAGGTTACAGAGCGGTTGATATACTATAGGATAAGGGCATTTTTCTCAAGGAGGGGAGCCTGTGAACCTAACGTTCCCAGGAAAGAACTACTGTTAGACACTTCCAAGCACCCCTCTGGAGACTTAGGATTAGTCCTTGGGAAGACATCACTATTATCAGAAA
Organism: Prionailurus viverrinus; assembly: GCF_022837055.1. Classification (NCBI taxonomy): domain Eukaryota; kingdom Metazoa; phylum Chordata; class Mammalia; order Carnivora; family Felidae; genus Prionailurus; species Prionailurus viverrinus. The sequence goes on from NC_062567.1 coordinate 32,402,134, forward strand.
AGGAGCTCAATTCTGAATTTCTCAGTTCTTGTTCCAGAGAGTAGGACTCAGAGGAGTAGGCTTGCCTGACTTCTTCCCTCCCTCCCTTCCTCCCTCTCTCCTTCACCCCATCTGTCCATCTCTCTCCCTTTGGGCACTTACTTCCTGCCAGGCTCTGTTCTACCTAGATACTGCTGCATGGGTGTCTGCCTGCCATGGGGAGGTTCTATAAACTCACCCAAGCCCTGAGTCCCCACCTGTGTCCAAGCTGCCGCTCTGGCTCCTCTGTTTTCTGAGACCCTCGGCAATGGGTCTCTAGACTAAAAGCCCCTTGAGGGCAGAAGCCATGTCCTTACAGACTGTGTGGCCCAGTGTCCAGAGCAGTGCCTGACACAGAGAGAGCACTTGAAGAATGTGGACTGGCCAGGGGAAGGATGGATGAATGATGCCTCTTTTTGGCCTGTATTGCAAACCTGAGAAAAAAGACCAATTTATCCCAATGTCATTGGATCTGTCTGCCCTTGATCTTCATCCAGGAAGGAAGGTGCTTGCGATGTGGTGCTGGGCTGTGGCTCAACAGGGCAGGCTGACACCCTTAGAATTCTCCGCTGTCACCTTGCTGAAATCATTGTTTAAGTGTCTGCAGAGTAAGATGTCTCCTCTGACTTGCAGCCACCTGTCAGGTCTGTAATTACACTTCGCGGCTCTAACAAAACCTTTTCTGATTGTGTGGGTTCCAGTTCCAGAAGGAGAGAGACTCAACTGAGGGGTCTACAGAAAAGTCTTTAAACACTTCATGAATCTGATTTGGGAAAGTCAATTAGACTAGCACAACTTGCACTTTCTTGGCCATTGCCAACCAAGCCACTGCTACCCACCAGTACCACTCCCAGCCCCAAGCAAACCTTCCAATGTGTGTTTGGACCCTCTTCCCCATTGCTGTCTACTTCCTGCCTTCATGGCACATGAAGATGGCACATTTTCTCAGGGCTCAGCCTCCCTAGCTTCTCCCCCATTAAGTAACACATGATGTCAGTTACTTATTCCTTCGAATGTGTTCAAGTCACTGTCAGCACCTGTCCCAGGGCTGGTTTCAGTTTGATTATGAAATGAAAGGTGATCGTGTCTTTCTCTTTGCTCTCCTGCAATCTCTCCACCCAAGCCAAGACAGCAAAGAGACCTGAGGCATAACAGCCACCCCTTCCAGAACTGGCCTCTCTTCTCTGTGTCCTCACATCCAGTCATCTGCAGGACCTGCCCTCATCCACAGTGCTCTTGTTCTCCAAGGCATTTCTTCTGTTCAGCTGGATTCAGATGCAGCAAATATTTATTTACTGAGTCCCTTTTATATTTAAAACATTTTTTTAATTTTTAAAAAGACTTTGGTAAAATACACATAAATATAAAATTTACCATATTAATCAGCCTTAAGTATACAATTCAGTAGCATTAAGCAACATTCACATTGCTATCTGACCATTCTCCAGACTCTTCTTATCTTACAAAACAGATACTCTGCACCCATTAAACAACTCCTCCTTCTCCCCTTCTCCAGGCCCTCAACCACCAGCCCACTTTCTGTCTTCATGACTTTGACTACTCTAGATACCCTATACAATGTGGAATCATACAGTACTTGTCCTTTTGTGACTGGCTTATTTCTCTCAGCATAACGTCTTCACAGGTTCATTCACATTGTAGCCTGTGTCAGAATTTCCTTCCTTTTTAAAAAGATTTTATTTATTTATTTTGTGCAAGAGAGAGTGCAAGTGGGGGAGGGGCAGAGAGAGAGGAAAGAGAGAAGTCTAAGCAGGATCTTTGCTGTCAGCCTAGAGTCCAATGGAGGGGCTTGATCTCACGAACCATGAGATCATGTCCTGAGCTAAAATCAAGAATCGGACATTTAACCCACTGAACCCCCAAGTGACCTTCCCTCCTTTCTAAGGCTGAGTAGTAGTCCATTGTATTATACACCACATTTGGTTATCCATTTGTCCATCTATGGATATTTCAACTGCTTTCACCTTTTGGCCACTGTGAATAACACTGCTGCAAACATGGGTGTACAAATATCTCTTTGAGACCCTGCCTTCAACACTTTTGGATATATATCCAGAAGTAGAATTGCTAGATAATATGGTAGTTATATTGTAAATTTGTGAGGAAGTTCCATATTGTTTTCCATTGTAACTGCACCATTTTACATTCCCATCAACAGTGTACAAGGATCCAGTTTCTCCATTTCCTCACCAGTACTTGATATTTTCTGGTTTTTTAAAAATGTTTTTGTTTTGTTTTGTTTTGTTTTGTTTTGAGGTGGAAGGTAATGAAGTTCTCTCATGTTTCAGGCACTATGCTGAGTGCTTGGCATGTATAAGCTCATTTAATCCACAAAATCAAACCAACACTCAGTCATCTTTCTATGCAGTTATGCATTTCATTCTACTGGCAACCAGCTCTCTTTATATAGCATGAACATATGCACAGTCATGTAGGGTGCTAGCAAGGTTGACTTAGCAGATACTTGGTCATTTTCATTGGTGAACAAATGAGTTAATAGTGTTTTAGGCATCAACAAGCATTTGGGGATCTCTTTGGCCACAGGGGTCTCTGACCCTATAGATGCTACTCTAGCCATGCCTGAGCCTGTAGCCTGGCATTTTATACAGGACAAACAAGGACTTTCCTCAACCAGGTAAAGCAGACTCTCCAGTAATGACCAGTCCTACATGGGCATTATGCCAGTTATGTCTGGACTTGTGCACAAAGCAGATATCCCAAAAGGAGTGTCCTATAGCAGGTGCCTGACAAAAATTTTCTCCAACAACAAAAATAATAGCCAATACTTTTGAATGTTTCCCATATGCCCTGCACATTACACACACTGACTGATATAATCCTCATAATAACCCAATGAGGTCAATATGATTATCCCCATTTTACAGATGAGAAACTTGACATCTCAGGGGAACACAGGTGCTTTCTCAAGGTCACATAGCTAAGAGATAGGAAAGCTGGGATTTGACACCAGAGGCCATGGTCTCAACTGCTCTGAACTTCTATGTTCCTGGATCTGTTCAGCTTTGGGGGTCTGCCCCAGGTTAGTGGAGGTTTAACAGGCCCAGAGCCCATTCTCTTAATGGAGCTAGTGACCTCCTGGGTTGGGGCACAGGGCCCTCAGTTACTCCTCTGTCCACAAAGGCCCTGCCTTCTGATAATAGCTTGTGGCTTGTGATTATTCTCACCCTCAGAGCTGGCTCTGGAGAAGCCAAGAGAGTCTTATATACAAAGAACTATAACAGTGATTTTTCTGTTGATGAGAAGAGGTTCCCAAGGTTATGGAACATTAAGGGACTTTGGCCAAAAAGCCATGTATTCTTAGAGCACTCTTACTCTGGATCAAAGTAAGTATCAGAAGATTTCTGTTCTGAGAAAGCAAAGAGAAGCTCTCTTAACTGTATTTTAAAACTAATCATTCATTCATTCATTTGCTCAGTCAACTGTATCCACATGCCTGAAATAATGGCCAGAACTTAATCTTTGCTCAATAAATAGATTTTTCTTCCCCTTTAGCACACCCTCCCCAACCCTTCTGGGGAGGAGAGCTGAAGCACACCTGAAACTCTGTGCCAGGCACGGGAGCACAGTTCTGCCTTCACTTCTTTCGTTAATGGAAACTGCGAGTGGCATGAGGACTGCTAGAGTTCATTCTTTCCCCTCATAAGTCAAACACCTTGACAACACAGCTGCTTAATAAAGAAGGCAAAAGGGGTGGGTAGCTAGAAGTAAAAATACACAAATATGCAGTATGCTTACCCAGGCATTCATCAGTCTAGTTGATGGAGGCTGGTCCCATGTTGTCATAAATTCAATCTTAAGCAAACACTCATTTCTCTCTCATTCCCAGATTATTGATGCAAAGAAAAGCAGATAGTCATGGATGATATCCATCAAGGGAGGGTAAGGTTTCAAACTTGCCCAAATCCTCCACATAAGTAAGGCAAAGAGGACCACTCCTTTGGTGTCCATCTGTGTTTAAACATTTGGAGTTCCCGTAAGACACTGTGAAAAATTATCAATGTAGAAGAATGGTTTGAAGGAAAGTTTGAGGGACATAAGGAGGATGCACCCTCTTCCCTCATATCCATCAAAAGGAAGAGTCCTTTACAGGCTAACATAAAGGTTATCCCATGACAGGTCAAAAGATCTGACCCTTTTCACTTTGGATAAGCCACAGCTCTGTGTTTCCTTTTATAAAAGCAAGATGGTGGTTGGGGGTCAGGCGGGCAGAGAACTGTTCTCTCATTTTTCTACACTGAAAAAAAGTTCATACCGGTGGAGCCACTGTGTAAAACTGGCAACAATAAAGCTAAATATACACATACCTGATGACTCAGTAATTCCACTCCTAGGAATTACCCTTAAATGAAGTACATGCATATGTTTATTATTTCAAAGGGAAAAAAAAACTAAATATCCATCAATAATAGAATGGTTATAAACACTGTGGTTTATTCATAAGAAGGAATACTATTTACCAACGAATATGAACAAAAAACAACTACAGCAGCAGAATGGATGAATCTCAAAATAATTTTGAGTGAAGAAAGCTAGACCCAAAGGTACATATTGTATGATTCCATTTATATAAAGTACAAAAAAAGGGCAAAATTGAGCTATGCAGCTGGAGGTCAGGACAGTGGTTCAGGGAGAAGGGGACAGTGACTGGAAGGTGACACAAGGAGAGCAAATAATGGTTTGATTCTTTATCTGGGTGCTGGCTACACAGTGCTGACTCAGTGAAAATTCATCAAGCTTACACTTACAGTTTCTATATTTCACCATATGCATGTTGTAGTTCAATAACACTTATATTTATTTATTTTAGAATATCAGATCATGGACATCGGAATTTTGCACTCTCAAAAAGGAAAAAAACACCCCTCAGTAAGATAAAAATTGATCCTATAGTAACCCCTACTGGATCATGTTCCTAGGCATCTGGATATATGAGTGACCCTGCCAGTGCTGAGAATAAGAGAAAGTGGGGGCTCCAGCTCCTCTCACTCCTCAGACAGAGCAGGTAACATGGTTAGATTTCCTAACATTGTCACCAGCCCCAAAGAGACCAAGAAGGGGTTGGAGAGAGAAGGAAGCGGAGGAGGCATAGTAGGGGCTGAGCCTTCCAGAAAGATGGATGGCATCCAAAGCTAGGGCCCTGTGCCCATAAAGCCGCAGCAGGCAGGAGGCTGATCATTTTCCCTGTGGCCTCCCTGGTCACAAGAAAGATGTATGGCATGTGATGGAATTGCTTTGATGGTAATTATTTCCTGCTCAGACAGGGAGGCGATAGATCATCTCAGGGGAGGCTCCTTAATTGAAAAAGTGTCAATAGATAAAGAGCAATAAAAGCTTTTTCAGCTGAAAGCCTGGTTTCCTTAGCCCCATCTGCTTCATTCTCAACCAACCTGCTAATGCTACTTCACTAAGAAGGGTCCTCCTGGGTCCTGTTAGCTCTCACCTGACAGACTTTGTCCTACCTGACAGACTATGTCAGAGGGCAAGAGGCCTCCACTTCCTTGAAGTCAGGAAAATCCACTCCCCAAATCTCCTGATCAATGTTCTGAGTGAACCATGAAACCAAATGTTGTCCCAAACTGTCATTTAGTTTATCCTCACTGATTACAGGGATGACCTTTTTTTCTTCTTGGGGATTTTCTGGGCCCTTAAACCTTAAGTTACACCTCTTCCCAAAGACCTCTGAGCTACTGTCCTGTTGATTAGCATCCTATCAGAGGTGCCAGGAGAAATTCAACTCAAAGCCTCCCATTTCACTTTGTGAGCAGTTTTGAAGAAACTCTTTTTGTGGGGAGGAAGTGAAGCCTAAATTATCACCTACAGTGAGGTTTGGGGATGACCAGTATTTTCACAGATTAACTCACTCCACAGAATGTACTGGACACCCACCACATGCCAAAGACCATGCTCCCCTTTTAGCTTGGCTTGACTGCTACAGTCACTTAACCTCTCTTGAGCAGAGGCTCCACCAATCCTTGGGGATAGACTGGAGAACCAGAAGCTGGAAGATGGGGCTAAGTGGATTCAGAGAGGCTTTGCCACACCCACAGAGCTTTGATTAATGCTTTGCTGTAAACTGGAAAGGTGGTCTCTGTGTTCCATGGCCCAATTCTGTACAACATTTCTATCAAAATGTGTTACACAGAATTGTAACTCAGATGAAGATGTAGACACACTCAAATCTAGGAAGGAGAGTAGGTAAGGAAATCAGGATTCTATATCTCAGTATCAGATGGACTGATTCAAAATAATAAATTATAATAAGGTTTATGTTAACTTTCTGGGTTCAGGTTAAACAAATATATCTAACTTCAAGAATGGGGAGCCCTTGCTCAACAGCTATTCCTGTGAAAAAATCTGGAGGATTTAGGTGACCATATGCTTTTTTTGAGGCAAGAATATGATATGATGGTTAAAATATAACATTGGGCTATATTGTTGGACATATGGAGGTCAAAGAAAAATAGAGAATAAAATTTCTACACCCTTCTCTGAGCATAACACCAACAGTACTGTTTAGTTCTAGCATCACTCTGAAAAATGACTGTGAGCCTAAAGGAAGATGCATAGGCTAGTAAGGGGTCTGGAAGCCAACAAAGGAGCATTTGATGGAACTGAGGATGATCTCAGGTAGCAACAGAAAGTTCAAATTCATTTTCAAATTCTTAAAGTACTATTAAAAGAGGAATTGGCACTTTATTCTTGTAATATGAGTGGGTAGAATGAGGGCCAATGAATATGGTAGGAGGATTTTTTTTTTTCTCAATATAAGGAGGAATCTCCAACAATCACAGAGTTTGGACAATACAATAGTTGGTGTGTGCCCCCACACCCAGACACCTGCTTTCACCACACTGAACAATTTTTAAGCCCTTTTTGTCCTTTAGGATTGGGGCTAACCTAGATGACTTTAAGTCTGTTTTAATGGCTACAGTCAATAATGAATGCAGGTAACCACTTATTCAGCTTTTCTTAATGCTCCTTGCCATGAGATGTCACTCAAGACATGGAGAGGATGTGAGGGATTGGTGGGTCCCAGGAGCACGACTTCCTAGTATTTTCCATATATGCCCCTGAAACACCCTGGAATTGTGTGGAACTGTTCCCAGAGAGCAACAATTCCACCCTCTTGTATTGCACGGTGGAGAGTAAGGAACATTCTAGACGTTCATAGCTTGCATAGTCCCAAAGACCCTTTATAGCCCAATCATCCTACATTTTTATGGGGGGGGGGGGAGTGTACACATAAACATAAAATTCACCATGGTAACCATTTTTAAGAGTATGGTTTAGTGGCATTAAATACATTCACATTGTTAGGCAACCACCACCACCATCCATCTCCAGAATGTTCAGCCTACTTTTCAATGCCATCATGAAGTTAAAAAACTATTCCCCAAATCTGTGTCTAGTTATGGCAGCCATGTGCTATATGCCATGGATTTCTACGCAGGCCCACCATGGCTGTGACTGTCCCTCTCAATGTGCATACTTGCATTTCTAGTTAAATAAGCTTCTGATATCTGACACAGCAAGGGGGTCATGCCTGTCACTGGTTCCAGGTGAACATGTGATGTCCACCTGTGCTTCAATGTATAAGCAGCCTTCTGTTTGCTTGGTAGAGAAGATGGCTTAAGAAGCCTCTTCTTACGTTGGAATTGATGACCGCCCCCCTCCCAAGGAAAGGGGCCAGCTTGGGTCCAATTTCACTTTTTTCTGAAGGAAAGGGGAAAAGTGGTAATCAAGGGTTCATGCACACTCCAGTTGATCTGCCTGGCTTGGTGTTAATGTAAACAGTTAACTGCAGTCGTGTAGGCCTAGGAGAATACAGGGTAGCTTTAATTAATTCCAGTACACGCCTTGCAATGTTTACATTCCAAATTACCTTCAAGTCAGAAGTATGTGGCCCAGAACCACAGTTTGGGGGCAATAAAATTCCACTGGCCGCTGCTTCCAGCATCTGGAAGTCATTTGCTAAAAGAGACAGAGTTTGCTATTTGGGAAAGTTAGATGTGCTTCAAGGGAGAGATGAGGTGACAGTGGCTTTCTCCCAAGCTGCTGACATAAGGAAAGAACCTGGCTAGTTTCAGAGAAAGAGTGATGTCCTGTGTTCTGAGCAGAGAGAGGAAAGCCCCACCATTTGCTGCCATCAGCATGAAAGGAAGCCTAGGATGAGAGCCTGGGGAAAGATGTTACACCCATGACCAGGATTAGATTTCTAGAAAGTATTTTGCGTTGTTACAGACACCAGCTCTTGGTTTGCTAAAATTGGGGTTGTCTTCCTTTTCCCATTCCTTATCTACCTCCCACCCAAGTGCATTTTCCAGGATTCATAGAAAACTCCATCTGCATTAAGAAGGGTGTTTGGAGGCAACAGTTGGTTTTTCTGATGTGCTTGAGAACATTACAAGTTGGTTACACGATATCTCCAAAACACACTGGGTCCTTGGCACCTCTTATGCACTGAGAACTGGAACCCAGTGAATGAAAGAATCCTCTGAGTACAAGGCCCTTGCAAATTTCATCTAGTCCCTCCTCCTGCCTTTAGGCAGAGCTAAATATAACCCGCTCCACACTTTCAGACATCTACCATATTATTTCCCTCTTCAGATCTGAGAAAGGAAGGCTGGGTTATGAAAAATACTTTGCATTGGCTCCTTTGGAAGTCAAATTTCCAAATGAGTTAACAATGCTAAAGGGTTTATAGTATCTCTCTAAACAAATCAAAACTTCATGTAAATCCTATTATTTGTCAATGTAGTTTTGTCTCCCACTGGTTCAAAAGCCAAGTTAGATTTGTTGGTGATACACTTTAAGAATTCTGCAACTGTGAGGCAGGATACAGAACGTTGCCCCATCTTTCCGGTTAAGGAAATTTAAAGGAGTAGAAGTGGGCCCTGGAATCAAACAGACCTGGACTGAGGCCTTGACTTGGGTTAAGTTACTTCTCTGGGCCTCCATTTCTTGTGTATAAAGTAGAGATAATACTACAACTTCTCTGATGGGGGTGTTAAGTGTTAAATGAACGCTAAGAGTTGTCAAGGGGTCTTGAATACTAAGTGCTCCCAGCACAGTAGCTTGAGTGGCCTGAGTAGTGAGCTGAGTGGCTCTGGGACCATGCAGGGAGATTTTAATCACAGATCCCCAGGCTACCATGTCTCTGACTGCAGGTAGTACTAGGTATACCCAGACTGCTCCCTCTTGGAAACTGGAGATCCCAGCTGTCTCCCAGGCTCTGTGCTGGGTATTTGGCATTCCACAGCCAGTTCTGTTCCACTTCCTTATTCCTTCCTTCCTGGATTGTAAGTGGCCAGAAAGCAGGGACCACATCTGTGTAGATCACTGGATGCAATACAGTGCTTGCAAAGCCACCTAGAAAGCAGTGCTTAGTAAATACTTTTTATTTTTTATTATTTTTATTTATTAAAAAAGTTTCCTTATTTATTTTGAGAGGGGGAGAAGGGGCAGAGAGAGGGAGAGAGAATCCCAACGAGGCTCTATGCTGTAAGCACAGGGCTTGACGTGGGGCTTGAACCCACGAACCGTGAGATCATGACCTGAGCTGAAATCAAAATTCAGATGCTTAACTGACTGAACCACCCAGGTGCCCCTTAATAAATAATTTTTTAAATGATATCAAGATGACATTGCTGTGTTACACATTACCCACCTTGCTTCTTTCTCTAAGCCACTTGGACAATCATGGACTGGAGTTTCTTGCCTCATATCCTAGCCTGTGGGTGTTTGAATGATTCCTATAATTAAGTAGTTTTGGGTCTTTACTATTTGCGTCAGCATTTCACCAAGTGTAGTCCAAGGATTAACTGTATCAAAACCACATGGGCTGGGGGTGGTAAGGGAGTGTGCTAAGCTAAAAATGCAGATTCCTGGCCTGCACCCCAGACCCCCTGAATGATAATCTCTGGGAACAGAGGCAGAGATCTTCCCTGTAAATAAATCTTCCTGGTGTAGCCTCTGTGGCTCCAGGAGCTTCTGTTTCTACCCTTGCTTTTTAGAATCTACAATAATGGGCAGTTGTATTGGTCTTCCAGAATTGAGAGTGTGGCCAGTTAGTTACATAAGTGGGCTTAAGCCAGAAGAATTTGAACTTTCTGCCCTGTCAAGAGACCATGCAAATTCAAACGCACCAGAGAGCAGGCAAAGCTTCTCAGTGCTCTGGGATCAGCAGCACAGAAAAGAACGCTCCATTCATAGCCTCAAAAGATGAAGTGTCTTTCCCAGATGACATCCCTGGGTTCATCCTGCATGGTCCTGGTCCTTCATGATGGATGGCTCTGTAATTTTTAGAAAGTGCCCTGGGTGGTTGTGCTGCACAGTAAAATTTGGGAACCAGAGTCAAAGTTTCAGGCCATCCACCTCCACCCCAGTGAGCTTTGGCAAGAGGCACAGCCATGCAACGAGGAAACCCACAAACTCTGGGCAGCGGGGAGCTGGATTCTAGTCAGGGCTCTGTTGCCTCCTAGGAGCTGTGTGGTCCTGCACAGGTTCCTAGGCATCGTGGAGCCTTGCTTTGTCTCAACTAAAGAAATCTCCAGTGTTCAGATTTTTATTTTGTCAATGACATCATTTTTGCCAAAGAAACTTACCCCGCATCTCGATACAGAAAACAGATTAAAGTGCAGTGGTCAGCACCACCTGCAGCAGCCCCACAGGCACATCAGCAGGAGCCCAGAACCCAGCTCTGAATCCTCTGGGGTGATCGAATGTCCAAATCAGACTTGCAGCTCTGCACATCCCAAGGCTAAACTCCAGGAGGAGATGGAAGGAGAGTCATCAGCTTGCTCAAGAAAGGATGCAAAGAGCTGGCTGGCAGGCGGCTGTCTCATGTTTCAGCTGGGTACCCCACAGGCAGCTAAGAATGGGCTCTGGGTAGCAGTGGTGGTTTGGTGAGGGAAGTTCTGCTCCTCCAAATCTAGTCACTGGGGATGTGGAAGCCCTGACCATCTCATTCCCCTGACAGCAAATGGCCACTATCTCATTTCCTATCACTGCCACTGCAGGAGCTGTTCCCACACACACAGACTTTAGAAACACTTTCTCATTTGTATGTGAGATGGATGTGCATAAGCTCTTCTTCCAAAGGACATTTGCATATTAAAGACCCCAATGATAGGTCCTGTGGCAAATCAGCTTGTTTAGCATGTTTCTAAACCAGCAAGTCTCAAACTTTTTTGACTGACTCTTTTTTACAAGTTCATCCAGTATTCTTTGGAAGACAGTTTGTGATACACAAAGGTATAGTTTCAGAAGTGTCTGAATGTGGGTTTTAGGAAAAGGCTGACATTCTGAGGATCTGGAGTTGAGGAGAGGCAGAAGAGGAATTATTTTTAAGGTTTTTCCCTTTAATTTTATGTTCAAGGGGACAAAAGACTATAAGACTTAACTTTATTGTTACTCAAGTCCTAGGACTCAAACTAGCTATTTGTGAGAGGACTCCAGGGTCCTGAAAGTTTGCATGCTCTTTGGCAGAATTTCAGGATAAGACAGTGGACCTGAACTGGAGGCGAGCGCCAGGTATCACTCTGTCCTTGAGGGCTTCCTGCTGATCCTGTTCGCCCGGAATGTGTCCGACCACAGATCACACAGGCTGAAGGTGTGTTGTATCTGCTCATTCTAAGCTTCCCACCATGGACCAGAGCCTGGGAAACATCAATCTGCCTAGCCAAACCATAGCTTCTGGAAGTTTCTGAAGTCCCTTTCACATCCTAGCAGCCTGTCACCCAATAGGACTAGTGGCCCAGTGGGTCTTTCTTCATGGGAAAGACAGGTAAGGTTAAGAACATGGCACCTGGAGCAAGACTACCTGGTTTCAAATCCTGGCTCCACCACCAGGATTTGACTCCTTAAGGAACTTCTGGCAAGTTCCTTAACCTCTTCATGCCTCAGCTTCTTCAACTGTTAAAATGGGGAATGTCAATATGAGGATTAAATGAGTTAACCTAAGTACTATAGTTAACACAGTGTCTGGTACACAGTAAGCATCAGAAAGGTGTCTGCTATAGTAATATTACACCACAATTCTGCCTCACTAGCAGACTGGTTTTGGTGGTGGGAAGAAGAAAACCCACCAAAAAACAGCCAACTATTTCTTGGTGGTAGGAAGGAGAAAACTCACCCTGAGTTGTTTCTGAACCTCTACAAGTGTGCACAGCTGAAAGAAAGGCAGGATAATGGGGACAGCATCCAAGATAAGACAGATATGTTGTCATACACGAGAGGAGCACCAGACTGGGAACCAGGAGAGCTGGCCTCCATGTGAGGCTCCACCATGAACTTTGCCATATGACTGGGGCAAGTGTCTTAACTTCTCTGAGCCTTGGCTTCCTCCAGAGTAAAATTATGGGGTTGAACTAGGTGATATCAGAGTCTCTCAGATTTTAAACTCCACTTTTCTAGGCCCAGGTGCTGGATACGGGAAGGGCTGGGGTGGCACAGAGCCAGCTTGAGCCCAGAACTAGCCCTGTGTGTGCACATCTGTGTGCTGGACAGGAGCTCAGGGAAGATATGTTCAGACACCTCCCTCAGCCCCTACCAAGGAGTCTCTGCCCAGCAGTCTTCTAAGTGGCTCAGGATGGTGCTGACACCAAGACAGATATTCTAAAAACGTGCTCACACAGCTGCCATCTAGCTACTTAGCACTGTGTTCAACTAGGTAAGAATTTAATGTCACAGTCAAGATTAAAACTCTGTAAAAATGGAAAGCCCTTGGTGCGGCTACTTTTCTCATCCACATATGTGGTTCACCCTGCCCTGTGCCTCTTTTCCCCCTACAGCCCTGCTTTGTGCCCACGTGTTGAACCTCACTTAGCTCAGTGTTTGGATGCAAAGAGCATCTTTTGAATTCACAAGCAACTAGCTGCTCTGGCTCAGGTGAATGTGCTGCGTGGTGCAGGGAGGGCTCATTCACCGGGAGGTCTGCACATGCTTGGTGGCCTGTAAGAAATCTGCTTTCTTTCCCTTTATAGACAGGAAGAACACAGGGTCTGCCTCCTCTGGATGCTCAGTTATGTGAGCTGCCACTTCCTCTCCCAGCTCTATGGGGTCATTCTGGCCCTACTCATAGGGTGGAAGAACGACAACATGGGGGACAAAACAGGTCACAGTGGAGGTGATTTCAGTCCAGAGAAACCGGGCACCAGGGTTTCCTCTAGTGCTGGGTTAGTATATCAGGCTTGCCTCTTGTGGCTGCCACTGCATGCTCAGGGAGGCCACACTCGGAAGGAGGGGAGACTGGCAATCCCAAAGAGTCTGCTAGGCTGGACCACCCTCCACATTTCTCCCAGGGCCCTGTTCTCTCTCAAGCCCCCACCCTGCCCCTTCATATGCATGCATACAAGCACATGGAGGCACACACATGTGTGCATATGCATGCTCGCGGGCACAGGTGTGCACCCACACACACACGGGGTCTGCACTGCCTCCGGCTGACAGACTTGTAAGTCACCAGAATCCACTGTCTGATGTTTCACTTTCCACCAGAGTTCAAAGTCCTTGACAGACATCTCGTCTGTCCTTGTCTGAACTCTCAGAGCTCTAACAGGAGAAGTGACAAACGAGACCTACTCCCTACCCTGCCTTCGGCAGGTGAGAGAGACAGAGCCATCTGCCCAGGCTCTTCTCGAGAAGGGCCACACCTCCCCCAGGAAGCAGCAGGGCCACTGCAAAGACTCCCTCCATGGCCTCCTACATGGTACACACTTGTGGCATGCAGGAAGAATGGGGATGAAAGCCCAACAAGACTGTCCCTACCACAAAGCATCTCATTTCCCCAAACATACCAGTTTTCAGGGCTCCTCCTCCACCCCCCGGGTGCCTAGATGGGACTTAGGTGCTCACGCTCTGCACAACCTTCATACCAGTCTTGCCCATGTAGACAAATCCACTAGTGGATTCTATTAGGGCTGAATGTGTTCCCCCTGATTCACATGTGGAAGTCCAAGTCCCTGGTACCTCAGAGGGCTACTATAGTTCAAGACAGGGCTCTTATAGAGCTAAGTAAGTTAAAATGAGGCCATTAGGGTGGACACACAGGTATGGAGGGAAGGTGGTGTGAAGACACAGGGAGAAGGTGGCCCTCTATAAGCCAAGGAGAGAGGCCTCAGAGGAAGCCAACCCTGCTGACACCTTGATGTCAGACTTGTGGCCTCCAGACTGAGAGAATATATTTGTGTTGTTCATGTCTCCCAATCTGTGGGGCTCTTTTCAAGGCAGCCCAAGCACCTCAGACAGATTCTGTCACTCATTTTCCAATCTGTAAAACACGTGCGTGGCTAGAAGCCATGCTCATGAGCCAGGATATTGGCTCCAACGCCCATCCATGTCCCTGCCAGTTAATGCCCGAAGTCCCACAGCCTGGCCAAAGGAGGAGATGAAGGAGGAGTCAAGTGAAAAGAAGAGAGAGGGCCCAGAGTGATGCTCCCCACGGCACCAGTCCATCCTCTCTCCACGGCATGAAGAGCCCGCTCAGCATCTTGCTCTCTGGCCTCCCCTGCTTGTGCTGTGATGTATGTCCTGCATTTACAAAGTCTCCCAGTCAGGCACTAACCCCTTACCATTGCAAAGGCAATGAGATACAGCCAGAGCACTCAGTCTTAAGACAACCAACATGGAGATGGAGCCAACATGCTCCCCGGTCCTAAATTAGAACGTGAAGGGCAGAGAAACAAAACAGACCAAAATACCATTCTTCTCATGAGGGAATATTTACTGAATAGTTTATATATACTGAATGAATCTTATGTAAGAGTCAACATGTTCAAAGCACTAAAAATAGGTCTGGATACATTTTGGTGAATAAGCTATTAATGTATTTAACCCTTCTCAAGAAAAAGCATATGTGGAGGAGAAGGTAAGTGGCCACTCATTACCTACCCTCAAGCCCTCCCCCAACCCTGGCTCACTGTGGACTATCACAGGGGAGAGGACATGGGCACAGGTGGACAGCCCCCACTAGCAGAGAAGAAAAGTCCACAGGCTTCCAGGAGGGCAGGGATACAAGGGAAGGAACTTCCAGGAATTGGTAGCTTCTTACAGCTTACCTGTGGAAGGCATGGAGAGTACACAGGAGGCAAGGGCCTCAAAGTTACCCTCCTACCTCCTCTGGAAGGTGAGCTTCACATTCGCTTCCCAGCACTTGGGCCAACCTGGCACTCACAGTGCGGGAGGTGGGGGACGGGGGGCGCCATGCACTGCCTTATGCTCCTACCAAGATATAGGCCAAGTACTCTCCATTCTACCGTCCCAGTCCTGGGAGAGTCCCCCAGTCAAGGGTCAAGGATGGTGAATGGGTTAAATAGCCACAGATGAGGCCTCAGGGTAGGAATTCACTGTGTACGTCTCATCGAATAGCCGAGGCAGCCAGAATTCAGTCCATAAACACTTGTCGGTCACGAAAATCATCCAGCCTCAAAAGCAGTATCCTTTTCAGAAACCCAAACACTTCTTCTTGTAAGTGAACCAAAGTTTACAAATTTTTTCCTAATAAATCAGTTGGATTGTACTTCTTTTGCAAGATTACTGACCCAGAAACAAATCTAAAATGTCTTCGAAATAGTCTCTCAACCACACTGATAGTTCATTCAATTGCAAAGCCTGACTACAGTCTCTTCTCATTTTTATTTCCAGCTGGTTAACAACTAAGGAACATTAAACTAGGAGTAGGATCTGGGGCTCCCAACCACTGCCAAAGCCAGGCTGGGGAATCTTGGGAAAATCTCTTCGGTATCCTGGGCCTCTGTGCACCTCACTTGGAAAATGAATGGGCAGATGATATCTGTCAGGCTCCTTCAGGCTCTGCCTTGTAAGACCCTATTATTCCAGGGTTTCCACAGGAGATTAGCCAATGACACTACATTTTCAGAATGTTCATAGGTGCTCTGTAGGAAGAAGTGTTCTGTGGTCAAGAAAATTTGGAGATGACACAGGGTTGTTTACTGCAAGACTTCTCTGAACCTTGAAAAATGTTAATGAGCAATCTGTGATTCACCAGGAGGGGAATTAAAGCTGCAGCATTTCTAACATAAGGCATAAAATCTGACTTTTAAAAAAAATTTTTATAAGACTGGAAAACCTTTAACATCCACAGAGGAAAGCAGGATATGGAGCTAGTCTTCTGGGACAGAGGTTTCTACTAATGTCCCCCAAAAGGTGGCACAGAGGAAGGAGGGCACCTACTCACCTACCCAGAGTCAGGTGAGCCCTGGAGCTGAGTGTGTCCCCCCACTCCAGACAATCTCAGGATATGGAGGCTGTGCCCACAGCTTCCTGGGCAAATCTTCCATGAAGACCTGCTCACAACCAAAAGTGGACTGCATGCCCACAGACCACTGGGAGCTGTCCCCAAGGCCACAGAGTTTAACGACCCTGATGAGAAGTGGCCATGGGCTCAGGGATCCCAGGCAGGTCAGCTGCTCATCACCCTGATCTCAGCTGTATCACTTTTGTCTCAGGCTGCTTTCCAGAAGCCTCGCCTTACACATTTCTTGTCTTGGGTTTCCCCGGGCAGGTTCCTGACTCAGGGCCCTTTCCCTACTCTCTCAAGAGGCCCCTCACCATCTTCAGGGCTCATTGAATATGCCCTTTGAATCCTTTAGCTCTGGAGAGTCCGAATGACACAGTTTAGCACTTAATTACACATCCTCTTATCTGGCTCCTGTTCTTCAAACAGTGCTAACTATACTTCCTAGACCGGGTCACAAATGTCCTCAAGGAAGGAAATACTGTCCTTCTTTATGTGATGCTACCAAAACATCAAGCTGAGCAAACAGTAGGCACTCAATAAATGAATTTAATTAATTCATTCTGGATGGTAATCAGGACCTCACTGTTTTTCCAAAGATGGCACTCATTCTTTATAAATATGTCTTGTGTGTGATGTGCAGAACATTACTTCAACCCTCCCCAGAGTTCTCACTTTAGATATGAATTCAAAACTAGTCTACCCCCGCCAGCCCCTAGGGCTGCTGAAGACTCCAGGGCCAGAAGTTTTTACTTCACATTCTTTAAATCTCCTAAATTTCTCTCTTTGTCTGCAGCTTCGACTTGAGTTACAAAATGAATGATGATGATGGTTAACATTTGCTGAATATCTGTGATGTGCTACACACTATTCATGTATTAATTCACTTAATTCCCAACACTTTTATGAAGCAGGTGCCATTATGGTGATGATGAATGAGGCTTGAGGAGGTTGGGTATCTTTTCTGGGTCCCATGGCTCACAGTGGTCTATCTAGTGGACCCCACAACCATCAGATGGTCAATAGGAGACATGTAAAATCTCTTTTCCTGGAAAATGAGGATTGAGTCTTTGCCTCCCAGTGTTTTCTGAATCTAGCTTATTATCAAATCAAACAACAATAAAAATAATCATTCTTCATTCCTACCCACAGAGATTCTGTTTCAGCAAATCTGAGTGGGGCCCAGGAATCTATATTATCTCAGAGATCATTGGGAGATTCTGGTGGTCATTCAGGATTGAGAAGCACTGATACAATCTGTGCTCTTCTGTCCACAGCACCTGAATTAAACCACAACAGGCATCAGACAAGAGATCTTTGATGAATACTTACTGAACACTCACTGGGTAGGAAATGGGAAACAGCTGGTTGGCATTCCAACCCTCCCTGCTTCCTTCCCTCCCCATATCCACTGAAAAATGTATATAGTTTAGTCCACTGGGCCTCAATAGTGATGTCCAGGGAAAGTGAGGAGAGCCAAGAAGAGCTGGAGCCCAGGGCACCCCACATCCATATTTTCAAAGCTTCTCTGGTGGTTCTAATGCATAGCTTACACATTTGTCTTTTTTAAGTTGAAGGACTCTGGCCATTCAGCCTGTTGACCTTCAAAAGCTGCTTTCTCACATAAAAAAAAGTGAGCAGGGATGCTCCTTAACAGCTCCAGCTAATTTTAAAACTAATAACATTAAAATGTTTTAATACCATTACTAGTTCAGTTCAGCCTCATTAGGAAGAGTAAATAAAACAAAACATATTCCACACACACGTGCAAATGGATAAAGTCAAGTCCCTGGGAGATGGTGACCACGTTGGTGTCACTCCTTAGGCCAGCTTTCAGCACACTTCCCTGCCCTCCTGGTGTCATGGACACAACAGGTCAGGGCTGGGAGAGACTTGGGAGAGGCCCTCCATGGACACACAGGGACACAAGGGAAGTGACTTGCTTACATCTGATGGCAATATCAGAACCAGAACCAACCAGGTGGCCCCAGATGATGCCATGGCACAACAGCAGTTAGCCTGCCAGCCTTCAAGACTCTACTCTTTGCTTTCCAAATGCTGGGGCAAAAAGTGAATAATATCAGTCACTGAAGCCTTGATGCCAATTTATGACACTGTCACCTGAAGGATACCTGCATTTTAATTTCCAGCATGAATGATTTTGTTTCTTATTAAAGAAACTTGAGACCCTTGTTGAGCTTATCACAGGGCAGGCAGGAGCCATGCTGTCTACACTCACTTCCCTTTACTTCTGCATTCCAACAACCTACGAGCAGCAGGAGGTATTGCCCCTACACTCAGATGGGGGAAACCGAGGCTTTGAGAGGGCAAGTGCCTGGACTAAGGTCACAACAGCACATATGGGTGTTTGAACCAAACTGACTCCAAAGCCCATGGCTGTAATCACTGGGAATATTGTTTCCTTCACACTGGACAAGGCAGGAAGGAAGTATATTTTGGAACAACTGCTAAGGGCCCCTGAAACAGAAAAGACAACCTCCTTCTGAGAGTTTCTCTTCCCTGTCTTTTCCTCCTCTTCCTCCCCCTCCCCCTCCCTCTCCCTCTTCCTCCTCCTCCCTCTCCTCCTCCCCCTCTTCCTGCCTCTCCTCCCACTCGTCTTCCTCCTCCTTTAAATGTGTGTGCAGTTTTTGGTTTTATATTGTGTTTTTGGCAAATGCTGGAGTGCTGTAACACATCTATATATATCCAACTGTTAAAAATAAATTCAGGTGTATACATGTTACATATACCTGTGAACTCATGGGGTATGGAGAAATATTCTAATGTGAGATATATGAATATACCTATGCATATGCACATGCACATATTTAACATATATTCATACATATATATAATATATGGATAGTCACACACATCTATAATGTATATATTCAGACCAAGCAGAAGGAGAGGACCCAAGATTCTCACAGAGATGCAACCTGAATGATTTTAATGTCAAAACATCACTCAAAATTCACAAGCATGCTCTGAGGCTTAGTGATGGTGGGGAAAATACAACACCTGGGTGTCAGAACTCCACAGAGATGATTCCTTAGCAATCTCTCTCCCCTTTTCCTTTCCTCTTGGGAGGCAGAGGCAACAGCCCATTTTCTTACAACCCACTGTCTTTTGAGAAATTAAAAATAAGAATCTTTTTTTTTATTTTTATTTTTTTTAATTTTTTTTTATTTGACGTTTATTTATTTTTGAGACATAGAGAGACAGAGCATGAACGGGGGAGGGCCAGAGAGAGAGGGAGACACAGAATCTGAAACAGGCTCCAGGCTCCAAGCTGTCAGCACAGAGCCCGATGCGGGGCTCGAACTCACGGACTGTGAGATCATGACCTGAGCCGAAGTCGGTCGCCCAACCGACTGAGCCACCCAGGCGCCCCAAAAATAACAATCTTAATAACAGCACAAGTGAATCAGGCCCGTGGACTTGTCCACCAATGACAACTTTCTGAATCTGCCAACGGTTTTCTATTTGTCAATATCCTCCTGGTGCAGGCAGAATCTCTCTCTCCCAAAGCCCCACCAGCACTGTGAATGAAACAATCAGTCTGTAAATGCCTCTGGTAAATGCTACTGTCAATAAGGCAGTTCCCATGTTTTTGATGCTCCTGTCTCTAGAGTAAATGACAATTAAAATTTGGAGGGTAAGCTGAGGGGAGAACACTCAGGAAGCTTGCAAACAAAATTGGAGTTAGTTTTATTACTCAGTTGTTTGCTTCTCTGTCCCTCACTGGACACCTTTCCTTTTATCATGGATATTTCCCCACCAACTGGCAGAGGGATGCACCCCCAAGGCAGTATCCAGGCAAAATGATGATGAGGACACAGTTGGCTTTCTAAGCCCTTCTCCATTTCTTCAGTCAGTTCCATGGATTTATTTGATCTGTGACGAGCTAAGTGATTCTGATAAGGGTGTTAGCACGTTAAAGTTTTCTCTTTCCCTGGAGGATTATGGAATAATGGAAGCAAAGCAAAGCTCTAACGGTGGAATTTCAGGCAGTGGGACACTTACAAGGAAGAGAAATTTCCACCCCATGCAGATGGATGTTTCTCTATTGTTGGACCACACACCAACTGGGGTGTTTTATACTACTTTGTGCCCCTTATCACACTGACTTC
Organism: Prionailurus viverrinus; assembly: GCF_022837055.1. Lineage (NCBI taxonomy): Eukaryota > Metazoa > Chordata > Mammalia > Carnivora > Felidae > Prionailurus > Prionailurus viverrinus. The sequence goes on from NC_062567.1 coordinate 32,422,582, forward strand.
CCTTCCCCTTTTCCTCACTCCTTGGCTCCATGGTAGAGGATGCAGATAGTCAGCAGTTTGATGTGGGAAACCTCAGAGTAGGAGGTTGGGGCCACATTGCCTGGCAACAGTGCAGGTGGTGGTGGGCAGTAGGTGGTCTGGGATGAGGATGTTCTGAAAGCAGATATTTCTTCGGGTTGATGTTGGAAGGGAAGAAAACTGGACCTGTACTCTTTTTGACCCCAGTAACCTTCCTCCAGCCTGTCCCAGTGTGTGGCAATGGCCTTGGATTGAGGGTCCAGAGAGAAAAGAACCCAAACCAGTGTCAGGGTTAAATTTACCCTAAATATAAACTGTCTTTGTTGCCTATGACCTGTCTTTTGGCCTGTGAGGCCAGACTATATAGAAATGCTTCTGCTATTGTTTGCAATCAAGGGTTTTAGGTTCCTCTGTCTCTAGGGTGAAGATTCCCTGCACTTCTGCATTTTGCTGCAAAGAGATTGCTCCTCATAACCATTAGGGCAGAGTGGCTATCACGTCCCCACTCCATTAGCATGGATAAACACTTGTGCTCACTCATCATCTGTCAACATCTCTCTTTTTCCCCATTCCCTTTCCATTTTCCCATCTTTACTCTAAGGCACAGGGCACAAGTCATCCATTTTTATGACACCTGCTGAGCAACCTCATTTTTCTGACCACTCTGGCATGTGACACCCCTTCCATTCTCCTTGCCTCTTACCAAAGCTGTTCCTCTATTAGAGAGGAGGGCAAGACCCAGTCACAGGGACAAAGAAGCAACATGTTCACAGAAACAAACCAGTGAAAAAAATCCATGCAATCTGCGATACGACATACTAATAGAGGATGCACATTGAGAGGTTAGGAATGTGAGCTGAGAATCAGACAGCTGTTCTACTTCCATATCCGCCGCTTACAAGCCATGTGACCTTGAGCTTCTCAGAGTCTCAGTTTCTCAGGCTCATCTGTAAAATGGAGGTATTGCCAAGCAACAGGGTGGTTACAACACTGACATCATATGCTTGTGATGGGCCTCTCACTGTGCCTGACATACTGTGATGAATATAAACGGTAGGTTATTATTTTCAAACCTTTACCATTCTTAATACTATTTGCCATCTATTTGCCCCCCTCAGCTGAACCAGAATCATTATTATCAACACATACTCACTGAACAATGTTATTTTAAGGGAATTCTGCTAGGTACCGGGAATCCAAGAGATAGAAGAAAATTCCCCACCCTGGAAAGAAAAATTGGGGCACACAAACACACTTGCCTTGTACCAAATGTGTGAAGTATATAGTAAGGGCTGCAAGATGTCAGGGGACTTATCCTTCATTGAAGGGGGGTTGGTTTGAATGAAACCTTGAAGGACAGAACAGGAAGAGGCATTTTAGATGGGGGTGACAGAGGTGGGAGGGACATGATATGAATAAGAAATAAGGAATTAGTCAGCTTGGCCATACTAGCTGATTCCTAAAGAATAAAGGAGAACAGGCTTCAGGGATTGCTAAGGGCCACCTGTCAGATTAAGGATGTTAACTATCTAGGCTTCTATGAGCCAAAGAATCTGTTTTAAAGGGGGATTAAAGAGCAAAAGAGGGTTTAGGAAGAAGACTCTAGCAGAGGGCTTTATGCACACCTCTGCTAGAGTCTTCTTCCCAAATTTAATGGGAGGCTATGTGCAGGGACCCAGTGGGAAGACCACTGCAATAGTCCAGGCCCCAGAAGACATAGTGAAAGAAGAAATAGGAAGAAGGGTTAGATGAGAGACAAATGCCAAAGAAATCCCTTCCTTGAGAAGAGTATGCCACAGAACTGTGAGCCCATGGAGATCCCACAACTGGGGCAGACATGATACAACACATACCAATTACACACATGAACAGACTGCCTGGCCCACCTATGGCTGGGTTTTCTGCTTGACTAATGGTGAAAACTGCCTTGACTACTTGCCTTGGTCAGTGTGATCAACAATGCATCCATAATCCCAGCAGCTTCCGGAGATGCTTGGTATGACAGTGACCTGTTGTATATTAACTAAGAAAGCTGCTTTAACCAGCATACCTACTTGGACTTGTCTGACTTTGATGACCTGAGTTCTACTCTCATTGACTCTCTGCTTCTTTTCTTGGCCCTGTGGCATTCTTCAAGCTCTATGATGTGTCTTCAGAGACAGTCTTCCCTGCTCACAGAGCCACATCTTCTTGGACCTGCTTTCTGCCTGGATTCCTGCCCTCATCACTGAAGACCAAGCATTCTTGACCTCTCTGATCTACCACAGCAGCTTCCCCACCAACCTCCCTGTCCACTCTTCCTCTTCCAGCCACTGCCTGCCACCACCAGACAGACCTTCCCAAATGTCATCAGGGCACTCCCTGACTGACTAAAGGAACAGATCCAGTTTCTTCCCAGGATATTCAAGGTATTCCCACTCTGGCCCCAGTCTTCATCTCCCCTAGCAGGCTGCCTACTCAAGGTTCCTTTAAAACATCAGCCACATTCATTCCCCATGCCATGGGCTATGCTCTTCTCTCTGCTTAGAATGTTCTTCCTTCTAGGGGTGGCTGAGTGGCTCAGTTGGTTAGGCACCTGACTCTGGGTTTCAGCTCAGGTCATGATCTCATGTTTTTGTGAGTTCGAGTCCCATGTCGGGCTCTGTGTAGCTGGCAGCCCACAGTCTGCTTGGGATTCTCTCTCTCCCTCTCTGCTCCTCCCCCACTCACACACTCTCTCTCTCTCTCTCTCTGTCAAAATAAATAAACTTAAAAAAAGAATAAATTTTAAACAAAGAAAGAAAGAGTCTAGGTTTAAAGGCATTCATGGAGTCACAGGTTTGAAAAGTATTAATTGTTCTTAACACTTATTAAGCATACTAGACATTTATTTATCCCAGGATGTGACAGGACCACACTATGTCATCATGTTATCAGATATGATTCATTCATATTTACATATATTATTGTTAATAAGCAAAAGGACATTGTACCTGTATCAAGAAAAAAAAAAACAAAAACCCTGCTTCTATCTATCCAGCACACCTATGCTACAGCTTGAGACCATGTCCTTCACTTTTGCACTTCAGAGGAGATTTTAAAAGTATTACTGTTTCCTTGAAAGAGGCCTTCACAGGCATGAAGACTGTCCCGTAGGCATTGATGGGCCCTGGAAGCCATGTTAGGGGATGGATGCTCAGACACAGAGAAGATATTATGACCGGTCAGTGTGACACGCTAACACCAGGGTCCCTGACACTTCAGTGTCCAGACGCCTCACCTTCCCCCTTCCACTCTCTTTCCTGTCCCACCCCCAGGGCAGAAATATACCCACCAGGGTCTCAGATTTTATAAGAAGTCTCTATGAAAATCCAAGTAATACACAAGTATTTGTGGCCTGGGCATACACCAGAGAAAGTATAAAGGAGCTGCAGAGGAAAGTGGAATTTCCTGAGTTGCCAAGGTCTTTTGGAATTAATAAATATGCCAGAAAATAAAAGCAAGGAACCAATTATAGAAGGCTCCTTGGCACTGACCTGTAACCAGGTGTGCAGGTTCCCACCAGCACCACCACGAGGGCCTGGTGCTGCGGGGCACAAACAAAATGGAAAGAGGAGAAAGTCAGGAATGGACACTAACACACATTCCCACTTGGTTCTTCACCATGGTCTGTCCATTTGGGGCAGAGATCTGGCTGAGCTCTAGAAGGTCCCCAGGCCACTTAGAGAAGGTGGCTTTGTTTAGATATGCTACCTGCTACCTGCCTTTCCTTCCCCATTCACCTATCTCTGCGCATCCTCTATGCTCTAAGCTACCCTAATCCTTCTAGTTCACCTGCTTTGGCCACCGTAACACCCCCATGCCTTCACAGAAGATACTTGCTACATGTTCGTTGATTGAATACATAAGTCTATAGAGAGGTTCCATAACTTGATCCCAGAGCTGATTAGTGCTGCAGATTTCAAATGTGGGCTGATTCCCGAAATAGTGCTCCTGACCTCTATGCTGTACAGTGTGGGAGTGGGAGGGCACCGAGGGCAAGAAAGGGTACCTAACCTTATCCTTCTCCAAACACCTCAGGGCATCTATAACAATGTTCTGTAGACAGAGAAAGGACATACAAAATGCAGACAGAATTGACTCATCTCAGAGGTGCAGAACCACTTCCAACCACTTTCCATGCATGCTTCCTTCTCTAATATTCCACAAAAGGATGGCCCTGTCTTATGAGACCCATCATTCGCTGAAGCGAACACCAACTTACACCACTAAATTCTCATCTAACTTGTCACACTTCCTCACTATCAATTTCTTTTTCTTTTTTTTATTTTAACAAGGATGTTTATTATAGCATTATTTATGATAGTGAAAATTCTTTTTTTTTATGAAATTTATTGACAAATTGGTTTCCATACAACACCCAGTGCTCATCCCAAAAGGTGCCCTCCTCAATACCCATCACCCACCCTCTCCTCCCTCCCACCCCCCATCAACCCTCAGTTTGTTCTCAGTTTTTAACAGTCTCTTATGCTTTGGCTCTCTCCCATTCTAACCTCTTTTTTTTTTTCCTTCCCCTCCCCCATGGGTTCCTGTTAAGTTTCTCAGGATCCACATAAGAGTGAAACCATAACTATCAATTTCTTAAAGATAAGCTCAAGTCCTATGCCTCTTTGCCTCTCCAGGAACCACAACCAGGTCTGACACATAGTAGTGCTTAATAGATGTCTGGCAATTGTTTTCCCCTTATTTCTAACCCTTGAAATGCCCTCCTGTTGCTCAGGGGCTCAGGGTAGCCCCAAAATGGGAAAGATCATTAAACCCAACCAAGAAGTGAAGAGTTGAAACAGTACTTTCTTGCCTTCTCAGTTGGAAAAATGCTTCCAAACAAAAACTCAAAATAAAATGTAGGATGGCTCTCTAACTTGGATCTTTTCTTCTGCCTCACTTTGGATTTCTGGAGAAGCTTTTTTTCCCCTATATGTGCACCACTTTCCCATGTAGTAAACAGAGGTGATGTTAATGGCAAATGGACCAACGTCAGTGGGTTGGTTACACTCGCCTCTCTTCCTTCTTAGAATAGACAAAGAGCAAATCAACAGTGGCCTGGATGTGCTACCCAGAAAAAAGCACTTCCAAATGCTGCCACTCGGAAGTTGCTCTAGCTATTGTCACAGCCAGATCCTGTGTTCTCCACCACAGGATGCTGCTGTGACAAGTTTTAATAAAACTATATTTATGCCGAACACAAGACCAAACAAAATCTCCAGACTCTAACATCTTATTTACAAACATCTCAATTTGAAGTAATCAAAACAGTTGCAAAACTACTAGTTACCTTCCTTTCCTCCCTCCTCTCCCTGGTGTCCTACTCACCAAGGAGCCAAATCCAGAAAAGGAGTTTGTAGTTTCAAGAAACTACCAGTAGGTGGCGCCAGCAAATGCTCTGGGTAGGCTCCAGGGCAGGGCCCTAGAGTAGGTAAGCAAAGGGCCTTGGATAAACACCCGTCTGGGTTCCATTTTGATTGTTTTGGCTGGTATCTATGGATTTTGAGGCTCCCTCATTAAAAGGCTGCACTATTTTCCAAATAACGTGGTTTTTTTTGTTGTTGTTGTTTTGTTTTTTGTTTTTTTTTTTGCTTCAAAGGAAGGACTTTTTATTGCTTTTAGTAAGGGTTACCATTTAAGTGCTTGCTATGAGCCAGACATACTACTAGGTGCTTTTGATGCTATTAATCCTTGCAATAACCCTGTGATGTATTAGTTGTTACCTCACAGTACATAGGATCTAGGACTCAGCTAGTTAAAGGGGCCTGACCACATGGCTGGCAACTAGCAGAACTGAGGATTTAAATCCAGTTTACGTAACTCCAAAATCCATGCTGCAAACCACCACCATTTTTTCTCAATTGGCTGGCTGATTCAGACAACCTATTTGAGAAAGCCAAGGATGTGATTCCTTAGGGCAGTTAGGAAATCATCCCTGTGTCCCAAAGATCCCATAACCAGTGCTGATGATACGGGCAATTTCATTCTTGGAATATTGGTCTTTCACATACCTCACATCCCTGTGAAAAGTAACTTCTCCAGGTAAATTTAACATTTTACTCTCGTAAGAATCCTTGACTCCTTTTGTGCACAGGTTTGGCTTCTCACTCTCTATGACACTGAGTGGAATAGCCCTGGGCCCAGCAGGGGTGGGGGTGGGGGGTTGGGTGGAGTAACTCTAAGCATGTTTCTTTAATAAAACTCAGAGGAGGTTCCTCTGGTTCCTTTTTTTTTTTTTTTTTAAGAGAGAGAGAGAGAGCAAGAGCACCATTGGAGGGGGACAGAAGGAGAGAGAGAGAGAATGAGGAGAGAGAATCTTAGGCAGCTCAGAGCAGAGCCTGACTTGGGGCTCAATCCCATGATCCTGGGATCATGACCTGAGCTGATATCATGAGTTAGATGCTCAACCGACTGAGCCACCCAGGTGCCCTTCCTCCTTTTCATGGACAATACAGTGAATCATGTCCCCATTGCAGCCTTCCCACCATGCCTTCTGGTCATACTCCCCAGATCTGCATGGGGGAAAGGAAGTTCCTTGATACAGATGATTTCTTTCCCCCAAAGAAAGCATTTTCTCTATCTCCAACCAGCACTTTCTTCCCCATTCTTATAATTTTCCCCCAAAGTGCCTGCTCCAACATTTCACCCATGGGGCTGCCGCCCACAGGCTCCCTAGAGAAAATCCGCACCACTCTTCCCTGAAACATGAACCTGCCCTGCTGAGCCTAGGGGTCCCAGGGGACAGCATCCCAGCATCAGCCCTTTCCTGATGTGCCAATCCCCAATTGACACGACATCTGCTAAGGGAGTCAGGTGCTGGCCAGAAGGCTCTCTTTTGATGCTGGTTCTCCACCTGTCTACACTTACCCACCTGCAGACTTAGCTCTGCTGTGCCAATTAAAACATTAACTCTTCAGAGTGAAAGCTTGGCCATAAGTGCCCAAGAACTTCCCCTGAATTGACTTCATTTTTTAAATATTTTTTAAAGTTTTATTTATTTATTTTGAGAGAGAGACAGGGAGTGAGTGAAGGAGGGGCAGAGAGACGGAGAGAGAAAATCCCAAGCAGGCTCCGCACTGTCAGTGTGAAGACTGATGCAGGGCTCGAACTCACAAACCGTGAGATATGCTCTGAGCTGAAACCAAGAGTCGGACACTTAACCGACTGAACCACCCAGGTGCCCCTGAATTGGCTTCATTTTTTCAAAGGTGACACAAAGTAAAATAAAGTAAAAGGAATACTAAGTCAGGAGTCAAGAAAGCAGATTTCCATCCAAATTCTATTGCTAACTAGCTGTATCATTTTGAACAAGTTCCTTAACTTCTTTGGCTTCAGTATCTTCATGTTTAAAGTCAGAGGGGTGGACCAGGTGATCTTCCAAATGCATATATTCAGTGATTCTATGTGATTTGACACCAATTTCCTCTTATGAGTAGAAGAGTCACGTGAGCTGAGAGTGTGAGCATGTAAATGACAAAATAGGAAAGTTGTTCCTTTAGATGAAGGAAGGGAGAAAAGGAAAGAAGGAAGGAAGGGAGGAAGGAAGAAAGGGAGGGAGGGAGGGAGAGAGGGAGGGAGGAAGGAGATCTGTGTTTGACCATTTAAGATCCTAAAAAGTTATTTCAGATCTGGGTGTCCCCACTGTGTGATCATAAGAACCTTGGGCCATTGCACAGATAATCCTGATATATTTATCATGAGTACCCTGTCTATGTTGATATGCTCCAATGGTACAGGAATCTCAGTGAACACAGGGACCATGTTTATCTACACCAACACTGTGTCCCCAGGAACAAGCATCATGCCAGCACATTGTAGGAACTCAATAAATATTTGTTGCATGAATGAATTTCCACTGTACATATCTGATTTCCTGATTATACCAGAGCCCAAATGGCAACCACACATTTCATATACTCTGTAGCTCTTCTCCATCCTTCCCCTGGAGATTTCCATGGGAACTCATTCTTACAGTGAGCTTTGTCCCTGGACATGACTGGTTGCCCTCATCTGGCCTGTTCCCTTCCAGTGCTCCAGCAGACTTAGAATGACTTTTGGGTCCGATGCCCTAACAACTACACCCACTGGAAGACACACAACGTGCTAATGGGACATGTGGTCCATTTTCCCACACAGAAATCTGCCTCCCATACACTCCCACTATATGGCCTGCACCCTTATCTCATTGCAAGAGAGGAGACCCACCATTCCTTAGGAAGCTTCGGCTCCTGCCAGCTTTCCTAACTGGGGGCACATCTTCCCCATATGGGATGCATTTGGTACATAATTAATCAAAGACATCTAATTTCAATGAAGCCCTAGTTCCTCCACTTGGTCCACTTTGCACGAGGGAAGAACCCTTTTAACCTGACTGGCATCCTGACAGTTTGGCATTTCTGTATCCTTACAGGCAGGCTGAGTCAGAGAACACACTTTTAATTAAAATTTGCCTTCCTATACATGTGTTGCCTTGCCATTTACATTGTAATTTTCAGGTCACATGCGCATATTAGTGGTACTTGTTGGCTGCCTTCAGTAGCAGTGCTGCTGACAAAGACTGCGCTACAGAATCTGTTGACTGGGGCTGCCAAAGCAGTGGGCATGGGCACCCTACAGTGTGGTGATTCATTGGTATGCTTCTCCTCACATTTGTTGCAGACACAAGCATGGGGGAGACAAGACCAAGGAGGCTCTGACCTGCCAAAGACACAAAGCACAGAACACAAGGGTGAGTTCTCAGCCTAGCACCCAAACTGGATAGAAAGAGCCACTCCTGAAGGCCTCAGAAAACACAGACCCCATCAAGAAACATGAGCCCTCTTTCAAAGGGGCACATGCACCCCAATGTTTATAGCAGCACTATTGAAAATAGCCAAAATATGGAAAGAGCCCAAATGTCCATCAATGGATGAATGGATAAAGAAGATGTGGTATATATAGAATGGAGTATTACTCAGCAATCAAAAAGAATGAAATCTTGCCATTTGCAACTATGTGGATGGAACTAGATGGTATCATGCTAAGTGAAATTAGTCACAGAAAGACAAATATCATATGACTTCAGTCATATGAAGAAATTAAGATACAAAACAGATGAACACAAGGGAAGGGAAGCAAAAACAATATAAAAACAAGGAGGGGGACAAAACATAAGAGACTCTTAAACACAGAGAACAAACTGAAGGTTGCTGGAGGGGTTGTGAGAGGGAGGATGGGCTAAATGCGCAAGGGGCCTTGTCAGGATGAGCACTAGCTGTTATACATAGGGTATGAATCACTGGAATCTACTCCTGAAATCATTATAGCATTATATGCTAACTAACTTGGATGTAAATTAAAAAATAAAAAAATTTTTAATTTAAAAATATTTTTAAAAATACATATTATGTTACCATTACTTAAGGGGTAGATTTAAAAAATGAGCAGGTGCTTTTGTTTTTGGAACCCTTCAAATAGAAAAAAAGGTTTATAATTTGGAAAATTAAAAAAAAAAGAAAGAAAAAAAGAAAGAAACATGAGCCCAGTAACAGAAGAGCTGACTCAAAGAGGAAAATGGAACTGCAAACACACTTGATGGGGAGAGCGGAAAGGGCACTTTCTGGGTGCAATCAACCTATTCCAAAGCAATTGACGATGCTTTCTGGGTTGCCACGGCCAAGTGGTTGATTGGTTCCTGAACTGCCCAAGGGGGCAGAATCTGGACAAGAGTCTCAAACTCCAGAGTGAGGTAAATAGCCCATCATCATATATTTGGCCAGAAATCATCAAACCTCAGGAAGAGGCTAGCTAGAGAGTGTAAGGAGGCTCATGGCAAGTGACATTGCTATCAACAGCTTGCTGCACATTCATCCTCAAGGGAAAAGGGCAGGGAGAGATGGAGGTTTACTTCAATCCTCAAAAGGACAAGGACAACCACTGGATGTCCTTGGACAGGTCTATATTCCCTTTGATGGTTCAGGGATCAGTGGAACTCCTAACGGTCCCTTGCACTTTAACATGGTTCCTGGCACACAATCTGACCAGAGAATAGTTATCAGAAGATGCCATAAATCATTGATTTAATATAGTTTTTAGTCATGGGTGTACATTAGAATCACCTGGGGAGTTTTAAAAAATTCTGACGCTCAGGTCACACCACCAGAGATTCTGAGTTGTCACCCAGTTGATCATACTATTGATTCCCCAAGTGTGGTCCTTAATGAGCAGCATCTAATTATCAGGGAGCTTGTTAGACATACATATTCTCAGGCCTCATCCCAGAGCCCCTGAAACTCGAGGGGTGGGGCCCAGGAATCTGTGTTTTCACAAGTTCCCCAGGTGATTCTGAGGACCACTAAAGTCTGAGAACCAGGAGTCCTAATTAGACTATATGATCTGGGCATTGTTTCTGTTAATCCCAGGTGATTCTAATGTGTGGCCATAGATGAGAATTAGTAACTTAAAAGACTCACACAGTCACTCCCAATGGCACATGGACCTCTTTCACCCAGAATCACAAAGTTGGACATAGCTTATCATCAGACAAGACGGCTTCCAGACCATGCAGGCTGAAACTGCTCTTTGGGGCAATGATCTCAACTGATTCGACCCTCCTAAATAACCATGGAACAAATGAGCTACTTTCAGTTTGATGCCCTTGTTTCTCTGGAATTGCACTATGAGTAGCACTCCTCAAGGGACATTGGTCATTTATCCAGTGTTGCTCCATGAGGGAACAAGTGTCTGGGCCACAATCCAAACAAGCAAGGATGATTCGATACTGGCTCCTGCCCCTCACCCTAGGGAAGTCAGATGAGAAGGGTGCCCATTCCCAGAAACCCTCCTCTCTAGAACACTCCTTGGAAAGAAGGGGAAAGGGATTGAAAATGCCAAGAGACCACAAAAAGGAAAGAGACCAGTGTGAGGAATCTAGATGGGGTCTAAATGGCCAACAGCCCCTCTGCCAATTGGGGGCAGGCTCCTATAGGAAGCTACTACATAAGTGTAATTGAGACCAGTTAGCCAGACCAAATACACAACATCCAAATTTCTTACACAAGCCCCCACTCCTTGACTTTGGATTTTATCTCCAGAAAAAGAGAATAAAAATCTGCTTAACATTCCACTGGGGTTCTAATCTGCTTGGAGTGGAGGGCAGCTACCAATTATTGTCCTGGCAAAATGTCAGCACCTGAGACACACTCTTTTGGAACAGTGAAGAATTCCTCTATCCTGGGATGAGGATCACTCAGTAAGAAAAAACAACAAAATTGTAAGAATGATTCCCTTGACTCTGTTTCCCTCTCTCCAGAGGAGAGCTGCTCAGGAGAGTTTTAATACCTAAGTTACATTGCTATTTGCTTCTTGGCTTATGTCTCCCTACTAGCCAGCACACTCTCCAGGGCAGGGACTGAGCCATTCTCATGGCTACAACCCTGCCAATGCCTACCACATCATCCATGCTCGATCAATATGAGCTGGTGAATGAACCTAATGAACCTGAGTTTCAACCAGCAAGAAGAACCCCAAATCCAGACTGCTGTAAAGCAGCTAGTTACTGGGCCGACAGGCTCCATATTACCCATGATATCTTTCCCCACAGGGGCCTACAGCTGATCCCTGCATGTACTTCCTGTAGACACTGGCCCTTAAAATCTGGCATGCTGCCAACGGCACATTTGCATCTGCTTGCTCCACCTCAAAAGAATTCTATTCTAGGAATATCTGCCTCCAGGACATCTCAAATTCCTTTACCAAAGAAAGGTAAGAGCCTAGGAAAATCAAGGTTCTGTTTCCTATTCCCTTTTTCATGTAAATAGCCAACCCCATTTCTCAGGCCTCAGTGAGTTTTGACAAGAACTGTAAAGGAAAGTCAAACAGGCCAGTCTAGTTTCAAAATTCTTTGCAAAGAAAAAGGACAAGACAGAAATGGCCAGATGCAAATGATGAGTATTTAGCTCTTGGTGATTCTCTGTTCATCCTAATAACTCCAGCAGTCATCCATAATTTGGCATGAGGCATCGGCCCTTTCAACACTCAAGCAAGCAAGCAAGCAAGCAAGCAAGCAAGCAAGCAGGCAAAGACACCAGGAGACCTTCATTTTTGTTAGAGTTTAGCCCCTCCGGGAACCCTCCCTGGGCCTCAACCTCCTTGCTTATAAGATGAGGGCTGGACTAAAGGATCTCTAGGGTGATTTCCAATCCTAAAAAGTGGTGACTTAAAATACTACAAAGTCTGAAAAGCTGTGCAATTTAAAAAGCACTTCCTTACCTCCCATGGGAAATGACTGAACCCCACTATCAATGCAGTATTCCTTGGACTTACAACTGTAATCCCCAATAAAACACTCCCCAATGTCTCCCAAAAGTCTTTGGGTAGGTAGACATCAATCTCTCTTTGAATGTGCATCTCAGTGGCAGGTTGTTTAGAAAGAATAAAAGTAATGTCAGATAAAATGACAGGGCTTAGGGGCACCTGGGTTGCTCAGCTGATTAAGCGGCCAACTCTTGATTTCAGCTCAGGCCATGATCTCATGGTTCATGGGATCGAGCCCCATGTTGGGCTCTGTACTGACAGCATGCAACCTGCTTGGGATTCTCTCTCTCTTCCTCTCTATGCCCCTCCCCTGTTTCCATGCCACAAATGTGCATGTGCTCCCCCCATCTCTTTCTCTCAAAATAAATAAACATTAAGAAAAAGAGACAGGTCTTAGATAATGGGTAATTGTGGAAGGGAATAGAAGGGAGGCAAGGAACACAGAAAATAAGTCTTGTCTACAACTCAGCTTAGAGTAAATCCAGCTGTGTTCCAGAGCAGAAGCCTCTGACAGAAGAACTGATCAACCCTCTTGGGTAAGGGAGTGTCCAAAGAGTTTCAGAGAGCAGAGCTCCTGGTTCCAACGAGCTGCTCTATGATGGGCAGCATAGGCTATCGGGAAGGTGGGAGGGTTCCCTCTGCTACCCAGGCTCCTCCCAACTTGGACCTTACCTTCACAAGTGCTCATAACCAGTACATGCTGCTAAGTATTCAACAAACCACTTTCCAGGGAATGGTGGGAGGAAAACCCTGATTTGTAACCCTTGCCGATGTCTGTGGTATAAATACTCCTCCCACTGTCCGTTTCAAGCTCTGAATGCAGAGTTCAGAGCAAGGAGTTCAGGCAGCTCTCAGGAGCCATTCCAACCCACTTGATCCAAGGGAAGAGGAAGTTCCTGCCAGGTAAATATGCAGGGATGGAATGGAGAAACATGGAAAGTTTTTTAAGAGGGAACTGGGTCTGAAAGCTGCTGCCAGCACTTAGTGGCCCCCTGTTCTCCCCAGGGAAGAAGCTGGGACCACAGGAGCCCAAGCTGGGATCCTGCAGACCTGTCCTCCAGACCCCCATTTGCTTCAAGCAGTGCCACCTGCAGAGGGCAGGCTGGGGAGAGAGACGGAGACATATTCTGGCCAGGCCCATTCTGTGGCTACCAGGAAGGTAGTGTGAGGAGGCTCGAGGTGCTGAGAAAAATGAAGTTTGGGGATTACCGGTGGAAGTTCATTATCCCTGCTCCTTGCAGCAGCAGGCGTTGGCTGCAGCCTCACATCTGAGTGAGGCTGAATCAAGAGCCTCGTAGCTTAGGGGCAGGAGAGCCGTCTGGCCCAACTGCCAATCAGCCAGGAAACCGAACAAAGCAAGACCCCATAGAGTGCAAGGCCCGAATTATGGTAAATTGCACAGGCATGATAATCACTTACATGTGTACATGTCTTAGGGCGTACACATCACTTTCACGCACCCCCCTTTGGAAGACTGGTACAGTCAGTTCTTTCCATGAAAAGCTAACAGCACAGAAGCGGGCAGCGTGCCCCAACCAAGAGAACTGCTTTGTGATGAGCCCTGGGGTCCTGTCCTGCTCACCCCCTCATCCTCCAGCCTCTCATGGTCTCTTCCTTTCAGCAGCTCTTCTCATTCATTCCCTCTTGGCAGCAGTCTCTTGTGTAACTGAAACCGCAAGAAACTTTTGTTTGGCTTTTAATTCAGAAGAAATTCCAGTAACTGGGTTCCCGCTACTTAAAAAAAAAAAATCCAAAGCTCTGCTCTAGAGAATTTAGCTTTTCCCCTGGGCACAACTGTTCACAGAAAATGTATTTCTCTCTCGCTCTTCCTAGCTTCTCCCGAGCGCCCCCCACCACCACCCCCAAGGCCTACTCTGTGCCAGGGAACCTCGGACATCTGCAACGCATCGGCCCCTCACGCAGCTGGGCCTGAGTCCCCAGCACTTCCGGAAGGCCAGGGCTGAGACAGGGGTGGCATGTTCCTGTTTCACGTCTAGAGCCAAGCAAGTTAAGAGCTGTTGAAAGATGAGCTTGGCTGCTCTCTCTTCTCACCCCGGTACACTGCTCATTTTTGTTTTGGACAGGCAGGGGCTCAAGGAAGCAAGGGATGAGATCTACAGACTTCCAGGCCCCCTGCCTCAGAAACAAGCACAGCAGGGTCCCTCTGACCTCCATGGGTCTATTTCTAATATCTGATAACATCCTCACAAACAGCTGCTCACCCTGGGTGAATGAATAACAAGTGACTGCTGATAAGTTAAGAAGAAAAACTTGACTTTACATGTTCTAGGCCCTTTCTGTTCAAAGTGGGGTCCAGAATCCTCAGCAGCAGCATTGCCTGGGAACTTGTTCAAAACGCAGCATCCTGAATCCTCATTCTGGGTGCACTGAATCAGAATCTGCATTTTAACACAGTTCCCCTACTTAACTGTGCAACTGTGTATACACATTAAAGTTTGAGAAGACCTGTAATAAGAAAATGTGCTAGTAACATTTCAGTTTAACAGTTTAACATTTTACCAGGTACTGCTATGTGTCAGCATCGTGCTTGGTGCTAAGGCAATGGAGTTCTGTAAGTGGAGTCCCTGCTCCCATGAGCTCACTCACAGCCTGGTACACAGGAATGACCAGCTCAGGGCAGGGAGTTCTTGGCCCTATGGACTGGGTGTGGACACAGTGTAAGCAGGTCTATGGCCCTCCCTTATGGGAACGAGGTCTCTAGCTTGTCCCAAGTCAACCTGTAGCTTCAGAAGCTCCCGTAGCTTGTGTTTTCAGTAGAATTCTAGTACACAGTCCTACAAAGTCTTGCCTTCTCTTCTCTTTGGCCCCTTCCTCTATAAAGGCTGAACAAAGCAAACTTCTTTGTCAGCCTCCCTTGCAGCTAGTTGTAATTATGTGACTAAGTTCTGACAATATGATGAAGGAGTGGTAGCCTGGCACCTTGCTACTCAAAATGCAGTTTCTACTAGCACTGACATATCCTGAGGGCTTGGTCAAAATGTGGACTTTTAGGCTCCACCCCAGATCTAAAGTATCCAAATCTGTGTTTCAACAAGACCCTGAGGTGACACTTAGGTATACTGAAGTTCAAGAAGTATTATCCCAGGGGCTTCTGGGAAAGCCTCTGTTGTGTGTTTAAAGGGACAGAGTGCTGCTGTCACCATACCTTCCTCTTTCACCCTGCCTCGAATGTGGATGTGATGCTGGCACTGCATCACCTGCCTTGCATGAAGGAGAAAGCAAGTCCGAGTATGAACAGGCTTAGTATGAGGGAGTGGAGAGAGCCCCGGTTCTCAGTGGCACCTTGAGCTGCTGGACAGTCCTGAGGCTACTTCCAGACTTCTTAAGAACTCTACTGCTTGAAGCTGAAAACATTCCTGACACATCCTATAAGTGTTTCAGAGTGAGGAAGGGTCTTAAAGGAATTAACCAAGTCTGGAGAAAGCTAAGTCTATGCAGACCTGCCATAGACAGACTGCAGGGCTCCACACTCCATATCCCTTCTCTGGTGTGAATTGAGTGAGATCCACCTGTCCGTGACAGCTCATTCAGTGGGCACAGCTAGTTCAGATGTACAGAGCACACTCATTCCTCCTCCTCTTAAGTTCCTGCCTGGGTGCATTCTCCACTCTGACATGGCTATGGGGGAAGAAGTGGTCATGACAATCTTCTCCTAAATCCACTGCCTCAGGCAGGGCCTTCAGGACCTATATAAGAAGCACTCAGCCTCCACAGAGCTTCCAGTCCTGCCTCACTTCTCAGACAGGCTCCCTTCCCATTGGGAAGGAAATCTAAGCATTAAGATCGGCAAGCCAGGAATGCATTCAGGCTGTCTAGTGCTTTTTGGATCAGAGGACTGTCCTTACTTTGGGAATAGGAAAGGAGAAGGAGAAAGCAGGCAAAACTGGATGTATCCCAATCCAGCCTCCAAAGTGTGATGTCATACAAGGCCACCAAATTCCAGAAATGTCACCCCTGGATCTCTTCCTTCCAGAATTTCCAACAGTCATCTGGATTTAAGGATAGAGGGAGACATCTCGGTCTGTGGAATATAGGTTGAAAAGTCTTGGGTTGGTTTTAAAATAATAATTGTCAAATTATTAGGTAAGTTTACCTCCATTTATCTAAAGAAAGGTAGGCATGAAGGCAAGAAGGAAGGCGAAGAGAGGAGAGGGAATGGGGGTAAGAATGGATGGGTGAGAAGGCAGGCAGGCAGGCAGGAAAGCAGAAAGACTTAGGCTTAGTGCATGGAATTTGATTGTCTCCCTATCTTAGGGAGACATAGATATTAATCTATAGCTCTTTGGACTAATTACTCCCAAATCACCGAAAGGACTGTGATACAAGCACACAGTAGAATACTACTCAGCAATAAGAAGGAAAGAACAGATACATGCAAATACATGCAATAATATGCATGACTTGCAAAAGCATTTTGCTAAATTAAAATAAACCAGACTCAAAAGGTGACATACTATAGAATCATATTTATACAATATTCTGGAAAAAGAAAAGCTATAGGGACAGAAACCAGATCAGTGGTTGCCAGGTGCTGAGGAGAGGAGGAACTACAAAGAGGCATGTGGAAACTTTGGGGGATGAGGAGAATGTTTTCTATCTGGATTGTGATAGTGCTTATATGATTATATACATTTGACAGAATTAATAGAACCAGAGACTTCTGCTTCTGGCCAAGGTAGGATAATGGTAACCAGATTTACACTCTCACCTGAAACAACCAGACACTGGACAGCAGGCAACAAAAGCACTGTTTGAGATCCTGAAGATGTAAGAAGGGAACGAGGTAAGCTCCACAACTATCCTAGGCTCATGGCCTTGTTACAGTCTGCAGGCCACAGCATGAGTAGGGAGAGCCCAGGTGGAGCCTTGCAGATGCCCTGAGTTAAGGACATGGAGCTGAGAGTCTGGGGAGACCGAGGCAGTTAGATTTCATAGGACAGAGCTGCACAAATAGAGAACTCCAGAGGTCTGCAAAGGGTCCCCTTGGGTGATTCAGCAAAGTAGTCACTGATGCATGTGTGTGAAGAAATGGCCTGAGGCACAGGAAAGAACTATATTTGTTTTTATTATTACTGTGTAACAAGTTACCACAAACTTGGTGGCTTAAAACAACACATATTTATTATCTTACTGTTTCTGTAGGTCAGAAGTCTGGGCATAGCTTAGTTGCGGCCTCTGTTCAGAGCCTCACAAGGCTATAATCAAAGTTTTGGCCAGGGTGTAATAACATCAGGAGGTTCCACTAGAGAAGAATCCATTTCCGAGCTCATTCAGATTGGTGGGAGAATTCTTTTCCCTGTGGCTGTATGACAACCTTGGGCTCTAGAGGCTGCCTACAGTTCCCTGACACGTGGGATTCTCCAATATGACCACTTACATCATTAAGCCCACAAGGAGGCTTTCTAGCCCTAGTCTGGAGTCTTCTACTGTATAACACAATCACGGGAGAGATACCCTATCACCTTTACCATATAATATAACCCGGTCACAGAAGTGGCACCCTACTATCTATGTCATATTTCATCGGTTAGAAACAAGCCACAGCTCCTACTCACACTCAAGGGAAGGGATTACACAAAGGCATGAATAAGAAGAGGCAGGAGTCACTGAGGATCACCTTAGGGTCTTTCTGCCACGGAGCCATCCATCCAAGAGGATTAAAGGGAACAGTGCCCAGTGCTCACACAGAGTTTGAAATAATTCCTATTCCTATGAACCAGAGTGTAAAAACTCGTAATTCACAGGGCATTGGGTAGACTACTCAAAAGGGTCTTGCCTCAGTTGTGGGAAATGATCATCCCTAGACTAAATGCTGCCTAACAAATATTAGAACCAAGACCAAAAAAGAATCAAATTGTTTCCAAATAGCTTAACTGAGTCCCAGAATAGAGTTCAAAAATATTTATAAAACTATTTTGAATTGAATTTATAAGAATTCAACATTAACCAAGGTAAAACTTATGTCTTTCATCCAATGCAAAGAAGCAGAATATGCAACCCACAATGAGAAGAAAAATCAATTTAAATTGACCAGAATGACACAGATGTTAGAATTAGCAGATAAGGATATTAAAACTGTAATCATAACTGCATTCCATATGGTCAAAAAGTTAAGTAGGAACATGAAAAATATTAAGAAGACCCAAATAGTCCTTCTAGAGATGAAAACTACCATGTCAAAGATAAAAATACACTGGCTAGGATTAACATCAGATTATGCATGACACAAGGAAAGATTAGTAAACTTGACGACATAGTAATAGAAACTATCTGAAATGAAAGAGAAAAAGACCAATTAAAGAAAAAGCATTAGTGAGCTGTATGACAACTTCAAGCAGTCTAATATATATGCAATTACAATTCTCACAAAATGGGGAGGAGGAGACAGAAAACATATTTGTAGAAATAACAGCCAAAACTTCACCAAATTTAATTTTTAAAACATAAACTTACAGATTCAAGAAGTTTAATGAATTTCAAGCATAGCAAATATGAAAAAAATTATACACCAAGGCACATAATAATCAAACTGCTCAGAACCAGTGATAAAAAGAAAACATTGGGGCGCCTGGGTGGCGCAGTCGGTTGAACGTCCGACTTCAGCCAGGTCACGATCTCGCGGTCCGTGAGTTCGAGCCCCGCGTCAGGCTCTGGGCTGATGGCTCAGAGCCTGGAGCCTGTTTCCAATTCTGTGTCTCCCTCTCTCTCTGCCCCTCCCCTGTTCATGCTCTGTCTCTCTCTGTCCCAAAAATAAATAAACGTTGAAAAAAAAATTAAAAAAAAAAAAAGAAAACATTAAAAGTAGCCAGAGCATAAAGACAGATGTATTTACAGAGGAACAAAGACAAGGATGGCAGCAGATTTCTTGTTGTTAAAACAATGTAAGCAACAAGACAGTGGAACAATAGCTTTAAATTAATAAAAAAGGAACTGTCAACTTAGAATTCTATACTAAGCAAAAAATATCTAAAAAATGAAGGTGAGGGGCACCTGGGTGACTCAGTTGGTTAAGCATCTGACTCTTGATTTCGCATCAGGTCATGATCTCACAGTTTGTGGGTTTGAGCCCCAAGTGGGGCTCCATGCTGACAGTTCAGAGTCTGCTTGGGATTCTTTCTCCTCTGTCCGTCCTGCATGCACATGCACACACACTCTCTCTCTCTTTCAAACATAAATAAATACCCTTAAAAAAATAATAAAGGTGAAAAATCTTTTTTTTTTCAGACATACAAAAGCTAAAAGATGTCATTACTGGCATTCCTGCACTACAAGAAATGTTAAAAGAAGGAAAGTGATATGAGATGAAAATGTGGATCTAGATAAACAAATGAAAAATGACAGAAATGGATGTATGTTTTTTCTTTAAAATACAATTTAAGCAAAAATATAATGTATTATGAGGTTCATAACAAATGCATAAATAGAATGTATGACAATAGTGTAAATGCCATGAAGGGAGAAATGTGAGTATACTATTATAAGGTTCCTATACTAAGTGAAAGCAGTATAGCAACACTTAAAGGTAGACTGTGATGAATTAGGAATGTATACTATAAACCCTAAGGCAACCATTATAAAACAAAACAAAACAAAGAATTTTGGCTAAGAAGCCAACAAAAGAGATAAAATGGAATAAAAAAAAAATAATCCAAGGGGCACCTGGGTGGCTCAGTTGGTTAAGCATCTGATTTTGGCTCAGGTCATAATCTCTCAGTTTGTGGGTTCAAGTCCCATGTCAGGCTCCATGCTGGCAGTGGGGAGCCTACTTGAGATTCTCGCGTTCTCCTCTGTCTCTGCCCCTCCCCTGCTCACGCTTTCTCTCTCTCTCTCTCAAAGTAAAAAAATAAAAAACTTATAAAATTTTAGAAAAAAAATAATCCAAAAGGAGGCAGGAAAAAAGGTAAAAGGGAACAAAGAACATATGGGACTCATAGAAAACAATAGCAAGATGATAAACCTCACTGCATATCAATAATCATATAATGGTCTGAAAACCCCAATTAAAAGAGACAATCAGATTGAATAAAGAGCATGACCCAACTATACATTGCTTATAAGAAATCTATTTTAAATATAAAGGTGCAAATGGGTTGAAAGTAAAAGGTAGGAGGGATGCCTGGGTGGCTCAGTGGGTTAAGAGCCTGACTTGATTTCAGCTCAGGTCATGATCTCATGGTCAAGGGATGGAGCCCTGTGTTGGGCTCTATGCTGAGCACGGAGTCTTCTTGGGATTCTCTGTCTGTCTGTCTGTCTGTCTGTCTGTCTCTCCCTCTGTCCCTCCCCAGCTCACGCTCTCTCTCTCTCAAAAAATAAAAGTAAAGTTAAGAAAAGATAAACAATACTAACATGAATAAAAGAAAAACAGAGTGGCTACGTTAAGATCGGGTAAAGTAGAGGTCAGAGCAAAGAATATCATCAGGGATAAAGAAAGTATTTTCACAGCAACAAAAGGGGCAATTCTCTCTCTCTCTCTTTCTCTCTCTCTCTCTAAAAGAGAGAGAGAAGGAGATAGAGCACACACACGCATGTGTATGAGTAGAGGAAGGGAAGAGAGAGAGGGAGAGAGAGAATCTTAAGCAGGTTCCATGCCCAGCATGGAGCCCATCATGGGGTTCGATCTTATGACTGTGAGATCATGACCTGAGCAGAAATCAAGAGTCAGAGGCTTACCCAAGTGAGCCACCCAGGCACCCCCTGAAGGGCCAATTCTTTAAACAGACATAACAATCCTAAATGTTTATGCACCTACCAACAGAACTTCACAATACATGAAGTAAAAACGTTTCCTTACAGAAACTGGCAAGCAGATTTAAAATTCATATGGAAATGCAAACGATCTAGAATAGTCCAAACAATTTTGAGAAAAGAAGAACAAAGTTGAAGCGGTAGCAAATGTTACCTTATTTCAAGACATATTAATAAAGACTTGATCATCAAAAACATGTGGTATTGGTGTAAAGACAGACAAATGGGTCAATGGAACAGAATAGAGAATAGATGGAATTGATCCACACATAAATGGAAACTGGTTTCAGACAAAGAAGACAGAGAAAAGACAAGCCATCAACTGCAATAAAATATTTACAAAGCACATATCTAATAAAGAACTAGTATCGAGAATATATAAAGAATTCTCAAAATGCAATTATGACAATGCAATTAGAAAATGGGCAAAAGATACAAATAAATACTTTACTTCACCAAAGAAGATATGTGGATGGCAGATAAGCATATGAAAGATGTGCAGTATCATTAGTCACCAGGAAAATGCAAATTGAAAACACAAAGAGATACCACTATCTATATGTAACAGCAAAAACCAATGCCAGGCCAAGTATTGGGGAAAATGGAGAGGAACTCAAACTGTCACACACTGCTGATGAGAGTGTAAGATGGTACAACCACTTTGGAAAACAGGTTGACAACTTCTTAGAAAGTTATACACTAGCACCATATGATGCAACCACTTCATTCCTTGGTATTTATCCAAGAGAAAGAGAGCATGTGCCCATACAAAGATTTCTACATAAGCATTCACAGCGACTTTACCTAAATAGCCCCAAACTGGAAAAAAGCCAAAATTCCATCAACAGGTGAGCAAATTTGGGTACATCCATTCATGGAACATCAGTTAGCAATAAAAAAAGGATGAATTATCAATACATCCAACAACATCCACAAATCTCAAAATAATTATGCTGAATGAAAGAAGTCAGTTAAAAAAGAATACATATATAAAAATCCTACCTATAGAAATTATAGACAATACAAACATAGTGACAGGAGAAGATAGAGGATGGTGGGGAGGATGAGCTGGAAGGATTACCAAAGGACAAGAGAAAATTTCTGGGGTGACAGATCTGTTCACTCTCTTGACCATCTGTGGTAATGGTTTCACAAAGTGCACATGCATGTTAAAACTTTTCAAAGTACATGCTTGAAATTATGAGTGGTTTGTTGTATGTTGATTATGTCTCAATAAAGCCATATTTAAAATTCGTAGAATTGTAGACCTAAAATAATTTTACTTTATGAAAATTATACATCAGTAAAAAAATATCTTTAAACATAAATGGGAAATATAAAAGCCAGGAGAAAACATCTCGGTATCTGGTGACTTCACACATTGGTCTGTTCCTATCAAATTTGAAGTCAGGCATACTTCTGTGCCACGTGGACCATACCAGCAGCAAGGGCAAAGTTCCTGGAATCTGTTTTCCAGGAATGTTGTGGTGGGGAGTGAGGGTGGGTCCTCGCTGCAGGCCTTGAAACAGGCCAGGAATCAGTGGTCCGGGCATTGGTAGCTGGGCTGGCCCCAGTCTGCATGAAAAGCAGTGACGATATGTAGCCACCTCAGTGTGATCAGATTAAAGGCGGTTTCTGCCTCTAATATAGTATCTGAGGGCCCTTCTGCTCTGCTCTCTATTGCTGCAGGTATAATAGGATCAAGTCCAGAAATTAAGTGTTAACATGCAATAAAGAAGCATCAGAGAAAACAGACCCATTTGTGGCGTGCAGTTGGGGAGGGAGGGGTGGAGAGGACAGAAGCCACCTTTCTGTTAGGTAGAGGAGGCAAGAGAGAGAAGGCTCCTTCAGCTTCCTGGGACATTGCCCAGTCAAGACCCAGCAGTGAAGGACTTAAGACATGCTCTGCTGGGATCCTTGAGCAGACATGTGTTGGGACATCCTCTTGGAATTCTTCATAGGAGCCCATTGCAGGGTTGGAGTCCCATTGTTGTTGCCTGAAGCCTCCTTAGATTAATGAGCAGAGGGCATTCTGAAGGTGTCTTTTGTTAGAGAGCAAAGACAGAGAAACTGCTATTGAGAAGCCAGAAGCAAAATCCTTTCCCTACCAATCCTCAGAGCAAGAAAGAGAGGGGTGTGTGTGTGTTCTACTGTCTGCCTGTCTACTAAAAGAGAGAGAGATGAATTAAACGAAATGTTTCTAGGACAAGAGCTGATAAATATAACTGTTAGAAGGCATTGTTAGTAATGGTGCTTCCAAAGCAATGGCTCATTGTGTTTCTACATCTGTGAAATGGGGATGGTAATAATAATAGCCACCTCATGTGGTATTGGAAGAATCACTTGGCATACGGGAGTGACTTATAAAGCATGAAGTGCTCTGCGAATATCAGTTATCAATATTAGGTGACGGCACAGTCTCTGATAGAAAAGCTTAATCTGATTTTCTGCAGTGACTCTGTAGCCCTTCTGGCATGCTGGAAAGAGTTCAGGCCATGGCACAGGTGTCAGAATTTACATACTCCTGGTAATTTCATCGAGTGGTTGGAGTTTATGCTTGAAATCTTCTCTGGTATCTCTGATCCCTGCACTCTTGATTCAGGCACCCCAGCTTCCAGGACCCCCACCATTTCTTGATCTAGTCTATCCTCAACCCAAAAGCACCCAGATGAACTTATCTTTCCTACGCCATTTCCTTTGGTTTCCAAATATTTCCTTATTCAACAACTCTCCTATTGGGAACTCCATTCTTTTATAGTCCTGGTCTCTGCTTTCAATTACTCTGGGAAATATATCATGCAAAGGTGTAGAAGCTGGGCATGTTTCATCCATTCATATGCCCTGTTAATAGGGGCCTCAAATGTTTTGTCACTATATTCTATGGGTTGTTAAAGATTCTAGAGAGATGCCTAGGGGGCCCCCTTGTAATATCAGGGGAAGCTGAACAGGTGGGCTTCGTTTTGCTCCTCCTCATGCACTTGAAACAAAGTAGTCTATACCTTTTCTTTTTGGCACCAAATTTTGTTAGTGAAAAAGGTTCTTTGGATTATAGAATCCCAGGAAGGAAATGGCAGATTCCTCCAAATCCCAGCACATGGGCAGCTGTCTGCTCCAATCATGAAGCCAGCCAGCCTCCTTCTGGATAGAATGTAATCAAAATCCAGATTCTAGCCCAGACCTGCTGTCAGCCAGCTGTGTATCTTGAGTATATCCCTGTCCCATCTCTAAGGCCTCAGTATTCTCCCCTGATTAATAAAGTCATTGGACTCAATGACCACAGAGTTTCCTCCTGGCTCTAAAATTCTTCTTTCCATAGTGCTCATTTTGGCAACCCTCTCCTGGGCCTACTGATGGACATCCATCCCTGAAAGGTACCAAGCACCTCACCATTCTACAGGGCTGACTCCCTCCTCCCCCACCTAAACTGCCATGGCACCATAACAGCTCCCTTCTCCATCCTGACCTGACATGAGAGAAAAGGTCTCTACTATTCCGTTTGACTAAGACTGGCCACCTTCCCACAGAGAATGGTGCACAGATCTGACGGTGCTGTGGGCAGAGTGATGTCAAGCCCAGTTCTCTGTGTTTCATGGCTAAGAGCTCTGTGAGTGGGTACAGGCTCCTGAGAGCAGATGGAGGTGGTAGGTCAAAGGTGGGAGCTGGAGTTGTGTGGGGGCCATGAGCTGGGGTGGAATGCATAGGGAGTTGTATGTGCCTGTAGGGGAGAGGGTGGGGAGCCTGGACAAGGCCTAGAGCAGGAGGATGAAAGAAAGCGAGGGCAAAAGAGTTGAGACTGTAGGCTCGCTGGACAATCCATGGGGGCATGGAGCTTCTGGAGAGACACTGCCTACAAGACTCTGCCCCCTCTTAGGGTAGTGGTGAGGAGCCAGGGTATGCAGACAGGCAGCCGACATACCTAATACCACATGGCCAACCCTTTCCCCTGGCCCTCAACACACACAGAAACTGACACAAATCAGGGAAAGGGGATAGAAATCACGTTTGCCTGGCTTACATTGCCAATGATGACTGCTAGCTAGCGGGACAACGATTACATACCCAATGCACTGCAGCAACTAATTTTCAAGGAGATCAAAATAAATCAGAAAACAAAACCATTCTGACAGCAG
The DNA here is from genome assembly GCF_022837055.1 of Prionailurus viverrinus. Classification (NCBI taxonomy): domain Eukaryota; kingdom Metazoa; phylum Chordata; class Mammalia; order Carnivora; family Felidae; genus Prionailurus; species Prionailurus viverrinus. The sequence goes on from NC_062567.1 coordinate 32,447,814, forward strand.
AGAAATGTGGAAACGTGTTAAGAGGTAATTATAGTCCTTTCCCCCTTGTTTCACCCGTGTTTCTCCTGCCACTGGTGCAAGCGCTGAATCACAGCTGTCACTCCCTGTCAAGAGGCCCATGCATGCTGGAGGAATTGTGCAGGGCGTGCCCAGGCCAGGAAAGCTGCCAGCATGCCTGGTCGCCTGGGACCAATGTCTACTGACAGAGACATTAGTTCTGTGCCTGACCCTTGAGGACTGGGGGGAGTCAGCATCCCGTCCCAGCCAGGAGCCACTGTGCCAGTCTGCTCTGGCACTCTTCCACCATCTGGTGCTCCTTTAGAGCAAAGCCCGTCACCTCTTGCTCCAGACTGTACCCATGCACTGTGCTGTAGAAAAGGTACCACCTGGGAATCAGACAGACCTGGGCCTGAATTCTAACTACACTGGCTTCTAGCTAGGTGGCCTTGGGAAAGACATTTGGGATCCACAGGCCTCAGTTTCCCCATTTGAAAATAGAAAATATGAATGCCAGGGTGCCTGGTGGCTCAGTCAGTTACATATCTGACTTCAGCCCAGGTCATGATCTCACGGTTTGTAATTTTGAATCCCGCATCAGGCTTTGTGCTGTCAGCACAGAGCCTGCTTGGGATTCTCTCTCTCCCTCTCTGCCCCTCTCCTACTGTCTCTCTCCCTCAAAATAAATGCATAAACTTAAAAAAAAGAAACTTTAAAAAAAAGAAACTACCTCATGCAGTTATTGTGAGAATTAGAAATCATGCATGTAAGACACCCACCATCTGGCATGCTTCACCAAAGGTTGCCATTTTCATCATTACTGTTATAATATCTTTCTGAAGTCTGGACTTAGCAGTCACAAACTGATGAAAAACTCAATGAGGGCATCGGGGGCTCCTTCATAGTTGGGAGTGTTCTAGGACCTCTATGAATGGGACAAAGGTAAACTCTCCCTCTTCCAGGATGAGCCTCCTTCTATTACCTGAAGGGAATGCTCACAGCTCAGAAACTCAACAGATCCTTCACAGCTGAATAAATAAAGCCAACAAGGGTTTTTATTAAAACTACTCAAGAATGCCAATATTGGGTAGATACCTGGGCTCCTCAGCATTTTTTGAGATGGCTGCTGGGTGTTTTGGCCCCGTTTAGAAATGGGCTGAACAGAATGATGACTTGCTGCTATCAAGGATAAAGCCACATAGGAGGTGGCACGGGGCCCTAGGCCACCACATCATCACCATCATCACCACCACTCAAGCACCCAAGTATGACATTATGCTACTCCTTCACACCAGGGCAAAGATAATTCCTGTTGCATGCTGCACAGAACTCAGATGAGCAAGCCCTGTCTGCTAGAAACTGCCATGTAAAACCCATACTCGTTGCACTGTACAATCAATGGCCACCCATCAAGTTCTCACCAGGGTCAAGGGCAGAGCCTGTATACAATTGCTGTCAGGCATTGGTACTTACTGAGGGAAGCAGAGAGCCTCCTCACCCACTCCTATTTCTGTCCCCAGACCAGACCCTACCCTTTGGGTACAAGAGCGTATTTCACCTTTCAAGTCTTCCAAGATAAGTATCCAGAAACATCTCCAGTACCAGTGCAACTTTGTTTCTGGATGTGGCCCATTCCAGCTGGCACATCCTTGTCCCCATGAGTCCCCCACTTTCTGCCTTGTGCTAGTTACTGCTATAAAGAGTATGGTCCTGAAAATCCTATGGGAAACTTGTCCTCGTCTACACTGCTCAGAACTTAGCCAAGCTCTTGATGGTGACTCTCACATGAACTCATGGAGGAGTGTGTTCCACTGAGTCCTTCCACCTATGAGCCACATTTGCCTGAGCCAAAGATGGTTCTATTGAACCATCATCTTTGTATCCCTCACAGGGCTGGGAAATGATGTTGTAGAGCCCTTAGACCAAAATCTGGTACCAGTAAACCTGGATGAGGCAATAAAGTAAAGGGAGATACTGGACTCACCTTAAGTCATGAAAAGGTAGAACTATTCTGAGTAGTAAGATATATTCAGTGTGCTGAATCAGAAAAATATACAGCCAAGAATTCTTTATCCAGCAAGGCTGTCAATCAAAATAGAAGGAGAGATAAAAAGTTTCCCAGACAAACAAAAATTAAAGGAGTTTGTGGCCACTAAACCAGCCCTGCAAGAAATTTTAAGGAGACTCTCTGAGGGGAGAAAAGATGACAAAATATATATACATTTATACACACACACACACACACGTATATGTATATGTATATGTATATGTATATGTATATCTATATCTATATCTATATCTATATCTATATCTATATCTATATATACAGATTCCAGAAAGCTGGAGTAGCCATACTTATATCAGACAATCTAGACTTAAAAACAGACTGTATCAAGAGATGCAGAAGGGCATTATATCATAATCAAGGGGTCTATCCACCAAGAAGACATAACAATTATAAACATTTATGCACCAAATGTGATAGCATCCAAATATATAAGTCAATAAATCACAAACATAAAGAAACTCATCGATAGTAATACCATAATAGTAGGAGACTTCAACACCCCACTCACAGCAATGGACAGATCATCTAATCAAAAAATCAACAAGGAAGCAATGACTTTGAATGACACACTGGACAGATAGACTTAACAGATATATTCAGAACATTTCATCCTAAAGCAGCAGAATATACATTCTTCTCCAGTGCACATGGAATGTTCTCCAGAATAGACCATATACTGGGACACAAATCAGCCCTCAGCAAGTACAAAAAGATCGAGATCACACCGTGCATATTTTCAGACCACAATGCTATGAAACTCGAAATCAACCACAAGAAAAAATAGAGAAAAGTAACAAATACTTGGAGACTGAAGAACATCCTACTAAAGAATGAATGGGCTAACCAATCAGTTAAAGAGGAAATTAAAAAGTATCTGGAAGTCAATGAAAATGATAACACACAACCCAAAACTTCTGGGATGCAGCAAAGGCAGTCATAAGAGGAAAGTTTATAGCAATCCAGGCCTTCCTAAAGACGGAAGAAAGATCTCAGATACACAACCTAACCTTACACCTTAAATATCTGGGAAAAGAACAGCAAATTAAAACCCAAAACCAGCAGAATACAGGAAATAATAAAGATTAGAGCAGAAATTAATGCTATCGAAACAAAAAAAAACCAAACAAACAAAATAGTAGAACAGATCAATGAAACCAGAAGCTGGTTCTTTGAAAGAATTAACAAAATTGATAAACCACTAGCCAGTTTGACCAAAAAGAAAAGGAAAGGACCCAAATAAACAAAATCAAGAATGAAAGAGGAGATATCACAACCAACACAACAGAAATAAAAACAATAATAAGAGAATATTATGAGCAATTATATGCCAATAAAATGGGCAATCTGGAAGAAACGGACAAATTCCTAGAAACATATATACTACCAAAACTGAAACAGGAAGAAATAGAAAATTTGAACAGACCCATAACCAGTAAGGAAATTGAATTAGTAATCAAAAATCTGCCAAAAAATAAGAGTCCAGGGCCAGATGGCTTCCCAGGGGAATTCTACGAAACATTTAAGGAAGAGTTAACACCTATTCTCTTGAAGGTGTTCCAAAATAGAAATGGAAGGAAAACTTCCAAACTCTTTCAATGAAGTCAGCATTACCTTGATTCCAAAACCAGACAACGACCCCACTAAAAAGGAGAATTATAGACCAATTTCCCTGATGAACATGGATGCAAAAATCCTCAACAAGATATTAGTCAACCAGCTCCAACAATACATTAAAAAAATTATTCACCATGACCAAGTGGGATTTATAGCTGGGATGCAGGGCTGGTGCAATATCCGCAAAACAATTAACGTGATTCATCACATCAATAAAAAAAAAAGGACAAGAACCATATGATCCTCTCAATAGATGCAGAGAAAGCATTTGACAAAATACAGCATCCTTTCTTGATAAAAACCCTCAAGAAAGTAGGGATAGAAGGAGCATACCTCAAGATCATAAAAGCCACATATGAATGACCCAACACTAATATCATCCTCAATGGGGAAAAACGGAGAGCCTTCCCCCTAAGGTCAGGAACAAGACAGGGATGTCCACTCTCGCCACTGTTATTCAACAGTATCGGAAGACTTAGCCTCTGCAATCAGACAACACAAAGCAATAAAAGGCATCCAAATCGGCCAGGAGGAGGTCAAACTTTCACTCTTCGCAGATGACATGATACTCTATATGGAAAACCCAAAACATTCCACCAAAAAACTGCTAGAATTGATTCATGAATTCAGCAAAGTCCCAGGATGTAAAATCAATGCACAGAAACTGGTTGCATTCCTATACACCAACAATGAAGTGACAGAAAGAGAAATCAAGGAATCAATCCCATGTACACTTGCACAAAAAAACATAAAATACCTAGGAATAAATCTAACCAAAGAGGTGAAAAATCTATACACTGAAAACTATAGAAAGCTTATGAAAGAAATTGAAGAAGACACAAAAAAATGGAAAAATATTCCATGCTCCTGGAGAGGAAGAACAAATATTGTTAAAATGTTGATACTACCCAAAGCAATCTACATGTTCAATGCAATCCCTATCAAACTAACAGCAGCATTCTTCACAGAGCTAGAACAAATAATCCCAAAATTTGTATGGAACCAGAAAAGACCCTGAATATCCAAAGTGATCTTGAAAAAGAAAACCAAAGCAGGAGGCATCACAATCCCAGACTTCAAGCTATACTACAAAGCTGTAATCATCAAAATAGTATGCTAGTGGCACAAGAACAGACACTCAGATCAATAGAACAGAATAGAGAACCCAGAAATGGACCCACAAACGTATTGCCAACTAATCTTTGACAAAGCAGGAAAGAATATCCAGCGGAATAAAGACAGTCTCTTCAGCAAGTCGTGCTGGGAAAACTGGACAGCGACATGCAGAAAAAAATGAACCTGGACCACTTTCTTACACCCTACACAAAATGAACTCAAAATGGATGAAAGATCTCAATGTAAGACAGGAAAGCCATCAAAATCCTGGAAGAGAAAGCAGGCAAAAACCTCTTTCATCTTAGCCACAGCAACTTCTTACTCAACACGTCTCCAGAGACAAGGGAAACAAAAGCAAAAATAACTACTGGGACCTCATCAAAATAAAAAGCTTCTGCACAGTAAGGAAACAATCAGAAAAACTAAAAGGCAATCGACCTAATGGGAGAAGATATTTGCAAATGACGTATCAGATAAAGGGTTAGTATCCAAAATCTACAAAGAACTTATCAAACTCAACACCCGAAAAGCAAATAACCCAGTGAAGAAATGGGCAAAAGACATGAATAGACACTTCTCCAAAGAAGACATCCAGATGGCCAACCAACACATGAAAAAATGCTCAACACCACTCATCAGGGAAATATAAATCAAAACCACCATGAGATACCACCTTACACCTGTCAGAATGGCTAACATTAACAACTCAGGCAACAAGAGATGTTGGCGACAATGCGGAGAAAGAGGATCTCTTTTGCATTGTTGGTGGGAATGCAAGCTGGTGCCACCACTCTGGAAAACAATATGGAGTTTCTAAAAATAGAACTACCCTATGACCCAGAAATTGCACTACTAGGCATTTATCCACGGGATACAGGTGTGCTGTTTCAAAGGGACACATGCACCCCCATGTTTATAGCAGCACTATCAACAATAGCCAAAGTATGGAAAGAGCCCAAATGTCCATCAATGGATGAATGGATAAAGAAGATGTGGTGTGTGTACATATACATATTTCATTCAAAAAGAATGAAATCTTTCCATTTGCATCTACATGGATGGAACTGGAGGGTATTAGGCTAAGTGAGATTAGTCAGAGAAAGACAAAAATCATATGACTTCACTCATATGAGGACTTTAAGAGACAAAACAGATGAACATAAGGGAAGGGAAACAAAAATAATAGAAAAACAGGTAGGGGACAAAACAGAAGAGACTCATAAATATGGAGAACAACTGAGGGTTGCTAGAGGGGTTGTGGGAGGGGGGATGGGAGAAATGGGTAAGGGGCACTAAGGAATCTACTCCTGAAATCATTATTTTGCACTATATGCTAACTAATTTAGATGTAAATTAAAAAAATTAAAAAGTAAAATTTAAAAAAAGAAAAGGTAGAACCTTTCTTTGATTAATCCTGAATAATAATAAGTAATAATAATGATAATAATAATAATAATAGTAAACAACTTATTGGATACTTTGCATATGCCAGGTTCTGTCCTAAGCATATAGCATGCCTTAGCTCAGATAATTCTTAGACCAACCTACTGAGGTAAATACCATCCTTACCATGTTAGATATAAGAACACTGGGAGGCAGAAAAGTAAAGAAACTTACCCAAGGTCACATGATCAGAAGTGGAGCCAGCTTCCCTCACAGGCAGGCTGGTTGCTGAGTCTATGCTGTGCTGCGCCTCATGAATCAGCCCCCTCCAGGGCTTTGCACCGGAGGTATACCTTTCCTGTCACCTCCTAAGCATATGGGATTCTTGCTTAGCCAAGAAGGTGGTCCCCTCCATTCTCTGCAGGCATGATCCCTATGGTACCCATTTGGATTTGCAAGTACCTTCCTCTTAGTCCACAGGAGAGCTTACAGAGTTCCTTGAACACCCCTGTCTGTCTGGGCTTTCTTTGCCAAGTCACTCCTGGTTTCTTGATGAAAGAGATGCTTGAGGGATGTTTGCCCCACAGTGCCTCAAGAAGTCTAGATTCTTCTTCTGGTTTTCTTTTGATTTAATTCCCAGAAAAGATGAAGGCCCTCTCCCTAGCCCAAAAGGAGCAGTATGTCCTCAGGGTACTGGCTGCCCTATTGATCCTCACCCAGCACCCAGAGGAGCTCCCCAGGCTGCACAGATAGTAAGATCTTAGGGGTCCAGTTTCTTCTCCACCAGTTCTATTTCTTCTACCAATGCCATGTGCCTGGTGCTCTGCATCCCCACTTTGAACTACTGATGCTTAGATGTCAAATGATCAAATAGTCATCTCGGTACATAACCCTTAACAATCAACATAGAGTGGTAAGTAAGGTATCATTGAGGCTTTTTATTCCTAATAGGGACAATGTTGATCTGTAACACATAATGCAAGTAGTTTCTTTTTAAAGGCCAGCATCAGAGTCTTACTTGCCTATAAATTGATTTCTTGTAGCTGTGGACTTAGTTTATTCATGTCCTGGGCCTGTGGACATGTGTTCAGTAGAACGAATAAATACACTCTAGCACTGGTCACATGTAACCTGCCTCTGTTTCAGGAAAAGACAGGGTCCCAGGCAGCAGCCAGAGCCCTTCCGCCGCTGCCTTACAGGAATTTGAGATGCAGAGTTGTCTCTACAACACAATGACGATGTATCAGAGAAACAAGAAAAAAGTCAACCCCCTAGGAGTAGGCATGCCCTACAAAACCAACTGTGCAAATCCCTGTAATGCCAGGCCCTATGAAGAACTGTTAGGAAGCAGCTCCTTTTTCTGTGTTCTTAAAGAAGTGTTAAAAACATAGAAGTAAGTCCACAGGTAAAAGCAAATCCGGGGGATGACGGCAGGTGGGGGTTGGAGGGAACTAACAGATTTCCCTGGTGAGGCAGAGGACTTGTAGCAAGAGTAGGTAAGGTTGGAAGCCAGATTGTGGAGTGGATCCAGACTCTTCAAGCGAGCAGACTCGCTGCAGGTTTCTTGATGAAAGAGATGCTTGAGGGATGTTTACCTCCCCCACTGGTGCCTCACAGATGCTCCATGTCCCCAGAGCCCCAGGAGGATGCCGTGCCCAGAAGAGTACTTCTCATAGTAACAGCAAATACTCACATGCCACCTATTGTACACTGGGCATGCTGGCTGTATTTATACACCTTAAGCCATTCAGCCCTCATCACAGTATACCTAATATAGATACGATGGTTACCCCCAGGCTACAGGTCAGGAAACCAAAGAACTAAGACGTTAAATAACTTACACGCAGCCAGTGAGTGGCAACAGCAGGACTTGAGCTCAGGCCATCTGGCTTGTGACCCATAGTCAGGGAGAGTCTTTCTGAAGGCATTCCCTCAGGCCCAGGACTGTCTCCATTTTCTGTGTTGTGTCAAAAGGGAAAATACCAGCTCCAGTGCTGCACCTTGGACTTAAATCTACAGACATTTTTTCCATTCAGGACAGAACTGGGAAAGAGAAACACAGAGGGGAGGAAAATCTGCATTTCACCCAAATTGGAATTGGAAACCATCAACTGAATTCCACACCCCACCCTGCCTAGGCCCTTCCAGCCGGGCCTGAGTGGTGGCAGCTGGCTGCCTCATAAAGGTTGTAGATGACAAAGCCCGCCTGCCCAGGACACCATGAAGGAGTGCCCAGCAAGATTCTGGAGACCAAGAAACAGCTATGTGAGAAAGAACACTATGGGCTATTATCTCAAACAGTTCCATGTTGTTCTGAAGAACAGGCCACAGGCCATCAGCCCTTGGCAAAGAGTGTGTCTGATGCCCTTTATCTCCCCTTTTCTTCTCACCTTGTCCACACCCCCACCCATCACCAGGCCTGGCCAAGGAGGGAAATGGCCATCTGGTCTGTCTGGATATGCCAAGGACTTCACATGCTCTCCCCCTCAAGTGGATTAAGCTCTTCACCTAAAAGAATAATCTGAATAGTGGAAATACCCACCACAAGGGCTCAGGATGCCAGAGGCATTTAGGAACCACAAGCCCTTCATGGCACATATTCATGGCCACACTTAAGCCAGAGGGACAGTCCAGTGACTTCCTTCTCTGCTTCGTGATCCCTGTCCTCCATTGCCATGGGCTCCTGCTGCACTGTGTATCTGTGTTCTTTCACCAGAGAGGGCTTATTGCATCTTTAGAGTGCTTGTGGACCTCATAGTGCTTGAGTCAAGCCTGCTCATTTTCACTCCCCAAAAGGTCCGCCTTGTCACCATTTTGTCAGCCTCAAGGTTTGAATTATTGTCTTCTGTGAAGTTTAATGCACTGTACACAGGTGGGGGCTGTTAAATTTACTCAGACAACTGGTAATAAAAGGCTCAGTCACTGCCCTCCAAAAGCTGATTATTTCACAAATAAAGGAGGGATATGTGGGACATTTCAGAATTCCTTTATCATTTGAGCAATGTGTTTTGCAAGGTAAGCATGATAGTCTTGGGGACCGAATAATTTGAAAGTAGGTAAGCTCTTTATAAATTCCCCTCCTCAGGAAGAGCTTTCCAGAGTTGGCAAACTAAGCTAATACTACAAATAAGCTCTTGCTCCCTGCTGACTCCCCTAGATCCACTCTCTACCCTCCCCACCCTGTTCTGTGGCCTGGAGGGCTGATGCCCAGGGACTATATCTCCCAGGTTCTCCTGCTTTCTGGCTTCAGGTTGGTTTGGCCAATGAGAAGCACCAGCAGGACACTGGAGCTTATGAAGAAAGAGAAGTCAGGATGTTTTCTTTCCATGCCCACCTGATGTGGTGCTATTGGCCTGGCAGAGGCCATGTCCTTACATGACCATGGTTTCCAGCTCATGGTCCCTCCTCCCCAGCTCCAGTTCTCACTGGAATCCAAGAGCACTGTTTCCTCCCCCTTTGACCTAGCTCCCCTCCACTGCTAGATGTGGGTGGCTTAACAGCCTTGCTGGCTCCCTCTCCCTCTGTGAAAATGCCCTTCAATAAGGTCCTCTCAGTTGAACCATCAGTGTACTCCAATTCGTATGGTGATGTGACCCATTCTTTATATTTATTCAAGATAGATCTATAGAGAAAACACAAAGCTTCCATGGTTAGAAGTTCATTCCTTGCCTCCAGGAGTGGTTGTATCCAAACCTGTCCTAAATAGGCAATCACCCTTCTTATTTTTCAAATTCTCCTCAGGACCACATATTTGTATCAGGGCAGCATGTTTTGCTCAATCCAGAACCCAGGGGCTCAGAATTCCTCCACCCTCAACCCTGGCCAGGTACTTTACTCTCATTCCCATCAACAGCAGCGGAACAGCTTTTCAAAGCAAAGTGGGCTCAGCTCCTTAAGCACACATGCAGACAGTAGAATTTAGGCAGGTTTAGGCCAGTAGATTTCTCTCAGCCAGCCTATAAATCAAGCACTAATCCCCATTACTCCTCCTGGCTCTAGGATTCGTATTCCCTCCTGGCCTCCATGGAAATGTCTTTTGCATATTGAAGTCATTTTGTTCATTGCTCACCCTTCCCTGAGTAGATGCGGAGGCATTTTGTAACTGTCAGTGTTTTGACAAAGTATGAGTATTTAATCATATGCCCATTACACCCTCCCCACCACAACACGTGGGCTTGCTGGTACCTGCTGCCAGGGCAGGACAGCGGGCAGGGAACGGGCAAGTTCTCAAGACCCAGGGCCTAGGCAGGGGATGGGAGCAAGTCGAGGAGGTGGTGCCCTCCCTGTTACAAGACAGTTTACCCAGGACCGCATCTGCCTTCTTCCACTTCAGGAAAGGAATGCGTGGCCCAGGCGAACAGAACCAAGATTAAGTAGGACAGAAAGGACCATCTCGTTCTTTCCCTTGCCTCTTCTGGAACTAAATCATCTTTGGCAGATGGTGTTTCTAGTCATGGTCTCCCTAGGAAACCTACCCCAGTGCCTAGCAACCTTCAGCCCTGGGGAGTCCTTGCTGTGGTCTAGCTTTAATGCCCAGGATGCTACCAGCCTGAGGCCTCCACACTCCTGTTTCTACCAGACCCGGCACTTGCTGGAAGAGGTCCTTGGAGGAACCCTCTCATGACTGTGGATACAACTCTCTCCCTGGGAGACCCTAACCATCTCCCCAACATACATGTGACCTCCCGCCCTGTCCAATACTCCCCCAGCACCCCTAGCCTGCCCATAAGAATTTCCTTTGCAGTCACCTCCAAACTTCCCTTTCTTAAAAAGAAACAATTTTCTGAAGCCCAGGGAGTTAATCCATGAAATCCTCTGGAACAAAAGCAGCTGGCTTGGACCATGGATAAGTCGATCAACAAACATGCCAGAGCCCTGAATGGTTCAAAGTGCTCTTTGTTCCAGCCACTGAGCATGGATCTGCCAGGGTCCTGCCAGTGACCCTCGGCTTCTCCAGATCTCACCTCTTGGGCTCTTGGCTCTGCTTCTGCCATACCCTTGAAAGCTAAACTCCCTTCAGAGGGATAAGGCATCATTTGTGCTCACAAGTCTCTCTCTCCCTCTTTCAGAAGCTACCTGATTAAAACTTTTTAGAGCAAGTCAAGGCTCAACACGAAATGAAAACAAACTGGTCTCTTGCAAAAGGCACAGGCTGTTTAGTATAAATGGAGGCCCCATATGGTTGTTATTTTGGAAGAGAATCAAAGACCTAAAACCTGTTTCTTAGATGACAACAGGGGGAAAAGAAAACCCCCCAAAAACAAAACAAAACAAAATAAAAACCACTCTTCACTTTACGTGCAATCGATCCTGAACGGTGTCAGATGTTTGGCGAGGGCCCCAAGACAGAAAGAACAGTCAGAGAAACAGGGCCGGCAAGACCAGCCAGATGCCAAGATTTCCCAAGAATCACGGAGGGGGAATATCCCTCCCAGAAGTGCCACACGGAAGGAATTCCAGCCTGCTGGGCTCCTTGCTTGCTGCCCTGGGCCGTCTGAGACATTCCAGTCACACCCCCCTCGGAGAGGGACAGAGCACCGCGCAGGCTGCCACGCAGAGCTGATGGTCCTACTGAGATGGAAGAGGAACTCATGGGAAATTGGTTTCCTTCACTAGGACTCTTTCAACTTGGAAGCAATCAGTCCTTCAGGTTCTTTCCCTCTCTGAGCCTCAGTTGCTCATGTGTAAAGTGGGCATTGATACCTAGTTTTGTGGGATGTTATGAGGGATATGATATATTTTTGTGGATGGAATATGGTACATCCAGTTGGGTGTTTCCTCCTTGCCAGGTCCTGTCCACACCCTATTGCCAAACTTCCCAGGAAGCTCTAACAAGTACTATACAATGGGACTTATTTCACCAAGTCCTAGCTATGTGACCTTGGACACATTCCTTAGCCTCTCTGGGCCTCATTTTACTCATATTTAAAATGGGGATAATAATCCTATGGTGCCTAACAGGTTTGTTGTAGGGATTAAAGGACAGTATGAGTAAAGCCCCTAGCTCCCTTTACTTGATGAACATTTCTTGACCCATTGTGCATCAGGCACTGTGCTGGGCTTTGGGAAGAATCCAATTCAATAAATAACAGATGCACTTGTTATTATTATCAGAAACCAGTCAATGTAGTTTTATTATCCTTTAGTTTATAGATGGTAAAGAGAAGCTCAGAACAATTAAGTACATTCAGCCAGTCGCATGTCACACTTTGAACCCATACCCGCCTAGCTCCCTACATGACAGTGTTTGATATGTGAACTCCCTCTAAGTCTCTCTATGTGCTTTTACATTGTAGCACCGGATTCTTACAGCATTCCTGGAAGTACAAGGACCTTGCTATTATCTCTTTTCTGCTTACAGGGAAACTGAGGCCCAAGGTCACTCAGCATGCTGGAGCCAGGTATATTTTCACTACAGGACCACACCAGCTACTGCTTCTCTTGGAATGTCCCAGCTCCCATGTGGCATCCCGGCTCCTGGTCCATAACGGGAGAAGGGGTGCAAACACATCATGCCAGGCCTGGCAGCACCAACACTGACAGTCCCACAGTCTGTCTCACCAGTGAGAGGGACACTTCAGAAGGAGCATGAGAGCAGGTGTCTGAGGCCCCTGGCGCCACCCTGGATCAATACGCTCAGTTTAATTACTTTCAGGACCTGGCCAGTTGCTGGTGCATCCAACTTGGCGCTACATGCTGGATAACAAGACCATATGCTCCCAATGTCAGCCCTCCCAACACATTCTCAAAAGCTAACCAGTTCAGAGGCATTATTCTGGAGATAGAAGAAGGGAAAAAGTGAGGCAGCTTTGGAGAAAACAGGGGCTTTGGGGCTGGGAGAATGTGCTTAATGACACGCACATGGTGATCCGTATGGCTGCCTATTCCTCCTTGGCAGCCTGTGTTTTCTGAGCTTTTTGATAGTGGGATAGGGGAATTGCTACTCTGTGTCCACAGAGCCCAAGGATGAGGCATTTATCTCATCAGATTGTTGAGATACAGTGTGGGTGTTTTGATGTCATTACTGCATGGATAGCAGTGTGCAGTGGAGGGGAGCAGAGATACTGAGATAAATAACACAGGATCCTTAAAAAATACACTGGGAACAAGAAGGCCATCAGCAGTATGTCTGAGCCAGAAGGGACCCCAGAGATTGCTGGCCAAGCCAGCATCACCTTTCGTAGGAGACAGAGGCTGAGAGGAGTGACACTACTGTCAGGTTCACTATAAAAGAGGGGTAGAGCCTAGGCGTCTCCCCTGTCATTCCAGGCTCATTCCACTGCACCATAGGTTTGAGCTCTGGCATCACCAACAGAGAAAAGATGATGGTGGAGAAGCACATCTCACTCTGCATTTGCAGGCAAGATGGTCCCCTGGGGGAGACTATTCAGCCACCACAGAATTAAAAAGGTTTGAATACCTGTAAAGAAGGGATAGGAGGAGAAGACAGGATAGGAGAAGAATGAGCTGGGGATTCGGAAGTTCCTGATCCTTGCTAACATGCCACCTCCCCCACTATCCAGCAGGAAGCTGAGGAGGGCACAAAGCAAGACAGAGGGGGATCATCTTCCTGCCTTGTCTTGAAATAAAGTATCAGGCACCCATGGGTTCAGAGGGCCCCAAGCCTAGGATTTTCACATGAAACAGGAGTAGGACAAATGCTCAGTTTGCTGATTCCAGCTCTGTAAGTTCTGAACCATTAACTGGAGGGTGGAGGACCCGGCACTCTTCACCTAGAGAGGCAGACAGCCATGGTAGTTAACAGTTCCCTCCTGAAGACTGTATGAAAGCCAGTATCACTCTACCCACTTCCACAAGGGCCAAGGGCCTCCCACCAGGCCAGCAAAGATGCTGATCTTCAAACTCACTGTCCTGGAATCCCTGGTATTGTTGCTTAATTCACCAGGTCACTTGAGGGTAGGAATGACCTCAGCTCATCAGGCAGGCGTCCTGGAGCTGATATTTAAGGAGAAATCCAGAGGCTTAAGAAGTAGTCAAGAAAAAGTTCAGTTCAGACAATTGGAAGGAGAAAGGGATTTGCAGGGAACAAAAGGGACCAATGTGGGTTTGGGCAGGCCAGAGAAGACAGCTCTGGGATGGGGAAGGAGGTGGCTGCTGGCAGATGAAGAACATGTTGGTGCAGAGCTAACTTTCTGCCCCACTGAGGACATGGGGAATGGCAAAGCCAAAAGGAGTACCATCAATTTTAAGAAAAACATGTCTTGAGGAAGTACTCGCTGCTAAGGAATCCATGTGTCATCTGATGGGGTGGCTAGTTTGCCAAAAGGGCTGGGTGACCTCAGGGATGCCAGTCATCTTCTAAACCCTGATCTGGCAGTGAATAGCCCATATGGAGGAGGGTTGGGGAACAGGAAGAACCACAAGCATACAGTGCATTTGGGAAGACGCTCTCTGCCTGGCACGGATGCGAGGGTTAAGTGATTTGCCCTAGGTCATAAAGCTTCTAATTTGGACAAGTCATGTGATCTCTCTGGAGCTCAGTTCCCTCCTCTGTAAGAAGAGAAGGTTGGACAAGATGCTCTTTTTGTCAATTCTGACATTCTGCAGGTCTAATCAAGGACTTCTGATCTGCCAATTCAATCTCCCTGGACAACTGCAGGCATCTGAAGACAGGCTCAGGAGAACAATGGTGCCAGAGGACTGGTCTGGGAAAAGCAGAGCATGGATCCTCCCCAGAAGAGCCCCCCAGAAACCCCCACAGAGACAGCCTGTCTTAGGAGATACCACAATAAATTGTGTGTCCATTCCAATCCCAGCAGGGCCTGCCTTCCTGCCTACTCCCTGGGAGTCAGCCTTGTTTGAAGTAAGGCTTTGAGCACTGTCCTCTGCTGCCCACTAGGGAGCACCAGCAGGGTGGAAAAGGGAATGGACACCCTTGGCTGGTCATTGTTCCTTGGGTTTAGGCCTACGGTTTGAGGCTGGCTCTAAGATGCCCCTTCATTGATCATTTGATCCCAGAAGTACAACTTGGCTTTATAAGAGCTGCTGTTCTTTGTTCTCTCTCTCTCTCTCTCTCTCTCTCTCTCTCTCTCTCTCTCTCTCTCCTTTGCACTTTTTAGTCATTTCTCTGATTCTTCCTGCTCTAGTTTTGGCCTCTCCAGTCATCTTGACATCTCTACGTGGATACCTCAAACTAAACACATCCAAAACCCAACATCCAAACTTCCCTCAACTACTGCCCATCTCAGATAATGGCTATCTCCAGCTTTCCAGTTGCTTTGGTCAAGAAATTTAGAGTTGACCTTTATGCCTCTTTCTTCCATGCTTATTGTCCAATATGTCAGCAAATCATTCCAGGTGTACTTTTTTTTTTTTTTTAAAAGAAAGGCAGACTGCCATGTACAGCACCTCATTTGGATGTGTCTGGAGTCTTGGAAGCTTGACTACCCTACGTTCTCCTACAAATGGACCTTGAGAACTTGTTTGGAGGTTCTAGCAAGGGAGCACAGCTACTCGTATACCCTTGACCGAAGAACAGTCCTCCTCTATTGGGGAAGGTTGTCCTCTTCAACGTAGCGCACAGCTTCGGGAGGGACACACATGGAGTAATGAGGGAGGAAGGGGACACCCGCCTAGCCAGCCAGATCAGCCGAATCAACCCTGGCGATCAATGGGGTGACAGATGTCGCAGCCAGATCACCTTCACATCCCTAGCTGTACTTCTAATATATATTAAGAATCCAGCAACTTCTCTCTACCTCCACTGTTTATGCTCCAGTCCAAGCTACAAACATCTGCCTCCTGAATTACTGATCTAGCCTCCTGCGTGATCTTCCTGCTTTTACCAGCTCCAACAGCCTCCCCTTCGATTCCCTTTTAAAACATCATCAGATCATGTCACTCCTTTGCTTAAAACCCTCCATAAGCTTTACACTTCATTCAAAGTAAAAGCCATAATCATCACAATGACTTTAAGGCTCTACTTATTCTTCCCTTATTCCTCACTGACCCCATCTCAAAGAGCTCACTGTGCTCCAACCACACCTGCCTCCTCCCTGTTCCTCAAAGACACTCTGAGCATAGGGCCTTTGTACTTTCTGTTCCCTCTACCCTGAATGCCCTTTTCCCCAGATATCTACCAGACTCACTTCCTTAACCCCTGCAGGTCTTGCCTCAAATGAGGCATCTTCTCAATGAGACCTTCCCTGACCCCTCTATTTAAAATTATAATCCCATCCTGGCACCCTATCTCCTTCCCTGCCTTAATTCCCCCTCAATATCTAATATATTTTACTCTTTTCTTCCTTTATTTTCTCCTATTCTTTGTTTTCTTCCTTCCATTAAGGGGTAAGCTCCCTGAAAGCAGGGTGTTTTATCTGTTTTGTTCACTAATGCCGCAACTGATATATCTACAAAATGCCTGACACATTATAGGTACTCAATAAATATTTGTTGAATGAATATAGCCCCTACCCTGTAGGTGCCCAGAGAATACTTAAAAAGCAGGGGCCAGAGCCACTTCCCAGACCTGTCATGGGTTTCTGATCTTCTATATGCTGTCACTCTTTCCTCCTCCCACTAACTTTCTGGACTCCTACCATTTGTCCCACATTTCGGACATCCTCACCCCCACCCTGGACCTATGAAGCATCACTCTGGTTCTAGGCCACATCCTGGCCTTCCCCATTACCAGTCTCTGTCTTTCTCTGACTCTGCCATCCACAGACACTGATCTGCTCAGACAATGAGCACTGGCACAGGTCAGATTCCTGGTCCCAGGTCCTCAATCTTCATCCCCAATCTGTGGCTGCACATACCCACTGCTGATGCCAGAGACACAGGTGTTGGCCACAAGAAAGACTGCTGTTGCAACAGCAAGTCTGAGCCCCCACTCAGATTGGTCAGTGTTCCTTTATTCTTTCCCTTGGCGGCAGATGAGGGAGGAAACAGATTGGGGACTCGAAACACACCAGGTGTTTAATAGATGGCTAAGTGAAAAGGGTTTCCAAATTACATGCCAACACAGCAGCTTGTACAGCATTCAGCCCACTGCCTGCATTATGGCTTTTGGACTCAAAGAAAAGCCAAGGGAAAGGTAGCTAGGAGTGCCAGCTGATTGTCACATGGTATGCAAGTCCCTTGGTGGGAGGACAGTCATGGGCTCTAGGCCCATATCTCAGGGTAACTGACCATCCACTAGGTTGAGGTGACAAGTTCTGTGTCCACAATGTGAGTCCTGAAGGCACTGCACTGTACTCCTTGGCAGACCTCTGCTGATCCTGCCCATTCCCTCCTTACCCGACTCTGCTCTATATCAGGAAACTCGGGTTAAAGACTTGGCCCTGGCACTGACTCACCTTGGGACTGGACTGACATGGGGATGCTGAGATGACAAATAAGATGATGGAGAGGCGAGTGTTTTGCTTCTTAGGAAGAAAGGCATCTTTGTGACGCCCACATGAAATCATTCCCATATTAGTACATGTGCACAATCCTGGCATTGCAGCCTGAAACATATCCAGGCCCTTTCAGGGCTCTCACTGGCCAGATGAGATGTCGCAGGACTTCTCTGCAGCAGCAACAGAGGCACCTGTTGGGTATGCGGGTTGTGCACACAGGAAGCAGGAAGCAAAGCCTCACTTTCTTCTAGCACTCTACCTTAGTATATGTAGAAACTGTCTCTGATGTTGTCCCCTAGCTAATGGTGATATCTACAATTATAATTTACTTCTTAGTGCTTACTATGTGCAAAGCAGTATACTAAACCTTTGTCATGATTTTTCAACCGAATGGTTCTCACAGTGTATCCCAGGGAACCCCAGAAGGGTGCCTAAGACCCCTTTGGTATGTCTGTGAGCTCAAAAAAATTTTCATAATAATTCTAAGATGTTATTTCCCTTTTTCACTTTAATAGTCTTACAGTGGAGTTTTCTAAAGGCCACATAACTGCATAACACATGATACTGCATCATATTGAGTGACAAAGCAGATACTAGAATCTGTCTTCCATTAAGCCAGACACTAACGAAACTCTTTAAAAGGTAAGGCAATATCATTCTTCTCACTCAATTTTTTGTTTTAGAAAACAATTCTTTTTCATTAAAAAGATGTTATGTTAACATGTAGTGAGGTTTTTTGGATGAATTAGGTTTTAATTTCTAATATAGTAAACAGTGACAGTTATAACCCTCATAAAGAAAAACTCTTTGGGATCCTCAATAATTGTTAAGAGTATAAAGCATTCCTGAGACCAAAAAGGCTGAGAACTGCTACTCTGACTCATTTAATTCTCAAAAGAATCCTCCATAGTATGTATTGTTATTACCCCCATTTTAGGAACAAAAATGTTGAGGCTGAGAGAGGCAATGGCTTACCCAAGATCACACAGCCAACAAGTGGTCAAAGCACAACTTGAGCCAAGTTCCATGTGGATCCCTAGTCCATACTCTTGACCATGATGCTACACTAACTCCAGGACAGGCCTATGGCCTCACAGGCAGAAGCAGGTGCTTGCCTTTGTGGGCAAGCCACTACACTCCTCTCTTCTTCCCCAGATTGTGTCAGCCAAGTGCCGATACCAGGCCAATGTGCCTAGCACAGCAGGGGTCCGTGACCTCACTGAGAAGCAGGCTGCTCTCCTCCGGGCTGACTGAGCTTGCTGGACCAATGCTCCCAAGGTTACTGTTTTCTTCTGGATGCGAGTGTGCAATCTGGGGATGCCGGTTGGGAAAGAGATGTTCTCTGAGTAGGACATTAAAACACCCAAGAAGGCAGGAATTTCACTGACAGTGATATTTACCCATGCTTTTTCTACAAAAATTTTTAAAGCATAAACTGACTAATTTTTAATAAGAAAAAAATTTTAAAGTACAACTGTTGTTCTGGTTATATAAAGAAAATTAAACACCTAGATCCAATACAGTTCTTAATCCAACACTGTCAGCCTCCTAGCCACAGAAGACAGGCTTCCCTACCACTTCCTCCTGTCAAGAGACCCTCAGAAATTCAGTCCTGCCCTTAGCTCTCACTAGAACACTTCAGAGCAACTTATTTCTGGTCTTTAACTACTAACTCAGGAAGGTTTTTTTGTTTGTTTGTTTTATGACAAAGACATTAATTGTCCTCATTAGCAGTTTTAATTCATTCAGAGATGTTTTAACTGTCTAGTTCCTATCCAAATGAAGAAGTGGCTTCCAGCTGATGTTGTTTTAAGCCAAATGGTCACACACTTTAGCCTGCATTAGAAAAACCAGGTACACTTGTTAAAACACAAATTGTTGGGTCCCAAGGTTTGCGGCGGGGGGGGGTGGGGGGGGTGGGACAGGTGGTTCCCAATCTGTCATCTGAGGCAAGGCCCAAGAATATGCATTTCTATTAGGTTTCCCAGGTGATTTTTGATGTTAGCTCATGACCACATTTTGAGTTTTAAGCTACTTTTCCTGGCATCTTCATGGCCCTGGACTACTTTTCCCTCCACACAAAAAAAGAAAAAACAGAAAGTGAAGGAAATACTGAGCTATCTGATTTCCCCCAGGCCCATGTAAAACCCTTCCAGTTAGGAAAAGCCATTGTTAGTAATCATGTTCACTCGCTAGTGTAACTTCATCTCCCCCACCGATTTTTGGAATTTAAAAGCATATACAAGTTAATTTATATTGAATTCTTAACATCACTTTATTACTCCGTCTCTCAAATCTACTTTCTTGAGGGGTTTTTGGCTTCTCTTCCCTTTCTGAAAACTTAAGAATTCATTTTGATGTAACAAACCTAACTACAAATTGATAAAAAAAAATATGACTTCTTTTTAATTAGACAATGCTCATACATCTATAATAATAAATAGGATAGAAAACGTTCAAGTCTCTTAAAATAAGAATCATGTGAAATTGGGAGGGAAGCAATTAAAGTCCTAATGGGCCATCTGGACAAGGTAGCATTGTGGAGCGGAAAGAGTACCAAAGGTGGGCACCCAGTTCCAGATACCATGCTGAGCAGGGCTCTGAAAAACGGCTTTATTTTTACGGACCTCAGTTCTACATATGTAAGATTATGATAATAAAGTCTTCCTAAAAAGACTTATGATATAATTAAAATTACTTGCTTTATCCCACACCATTTTAAAAGGTGACTTGAGAGAATTTTAATCTCACATTTAAAAAAAAGACGAAAATGACAATTTCCAAAAATTAATAAGTAATTTTTTGCAAGTAGACCAGCCAAAAGCATAGGACAGTTATTCTGACTAATTGTAAATGCTGGCCTAAGTTTCCTGGCAGTATAATATAAAGAAGGATATTATTATATACCTCTCATATCTCATTAATTGAGAGGCCAACTCCTTAAAGCAACTGAATGAGATGATGTACATGAAAACTTTCAGTATGTAACCAGAAATAAGGGGTCATTTTTTAATAATGTTTATTTATTTCTTTTGAGGGAGGGGGCAGAGAGAGGGAGGGAATCCCAAGCAGGTTCCACACTGTCAGCACAGAACCCAATGTGGGGCTCGAACCCACGAACTGTGAGATCATGACCTGAGCTGAAATCAAGAGTCAGATGCTTAACCAACTGAGCCACCCAGGCACCATGTTAAGAGGTTATTATTAAGAAATTATTAAGAAATGAGATTGCTCTTAGTTGAGGTAGGGGAGATCCAAAACACATCAGGTAACAGCACTGAATGCAAACCCTGCCCTCATCTTTTCTCTCTTTCCTTTGTCTCAATTCTCAAAGAAAGCTCTGCCAACTGTGGACTGGGAATGCATTTACTGAAGGCAGATCTAGGGTTCTCAGGAGAAAGCTGAGAGTATAATGTTGACTGAACCATATGAAAATGCCATCTTTGTAGGGCAAAAACTATCCAACATCAGCGATTTCAGGTAGTTTAGCTTAAGAGGACAACCAAATGAAGTGGAGGAAGAGGGGAAATGAGGGGGAAGGATAAAGAATATACAATATCAAGACCTTCTGTGCAGTTCTGATGAGTATAAAGGAGGTGTGAAGATTGGGGAGGTATAACTCGCTGTGAACTTCACTGCTTGAGAGCCTGAGAGAATGTGGAGGAGGAGAGATCAGTGACAATAGTCCAAGAGCCTGCAGGAAGGAGCTGCACTAGGAAGACATGATAGGGTGGAGCTGGCTGTTCACCATGCCCAGGCACTCAGGTCGACTACCTTTCCCAGCATCCTTTGCAGACAGATGTGGCCACATGACCAAGCTTTGACCAATGAAACATCAGTGGAAGTGACAGTCACCACTTCCAGGCCTGACCCATAAGAGCCACCATTATCCTCTCTGTTCATTCCTCTGGCTGGCTGGCTCCTGGATATCACTTCCTTGGAAGACACCTCCCAAAGATGGCAAAGCCTTGATCCCTTGATAAATAAGGGCTACCTGAGCAGGGCTACCTGAGCAGGGCTACCCGAGCAGGGCTACCCAAGAAGAGCTACCCAAGGCCGACTGGGCTTATATGAGTGATAAATAAACTTCGTGTTAAGCCATTATGATTTCAGGGTTCAACTATTACTCAGCTAATGTTAATAAAAGAATTGATGTTCTTATGCCCAAAGAAGACAGAACTGAACTAAATGGGGGGGGGGAAAGTTCAGAATTTTAAAAGATAGTGTTCTGGTTCCCAAACATGAGAACACCTCATTGGTGGAACTTTCTCATCAGTAAGGATTCCCCTACACCTATATCTCTTGAATTTCCCCAGGACACTTTTTCAACTTCATTAATAGGTTATTACTCTGGTCATCAGATTGGAATCAGAGGATGTCTGGAAAGGATTTGGCTGCAACCATGTCCTCCAACAATGTCTTTATTTATATATGCTTGGGGACTTCATCTGCTCTGCATCTTGGCCCTTAACCTCCTCATCTCTGGCTGGGTAACTGGTGTGTTTTATCAGCCCAAGAACCCTGTGGGCTCACAGGGGCCAAGAATATAGCTTTTATATTTTGTTTCCAAACAGCATGAAGCTAGGCAGGGAATAAAAGCTCAATCAACCCTTCAGTTTATTTGATTTGAGCAGTTATCTTCTGTACAACCAGAATTGGGGGCGGGAGGAGGACTTTTCTAGCAACCTAGACATGGGAGACTAGACTTAGCAAAAGCATTCCAACTGTATGTATAATTCATTTTTAAGACACTGGTGTGCTCAAGTCACTGATCACTCTTCGCTTTGACAGTTACCAAACTTTAACACACACAAGGGTGAACCATGAAACATGTTAAAAATATAGGCTTGTGGGTTCAACTCCCCATATTCTGATCTAGTAGTTTTAGGGTGGGATCCAGGAATCTGCATTTGTGACTTTCCTCCTCCCGTCCCACCCACAATTCCTATGCGAGTGGCAAGGAGCAGTGTGTGTGATTGTAACATCTGTGAGGTGAGGTCAGGATCAGGTCTATCTTGTTTAATATTATATCCACAGTAAAGCTATTAACTATCTGTTAAATGAGGACACTCATCTGTCAGATTTATCCTAAAAACGCCCTTCCTCAAAGAAAGGAAATGAACTAGGTGACCTCTCTGGTTCTCTGAAGGCCACCAGCTCACCATCACATACTTCGTAAACTGGGAAGTGCCCCTCCTGGCTGCCTCAGACCCATCTGCTCTGAGTTCTAATTGAGGAGGCCGACCTTCTTTGATTGGCACTTCCCTCTCTTTCAGCCAGAGACCATCTGTACCCACCACCTCCTGACAGCTCAGACATCCCTTCCTCTCTGCTGGTGCAGACAGGCAAGGGCATTGGTAAGTAGGTCTGGGCCTGGAGGGAGAGGCTGCCTTCCACACCCTGGGATGACCTCAGGACTGTCTGTAAGCCCTGCACAGATTGTCAGAACTCCCTGAATCTGGGGAATGATGCTTTCCTGATAACCAGACTTTGTTTCTGAAGCAGAACTGTGAGAACTCTGTTCTGTTATCTCACATGCTCTCAGTACCTCAGTAAAACCAGTAGGTAGCAAGTGTCTTTATCCTTGTTTTACAGATGGCAAAGAGAGGAAATCTGACTTGCCCAAGGTCACACAGCAGGTCAGCTGTGAAGCCAGAAGGGCATCCAACCTCTCTGCATCCAAAGCAACTGCTTTCCCACAGCCAAAGTGCCTTGAGGTTGATGGGAAGTCATGACTGCTTTAATTCAAGGCTGTTGCTCCTGAGTTTTGCATCAAAGCATATGTTCTTCAGAAAAGAAGTACCAAGCTAAGCTTTGTTTCTCTTCTTTTGAAAGATCTTTGGGATGAGTCTCAGAGAGACCATTCCTCAATCACCAACCAAAGTGAAGAGGGGAGAGAAGGATAATGCAAGATCTTTCTCTTAAAACTGGAAATGGGGGCCCCTGGGTGGCTCAGTTGGTTAAGCAACTGGCACTTCATTTTGGTTCAGATCATTATCTCATGGTATGTGAGTTCGAGTCCTGCATCAGGCTCTATGCTGACACCACAGAGCATGCTTGGGATTCTCTCTCCATCTCTCTCTGCCCTTTCCCCCATCCCTCAAAATAAATAAATAAACATTTTAAAATTAAAAATATATGGAAATGAACCTGCAGTTCTTAAGGTGGGGAGTGGGCAGTGGGCCATTTCAGAATCACCTAAGGAACTTTTTCAACATCAATCTTCTCCTTTCCCCTGAAATTCTGATGGGTCAACAAGCTGACTTCAACCCTGACTCCATAACAATGGAGTACTTTGATTGGATTTTTCCTTTTCCCTCATCCTCTGAGGTAGATGTTAACAATCAAGTGGACAAAAGGTGAGCAGTAGGAGAAGCTCTGACCCTGAACAATCATCAGCACAGAGTAGGAGCCAACACACATCTGTGTCAGTTTACTGATGCATAGATGGAAAAGACACAGGAGCAATAGGCGAGCAGATCATTCTTGAAGCTGGCTGTCTGAGCCCCTGTGCCTCCATTCCTATACAGCTAGAAAACTCAGGGTCACCTAGTATATATCCAGAACTAAAATATAAATGGAATTAAACCCTGTATAAGAAATAAACAAAGGAGAAGGGCTGCTCCAGATGATCGGGGGGTACAAAGATAAATAAGACTCAAGCCATGTCCTCAAGAAGCTTGCTGATCGAAAGAGTTCTGTGTTGCTTTAAGACTCTCTTCCATATTGATATTCTCCTCCCTACCAGCCTGTGAGCAACTGGAGTGTGGATGCCTATCTAGTGGTTCCACAGTGGTGGGCACAGTACTAGACACATATGGTAAAGTTCCAGAAAAATGAGATGATTTTGCATCCCAAGATGTGGGAGAGAAAGCTATACATTAACATAGCATATGTCTAGCAACTTTTCTCAGACCTTGTCAATCTTAGCTTTTAAAAAAAAAGTTTATTTTGAGCGAAAAGAGAGCACAAGTGAGAGAGAGGTGGAGAGAGAGGAAGAGAGAGAATACCAAGCAGGCCTCATGCTGTCGTACAGAGCCTGATGTGGGGCTCAAACCCATGAACCCGTGAGATCATGACCTGAGTCAAAACCAAGAGTCAGATACTCAACCTACTGAGCCATCCAGGTGCTCCGATCTTAGCTTTAAATAAGGCACAACCAAACTCAGGAGTGCCCAGATGAGGTCCACCAATGGATACCTTAAGGCTCATCACTGCATGTTTAATGATTTTAACAGCCGAACTCCTTCAGGCCCATCCTCCACCTTCTCCAGATGCCCTGTTTCTTCTCCTTCTTAGCACACTTCTCTTCTCTCTATTGGTTTTGAGGTTCTTTCTCTCAAATGGTCCCCTAAACCAGGTGTATGGGGTATGAGGTTTCCTCATCATATGTTAAGCTTATAAATCGCTCTCAATGAGACAGAAATAATGGCTTTCAAAGGTAACAAGATAGGCATGTTTTAAACATCAGAGTGAACTTTCTCTCAGCAATCACTATTTAACTGTGACACAGGCAACCAAGGAAGGGTAGGTACTTACTGATGACCTATTGTGTGTAAATGTGTGTTATTTCATTTACTCCTTGATGCCCTCCTCTCAGGAAAGTATCATTATTTCAGAGATAAAGAGAGAGGAAAATTATAACATTTCTATGGCAGATGTTCTCAAAAACAGGAGCCATAGACTTGGGTTCTTATAATTCTAAATAGTAGTCTGAGGGAGAAAATGGTCCACAGATGTTGCCTTGCCTCCATTATACCCAGAGCTGCTCAGAGAGCCTTCTAGAAACAGCGATCAAGGAGGAATTCTGGGGCTTTGGGTGGTGGCCAAAAACTAATTGTCCATTCTTCCCTCTTACAAGTTCAGAACCAATTAAGAAATACGATATAGGAGACATACAGACTGAAATCAAACTAAAAGCTTCATTACAAACAAATTCTAAATTGGAGAATGTGGCTTAGATGGGTGGTTACAAAGTGCTGCCCAATAGTTCACTCAGAGTTAAAGCTACTCGCCCAATCAAAAAGTGGAACCATTGTAGGCTTTCCCCACAGGGCCAGAGCCAGCCCCAGTAACTTGGTGAGCCCTTCTTTGGGGACAAGTAGATTCAAAAGAGAGTCCCAGAGGGGCTAAGCCAAACTCATGAATCAGATAAGTTACTTCCCCTCCCCTCCCCAGTCAAGGGCATGAGTCAAGGGATAAGTGGGAAGTGCTCCTCCCACACCATTCACTACAGGGCTGTGGCGTAGAAACCCTCTTCTCCCTGCCTGTGGTAACAAAAAGAGTAGAGAATTAGTGGTGCTCTCCTCTATGGGGGGTGGGGAACATTGTCAAAATTTTCAAGTTAGTTTGAATGTATAGAGACGGCAAAAAGTAGTGTAATCCAAGCTAAGAGACATCCTGTAAGTGATGACACAGAAGGCCATGGAAGGACCAAAAAGATCTCTGAAAGAGAATGGGAAGGAATAATAGCTGAGAACGCTTACAAAGAAGACAGAAGGGGCTTGATTCACCAGGTCTGTATGTAAAACATACAGCTGTCCATGTACAAACACCTTGATCCAATCTGGCATTTGCTCTCAATGGAACCGAATAATCTGGACAAAGCAGGCCTCTACCACCTACAGAGGCCACCTTGACATTCTAAGCTCATCACTATTGTCCCTGCCTCTTGATGTACAGTAGAGGCTGTTCATAAGGATAAGCCATGAATCATGGCATGAGCCTTCAGCCCTGTTTCATGGCTTCCAACCTCAGCTCTCAGTTTTCTGGTTTTCTCTTTCCTGCCCTGCACTGCCCCCACCGCCCCACCTCACACTCAGCACTCTGCCTTCCCTCTTGCATCCTCTTTCCAGATTATCCTGTAGACCCAAATGTTTGTGTATAATATCAGAGCTGATGATTTGAAGAGGCCCTTGACTGTGGCCAGATCATAGAGGCCACTGTGAATAAACCAGCCCTTTTTTGGACTTTCTTTTTTAGGCAGACTGAATATTTACACACTGGGAGCAGGCTTCATAAGGGCTCCCCAGCAGATAATACATTCATGCAAGCAGCCGTCTCTGGTGAAAAAAAATCATTATTAATTGGGGTTACAGCACTCATTTTAACTGCAGCAGGAGCTGAGCTCACTTGATTTAGTAGTGTGCAGACTTTTCCTGAACTCCAGTGGATACTTCACAAATAACAATAAAAATTTTAATGGTAAGACAAACATGGAGCAGGCTACACAGCTTCAGTCATTAAACAACCTCCATCCACCATGCTCAAGGATTCAAGCTGTTTTATGTGGCGGGCCACTTTGCCTAAGCCTGCTGCCAATAAGAGAATAAATTTTCATGGTGTGGAGTTTCAGTAAGAAACAGGTTTCATTAGCCCTGTCTGAGAGATACAGAAACCAAAGGCCAGAGAAGGGAAGTGATGTAGGGTCAATCAGGGGTGGTGCCAGAAGTCTGTTCTAAGCCCCATGTCCCATCCTGGTCCTTGTTCTGCTCTGGTTCCCGAATTGTTTTCGCTTCATGGAGGCTAGGAAGATTCCATTCTCTGCAAAGCTGCAGGGCAGCTGTTTCTGATTATTTGTCCAACCAAAAGAGCATTTTGGTTATAAAGCAATTTCTTGTTCTACCCACCAGAAGTTATGTACATTCATTCACAGGGGACTGCGGCTGAGTTTGGCTACACTGCACTGACAGTGTCTAGAAGGTCTCCACTGAATCTGGAAGGTTAGTAATGGGGAAACTCAAGGGCTGTGGCAGGTCCATTTGGGTGAACACCAGGACATCTGGCTGCTTCCTGGTGGCCTTGCTGAACGACTTCAACCTCCTTGGTTTGGAAACCTCTGCTGGAAATCTGTAGGAGTGGGTTCTCTCCTATAGCACCTGCTTTTCATTATGAAGGAGATTTCAACATGGTTCAGCTGAGCCATTTCATATCATTGCTTTTGAAAGTTAGGTGTTGCTCTGACTGGCCATCAACTGTCTACTCCTGTGCTGAACTTCAGTCCCCAGGAGATAGGTCAAATGGACCATGTTTTCTGCTAGTAATTTGACTTCCTTTTGCCCTTCATCCCCATAAGCTCATAATTACTGTAAATGTGCTCCAGTTTCTCCTATGCTCTTCAGAAGCTTGTAGGAGTGGTTTTCTACTCCCCAGAAATTACATGATCAAGGAGTATTCACACACACACACACACACACACACACACACACACACGCCAAACTCAGGGCTTTCCAAAGTGACATGACTATTCTATGGAAGAGCTAAGCTGACTCAGAACAAACTGTCCTTCCGTCTGCTTCACA
This sequence comes from Prionailurus viverrinus, assembly GCF_022837055.1. Taxonomy (NCBI): domain Eukaryota; kingdom Metazoa; phylum Chordata; class Mammalia; order Carnivora; family Felidae; genus Prionailurus; species Prionailurus viverrinus. Next base: position 32,475,653 of record NC_062567.1, read on the forward strand.
CTGGAAGGTGTAATTGCAGTTTACAAAAGTCACCTTGGTGGGTGGGCTGGACCCTTTTCCAGCAAACCCAAAAAGATAGAAATGCCAGCCTAGACTGATTGGGCAGAAGACACCATCAAGACCAAAGATTAAAAAATAGTTATTTTTCTGAGTAGCTTCTTTTCATCTCCACTGAGAGCAGAACTCCTAAAGCACATGGAATTTCCATTACAGCCAAAGAAGAGGTATCATACAGTGAGTCATTAGACAGTGGAAGGAGTGCCCAAGGGTATGGTGTTGGCACCACCACGATGATCAAGCCAGGAGGCTGGGGGAGGGAGAACAGCTGGACAGAACTGAAGACCAGGACTCCATTTCTGACTCAGCCATTTAACACATGCTCTTAGGTATGGGTTCAGTCTCTTTCAGCTTGACTAATGGGCACACCATCACCCACCTTGTCCCTTGCTGTGAGGATCAAGTGAGATAACAAATGCAAAAGTGCTCAGTGAACCACCCAGAGATCAGTCACACCCATGGTCCTGACTAAAGGTCCAGAAATGGAGTGGGTCTTCTTCCCGGATTCCACATTATGTGCATAAGCAGAGGAGTTTATGCCATGGTAATAAGCCAAGCCCTCCCAATTTCAGCAGTCAGGGAGGTGAACAACCCAGAGCTAAAGATGTCCCATGTGGAGAGCTCAGTGCTGGGAGCTGGGCAGGTGGGGGCAGGAGGCATGAATTAGCCAGCATCCCTGAAGCCAGGGTCTGTGTGATGCACTGTGTGCGCCTTGGGGAGAAGAGCAGAAACAGGGATGGACAGACAATGGCCCTGTCCTCGAGAAATCCACAGGAAAGGCAAGGCAAGTATCTCTGACTCAGGGCCACTGCCAGAGTGAGCCCTGAGCTAGACTTTAGACCCAGCTCCACCTTGGGTAGGTCACTTGAGTCCTCTACATCCCAGATCCTCTACAAGAAGGGAATGATCATAACCTATGTGTACCACTAGGGAGGGTCTAGTGATCGTAAACTGTAAAGAGATAACAGTAGTAACAATAGCAAACCCTCATCTTGCATTTACTCTGTGCCAGGCACTGTCTAAACCTTTTACAACCAGAGATCAGCAAACTTTTTCAGTAAAGGGCTAGGCAGTAAATATTTTAGAATTTGTAGGTCAGACGGTCTCTGTCACAGCTACTCATATCTGCTGTTGTAGCAGAAAAGTAGCCACACATAATACATGAATGAATGAGCATGGCTGTGTGCCATTAAAACCTTATTTACAAACACAGGTAGTGTTTTGGCTTGTTGGCCATAGTTTGCCAACTCCTGCTTCACATATATCCACTCCCCATAACCCTATGAGGTATATACCACCTTATACTCATATTGAAGATGAGAAGGGTGAGGCCCAGAGAGGTCCATTAACTTGCTCAAGGTCATACATCTGGTAAGTGATAGAGCTGGGATTCAAACAAAACCAGTTCAAACACACAAACTGGTTCCACAGTCTGTGTTCCTTACCTCTCTGTTGATAGCCTCCTGAGCATACATACTAGCAAGAAAGTGTAATGGCTACTAAATAAAACTCAGATGCCAATCACATGTGCCAATAGTAATAGCCCAAATTTACTGAGGGCCTATTATACACCAGGCACTGTGACAGGTGCTTCCCACATGCAGTCCTCATAACAGCACTGTGAGACCAGTGCTATTACAACCCTCATGTTACAGATGGAGAAACTGAGGTCGAGAGTTGAGCCATTTGCTCAAGGTCCCAGAGTTGGCAAACATCAGAGCCATAACTGAGCCTACGGTTGTCAATTCTGAAGCCAGCCCCTCTCACCTCCATACTGTGAGGCACCATGGCCAGGAAACTGCATCTGGTCCCTTCTTTGGTTCATTTCTTTCCAAGCTCCTTTTGAAAGTAGAGTTGGGGACATCTGGGTGGCTCAGTCGGTTAAGCATCCAGCTCTTGGTTTTGGCTCAGGTCACAATCTCACAATTTATGAGTTCAAGCCCCACGTTGGGCTACTCGCTGATAGTGTGGAGCCTACTTGGGATTTTTTCTCTCTCTCTCTCTCTCTCAAAACAGATACATTTTTAAAAAATGTTTATAAAGGGGCGCCTGGGTGGCTTAGTCAGTTAAGCATCCAGCTTTGGCTCAGGTCATAACGTCACAATTTAGGGGTTTAAGCCCCGCGTCAGGCTCTGTGCTGACAGCTCAGAGCCTGGAGCCTGCTTCAGATCCTGTGTCTCCCTCTCTCTCTCTGCCCCTCCACCACTCATGATCTGTCTCTGTCTGTCTCTGTCTGTCTCTCAAAAACATGAATAAATGTTAAAAAAAATTTTAATGTTTAAAAAAAGGAAAGTGGAGTTGGATGTTGTTCTCTTTAAGAGTTTATATCCACTGAGGTTTTGGAGTGAGCATGAGCAGCCCTGCACTGACCTTGGGATCCCACACCTGCCTAACCCCAAACAGAATGGAGGACTTGCTTTTATTCCCCATTGCAGCCATCCCTTCTCCAGAAGCCATCTCTTGCTTGTCCTGGATGTCACTTAGCAATACATCATCTGTCAGTTCTTATGGCACCATGGGCTTAACATCTCACTTAGAGTTTGTTCACTAGCTAAAACCATGGGAAAATCGAGCACAGGAGTGGGCCCCAGCTCCTTCAAAATGGAAAGGGATGCTCCCTTGGGTCCTTAGTCCTGCTGTAGAGGAATGTTTCTTGGACTTTCCCAGCATTCCAACTCTGGCCTCCAAACTCATCTGCTCCTCTGCTTAGCTGGTCAGGAGTTGAGCAGGGAAGAGGCACTGCTCACTGGTTGTATTTATCAAGAAGAGTCCATCAGCCAGGAAGTGGAAGTTCAGTGTTATGGATTGAATGTTTGTGTCCCCTCAAAATTCATATGTTGGAGCCCTAATCTGCATGTGATGGTATTTGGAGTTGGGGCTCTAGGAGGGAATTGGGTTTAGATGAAGTCATAGGAGTCAACTCCATGGTGGGATTAGTGACCTTGTAAGTAGAAGAAGAGACATCAGAGGTTTCTCTTTCTCCGCTCACCTACACACACCAGGAAAGGCTGAGCAGGCACACAGTGAGACAGAAACTGCCTATAATCCGGGAATCTAGCCCTCACCAGGAACCAAACCTGCCAGCATCGTGATCTTGGACTTCCAGCTTCTAGAACCATAAGAAATAAATATGTGTGGTTGTTTAAGCCACCCAGTCTATGATACTTTGCTACAGCATGCTAAGCAAGACATTAAGAGAATATACAGCATAAACAGAGCACAGAATAACAGCTGCCTCGTTACTTTACAACATTTGGGCCAACCCTCCTGGGTTAGCTGAGTTGTTGTGGTGTTATCTTTCCCTTAGCGAAAAGAAACACACGCATACACACACATGGAATTTATGAGTTAAAACAAGGTCTGAGTAAACAAAGGCACCCAATAAGCCAGCTCAATTTTAGAAATAACTTTTTTTTTGAGAATGGGAGAGGAAAGAAGAGTTGTGTTTTTTGTTTTTTGTTTTTGTTTTTGTTTTCTCCCAGTCTACAAAGGTTCTCAACCATCTGTCCACCTTCTGCAGTGGTCACAGCACTTTTTATCCTTCTCCCATGTTGTTTTTTGTTTTGTTCCTAAAATTCCAGTCATCTTCCTCTCCCTTGGGAAACAAAGAGAAGGAGCAGCAGGTGAAACGAGGGTAAGTGGAAGTGACAGAGAATTCACAGAGGAAGGACAAAGAGGCTTGGCAAAAGTCCAGGGGCTTAAGAAGAAACAAGAATGAGTGATTAAAGACTTTAAAAGTTTCAGCAGAGATTCTTTTGTGCCTTTGCAAAATCTTGCTATCACAGTCCGCAGGGAACTGAGGAAGAACCAGGAAATCAGATCCCACTCTGGCTGCTCCCCAGGAGTATGAGGAAGCCTGGGGCTCAGCCACAGGCACAACGTGCCCGCCAGGAGGATGAAGTCTGCAGTCACACTGCCCTGCCCTGTTATCCTGGGACATTCCATCACAGTATGGTACCACTGAGCTTTCTCCTACCCCAGAAATCCCCAAGGGACTTCCCAACACAGGTTATATCTCATCTTGGCACATGCGAATTTAGCTAATTAAATCCACCCAGAAAATGGAGTTCAAGGACAAGGGAGCATCAGGCTGATGGGAAAAGCAGACCCTACTGCACTGACAAGGCAGGGGGGTGCAGGGAATCCAGGAGTGACCCTCCTGGGAAAATGCAAGGGTGTTCCAAACTCCGTGAAATGTGTCATCACCATGTAAAGAAAGTAAGGTTATAAAAGGCCACCCCCACCACCTGGTGTATTTTTAAGAGTAAGATTTATTTCTGAATACTTGGGTGAAATCTGCAAAAGACAAACAGAATGAATTAAAGGAAGCTGCAAGTTTTTAGGAGTCACAGGATTATAGGAAAGGAAGGAAATCGATGTAGCCTTTCTTAATTTACAGTCTTCTTTTCTTTGTTAGCCCTTCCTCTCACTACTGTATGGCAGGTGCCTAATGAAGATTTTGAACAGGTTGTCTCGCTTCTGTGACCCCCCTTGCTACAGGTGCATAGCATAGGAAAGTCCATGTGCCGGGGTTTCCCGCTAATGGAGAGTGTACAGCCAGGGTTTCCTGTGCACAGAGCTTTATAGAGGACCATAGTCCCTTATTGTAGACTCTTGGGGCCAAGTGCATTTCAAAATTCAGAACGTTTCAGGTTCTAGAAAGGTAATTTGTGCATATACTGTATATAACACCACAGCAGGGTGAAGGACCCCACAGGTCAACATATTTCTGCCATGAATCATATGAATAGTCACTCTGAGCAGGTTAAATAAAGACCATAGCTGCCCTCACATCAGTCTAGGTCTCTTTGCCCCCACATGAGTTTGGTCGAGGTTTTGCCAAATGGACAATGACTGAACTTTCATTTTTCAGAGATTTTCAAATTTCAGAATTACAGAAAAAGGGCTATGGATCTATACTAGGTGCTGTGGAACATAACAAAAATAAAACTAACTGAACAGTGTGATCACTACATTTAGGAGACACAGTGAGAAGTGCAAAAGGTCAGACATCTTGTAGACCACCCTCTCTGATCCCCAGTTGCCTAGTCTGCAAAATGGGATGACATACCTGACAAAGAGAGGTTTATAAAGTGCCCAGCAAATTCCTGGCCAAGGATTCTGTAAGGATTCTTCCCTTTGCTATCCTGTCAGCAAAAACTTAAACAATGGATGGCTGAGTACACATGTGCTGAAGGATTTTCTCAGGGGAACTGAGCCGAGAAAAACTTACCTCAGAAGCTTCTTACAGGGAATGAACTCAAAGCACATCCTTATGCTTCAGTTTTGTTGAAATACTTATGCTTCAGTTTTGTTATGTACAAAATAGAAAGAATAGAAGACCATTAACTGAAGCACCTCCTTTAAAGTATGCCAAATTCCAGGGAATAATAACACCAATCCCTCTTGGTGTCACAAATGGCATGGGCCTCTCCACTTGGCCACGCAGTCTCTATCTTGTTTGCTCTTCTTTCAACACTTTCCTGAGATGCTTTCATTTCAAAAGACATCAAACACACAAACACAATTAGGTAATCCACTCGGCAGCAAGCAGAGTTTATGGCCAGTGAGAGAAAACCAGTGGGATGTCAGGGTCAGAGACCAGATAGAGCCTCAGGCTCGATGAATCTGGGTTTACAGTTTACTGTTTGTTTTTGTTGATAAAAGTAAAGACTTCCTTTCCATGTCCATTGTGAAGCGAGTTCCTTTTTGCATAAATGAACCTAATCCCCCTGTTTATTAACATTAAACTTGACATTTATAGCCCAAGTGCTTTACCGGCATTAACCAATAATCCCCAGCACATTCCTGTGGGGGAGTTCAATGCCAGGCTCTGAACTGCTCAACGAGAGTCCTTGCACACAGCAAAGTGGGCAGGTGGCTCTGCTCTCAGGAGGAGTAAGTTGCTCACACGACCTACTGCTGGCCTTATACTCTCAGAGCCATACACACCAGGATTCTGCATACCCTTCTGCCAAGCCCCAGAGTGGGAAATGTGTACTGACTGAGCCACAGTGAGCATAGAGAAGTAAACAGCACAATCCTGAAGGATGGCTGGGACCTGGGGGGAGGGGGGGGTGCTGTTCCGGAAGGATCTGACTGTCCAGTGGTTTACAAAGGAGTGTCATGGCATCGTGCTGAATGACGGAAGGGTAAGGTCTGTTTTCACCTAGCCTTCCCCCTAAGGAAACACTCCTGCCTGGTGAAGAATAAAGGCTCCAGCCCTAAATGTTTCTGTTCAAGAGCAGAGCTGCAACCAGAGTCAACACCACATTCCTAGGCTAGTGGTCATGAGCAAAGGAGGCAGCTGACATTCTGCAAAGCATCCTGGGGAGCCAAAGGCCCCTTCCCAAAGTAATTAATGAAGGTCGCAGCTAACAGAATCTTGGAGTGAGTGCCTAACTTCAGACCGAGGAGGCCGAAGGCCTGAAACAGACAAGGAAATCCTAGCAAAGAACAGCAGGGATGGATCCAGAGGTGGGTGGAACGTCTCAGAACTATCTAGAGACCATGTTCTTAATCCCTTTGACTGGAGGTTTGGTAAAGATGAACTGGAATTTCATCATAACTCTGTTGTATATCCACAATTGTGTGTAGTTGGCTTTAAGATTAAGCAAATTGAAAATAGTTCTCTTCCCATTATGTAGACGGAGTCAGTTTCCACTTATTTTTACTGTCTTCATAAAATCTCAAGTTACAAGGCTCGTCCAGGTACTGTTACGAAGGATTATTTGCATTGAGTGAATCTTACCTGACAACTGCTGTGAGGAATTCAGTGCCCAGCATCAGCACAAGCAGATAAACAGTGCCCTTACCAGTCCTGCTACACGAAAGGAATCCCCATGCAGTACACTGCATTGAGTACTGATCAAAGCCAGGCACTGTATAGTTGTATTAGCACATGTGACTTTCATTAGCCTTCCTCACCATCATATGAAGTAGCCTCTGTTATCCTTGTTTTGCAGTTAACCTCGTGGTGAAGAAACTGAGGCTTGAGAGTTAAACTGTCCACAACCAAGAATTAATCAAACCCAGGTCGTACTCCAAAATGCCACCATGCCATTTCATTCCTTCCCATATCCCAACTGGGAGGCCTCGGATGGTGACCATCTTGACAGCAGCTGCCATATGTGCTACACTGCACATGTGACCAACAGCTACTAGCAGACTAGGAGCACAGCATTGAGAATCACAGGGTCCACAGGTCCTGACAATCCTCAGGCACAGCCTGGCTTTGGTGTCAAGGTATGGCTCCCTCTCACATGGCATCACCACTTTCCTTCGATTCAGTTTATCAGCAATTACTTACCAAACACCTCCACAGACATCTCTGTACTAGATTTCATCCCTGTGTCTGGGTACTCACAGTCTGGTCAGAGAAGATGACCACGTGTCAAATAATCCAAGATCAATCACCATGCTGTACAGATGACTGCTTAACTATGTGGTAATGTATGGCATCTACCATATGAGTAATAACCCACATAACAGTAAGCTTCTCACTTCTTCTTAAGTATCCACATAGCACTTAACAGCTTACCATTCTGTCCAAGATTTAAAAAACAAAACAAAACACAAAACCTCAGGAGACAAAAGACCCAAATGCCATGGCCAGCTCTACCACTTATAAGCTGTATGGCCTTGGGTAACACATTTAACCTATCTGAGCTTCAGTTATTTCCTATTAAATTAAAAATATTTCTCAAGCCTACACAGGGTTCTTCTGAGAGTCAAATGAAACCATGCATATGAAAGCACTCCAAAATTATAAGCCAAGCAGCTGAACATATCAAATATTATTGTTCCTATTGACAAATGAAGAAACTGAGGCCATCAGGACTAGAGAGTAGGTCTTCAGACTCTTTGGCTAGGGGTCTTCCTACCATGTGATGCTGTGTCTCTAAGTTCTAGGGGCACTTGGGAAGGGAAAGTCACTTCCTGTGACCTAGGAAGACTCTTTGGAGTGGAGGTCACAAGCCAGAGGCCAGTGGGCCACTGTGACCACAAATGTGTTTTATTTGGCAGACATAATTGTTTAAAAATTTTTTTTTTGAGCCAGCGCTTATGAAACATTAGGTTTCAGCCCAAATCCATATTACCAGAAGAGCTCATGACAGTGGGCAGATATTCTGTCATGGTGCTAATCTGCTGTAGGTGCACCTTTAAGGAAATACGTATTCTTGAGGGTGGCACAGACCCCTTCATTCCCCACTGTTTCTCCAACCTGGAGACCAAGTGTCAGAAGCTATGTATTATTATTCTTGCATTGATGTTTTCCTATAACGCTGGAGATGAGCATACACCTATGGGAATGTGAACCCTCTCCCTGTACCAGGCCTGCTTCACTTACATACATTTCTTGCCTAGCTTGGGTAGATATTTGAGCTTGCAACCTCTGATCTGAAGGCCAAAGAGAACCCCATGAGGTAAGAAGGTAGGGCTGTACCAAGAGCAAAGTGAGGCTGGGAAAACGGCATGGCCATGTAGAAAGTCTGAAGAAGCAGAGGGGGAACAAGAGGGTATGTGGATGGGAACAGGGATAAGTAGAGGACTGGGAAGAAGTCTGGATCAAGAAATGAGGCTGCATTATGCAGGGAGGATCTTGAGTGATGATGGTGACAGCAGGGGCCCAGGGGACAGGGCAGGGTAATACTGCCTTCAGGTAGAGAGGAAATAGAGACGCCGATGACTGCAAATTAAAAGAAATACTTTGCAAACTCATTCATTCAATAAAACTTTTGTGAACACCCCTTGTGTCCCAGGCATTGGAAATACAACAGGGAATAAAACAAGACAAAAATCCCTGCTTTCGTGGCATATGCACTCAAGTTGGGAGGAATCTTGCCAACCCCCCCACCCCCCCTTTAATGATTCTGCCCATTAGGTGTGTTTGAGCAAGGGAGGACAGACAAGGGGCAGAGATGATGCTCTTCCCCCAGAGGACTGTTGAACAGGGAAAAGGAAAGGTAAGGTGGGTTAAAAATGATCTGCCTACTGCTGCTCAGCCCATGAAAGCACAAAGCAACTCAAAACCCCACTCATTAATCTTCTAAGACACTGGATGAACCTCAGAATTACAGCAGAGACAGTGGGTCCTGTCATTCCTTTGACCTATTTTTCCAGGCTTCTCACATTGTGTGATTGATCACATATATATTCCCCCACACAAGTGCTCTCTTCTGCTCACCCACTCTCTGGCTTATGTACGCATGCACACACACACACACACACACACACACACACACACACACACACATGCACACTTACCCCGAAGCTTTTTCAGAAGAGGTCACCTTGACAACAAGATAGTGTTATGGATTGGAGTACTCTGCATTTGACAAAAGGGGAAACACACAGGCATGGCTCACGGCACCTCATGATAATTCTTTCATTTCTGTTGTGGAGGAGACAGAAAAACTAATTACGGGGGCAAATGAGGAAAATGACCAAGTATTCCCATGTAAAGTAGAAGCATGATAAAGGCTTTCTTCCACCGAAGAGCAGCCAAGGGCAACGGAAAAAGGAGAAATGTTTGTAATATTTCTGCCCGTATGTACACAATCACTAACTGCATCCACCATGGGTTCTTTTATGACCACTCTCTACTTGTTTTGCTCACCAGCCTCTGGAAATCACTGCACAGCTGAGAAGGGCAAGTAGAGAAGGAGCAATTGGTACAAGCTGGTGAGGTGGAGGAAGGGAACATGAGCTGGGCAGATGCAGCAAGGGAAGAGGATGCATTCCCTAAATATTTGCTAGATACCTGACAATGTGCTGGCCACTAGGGCTTCTGGTATGATACGCAGAGTGGGGAGGGGTGGCCAAGGTCTGGAACATCTAAGATGGCAGTCTGGTGGAGAGGCTGCTAAGGAAGACAAAGAAGCTTGGAAAAGAAGGGGGGCAGAATATGGAAGATGAAGAGGAGGTCCTGCAGATGAGTAAGTAGGGATGTGACTTGGAGGAAAGACTACAGGAGGCAAATACAGGACAGTTAGAATCAACCGAGAGAAGTGGTGTGTGTGTGTGCATGTGCATGTGCATGTGCGTGCATGTGTGTGGTGGGGTGATGGGCAAGGGGAGAGGGAAAACATAATGTGATACAATGGACATGCCTGCTATTGAGATCACTTGGATTTGAATGTTAGTTCTTCTACATGACCTTGGGCAAATTACTTAATTCTAAGTTTTTGTGTTCTCATACTTAAAACTGAGGGGAGGGTAATAATATTTACCTCCGAGCATTTTTATGAGGGCGAGGTGACATGGTCTATGTGAAAGCACACTGCCAGTGCACCAGCAGGACATAGTGGGTCTGCGACAAATGCTGTACTTCTCACTGTGCCCCTTTGCTCCTTGACACGTGGGAGGGGTTAGGTCTCTTGGTCCACATACAAATCAGAGAGAAAGCTGCAGCAAGCCTTCAAGGAAATGCCTCTCCTCTTCCCACCCCCATCACCTCCCATTGTTAGGAGAGACACAGCCAAGACTGGTTTTGTGAACTATGTCTCTGGTATTATTTACGAAATCCTTGAAACTCCCTCAAGGATAATTCCATTTGGGTTAGGATTTACATTCCCAGTAACCTGTTGTTCAAATACAAATGTAATCCCTGGGGGGAGTCTCATACCAGCCAAAACACCCAAGATGGTAGGTGGTGGGATGGGGGGATATGCACTTTGGAAATCCAGGCCTGATGAGACCTTCTCACAAAGGGAGGGGAATTTCAGAACAGGAGCCACTGACAGAGTGAGACAGGCAGCCTGGGGGAGGGCTCCAGATGGGGGCTCTGGGCTGCCAGGGGTCAGGAGGGTAGGTGGGGGAGAAAGAAAAATGGCCAAAAGAGGGGTGGAAGAGGAGGGAAAGCTGAGGCCAACATGGCCTACTTTAGAAAATATTTCATTCCTTTCACTAACATCCATCAGCACTTCAATGTGGAAAGGTCAATATCAGAGTGTGTAGGTGATAGAGGGTGAACCCAGCTCTAATACTGGCCTCCAAGACTTTAGAAAATGTCTTGTGCATTCCAGAGCCATTCCAGTCAGCTTCAGGGCTCAGACCTGAGTGTTCAGCCTGTAACTGGCATCCCCATTGCAGCCCTGCCTTTTATTCTGAGCTCAGGTTGGTCACTGTTTGCATTTTGCCTACTTCAATAAAGTTGCAGACATATATTCACATATCAAAGACCCTACCAGAAGATTTCCAAAATGCAATCCAAATTCTTCTTCAACCTTCTTACTTGTCAAGATTATTCAGTATCACTGACTTCAAGATGGACTATATTATACACATTTTAAAAAGTTTGTTTGTTCGTTTGTTTGTTTATGAGAGAGAACATGTGAGCAGGGGAGGGGCAGCGAGATAGAGGAGAGATAGAGGGAGAGTGAGAATCTTAAGCAGGTGAAGCCCAATGTGGGCCTCCATCTCACCATGAGATCAGGACCTGAGGCAAAAGCAAGACTTGGATGTTTAACCAACTGAACCACCCAGGCACCCGCCCTCCTTTTCTTAATAGGGGGAAATTACCACAACCACTACCCACCTTTAACTCTAATGAGAAAGGCAGTAATGGAGGGGACCCTGGCAGTTGATCAGGCAGTACAGACATAGTTTCACTGCTTCTTGGAAGATGACAGATCAAGCAGAGCAGAGAATTATCATACCAAGCTATTTGTGTTTCATGTAATAATGCCCTAATGATTCAATTAGCATTGATTCTTCAGCAGCAACAATATTTTCTGACTGATCCAGCAATTTAGTGCTCACTGTTGATTGATACAATTCCTATGTGTAATAAAGCAGTTTGAAAGAAATTTGTTTAATTCTTCACAAATGACTTTTTAAAACCTTTTAATTTTAACTTGATCTCCATTTCCCACTCTTTCCTTACCCCTGGAGGTCATAAGGGCCCTTTATTCTGAGTCTCCTGCCAGGCACCCCTGCTGCATTGGTCATCACGTGGCCAGGTCCTCCCTGCCCCTTGTCTGGGCATCTTCAGCCTTCACCACCCCCCACAGATGCTTGGTGGCTGCAGCCAGAGGAACAGATGGGGCACAATTGCTGAGCCTCGGTGAATGGTACCCAGCACACAGCCGCTGTGGAAACGGCCCAGGCGAGAACCACTGAAGCAGGCTTTCTGAAAAGCTGCCCTGGTAACACCGCTAAAATTGGAAAAGAGGCAGGGTGTGTAGGGGGGCAGAGTGGGAGGCTGGTGGGAGAGAAGAAGGACGATCAAAAACAGAGAAGGGAACTAAAACAGACTATTGGAATAAAATTTCTTACCAGTTAAAAACTGGGCTTCCCAGGAAAAAAGCTAAAACACTGTGGCTTGTGAGCAAAACCCAGGAAGGGAAGCCTTTGTGACCTCAGGGATTGGGCAAAAAGGCCAAGAGTCTGTGGTATCTCATCCTGACACTGTTTCTAAGCCCATAGTCTTCTCCCAGCTGTGGCTCCCACCAAGAGCCTTTCCAGTATGAAATACAGGGGGCAGGGGGAAGTGTGTGGAGGAGGAAAGCCCCAGGGGCTGAGGGAGGTGTTGTTGTCCCAACCCCTGCTGTTCCTCTAGGCAACCAATACACCACATGACAGTCAATGGCCCGTGGATGGAGCCAAACTGGGGTGTTCTGCCGCCTGGGTCCCCTTTAAACAGTTCTGCCGCCATTTCTGTGCCAGCTCTAGTGTCTACATCTTGACTGTTTCTATCGTCACTCCTCACCCGTCATGCTTTCCCAAGTCAGGTATTGTGACAGAACTAGAAGTAGTAACAATAACTTGTAACGTGAAGAGCTGCTATGTGACAGTCATGATGCTATATATTATTTCATGTAATCCCCTTAACAACCTTCTGGAACAAGCATTATCTCCACTTTGCAGGTGAGAAAATTAAGGTTTAAGGTGGTTAAGCAATTTGATGAAAGCCATTTAATAAGCTGAGGAACTAAGCTAGTCAAAATGAAAACCCTTGACCCTTAAAACCAGAGTTGGAGGTTCCAGAATCTCTCTACATTATCAACTCCCACATTTCAGCCATAGCCAAGGAGATCTCCTCCCAACTTCACCTCTTCTTCTCCACTTCCTGCAAGTATAACCCTCTTATTTTGCTTCTCAAATAAAAAGATGGACAAAATCTCTTTAAAGACTCCCTTTGGGGGGCACCTGGGTGGCTTCAAAGGTTAAGCACATGACTCTCGGTTTCAGCTCAGGTCATGATCTTGCAATTCGTGAGACTTAGCCCCACGTCAGGCTCCATGCTGACAGTGTGGAGCCTGCTTGGGATTCTCTCTCTCTCTCTGTCTCTCTCTCTGCCCCTCCCCTGCTTGCTCTCTCTCTCTCTCTCAAAATAAGTAAACTTAAAAAAAAAAAGACTCCCTTTGGACATAGTAACCTTCCACCCAAAGGACTAAGAAATCCAGATTCCCTCCCCTCTCTGAGGACAGCCAACCCCTTCCTCCCCCAGAGCACTTCATGGATCCACCCAAGCCCATTCCACATTAACTGGAGCCTTCCAGGTCCCAGCAGAACTACGTGTTTATTCTGACTCACACGGGAGGGAGTCAGCTGACTGATCCCCTTCCAATTTTTCTCTAAGGTTCAGAGTGATTTTAGTGGAATTCCTCTCCATTTCCCAAACCCTTCACCCTTCACCACCCTTCACCAGCCAGAGAATGTATTATGAGAAGCTTCTGGGTCTGACAGAAATCAGATTCAAGGCAAGAACTGCTCCAGTCTTTCAAAATTCAGTAAAAGTGTATCTTTGCTCCAGTGTCACTATTTCTATGGGAAGATGGTGTCAAAATCAACTAATTACTTACTTCTTCACAGGAAATACTTATTGGCTTATATACACATCATGCTTCCTATCAATATTGGTTGTTCTAAAAAGAAATGCTTCTTCTGCATAATGTCTTCCCAGTTTCATGTGCATGAGCCTTGGTCCCAAACCTGATTCTGTTGGTTTTGATGATAAAGGCTAGAACGGACAGTCTGCAAGCAGCAATATTGTTTGGCATTTAAATAAACATACAAAAAAGAACACAAGGACAGCAGCAGCAGTCAAAACTGCATTTATTAATTTTAGGTTTTCAATATTAAAACCAGTCACTGTCACTTTTATACTCCTTAAAATGATTTGTAATAATCAAATAAGAGTAGAGCTTGGAGGGCAAAGGAAAATAGTATAGGTTTTAATTTAAATTGAGAGAAAATTGGTTAATTAATGTTTTATCAAAGAATGCCCCTTCCTGAAGTTTTGCTTAGCAGTAAAAACAGTGCTGTTAGCTAACATTAGTTTCTTGAAACTTAGATATAAAGATGAAGAATAAGGTGAGTGAGATTAAAAGCATTGTCTGTACCCAGTCCTTCCTTAGGTCACATCTTCATAAGGCAACGTCATTAAAAGTGAGGTTCCACAGGAGGTAGGAAGACCTGTCTTTCCTTTCCAGTTGGAAATGTCTCAAAAGAGACATTGGCCACTGGGAATTGAATGCTCAGTGTCTTCTTAGAGACTCAACACAACCCTCTGAAGTATTTCCATATCTGAAAGATGCCTTTCAAGAAGTCATGTGGCCAAGCTAATACAACTGAGTTCATTGTTTCTATCAAACAATAATAACAAATCAACATTTATGTTCCATTGGGTCATTTTGGTTTCTTTTTCCTCAGCTCCATCAAACATTAGGTCATCTCATGGGTCTTGATGGAGAGGTACAGAGTGCTTCTCTGATGGTGTCATCCAAATGAGAGGGGAAAAAGTGAACCCATACCATCATCCCTCAAGCAATGGAGGCCGTGGAGAGAATTGGAAAGGAAGAGAGGTTCCAAATTATAGAAGATAGCTTTTTGCCTTAACGTATAAAATAAAAACCTGATCTAGAAAGCTACACTTTTCACTGATTCCATACACTGGAGTTAAGATTCCCCATGAGGCCACCATGTGGTGGGGTCACATCTGCCCAGGCCCATTCACTACTGGATTTGCCATATGCCCCACACCACCAGTAAGCAGATAAACCAAAATATCGACATATTAACACAGCAAGACTCAGATGTGGTTATCCACCAAAACTCAAACCAGAAGAACAAGAGCATCCCAAGGCACTGAAATATTCTCATGGTGTTAGGGCAGTTAGGGTCAGAAAACACCCTGGAGACTAACTTCAAGATTACAGGGAGGGGAGGATGTTCTGAGTGTCTAGACTCTTCACAGCAAGTGGACACCTCTGGTTGTAGGGATGAAGATATAGCAGCCTAGTGTAGGGAGGGCTCTGTTCCTCCCCATCTCTCAGGAGAACAACTTGGTTCAACTATCAGCTCTGCTCAGGTTCCTGGGCACACTCAAGATTCAAAGGATGGGGTTACCATGGTGACTCTGCCTTTGTGATGGGATCTAACTTTGTGTCTGATCCCTTGTACATTGCTGGGGTGTGGCTGGGAGAACTGTATGTAATGGTGACTCAGAAAAAAATGAGGATTTAAACTAGCCCAGAAGTACTGAGGTAAGCCCAAGAACAAAAGAAAGATCCTTGGCTAATACACAGAAAAGGAGAACATTATCTTTCCATTTTCTATTAAAGTCCTATGAAAATTAGTTTTTTTTAACAGAAATTGATTACTCCCTGCTTCTATAGTTCTTTTCTTTTCCAACTGATCACTCATTAAATTCATATTGGTGTTAATGAGTCCTCTACTTAAATGCAAGGGTTTCTTCCACAGCCAGTTAAGTGCAATCTGATAGTGAAAATCATAGAATAGCCTACTAAGGCTTTGCAACTGGATGTGTGGACCACGAATTAGCCACATTGACATCACCTGGGAGCTTGTTGGAACTGGCCACACCCCAGAACTGCTGAATCAGAATCTACATTTTACAAAGATCTCCAGTCAATTCATATGCAAATTTAAGTTTGAGCCACACTGACCTTGACCCAAGAAGCGCTGTGGATTTTTCTCTGAAAACCCTTGGGGCTGGGTTGAAATGGAACCTACATTACTGACAGTGTGTCTTTGGTATAGCAGGCTGGACTCTAAGGCCACACTGCCTGATCTCTGACCCTAGCTTCAGAAGCGAATGTTTGTGAGCAAATTTATTAACTTCTCAATGCCTAAGAGTTCTCACCTGTAAAACGGGGACATCATTAGTACCTACTTTATCAGGTCCACTATTATGTATAACAGAATAGTGCCAGTCCCATAATAAGCACTATATATGATAAGCAGATAGACGGTACCACAAATGTGAACTGGAACTGAAAAAAGCAAACTAGCAGTGGCTTCTACATCTCCTGTGCACCTAACTGCCTCCATCCAGCCTGATAGAGACAAGTTGTTGTTCATCATTTTATTTCATATGGCTCCTGAGGAGCCATATAGATAGATTTGAAGAGTACTACACCTTTGCCTGGTCATAGCCCTAAGTTAACCCCCATCTCCCCCATCTAGTAGGAGTATCATACAGGCAATATGTAGGGCAGATCTCCCTCCAGGGACTGTATGATCTCTGATCTCCTACAAAATAACAACAATAAAACCCCCTAAAACAAGACAAACCCCAAAACAAAAAACTGTTCAAAATAGGCCAGCAATTTGAAAATATCTAACCCATGATTTTCTGGGTGAAACAATTAGCCCTGAGTTGCTCCAGCCCTTGGCATCTTCATCCCACAATGTCAGGGTTGGTACAGTGCCCAACTGCTGAGCTGGGTGCGAAGGGGAGAAAATCCGTGCTGGATCTGGGCCGAATGGCTTTCCTGACTTGGTAGCTCCAGATGTTAGCTTGTTGCTGTAGAGCAACTGAGTTAGTTAGGAATTTCTGTGGAGTCAGAATTCTGAGCAGTAGGGAAGAAATGGAAAATAAGAATTCAAGAATGGCTACGCTGTACCATATACAGCATTTCCTCTCCACATCTTCCCTTGAGACAAGGCTTGGAGAGATGGGGAGAGCACCAGCCCTTCAGAGTATCAACTGTAGAGACAGCTGACAATACAAGAGTGGATGTTTGGAAAATTAAGGAATAACATCAAAATTCTTCCCCGGGAGAGAGTTGGCTTGCCTCAATCCCATGAAGACCAAATACAGGTCCATAGCAAGGGATACTAAGGAACTACCTTCACAAGGACTTCACTCATAGCAGGGTGTCAAAGCATCCATGATGGCAATCATTTATGATTCTTACCCAGAATCTCTTGTCTCTTCCACTGCTTTGCCTGAACCAAAGCTCCTGGGAGGGATTTTTCCCTTGCTGTCCTCCACCTCTTGCCAATCTACACTCTCTGCTACTTTTAATTGAAATAGTTAAGCTATGTAGGTCAGCTCATTTAAAATTCTCAAGGGCAGACCACTGCATTGCAAGCAGGATGGGGCATACAAAGTTTTTCTCTAAACTGGATTTCATGTATTAACACACACACACACACACACACACACACACACACACACACACACACAATTTCTGTGAAAAGCACCAACACAGTGAGATAGGCACTAAAGATTTCATGTTCATAATCCAGCCACTGGTCAACTACCAAGTTAAAGGTTGGAGAACTGGCCACATTAAATGAATGGCATTATATGCTAAGAAACGTATACCCAATTACCCATCTTTGACACATCTGGCAAATGGATTCTCAGATGCCTATGCTACTTTTCAAGGCAAACACAGTTGATCCTATTGTCCTCCCATTTCTAACCAGAGTGCATGGCAATCGACTTACCACAGCTCCACTGTTCCCCTCCTCCCAAGAACAGGCAATAAATTGGCCATTGTGTGTATATTTTGCATGCCAAAAACACACATGTGTTCAGTAACACAAAATACTCATAATTTAATGGATGCCAGAAAGGACTAATATAGAGAGAACACCCCTTAGCATCAGTTTTCAGCATTTCCATCTTTTCCAAAAGTAAAAGAGACCAACAGATGCTTCCAGACAATTGACTTGTTTGATAGGATTATATTGTCCAACCAGCAGAATCCTCTTTGCCAGAAACACTTTCTGAGCTGTGAAAGGGATTCTTAGTCCATTTGTGCTCAAACAGTTAAAAGAAGTACTAATAACAAGCCAAAGTGGGAAGCACTGAAATAATGCCAGATTGTATTAAACCAGATGGGAAGTATAGGATACAGTGGGAGTGGGGATAATCATGTCCAAGTGACCTTAAGTGACATCACTGTTTATCTTCTTCAATCTGAGCCTAGATCCAACTTGATGTACAGGTGGAGTATATTAAAGTCAAGCAACAGAATATTTGAAAACACACTTTTGCTGAAGGGATCCTTTTGGGGTTTGAGGCTAGTTTGAAGAGGAGTACTCTTATTCCATCTCCCAGCCTCCATGGGAGAGGGAAGCACTGAAGACGGAGCCCTATTTTTGCCACAAGCCTTTACTCCTTCCTGCCAGCAGACTCTTTCACACAATGATTAGAGTGAGCAATTAAACACCAAAAGTCTTTTCAAGTCAAAGTATCTGTCTCCAGCCTCCTTGCATAAGGCCTAAAAGACTCAACCACCCATATGTCAGAATCAAGTCATGGGCAAAGGTTTTTAATGATACCAAGTGCTACAGTGCTAGGGAACAGCCTGTTCATATTCTCACAATTTCTGGATCCAAAATCAAAATTAAAAATCCCCTAGGCTGAATCCCCTAGGTTTTAGAGTGCTGAATAATCTTAAATGAGTTCTCATACTGTGCAGTGACCAAAAAAGAGTATTGTCTCCTACATTTAATAGAAGACACTGTATTAGAAGTTCCTCAGGAGAACTTAATGCACCATGGTGAGCCCAGCACCCACAAGGCCTGACACGTACTGTGTGCTCAACACATACTTGCTTCATGCATGAGTGAAAGAATAACATTGATTCATGACTTTAATTCAATGGAATTTAAAATTACCACCAGATGGGTGACATGTGCATGGTTACAGATCTTTAAGACCACTGAGACTCAAAGTGGCAGGGTCACAAATTGTTAGTGGCTCATGACAAGATAAGGAGCTCATTGACTCACTTTCAAAATGTGAAGCTTCCTTCATCAAGGAAATATTGATATAAAAAAAGTTGATAGCAATGAGCACGCCTAGTGCCCAAATCTTGGTTTTTAGATATTCTCCAATGAAATAAACCAGGGCTCCTTGGGGGAAGTGTTTCATTTCAGGGTTGGGGAAGGAAAAATTCAAGATGATCTTGGAGTATCTTGTGGTCCAAAAGCAAGAAAATGCTTGAAGACTGAGGGCATGTTGAAGGCTATAGGAGCTGACCCAGAAGAGCTCTAAATGACCAAAGCTAGATCAATTTGAACAATAAAATAAATATGTGTAGTATTAGGTTGTGACCCATAGAATAAAATAAATATGACAGTGACATAAATTAATAATTGAATAAAGAAAGAAATGGGGAAGAAGGGACAGCTCTTCCTAATAGAAGAATGCCAATTAATAAATGTAGAGGGAAAGAAGACAATAGAAAAATTAGGCTAATGCCACAGCAATAAATGTTGCAGGCAAGATCTACTATGTATGCTAAAATTGTAAGCATAAGTTTGAGAAGCAACAGAATTTGAACAGTCTCAAAATATCTCCCACAGGATATGTATTACTTAGAAATGGGGAAATAGCAGCTTTACGGTGGAGAAACTCCACAGACACCACCTTCACCAAGTGATGAAGGTGAAGGTCAACAGCACCAGCAAAAAGACATTCTAACATCTTCTGCTTCTATTATGATAGAATGCAAAGGGCACATTACTTATATGATATTCAGAAGTGATGCATGTATTCAGTATGCAAAATGCATTACATCAAATCATGGGGAAACAGACAAACTCAGATTAAGAAGCATTCTCCAATATAACTGCCCTGTACTCTTCAAAAGTGTCAAAGTCATGGAAAAAAACAAGGCAAGACCAAGGGACAAGCACATATTGGGGGAAAACTAAGGAGATTGTTGACTAAATGCCAGGTGGGGTTCTGTATTCGATCCTGGACCAGAAACAAAGCATAGGTGGAAAAACTGGTGAAATCAAAAGGAAATCTAAAGTTTAATTCAAAGTATTGTACTAATGGCAATTTGTTAGCTTTAATCATTATATTACAGTGATGCAAGATATAAACATAAGAGAAGCTGGATGAAGGATCTATGCACACTCTCTGTACTATTTTTCAACTTTTATGTAAGCCTAAAAGTATTTAAAAGAAAAATGTAAAAAGAGGAGAAAAAAAGTCAGGTAAACTCAGCAGTGTTTATGACGTAGTTGATTCACATTCTGCCACAAGCTCGTGATCTCACCATAGATTGGTAACTGGTTAACTTGTCTCTAGCAGCTGGGGCCCACATTTTGAGTAGTACTCTACTAAATTGTTTGCAACCTGTCAGAAAGAGAGGAATCAAAACACCCTGTTGTTCATGCATAATGAGTATCATTAGGTCCTATGTTCAAGCTTTGTACTTAGTAGGTATGTGTCACTCACAAAATAGAAAGTCAGGAGATGATGGTTCTGATTCTGCTCTGATTTTAAAAACAAAGAACAAATACAAAATAGCCCCGTGTGCAACCCTGGGTAGATCACTTGTTGACACTAACCTCGGTTTTCTCATAATTAAATTGGGAAAATAACATGTGCCCCACCACCTTTACAAGGGTTGGTGGTGAAATGAGATAAACTGTATAGAAGGTTTTGCAAATCATAAAAGCACCATTTAACTGTAATGAATGTCTTATCACTCACGTATTTAAATGTCCCCCTTTTCATTATTTTCAGAAATGGGTGGCTTAAGAATTGGTTACCAAATGCACTTATTCAACTTTAGAAATTATTTCGTATTTACTGAGGACCTACTATGTTTTATGCATTGGCTGAGATCCTATAGTAAATATGACAATGAATTCCACATGGACTGTGGTCTCAATGAGTTTCCAGCCTCAGGAAGGAGGATGACATACATGTAATAAATTACAACACAAACAAGAGGTGGAAATTGCCAGCTGCCAAGCAGGAACCCCACACAGATATGGGAAAGTAAAAGGACTTATGCAGCTGCTTTTCCCCTTTGTGACCACATAGTTCCTTTGTGTATATCTGTACAAATTGTTTCCAAAAACTAATTCCACATGGTAAATAACAAATAATTACCAGATTGATAAAGGGAAAAGAGATAAGCCTTTTGGAGTCAGAAACATGTGTTCCAATAATGGCCAGCACTTACTAACTGTGGGTCTTTGGGCAAGGTCTTGAACATCAGTTTCTTCTTATGCAAAATGGGGATAATAATGCTACCTACCTCACAGAACCATTCTGATGATTAAAGGAGTTATTGCAAATCAAGCACTCAGAACAGTACTTAGCACAAAATGAGCACTACACAAGAGTTAGTTGTTTCTTCTTGTCTTGAGGAAATGTATTTATGGCTTTGTGACTGACCATGAGGAAAAATACCCCACAAAATCAAAAGAGAAAACTCTAGTTGTAAAGTCCTCTTTGCTCCAGAAAAGCATAGGTCCCCTTGAGCAATCAGGAGAGAGAGAGGACAAGTCAGTAGTGCACACACTTGCTGGTTCCTGAAGCTACCAATGGCCAGGGTGGGTACTGTGTAACTTCACTCACTACTCTCACCTGCTCCTCTCTTAGCCTTTGGGACATTTTAGGTCATATTATCAGCTCTCAAGTCCTCAGAGTCTTCTTGGGAAGTTGGAGCAATCCACAGACACACACGTAATTTCTCACTTCTCGGGGACTGTGCTTCAAGGCTCTCACTCCATCCCCCCACTCTGCTTGAGGACACCCTTCCTCGTTGTCCGGCACATAGGAAAGCCACAGTGAAAGGGTCCCTGCCTTGCCCTCAGCATACCCTCAGATCTTGGCTTGCTCTGATATCTGACATGCATGGGTGCATCATGCCTTTCCCCACAATGTCCATTCACCCACAATCTGGACATGTTCAAGGCCCAGCCTGAGACTGGTGGAGAGGCCCACAGTCCCTCACTTCCTGCTATAGTGTCTCCAGCCCACAGCGATGGGAAACCATTCAGACAAATAACAAGGAAGCGCCAAACCCACAATATGAACCATATTTCTCAGGCCTCCTCCTCCATCTCCTCCACTATCCATTCTCATTTGTCCTTGTAACACAGGGCAATCACATTCTCTACTTACATCAAGGTTCTCTGATTTAATGCTGAGACACACATGTGCACACACACACACACACACACACACACACACACGCATGCATGGTATCCTTCCCCCATACGCGATTTCTCCACATGGCAACCACAGTCATCCTATTATAACACAGTCAGACCATGTTGCTGTCTAGCTCAACACTTCTAAAGGCTCTGTCTTGTTCCAGGTAAGAGGTAGTGTCCTTACCATGGCCTACAAAGTCCTGCTCCATCTTTCCTCTAGTGAGCCCTCTGTCCCATCCTCAACTAGAGCTCCTCCTAGTTCATGCCACTCCACATGTGCTGGCCTCCTTGCCCTTCCCTGAGCACGCCAGGCTGCTCTCACCTCTAAATATTTGCTCTCCCAATTCCCTCTGCCTGGAATGCTTTTCTCCCAAATGTCCACCTGGCTAGTTCCCTCAAATATCCCCTAATCATTTTATTAATAATTTAAACCTCCACCCACATCCAAACCTTCCCTAATCATTTTATTAATAATTTAAACCTCCACCCACATCCACACCCCTATTTTCTTGTTTTACTTTTCTCCATAGCACTTGTCACCATCTAATACCATGTATTTTATTTATTTATTTATTTATTTATTTATTTATTTATTTATTTATTTATTTTACTGTCTCTCCCTACTAAAACCTAATCTCCCCGTGGGCAGGAAGAGCTGTTCTATTTACTGCTAACTCTCTGGTGTCTAGAACAGGTACTCAATAAATACTTGTTGAATAAAGGAAAGAAAGAGTTTAAAAATATGTATACATATATACAAACACATATGCATCTATTTCTATATATGCATAGTATAGCTACTACTTTATTGAGCACCAACTACCTCCCAGGCACTGGATGAGGTCCGCATGAAGCACATGCACTTCCCATGGGTATCTAATTAATCCTTTCAATGAGCCTACAAGAAAAAATATACTGATGCACATTATAAAGATGAGGAAACTGAACTTGCCTAAGTGGGTCAGCAAGGAAAAGACAAAGCTGGATACGCCCTTCAGAACTCCAAATCCCATGCTCTCCCCTAATCAACACTGTGTCTTATTCTCATGCCCTTCACAACTCTAGCCTGTTAATGATAACTGGCCAGTACATCAGCTATCTTTCCTACCAGATTGAGCCTCCTGGAGGTCATGGGACCGTCTTCCCTGTCTCTGTTTTTCTAGGACCTACATGTATAGTATAGCTCCTGGCACATAGTCAGTCTCAATTACTCACTGTTAGAAATTCTAATTTTCCTCTTTCCTTGGCAACTAGGGCACATCTGACTCAAGTCAGATGGGAGAGGCATCCTGCTGCATTTATCCTCAAGGAAGAAAATCACAGACAGGCAAAGTGCAGCACTGCTCATCCCAGGCACCCAGTCTCCTCACCCAGGGGACCTTGCTGACACAATGACAAAGGTGGAAGATGGAATGAGTGCACCTGGAGGAGAGCTGAAAACTCACCTGTAGAGGCTCAAAATCTCAACTGTGCTTCCCTCCTTTCCAATCTCCTTTACCTCCAAACTCCATAACTGAGCCCCTACATCTTTACACATGGCATGTCAACTAGATTCTTAGGAAACAGAAACTCAGACTTAACTCTTGTATTGTTTTATCATTCCCATGAGCTAAGGCAGAGTGGGGAGAACACAAGGACCACTTTGCCAGCTCAGGCTGAGAAAGGGGAGTAGGGCAGAGTGGTTCATATCATGGACTTTGGAGTGGGGCAAACTTGAGTTCAAGCTCTAGGCAAGTAAGTTAACTCCTGAGCTATTTCCTCTGTAAGACACAGATTGAGCAGTACCTATTTTATGGAGCTGTTGTATCAATCAAAAGAGTTTAGGATTCAAACTCAGGTCCGTCTGACCCCAAAGCCCCGGATGCACATCACCAGACTACACTACCCACCTGGGAGATTCCTTTAGCTGGGCAGAGTCTCTGATTCCCACAGAGAGTCTGAAATGCTAAATGTCCTCAGGAAAGATGGATACTAAAGTACAAGAATCATTTTTCCAGAAAGTTGGACTTAGTAAAAGGGAGAAGGGGCTCTGGAAGGAGATCCTGGGCAAAGTCAGGGAGAGAGAATTTCAGAGAGGAGGGTGATTAGCTAAAAAGAGGAGGCCAGGACACAGAGAAAAACACAGTGGTCCACCCAGAAGTTTTGGAGTGAACACTTAGCTAGGATCACCTCCCTACACATGGGCCACAGTGTCAGCATAACAACAATATCTGCATAATTTGGCTATTGTTGAAAGTGCTGCTATAAACATTGGGGTACAAGTGCCCCTATGCATCAGCACTCCTGTATCCCTTGGGTAAATTCCTAGCAGTGCTATTGCTGGGTCATAGGGTAGATATATTTTTAATTTTTTGAGGAACCTCCACACTGTTTTCCAGAGTGGCTGCACCAGTTTGTATTCCCACCAACAGTGCAAAAGTGTTCCCGTTTCTCCACATCCTCTCCAGCATCTATCGTCTCCTGATTTGTTCATTTTAGCCATCAACTGATGAATGGATAAAGAAATTGTGGTTTATATACACAATGGAATACTACAAGGCAATGAGAAAGAATGAAATATGGCCTTTTGTAGCAACGTGGATGGAACTGGAGAGTGTTATACTAAATAAAATAAGTCATACAGAGAAAGACAGATACCATATGTTTTCACTCTTAATGTGGATCCTGAGAAACTTAACAGAGACTATGGGGGAGGGTAAGGAAAAAAATAGTTAGAGAGGGAGGGAGCCAAACCATAAGAGACTCTTAAAAACTGAGAACAATCTGAGGGTTGATGGGGGGTGGGAGGGAGGGGAGGGTGGATGATGGGTATTGAGGAGGGCACCTGTTGGGATGAGCACTGGGTGTTATATGGAAACCAATTTGACAATAAATTTCATATTAAAAAAAAATAAGGCCACTGGATTGGAATTAGTTTCTCCTTTGATGAGCTTTTTTCATATTCTCTCTGAGATTTTATGTACATGTAGTTATCTTTCTGTCTCCTATAAAGAACCCAAATACACTAAATCTTAAGCGCAGTGGTTCCCAGGCAAATAATAAAGCATTATGAAATGAAAAAAAAAAACAATATCTGCAATTGGGCCCAGGACAGGTATATGTTTAAGCCTTAGGCAAGTTTAGCACCTTCCACCTGGTCAGGGATCCAGGTGCTGCTGTTCAGATTTACTGCTTATAGGATGCCTTCCTTAGAAAAAAATTTGTACCACCATAGGATGTTTTTCAAGAACTCTCCTAATACCAATAGAATACTTGAAGCTCTTGCTGAAAAAACAACAGGGAGGGAGCCTGAGAACTAAAGGGCGATGGGAGTCAAGCTCCATGTGTTTAATAGCTGTTAACAACCCAAGCACAGTGAAGGACAAGTTCCCAGCCTGCTAGCTTCCATTTTGAGTCTCCTTGGAGGAAACAAAGACACTGCATAATTAGTAACAATAGCAAGCCAGGTTTTAACCATACTGCAGGCTATGGTGACAAATAGTAGTTTTAAAATGTGAGATATTGAGAGGAAATCCAGATATGTATATGGGTCTTGAAAAGTTTGTATGGAAATTCTGTCATTGACAGGTGGTCTTTAAATACAGGTGCCTCTAGAATGCTGATATCTTCCAGAGAGAATGACAAGGTGTTCAGAATGAATGCAGAGTTCAAAGACCTTGCCTCTGTCTTAGATCTACGTGGGGACCTTAGCCAAGTCATTTAACCTCTGAGTCTCAGTTTCCTCTAACGTACAATGGCAGCCATCAGTAATAGTCCCACCCACCATGAGAGCTGGCTTTCGGTGTCAAATGAGATCACACCAGTGAAAAGATGCTGTAAACTATGAAGAGAAACAAAAGTAACAGATAATTTAATTAATTTTGACAGATCTTACCACCCCTCTAGGAAGAAAACTGTGTGTGTGTGTGTGTGTGTGTGTGTGTGTGTGAGAGAGAGAGAGAGAGAGAGAGAGAGAGTGAGAGAGAGAGAGAGAGAGCTGACAGAGAGAGAGAGAACAAGACAGAGACAGAGAGAGAAAGTGAGAGCACTACATACCTGGGAGTTTAGCTTCTCTAAGAAGCAGCAGAGATTTAGTAAGTAACTAGACATCTCCACTTCCTTCTCCCAGTATTGGGGAAGTGGCATTCTTCTCCCAAAGGCCAATCTTTCAAAGTTGTTTAACTGATGGGGAAGTAAGATGCATACAGTCTTGTGAAAGTTCCTCAGGATGATTCATACTCAGATGATTTGGTGATTGCTCTTGTATGGCTGCCCTGCTCCCTAGGGCTTCACCCATGTCCAGCTTGACTGGGATTTCATTCTCATGAAGACCCACAATGCAATGACCACAATGTTCAGAAAGTGAAATGGTGGTTGCCTACTACCCTAGAACAGCCTCTCTTTCCAGATGTTAAGCCTTAACACAAGTCTCTGTTGTACTGGGAAAGAAGAAACAGTTACAGAAACCTAATTACTCACAATCTCAAACAAAATTCTCTAGAGCACTTTTCCTGTACCCTAACCTCCTGGCCCCTCTTACTAAGGTCTCCTTGCTCAGGTCCCAGAGGTGATGTTTGGCAATTTCATTTACACAAAACAAGGTTCCTGTGGGACTTAGTTCCAGGTAGGTGAGAACTTCCCATTTTATCTCTAGATTTTTCATGTGAGCTCCACCTTGATAACCAGATTTCTTCCCGCTCAGTTCTTATTATTTAGGCTACTGTTATTTGTATCCTATAACACAAAGACAGCAATTGAATTATTACTCTCTTTAGCTACCTAGTTTCTGCCTTTTTAAGAAGATATTCGAATATAATCTAGCAGGCAAGGAAGGAATGTGGTCTTTATAATTCTCTTTGTGCAACATGGCATAAGTGCTGAATAAATGCTTTTTAATGATGCAGCAGCCGAAAGGGTTCCACACATTATCTTATTCATATTGAAGATATCCTGGTGAAGTGAGCAGTGTCTCACAGATGGAGAAACAAAAAGCAGAAAGGTAAGGTGACTTGTATGAGAACAGAAAGCAAATCAGAAATGGAAGCTTGACAATCTTCACATTCTTCAGTTTGGAGTGCTATTGGTTATTCATTCATTCTAAAAAGCCACAACCTTAAACATAAAGTTCTCCACTCCTACAAAATTTGGGTGTGACAAAAAGCACTTGATAAATTGTGCTAGAAGAAAAATAGTCCTAATAGTTGGCTCAGGTACATGTTGTCCCTTTCAACCAAACCTCAGAAAATCACTCTGTAAGCAAAAATACATTTTCATCCCCGTGTGCCAACAATGGCAATGGCATAGTGGTGTTTACATGTGAACCTCCCATCTCAGGACCCCAAGGTGCTTTACAATTTAATTATCTCTGACACTTTTCTATTTGCTTATACAAAGGAAGCCAAGTTGCCTTTTCTTCATCAGGAAATTGATGGCAAGTTATGCTATTGCCCAAGATCCCAAAGTGAGCCAACAAAAGATCTCGACCTCCAAACTCACCTTTTAATACAAGACTCTATCCTTCCCTTCATATTAAAATTCAATGTAACTGGCCATTCTTGCTACTGCTATGAGGTATTAGGACAGGTGGCTGGGAAGTTGAGAGCTTGTGGTGAAAGGAAAATGGGGGAAGGGAAGGTAGTACATTCTGTTTTAGACTTAAGCCTAAGAGAATGCTCGGATACCCAAGTTTAGATGCTTAGCCAGGTGGATTAGAGGTGCAGGAAAGAGTTCCAGAATAAAGATAAAGATATGTGACTCATGCACATACAGGTAATAGCGAGTAGGAGACTGGAAATCCTACTTTTTCATACAGGTCTCTTGAGACCAATGATGTTTATTATAATAAAAACTCCATTTCCAATTCTGAACATCATTGTGAAGTAGAATTACAAAGTGGAACTAACCAGGAGCATGGGGTTAGTTGCAAGAATCAACCAGAAGGCAGCAGGTTCAGTTTATAAAATCCAACAAGCAAGGCCAGCCGGCAATTAATTCTCACCTCTCCACCCGTCACGGTCCCTACCATTTGTAATCAACATCTCAGATATTACATTCAAATTGCTTTTCTCCTGATATCTCCAAACAGAAGTATTCTGTCCCTTCTTTAAACTCCCAGAGGATTTTATGTGTACATCTTTTATAGGATGCATCATAATCTGAATGGAGTTGTAGATATCTGAATGGAGTTGTAGTTGTTATTGTTACCATTATCCTTCCCACATAATTGAACATGTGGATGGTAGGGTCATCCACTACGGGAAGGATGGTGAATGTTCAATCAGAAGGAATGCACTACTGGCACACCTAACTGGCAGCTCCCAGGGTCCTCATTTGAAATGGCAAGGTTAGGGATCTTTTCTTAGAGTCAGAAGGCACTGCTGGGCACCAGTATTCTTTCCAATGTAGCAATTCAACACAGCAACAGTTATCCTTTATCGTAATGGATGTGTATGCTGTACTTTCTACACCTCAAAGAGGCTAGGAGTCCCCAAAGAAATAAACCTCAGCAATTGGTCAGGCTTGGCTGCTTCATTTCCCTTTTTCCAGAAATCACAAGCTGAAAACAGAGGCTCAAACTCTTGTGCTGTAAGGGACTCACATACAACTTCTTCCCGGAGGGGTAACTCTCCAATAAGACATCCTAATATGGACAACACCATCTAATACACTATGAGTCTTACAGAGCCAGGCAGGACATTCCTGGCCTTGACCAATTTAAGAATTTAAAAATCAAGTGCCTGTTAGTCGTTCATCAATGTTTCCATGCATATCCATTCCATTACATCAGGGCCATGATATTTCAGATCCCAGTATCCAGGGTCCATTAAAAAGCAAATGTCTCCTTTAAACAGAGAGACAGTGCATTTCTCCTTCATCCTTATTCTCCCTGGTACCTCCCTCTGCTCAACTCCTTTGCAGGTTCATTTCCAATAGGTTTATGTAACACAACAGCTGAGTAATATATCAAAGGGGCTCTGGGTGCAGCGGCTGCTGAGATGGCATCTCATTTACAGCTTTCCAGTGAATAAGAAAGCACTCCTCACTTGAGAGCTGCCTGCCGCTCAGGACAAGCTAATTGTACCTTAAGTTCAGATTGTTTGCTTTTTTAAGGGCAAGGGACCAGAAGCAAGTTGGCCTAACACTTAGTGAAAGTGTGGCCCTTTACTGCATGAGATGTGCATTACAGTACGCCACAAATGATCCACCCCCAAATATATTTGTGCCGACAATCAAGACTCTGTGTGAAGACTTGGGCCCTGGAATATTAATATTTACATTGTTTTTTTCATCCTAGAAGATATTTTCTCATCCCTGTCATTTAATCCTCAAAACAACTCCATCAAAACATCATTGCTATTTTCATTATTACCATTGTTCATTCCCATTTGCAAACTGAATAAGTCAAGGGTCTGTGTGCTAGACGCTAAGTGTAGTGTCCAAGATCCAAAGCCGGTCTATGGCAGACCTGGGTCTTTGACTCCATTTTTCTGACTCAAATTCAACATTTTTCTTGATACAAACTTTATGAAGACAAACCATACCCTAGGAATGGTAGGGTATATGGAAGAACCATTATTTCACTGATTTATTCACTATTCCAATTTATAATCAGACATGGTAAGACCCCCATAACTTTTTAAATAACCCTTATTTTTTATTTCAAAATGTTTATCATAGACCATCGGTAAGAATCATAATTATTCAGAAAATGAATCATTTATAATTTCACTTCCTGAAATGGCTTGTCATTAACACTCTAATGTACACCCTATTAGACTTCCCAGGTTATAGTACATCCTATAATTACATGAGATGTAAATAGAGTTTATGTGTTATGAAAGTGAGATGTTATGGATGACATTCTATATATTTCCATTTAGATATCTATCAACCTCTTCCCAAGCCATTAAATATCCTCCATATCAACATCTGAAGAGCTACATGGTGTTCCATCACATGGATGCACCCTAACATAGTCAACCAGTCCTCTAGAAATTGAGGAATAACAGAGAGGAATCCAATTATTTCAGGTTTGACTCTATTATGAACAAGACTACAATGAAATACTTGTAAATAGTCTTTGTGTATTTCTGATTACTTCCACAGGGCAAAAGCCTACAGAATTCTTGAACCAAAAGGAATGAAGATTTTAAGGCTTTGAACAAACCACCTCCAAAGTGACTAACCATTTCCACTTCCCAGCAGCTCTGCCTCCACAGCATGTCCCATTCACCCCAATGTACCAGCCTCCATCCTTCCCAACTGGTCTCTCATACTGCCCACCCACCCCCAATCCATTTGCCTAGGCAGACAACCTTTCAAAAATAAAAAACCTGTCATGCTTCCTACTACGGATGCTCTTCTGTTTCTGACACACACCAAGTTTGTCCTGCAACCTTTACACTTGCTGTTCTCTCTCCCAAAAGGCTCTTTCTCTCTTTCTTAGCAAGCCTAGCTCCTATTTGTCATCCTAGCCCCAGAGGGGTCTTCCCTGGCCACCAATTTAAAATAACTCCCTCCCTATAATCATGATATCCCATCACTTTGCTTCTCTTAGATTCCTTGTCCACAGCACCAAACACATTATTCATATTAATTAAGATCTCTTATTGATTTGCCTACTACTATATTTTGTCTCTTCCCCCTTCCCTCCCCTGACATGTACAGAAAATGTAAACTCTTATGGCCCTCAGTGTGCCTGAGAATCATACATTCTCAGTAAATATTTGTTGAGTAAATGAATGCACAGAAGAGTCATTTTAGTGCTGCCCTAACCAAGCATAATATGGTGGCTAAATCTAATGTAAGACATACCACCTACTGCCTTCCAGAAAAGAGGGGGGAAAAGACAAGAGATACCATAAACAACAGCAAGTCAAGACTGGTGGGTAACAGCAGACCCCAAAGCTCAGGCTGTGATGCCTCACCTCACATCAGACAGACCTAGCAGAATCTAAGCAGGCATCAGAACAAGGCCCTTCTGCATTGGAAAATAAAAATCTACATCCTTTAAAACTAATCTCAAAAAAAAAGCGGGGGGTGGGGGGGAATTTACCATAAGAAGTTACAACATATAAGAAATCACCCAGAAGTGTCTTCTCTCATATTCTAGAGATATTTAAATTGTCCAGGTTAGTAAGATATAGATAGGGCAATACAACTGTTTTTCACAATTTGAAGACCTGACATATTATTAAAAACAAAAATATAAAAAGTGTTTACATTAGATCTCTAGATTACAATAGCAGCTATGGACATGCATGTGAGACTCTCACCCACATCAGCACTGCTGAACTCCTGGGTGGGCAGAGGCGATGCTTTACCAACTGCCTACTGCTGAGCCCCGACCAGGGAGCCAGCACTGCACCTGGCATTTGACATGTGTGACCACATATGAGCCTCCGGGCGACTCTCTGAAGCATTGCTATCCCCACTCCTACAGGTCAGGAAACCCAGCTTCATGGAGATCACAAATGGATTACATCAGGATTCCAACACATGCCTATCTGGTATGTGCTTTTTACACAATGTCCCCAGTTGCCCATGGCACAGTTTGAGAACCAGGGTGCCCAGATTCCCAGTCCTTCACCCTTTCCACAAGTTTGTGCTAATGCTGGATGCAAGAAGCAAAGAGCCATTTCCTTCCACCTCTGAAGAGCAAGAAACCCTTTCTATAGTTGAGAACAGCTTTCCCTGTATGATTCCCCTGTCAGGTCAATGTCTGGAGTTTATCCAGCGTCAGAGTCCTCCTCAAGGACAGCCATTCTCCTGGGCTCCCTTTGGCCCTGGGTCAACAGGCCACACAGCATGTGCTTCCTCTCTCTTCCAGGGCCCTGCCTGAGACAGCGCCTCAGATACAATAAAGCCCATGGTGTGTGTGAAAGAAAATGTTTACAGTGTTTCAGGTACCCCAAAGAAAAACCTTCACAGTCATTTTAAAAGATTAGTTTCCCTCTCTAATCCGAATCATCGTGAAGGGATAAAGCCAAGCCAACTTCAGGGAAAAAGGCCAGAGCTCTCCCTCTAGAAGTCTGATGGAAACACTGGACATGAGATGTATTTGACAACTTCTATTTACAACTCTAGAGAGTGACAGAATCCTTGAAAATACTTGATTCTGTATTTTTTTTCAATAAATGAACAACAACAAAATGCTTAGTTCCTAGTTGGCCAGATAAAATGTAAGACAGGAGTTTCCTGAATTGAGTAAGAAGCATTGTTTGTTGGTCTCTCTGCCTCAGCTAGGTCCTCTGAGCGGACATCAAATGAGGGCAGATGAGGGAGAGCAGCTTCTTCTGACATCACACCAAAAAAGAAAAGTAGAGTGAGGCCAGAGGCACATGGAAACAGGGACAGGGACAATGTGGAAAGTAAAGTAGTTCTGTGGGCTCTTTCTCGAATTCTCTGCATAGCCCATCAAGGCACAAGGGCACTCTTCTAGAGGAGAAGTGTCCAAAACCACAGTGCTCCTGGCAATCACAAAGGGCATGCACGGCACAGCAATTTTAGAAACAAGATTCCACCAGACTGACTTTTAAAACAAATAGACACATATTTGTAGGATTGGTTCAATCTGGCACAGGTTTAAACTCAACCTTTCCTCCCATATGTCACGCACACAAATGCACATCACCAGTTTTAAGACTGACAGCTTCCGTCCCATACCGAGTGTCTTGTTCTACTTGAAAGGCATTTCCCAGACTGAAATATTGAGACATATACAACTCATACAACGATGTTCAGGTTGCTAGATACTGACTAGTCAACCTATGGTCAGTAGCTGCTGGAGGATTAAAAACCAAATTGAAATGACCAGATTCCTGTATGTTCAACCTACAGCTGATATAGGACCTCTCTGCCCTCCTTTTTTTTTTTTTTCTGTTGTAACAAAACAGATATTCTTAAATATATTTCACATATTGCAGTAGTCCAGACATCAAATGTTTCCCAGAGTGAAATTAAATATAGCATTTTATTTGGAGCAAGTCAGCCTAACTCAATTTTCCTTCCCAGCATTGCCACATAGAGACCTTCCATTTGGCAGCTGGGAGATGTGCTCAGCTCTGAGCTGGACTTAGAACTTCTTTCCACAGTCTTGACAATCCATCTGTTTCCTCTGCCCTTGTTCAAGAGCTTTAGAAGTCATAAAGGGGGCAGTTTGGCCCTCTGCCCTCAGGCCCTGTCTTTAGGGGAAAACATACCTCTCTTCCCAGCAGAGCCTCTCCAGGCTCCTCATGACCACAATACTGCACCACTGGAAATTTAACTTCCTAGAAAAAGCAAATGAATTTGCCATGAAGCAGTCTGCCCTTGATGGAGGGAGTGGCTCCCATCTGGAATGTTGTTGCATGTCATTGTGCATTGTTGATGTTTACCCTAACACAACATCAGGAGAACCAAGCAGACTGGGAATCTCACAGTGGATAAACATTACTGCATACCAACTGAGGGCTGTGCATCAGGAACTGAAAGGTTATGGGGGAGCAAAGGCTGCCAGAACAGGTGGAGTGAGGGGAACCTCGAGAGCCAAAAACCAACATGCTCACTTTACAGATGCAGCAACTAGACCCAGAAAGGACATGATGCTCCCAGGGTCACAGCACCAGGCGGCAGCCACAGTGATTTCCTAAATCTCTGGTGAAGGCTTTCCCACCCCCATTTGGGAAGTTTAGAGGAAGACAAGTACCAAGTAGATGCCTCTAACAAGTGTGTCATCAATGGAGGCTTACAGTGATCCTTCCCTCTTCCCAGGGGCCTGAGAGAGTACGTGGCATCTCTTTAATTCCCGAAACAGCCCTCAAACAAGGAACTGTGGCTCACAATTAGGCCCAAGATCACCAAGATCCTGAATGTCACAACTGCAATGTGAATCCAGTCCATTTTCAACTCCAGACCTGACTGTGCTGTGTTGCCTCACTTAGCCCTCCTCCAAAACGGAGCCATCTCTAATAAGCGTGTGGTAAATCAGAGCAAGTCCAAATGAAAACACAAGTTGCAAAGCATCTATCAAGTAGCATCCAAAGTGTGTGTGTGTGTGTGTATGTGTGTGTGTGTGTGCGTGCACACATGCCCATTTACACACATGTAGGAAAAAGAACACATCAAAGTACCAAGTGGTGATTTTAAAATTTTCTTCTTTATAAATTTCTGTTTTTCCAAAATATTAAACAGTTCTTATTATTTTTTTAAAAATTTTTTTTTCAACGTTTATTTATTTTTGGGACAGAGAGAGACAGAGCATGAACGGGGGAGGGGCAGAGACAGAGGGAGACACAGAATCGGAAACAGGCTCCAGGCTCTGAGCCATCAGCCCAGAGCCCGACGCGGGGCTCGAACTCACGGACCGCGAGTTCGTGACCTGGCTGAAGTCGGACGCTTAACCGACTGCGCCACCCAGGCGCCCCATAAACAGTTCTTATTTTTAAGAACTAATTTAACTTAATCTGAAATTAACATTTTTAAACTGTGGTAAAATACACATAAAATTTAGCATCTTGACCATTTCTCTTTTTAATTTTTTTAATTTATTTATTTTGAGAGAGAGAAAGAGAGAGAGAGCAGGAGGGGCAGAGAGAGAAGGAGAGAGAGACAATCCCAAGCAGGCTCCGTACCATCAGCACAGAGCCTGATGTGGTGCTCGAATTCACAAACCATGAGATCATGACTTCAGTCAAAACCAAGAGTCAGATGCTTAACGGACTGAGCCACCCAGGTGCCCCCCGACACTTAACCATTCCCAAGTGTACAGTTCAGAACCATTAAAACATGTTCACATTACTATGCAATGGTCACTACCACCATCCATCTCTAGAAAACTTTTCATCTAGCAAAACAGAAACCCAATACCCATTAAACAATAACTGCCCAGTTTCCCTCCCCAGCCCCTGAAAACCACTGTTCTACTTCCTGTCTCTGTGAATTTGCTTCTCTTAGGTCCTCCACATAAGTATTTGTCCTTCTGTGTCTGGGCTTATTTCACCTCATGTAATGTCTTCAAGGTCCATCCATGCTATAGCATGTCAGAATCTCCTTCTTTTGTATCGCAGGTGCACACCACATTTTGTTTATCCATTCAATTGTTCGTGGACACTTGGGTTGTTTCAACTTTTGACTATTGTGAATAACGCTGCCACAAAACATAGGCGTACAAACAGTTTTTTAGAAACACCCAAGCTTCTTAAAATCCTTAAAATTCGGAATGTGCCACTGTCCATTAAAATCAGGATATGTCTTCTGTGGGTCCTAGCCTGGGAAATGGAGCAAATTCTATGCTGGGGTCTGCACGTTTTGCCTTCTGTCTTTAAACACTTTTAAACCAATGGTTTTCAATCCTGACTGTACATTAGAATCACCTGGGGGTGCTTTTTAAAAATACTGATGTCCAGGAGCACATGGGTGGCTCAGTCAGTTAAGCGTCTGACTTCAGTTCAGGTCATGATCTCAATGGTTCGTGGGTTCAAGCCCTGCATCAGGCTCAGTGCTGACAGCCTGGAGCCTGCTTCAGATTTTGTGTCTCCCTCTCTCTGCCCCTCCCTGCTCATGCTCTCTTTCTCTTTCAAAAATATATAAACTTTAAAAAAAGACTTTATAAAAATACTGATGTCCAGGCCCAACTGAAGACATCTGAATCCCAATCTCTGAGTTGAGGAAGACAAATTAGATTTTTTTAAACCTTCCCTCTCCCCTATTATTCTGCAGGGGTGAGAATCACTGCTATTAACTCTCTTCTCTCTTCTTTGGGGGCCCCTTCTCTTTATTTACAAAATGTCTACCCTGTAAATAACACCTTTTCTCCCATCAAAAGTAAAAAGGGTTTACTGGCTAGTCAACTACCCTAGGTGTTTGCCTGATTATGTCTGAATGAGAAATGCTCACTGCAGAGCACTGCCTCCTCCAGTGCAAACCTTTTATCTCTAATTGTGCAATAAGAACCTGCCTCTTTCTTGGCAGGAATGTTAATATGAGTAAGCAGGTAAGAAGGTATTTCTGGGCCTACTCAGTCCTTAAGGAAATTATAATGTAGTCCTTTTAAGGCAGCAAGGGCAGGAAGAGAGAGAGAGAGAGAGAGAGAGAGAGAGAGAGAGAGAGAGCGCGCTCCACTCTCCAGGCTTGGAAGGAGGCTGCAGAGGAGGCTGGCTCCCTGGACTCACTGCAGGAGACAGAGGACCTGGGTCATGCTCACATTCCTCTGACCCTAAAACACCCCCAGGTCCTGGCCTCTCCCATTCTCACCCAGGACTCCCAGGTACTTCCTTTGGTGTGTGCTGAGGACAGTCAGTGTGGCTTTGTCCAGTTCTATATTTGATCATTTCCCCTCTGTAACCAGCACTCCAGAATGCATCTCTCTGCTGCTGTGCTCTCTGATCTCCGAGTTCTTGACAACAGAGGGTGTCGCTAAAAGGGGAGCATCGTGACTTCATCAACAAGTTGAGTTCTAAACATCTCTGTCAGAAGCTTCACAAGCAAAGGTGGACATGCAAGTGGCCGCAGCAGGACATACTCTGGGACAGTCTCTCTCTCCGCTCTCTCCCACAGGGCTCTCCTCTCTCAGTAGGCAGACCTGGGACTCTAAGGCCCTTCACCTTACCTTGGGGCTCCTCTGCTTTTTTGGGGAGAGCCCTCCAAACAGGATATTGGAAGACATCCATGCTACAGTCACAGCAGCAGCTTCACGTTCCCAAGGACTAGTTCTCCATCCACATGAAATGTTAATGTAACAGAATGCCAAGCTGTGCTGGAGGCCAGGACCCACAGCAGGAGTTCAAAGGAGAGGAGAGAGGGTGAGCTGGAGGAGTCCAGGGAGCTGCAGAGAGTCCACAGAATGTGGGGTAGCCCCAGTGGAGGGAGAGGGGAATGGATATGATGTAGCCAGGCCTAGAAAGCAGGAAGAGGGCACTCTACCCAGGGGACAGGACCTGCTTGGGTGTGGCCGGGGTGAGCAAGCCCAGCTCTGAACTTGTCTGTGCCCTCTCAGCGATGCCAGTCCCACAAAGTCATGAGCAATAAGGTTAGCAGAGAACTCAGCACCACGATAGATGACCAGAACCTATCCTAAGAAGTGAGCAAGCTCACAGAAAGGAAGGGAGAGGCAGTGTGAGGGGTAAGGAAAATGAAGACTGAAGCCCTGAATAATACAACAGGACACCTCCAAATAGCAGATGAACGCTGAAGCCAGGGACCTCAGACAGGCATGTCTCTGACATATCTCTGACCAGTGAACTCAAAATACACAGCCACATGTGGATCTGGCTATCTTGTGCAGCCGGTCCTTGTGGAGCACGTACTAAGCATCAGCACTTACACACTCCCAAGTTGCCTCCAGGTTTTCATGCCCCCTTCCTCCTGACTTCCCACTCACAAGGTGCTTAAGCCCAGACCCAGAGGACACTCCACTGCAACATCAGAAGGAGAGAGGAGGGGAGACACTTAACATTATTTTGATCACCTCTTCAGTATCTCTTTTAGGCAGGGGTGAGACAGTTCTGCACAATTTACAGGTATAGAAACAGAAGCACAGAAGAGAATAGATGGAGTTCAAATGAACCTCATGCATCAATAAATTATGTTTGCCAATCAGAAGTGTCTGCCTATGGATTATGGCCGGGCCTGCAGGAGGAGGAAAGGCGGGTGGGCGGGAGGACTATTCAGCAATGCCATCACTAAATTAAAGTACACTGGTCACGGGGCACCTGGGTGGCTCAGTCAGTTAAGCGTCCAACTTTGGCTCAGGTCATGATCTCACAGCTCCTGAGTTCGAGCCTTGTGTCGGGCTCTGTGCTGACAGCTCAGAGCCTGGAGCCTGCTTCGGATTCTGTGTCTCCCTCTCTCTCTGAGGGAATATGAGTGGGTTCACTCATATTCTGTCTTGGTCTCTCTCAAAAATAAATAAAAACATTAAAAACAAAAAAAGTACACTGGTCACTCTGAGGAACCTAGCTTCTGTGGCCCAGGCCTGTGGCTGAGATCCATTTTTGAGCATATTTACATAAGAAAAGGAGAACAGTGTGACAGAAAGGGCACAGGGATGTGGACGCAGACAGACTCAGGCTCATTTTTAGCTCTGCAACTTTGGATTTCAGCTTTACACAGGTTAAAAAATGGCTAAGGGATTAAAAAGAATCCTGGTATTATTATCCTGGTGATACTCAATAATAGAAAACTGTTTCTATTAACTTATTGCTGGTGTTTAGGCTTTCTTAAGTTTTCATCACAATTATTCACAAATTTATTGACCTAGAATAAAACCCAATAAAATTTTTGAGTTGTCTGTTGAAAATGATTGAGGCCACTTCTCATTAATTGTGTACTGATAAGGAGCAATTTCCCAGGTACATTTAGGTGGGAAAAAAAGCAATGCAGGACAGAATGTATTAGTGTTCACATCAGGGGCGAATGAGAAAACAATATACGTGTATATGTTCTCTGATGTGTAGGTCTCCTACCAGGACAGGCCCTGGAAGTGAGGAGCAAAGAAGAAGAGAGACTTTTCACAGTATACCCTTTCATGTATTCTTTATTTTGTACTATGTGAATCTGCTATTTTTTAAAAAATACATAGAATAATTTACTTACAAGAAGTTTGGGGAAAAAAGAAAGCTGTGCAAGGAGCTGAAAACTTTGGATGAGCTAGTGGGAGTACATGAGTGGTGATGTGCTTCATAGCTCAATGGAGAGACAGTTGCCAAGGACCCTGTGTCCTGAGAACAGTCTGGGGCCATGGGGAGGGGTCTCCAAGCATCCTGATTCCATCGCTTATTACAGAGCCTTGCAGTGCCAACCTCAAGATAAGCCATACAAAACAACTAAGAGCCACCTCCCTGGAGATAACACTGGTGAAAGTTCGTAACTCTCTGGTTCACATAGCACCTTCTATCCAAGGAGTGCAAAGTGCTCATGCACATTTACGAGGCCCCAAGGCCACCCTTAGGAGAAGGGAGCAGCTCTCCACAGCTGTGAGGACTGCGACCCTGAGGGGCATGGAGGGTAAGCCCCTCCAAGCTCAGTGGCCCAAGCCTCCCAACTGAAGTCTCTCACTTCCAGTCACCCCAAGGCAGTTGTTCCACCTCTCCATGCCTCAGTTTCTTTCTTTGCAATCTGAGAATATGAACAGTACTTATTTCACAAGATTGGTGTGTGGAGTAAATAATGCCCACAGTAATAACTAATATTGATTGAACCATTATTTTATGCCAGACACTGCTTTAAGCAATTTGACCCATATTTACCTGATTACTCTCCTTAATTTATGAGTGGGGGAACTGAGGCACAAAGAGGTTCTGGAAGCCACGTACATGATAGGACTGGTGAGGGGAACCCAGAACACTTCACATGCATCACTGCTCAGCAGGCTAACATGGAGGACTGTCAAGGTTTCAGATGGGCGCAGCCTAGAGATGGAAAAACTGAGGCACGAAGAGGCTGCTGGCTCTGCTGCTCTCCCTCACATATGATTGCAAGGCCATAGATGGCAACCTCTATCAACAGATGTCACGGAAACCAAGACAACACTGTATGGTGGCATTACTGCTTCTCAGTCTGAGGGCAGGGGGATGCGGGCTATCACTCACAGATAGATGTAAGCCCTAGGTTCCCTCTGAGACCTGCAACCACCTCTCCCCTCTTAAGGACCCAGGATTCAGAGCCTTGCTGACCAAGTGCAGAGAAGGTGCCAGAAAACCTGCATAAAAATCCTGAGGTGCCTGGAACATGAGAAAACTGGTTATTGTTCAAAAGCTCATGGCTGCCAGTGAAACATGTCGAGAGGGGGTGGCCCAGGCGGGGGAGGGGCAGTGTGTGAAGCCGGCAGGCCCATCTGTAAACACAGAATACGTTAGGAATGTGTAAGCAAAACCAGAAATCCCTCAGCAGCTGCCTCCATTCCTCTCCTTCACGGACAGGGCCTGGGAGGCCTTCGGAAGAGAAGGGAGTCTAGCGTTTAGCCTCCGATGGCCAGAAAGATAGCTCCACAGACTGTCTGTCACGGAGCACTGGGTAAAACAGACACACAGAGAGCTTCACTCATTAACATTGGCGTTGCCATGACAATAAGCTGTTGCCAGGTAGCAGCGAACTAGGAGAAGAGTGAGAATTAGCAAAGCCTAAAAATAAAGCCGTTATGTTTCTTCCCCCGTCTAGATGTCCATGTGTAACAGGCAATAATCTCGCCTCCGCCTCAGCCCAGCCCTTCTCCCCAGCCAGCCCCCACTGCTGCTCCCAGCCCAGCACCAAGGGCAAGGAGCTCCCCTCTGAGGCGGCAGGAGGGGCCTCCTAAAAACAGGTGAGGGCTAAAACCTGAAGGCTGGCTAACAAGCGGCACCGGAGAGAGAGCAGCAGTGCAAAAGCCAGGAGGCATTTTCCCCACTTAGGTGGTCAGCCTTGACTCCAGACTGAAGCTGGGCCCACTCCAGGCTGTCAGATACTTATCCCACTCCTTGGCTCAGAAGGAACAGGGAGAGGCAGGTGCCCTGTTCTAACTGACCACTTTTCTCTTGGAAACTACTTAGCCAAGCCTCAGCCCCAGAGGTGACTGTGGAAGTCAGGAGCCTGGGCTGGGCAGCATGAGTGGTTCACAGTTTCCTTTAGAACTGTGATACCACCAGAAGAGCCATCATGATACTAATTCCAAAAGGTAAAAGAGCATAATGATAAAAATCATTGAGCAATTTATAAACATCTCCAAGGGACAGGCAGTGAAATTATTTTCAGGGTCTTCCGGGCTGACTCTGATATCAGAAGAGAAAATGCACGTGTCCAGTGGTTATCTGTTTCCTTTGTTCATTTCTCCCATCAGACCCTAAGCTGCACAAAGGCAGAAACCACATCTAAACACTCACCCTCATAACCTTAGCACCTGCGGTTGTCCCAGACACACAGCCAGCACACAACAGACACACCAGGGGAAAGAGGGAGCTGGGAAGGAGCTGGGTGCTGCCTCAAACACACGGCAGAGACAGCAT
Organism: Prionailurus viverrinus; assembly: GCF_022837055.1. Lineage (NCBI taxonomy): Eukaryota > Metazoa > Chordata > Mammalia > Carnivora > Felidae > Prionailurus > Prionailurus viverrinus. Next base: position 32,516,818 of record NC_062567.1, read on the forward strand.
TCTGGGTAAACGGCGAAGATATCAACGGTAATAATACTTGACCTAGATAAAATACCTCTCTTTCTACAATTCTAAGCTCTGTATTTTAAGAGCTAAGTACTACTCTCTATCCAGGTCTCTAGTCTCAAAAAATTGATTTATCACATAGACAGGTGTGTCATGCTTTAAGCAGACCAGATAAATTAAAACCCAAAATTTTGTTGGCAATAATTTCCTTTATAAGTCATTATAATAAGGTTTCCTCAAATGTAGACCCGTCTAATTTCTTTACAGTATGATTTATTTAATTCAGATAGTATGTGCTAATTTGAATCTCTACTTTGAGTAAAGCCAGCAGCAATAGTGGAATTCATGGTTTCTTTCCTTCCAACAGACTCACCCTTGACTCACCACACTCTCCCTCTACCATGGTTAATATGCACTCAGCAAATGCAAACAGCAGCTAATTTTAATATTAGTGCAAGAAGTGCGTACTTAAGAAACTAAAATCATTATTTCTTTCGCCATCAGCCCATAAAAATATATAACCCAGAACAGAACATAAACATTATTTCTTGGTTCTTTGACTGTTCTGGAGTATCTAGCCATTAATCCAAATGCCAGTTCTTGCCTCTGGTCCCCCAAGCTTGTGCAAATAACGTAAACAGAGAGAATGACAAGGAAAAGTAGGAGCAGAACAACTGGGGATTTGAGAGCAAGCCCCATTGATCATCCCACTCCCCATCCCAACCTCCCAGCAAGGCCAGAGCTGTATGACTTAATTTATGCTCTTGAGAGAATGATAATCAGCAGGTAGGGTCCTACTGAATAAGTTATAGAGATGCACATGACTGCTGTATTTCAACAAGACTCCACAGCGGTTCATATTCTTACAAAAAGACAGCAACAGTAGCCATCAAATCTGCTTTTAGCATTGTTTCTAGACAAGCTAAAGTTCATGGACACATTCCTTCTCTTCCAAAGTCAGACACCCCAGACTTTTACTAGAGGGGCCATGTATTCACAATGCCTGATATGACACAAGCACAACCAGGCACAACCCAGACGAGTCCAACAATGCTACTGGAGCATGATTTCTACAAAGGAAGTGGGATAGCAGTCCATTAACTGCAGAATCCCAAGTGATATGTGTCTCTGACATGACAGCCTGGAGAGGGGTCCTTATTCAGCAAGCTCTGCCTGATCTATTGTTCCCAGAGCTGAAGCTGAGGGCCCCTGCATGCCAATGTCCACCTGGACCCCTGGGTTTTCAGCAGGGCCTTCACTTGACCACAAAACAAATGGAAAAGTCAGTCCTGACACTAACTAGAAAATAGGGTTCTTTTGAAAGCTTTATGTCCCTTTCTGCTAAAAGGGACCCAAGAGACAGCTCTTACCGTCACTACACAACCATCTTGATACATAAAATCCCAGCTTGTCCTCATTACCCATCCACATCCTTTCCTCCTTCTCTATGGCACAAAATACCCAGTTATAGCCACAGATTCCAATGGAGAGGAGTTACTGAAGAGATGGCAGTGACACAGCAGCCGGCTTCACTGCACCCTGAGTACAGCCTGTGGCATTGCGCTGGGCACCTCATAGGTGACCAAGAAATAGACGTCAAATCACTGAATCAATGAATAAAAAAATTAACCTAATGCTCTTTCCCCTAATACACTTGCATTACTGGCATGCTTCCCAGTTTAGAAACTTGGGCCCAGTTCTCTGAGCCACCACAAGCCTAACGGGGATCACACTTGCCTGTTACTGCCTTTGAGGTCATTTGCACTAGAGCCAAATGTCATTGCCAGCCCTGCAAGAACTGGGTTGAAATCCACCTCTAACCTTGAATCAACTAGATCTCGATCATTACCCTGGACTTCAGAATCGAGGCACTCCCACCAATCCTGGGCTTCCTCACAGGAAAGGGAAACAACACAAGCTACCTGAAGCCCTCAAGGGTAGACAGCAGAAATCCTAAAGCTGTCATTATGAGCCATACCATCACCATTTCACTTGGTACACTCTTGCGAACGTCCCCACTTCGTCCTACCCCACCCCCAACTCCCGTCCTCGCAAAGACTTCATATTTTGCACCATGGTCCTGGTGAAATGAATCTCGAATGATGACCCTAATGAAGCTGTTGAAACCTAGGGAGACCCCAACTCTGCACTAGCCGCTCCCCCCAGATGTTCGGTTGCAAAAGCAGTTGGATAAAAATAAAATCACACCAAGTTGAAGATTAGATTCCTCTCCCTGCCCTTCCTTCCTTCCTGCAACAGATAAACTTGTTTTCTTACTGTGCATTTACCATTTTTAGAAACGGGTTGAAAGTAAAATGTGAGCCTCTCCTGGAGGAAATGGTAGGATATCAGTCAGTCTCCCCCCGCCCCTCTCTTCTCTCTCTCTCTCTCTCTCTCTCTCTCTCTCTCTCTCTCTCTCCCCTCTCTCTTCTCCCTCTGTCTCCTCTCTGGCATGTGTTACTAAATTTTATACAGCTTGACTTGCTGCATCTCTGATATGAGCTGCTTATATACAACATAACCAGACACATATTTTTAAGAGTACGCAGCACTTAAAATAACTGGATTTTAAGCCTTCTGATTTTAGGTGAGAATTTGGTTGGAGGACTGGATGCGTCTTGGCTCTTGAGAAAGCAAGCAATTAGTGTTTTAAAGAAATGTATGAGTAACCTTTCAGGAAGCCACTGCCTGAAATGTAAGAAAAATCTGACTTGCTCTTTGCCCCACCAGACCCCCCCCCAACCCCCTTGGAAAGTACAAATATCCTTCCCTGGATGGTTTCCAGAGATGAATTTTCTGTAGCTCCAGACAGTTATTTTAAACTTCAGCTCCTTAAACTGTATTTCTAAAATATAATTAGGAATTCTTTATTCTTGGCCAAACAATTGCTAATAGAACACTGTGTGTATGGTGGTACAAGCCAGTTAAGAATCTTATGAAACACTGCCCAAAATACAGAGCGGCACAGACACACGTCTCTCTGTCTCTGTCTCACTCTCTGTGTCTCTTTCTCTTGAATACAAGTATGCACACAGATGGAACACCATTTGTCTTCCCAGAGCCATCAAATATCAGGCACATGATGACTCCTCCCAGTGAATTCCTTATTATTACAACCATCGACAGACCACTTCCAACTGTCTTGTTTGTTTGTTCATGAGGACTGTGGTATTTGTTTTTTTTTTTAAACCATATTGATATATAAAGTGGATGCTTACAAAATTTTTAAAGGTGTTTGATTATTGTTTTTATGAAAACAGTTCTAACAATAAACACATCACCCCAAACCAAGACTTTAGTGAGGTATAGTATGATTCGTTGCTTCTTACTGGAAGGCATGAGGGCCAGGGAGTAATATTTAAAAATCACCCACCTGTCAGAATGGACACCACCAGCCAGGAGAGCTGGCCTGGGGCTCTGGAGCCCTCTGCCCTGCTAGACATAGATCTTCTATTTACTGGGTGCAGGGGATGTCCAGGGATCTGAGGAAGGGGCCAGGGGGTGGGTGCCCTTGGATTAGAGTTAACTCAAATGCTCAGAGTAGTTAGAAAAGGAACGACGTTTCTCCATTATTTTTATTGGTGGGGGCGGGGGGGCAGGTACTCAGGCCCTAAGTTAGATCCTCAGGTTAAACCAGGTGGAACCTCAAACCAAACCAAACCAAACCAAAAACAAGGCATTTGTTACGGGGTAAACACGTTGTTCTGGGGTGGGGTGAGAAGAAGTTAGATAACCTGACTTCATTGGTTTACTCACCCCAGGGGTTCTGATTTGGTCTAATCTTCAGCTACTAGGTATGATAAGTACAAACTGATCATTACATATTAAGACACTTTCATATTGGTCGGTAAATGGCCATTTCCCTGAGTTTCCCAAATTCCCTGTACCACCCAGGCCCCCTTCCTCAGGTCCCCTGGATCCTCCTTTGAACCCACTAAATAGAGGGTTTATGCCAAGCAGGACAGAAGGCTCCAGAACCCTACACCAGCTCTCCTGGCCAGTGGTATCCATTCTGATGAGTGCTGCAGGACCAGTTGTTAATAACATGTGCAGCCCTAGTCATGGTCTTCCCTTAAGACCATCTCAGCTAACATAGCTATCCTAGCCAAAGCCATGGTGGCTTCTCAGGTGTATGTCATCTCCCCTCTTGTCACTATCCCTCTCTTTCAGCATGTTGTAACCTTTTCATTTGAATTATGTTGTGTGTTTTCAATGTACATGTCTTCTGATTACTCTTAGACATGAAGAGATTTGAGGCAGGTATAATACAATGTTTTATGTTTTCTGCCTTATCACTTCATACTTAACACAGTACTTGGTGCATTATAGGTTTTAAGGAATGTTCACTGGAAGAAACTTCTCAAGCCTGACGTTCAAACAGCCATGGCTTATAAGTTGATTTCCATCCTAACCAGGCCTTGCCATTCTTAAAGTCCCTGCAGGTATAGTCCCCTCCATGAAACCTCTCTGGAATTTCCCCCCCACCCAAGTGATTCTGCTTTTTCTAATCCCTATGAGATCAACAGACCATAATGCATACCCCAACACCTAATTTAACTGTATGTCATCTTATGTTATGTTCCTTATAAGAAAGTTCAATTCTTGTTGTTTGTGTTATCACCCCAACTAGACTATACATTCTTTGAAGATAAGGACCACGTGGGAAAAAGCACATTTTGGTAATCTGTTTCTGAAAATCATATGTTCAGTGGGAAATGCTAACCTATTTCCCATTATTTTAAATAGGAGAAATTATAATGTGTTGCATTACATCAACCCCAAACCAAAATATATTATAATGTATTTCCTAAAATGTAAGCAAAGTACAGCACATAACTATCATATAAACTATCACATTAGGATGTAAAGTGTTTAAAATAGCACTTCCTGATCTCTCAGTTGAATGTGTAGAAACCTGTCACCTGGTTTCTCCCAGACCTTGAAAAGGGCCCAAATGGATGACCTCCTTCTAGGAAGGTTGGCAGTCAGGAAAAGGGGAAGAGTGTGTTGCAGATGTATTATGGGTTGGAAAAGCAGTCTGGTCTACCTCACTATTTATTACATTGGCTTTGCAAATCCTCCAACACATATATGTGACCAAGACTCCTCCCCTGAGAAGAGGATGAATGTTCCTTTAGTGTAGTCACATGGCCTTTCTTAGCCCCCAAAATATCCCCAAAGCACATCTCCTTTACTGACACTCTGTGGGCTCTACAAATCACCTACAATTGTTTCTCATGCTCTACCAGTTGTATTAGAAACATAATTGGAGACTTTTTTTCAAAATGTACAGTGAGTTTGGGTGATAAATTTCCTGTATAAATATCAACTGAAAAATCATTTTATTCAGAGCTGTGTATAAAATATGAAACAGGACTATTGAAAACTAAGGTATATTCTCCTAGGAATATGTTAACATGGGAGACATTCTGCAGGAGAAACCTGCATTTCTTCTGAATCTTTACCATCCTTAACACAATGATGAGTACATTGCATGTGAGCACTATATACCTAAGGACTGGTAAATGACTAAATAAATGGGACGAGATTAGGTTGGAGAGAAGGAGAAATCTTAAATCTTCCATGTTGACTCTTCAAAAGAGAAAAAAAACTAAGAATCAACACTCACTGGACACAAAGTGTGAGGTAGACATACATGTCATCTCTATATTCATGACAATGCAGAACGGGAGCTATCACTAGGCCCATTTTACAGATAAAAATACCAAGTTTCTAGTTTATCAGACTAGATAAACAACTTGGCTAAGAGCCACACAACTGGTCGGTGGTGAAATCTAGAATCAAATGCTGGCTTAACTCCAAAGTCTGAGCTCTTTCCACCATTGCATAGCACCTCCTCCCAGGTCAGAAGCAGATTCAACTCCCATGTTCTGCCATTCCCCCAACCCTTCGTGTCTTATTTTATTTTTGAAAACACTGCCCTGTGCTTCTGAAATCACCAATCTACATTATATAAGTTGTCAACTGGCCTTCTTCCCTCTGGATGTCATCCCAAGGTTTGGATTTTACATCTCATGGAGCTCCAGTGGAAGCACCAAATCTCAAGTAGACTACCAGGAGGCTCAGACTCGATTTACATGGAGCAGCCCCAGGTTTGTCCAACTTGCCCTCCTGCCTCCCTGAGTATCCCCAAATCAAGGTTAATCCCCAACACAGACCATGTACACCAGACCCTCTGCCTCCCCCCTTATTCAAAAACATCAACCCAAGAGGAGTCTACCATCACCATTTACTCATCTGACAACTATTTCTTACATGCCAGCAATGGGCTAAGAACTGGGGATATGACAATGGCGAGAAGATAAATAAGGTTCTCAACCTCACCCAGCTTATGATCTACTGGGGTGACCAACAATCATACAAATCAATGTAATTACAAATTGTTTTAAGTTCTACAAGAGACAAGAGCAAGATAAAAGGGCAATACAGGGCAAGATAAAAGGTTATAACAGGAAAGAGGATTTAGAATAGGAGCTTAGGGAAGACTTGTCAAATGAAGTGACATTTAATGAGACCTAAATAGAAGGATAAGAAAGAGAAAGCCAAATTAAGAGTGAGCACCTCTGGGTTGTCGGCTTCCTCCTTGTAAGCACCATGACCTGCCACCTCCCAAACCCCGCCTCCACAAGTCTATCTCCATGTCGGAACTGTGAGAACCCAGCCTCTCAGGGTGGTGGTGGGAGGGTACCTTGAACTTCTACATACAGAGGTTTCCCAGTTGAATTTGCAGAAGGCTGTCACCTGGTTTCACCCAGTCCTTTAAAGGGGCCCAAATGGATAACCTCCTACCAGGAAGACTGGTGCCCAGAAAAAGGGAAGGGATGAGAATGCAGATATGTCATGGGTTGGAAAACTACACTGGCTTTGCAAACCCTCCAATACATGTGACCAACACCCCTTCCCCTGGGAAGGGATGAATGTTCTTTGGTGTGTGTGTGTGTGTGTGTGTGTGTGTGTAAGAAGTTTTAAATATGCATTCTGAGAGAAATGTAACTAACTCGTCTGGTTCTGATTCATTCATAACTCACCAAATTTGTTTTGCAAGTGCTGTCTGATGTCCAAGAAACTGCCAAGCATCCCTAACCCTGCATCCCGCTTTGAAGTGGTGGTTGTGCAGACGTCACATGCCCGCCTGGGCATTGAAGAACAGAGCCTGGGGCCCTGGGCCCTGAGATTTGGTAAGAAGACGACCTGCTGTGAAGGTCTTCCAGTCACAATACCCCACGCTACCCCCTTTGGTTCTGTTTAGCAATCTCTTTGGTGTGAAAATGCATCCATAATGCATGAGTGAACGCCCCATGGGTGTGTGGAGAGAAGGGGGAGATGATAATCAATGTTTATTTCATTTTTTTGCTGACTGAAGCTATAATGTCAGCAGCCAGGTGAGCAGAAAGAAATGTCCTCCTTCTCTAGATTCAGAAAACTGCCCTAAAAACAGAGGAAGAGACAGGCTTAGACATATGACTAAGTCAGGCCCCAGAATTCTAACTTTCTAGTTGGTTCTGTGTTGAATGGACCTTCTCAACCAGGAGAATTATGTCCCCGTACGAGGTGGTTTGAGGTGAGCAGAGGTCCTTCCAGGTGTCACCATACCTGGGTGGGGACTTAAGTGGGGGTGAAAGCCAAGGCTTCTAAACACCCTGCAGTGGGTGACACAGACCCTAACAAAGAATGGCCTCAGCACTGAGCAAGAGCTACCCTGAGGGGAAGAAGACAAGGCAGTAACCATGGCACTTGGTGGCAACGGGGAGGACAGCTCAGAGACAGGACCTTCTTGGTACTAGCCTGTTGCTTCTCTGACCTAATAGCCTAACTACATCTCTGACCTAATAGTTCAGAGGCATGTCACTTTAAGGGAAAGACTATGTATGTCTCACTTTAAGCACTACTCAGTGTGGAAATCAAGTCATTTTCTAAATACTCCAGGGGAGATACTCCAGGTAAATACTTGACATACTCCTTTCATAGGATCCCCATGATGATTTTATCTGCATAGAAAAAAAAAAAAAACTTTGGTAGTACAAACAGCCACTTCCTAGGCTTCTATGATCAGGCACTTAAAAGCATCTGTTTATGGAGAAGAGAAGTCTGTCTTGGACTGTGAGACATGGGGGACTTTGTCAGACAGATGTCTTCATCTCTGGGACCCGGAGCATTCTAAGGACCTATGGCCCTTTATCCATGAGCCTCACCTCACCCACCTCACCCTCTGCTTACAGAAGACAACAGAGCTTGTACTTTACACACAAAACATTTTTAGATTAAATGAAGGGTCTAAGGATGGTGTCCAGCAGGACACTTTCCTCATGTGAAGCAAGGTCCCTTTCTCTTCTCTGCTGTAGCTCCTGAGATGGTTCTGCCTTCGAGGAGCAAGAAGGCAGACGAGGTACCAGTTTCATTCTGAAGGACCGGGAAGAGAAGTAAAGGTCTCCTACCCCCAAAATAATTCTCATTCTGTTAATAAATGCTTGAAATGTCTTTAAATGATTCAAGAGCAGACTTAAAATATGAAGTATCTAATATTCATGCTGAGCTATAAATGACTGTTCTCTAGTTCTTCGGTTCTCGCACAGGTTTTAACAGAGAGAAAAGCTTAAAAGTGCACAATAGCATTGATTACATGGACAGAAAGAGGCTGGAGCATCGTGAAAGTAGAAAAAAAACCATGAAATGAGAGACAAGCCATCACAGGCATGCTCAGCTAAACCAGCTATGAGACACCCACCAGGCAAGTCCCTAGCAGCATGAGCCTCAGTGTCCCTATTTGTAAAATGAAAGATTGAGCTACATGGTTTTTTTAAACGTTTATTTTTGAAAGAGAGAAGAGAGAGACAGAGCGTGAGCAGGGGAGGGACAGAGATAGGAGACACAGAATCTGAAGCAGGGTCCAGGCTCTGAGCTGTCAGCACAGAGCCCAATGTGGGGTTCGAAAGCACAAGCCACAAGATCATGACCTGAGCTGAAGTCGGACACTTCACTGACTGAGCCACCCAGGTGCTTGTGAGTTGCATGTTCTTAGAGGGCTTCCAACTCTAAAATCCACATTGTCCAGTTCAGGCAAGAAGAAACAGAGGCCCGAGGTCAGCACTGAATAACTTCTCTAATCATTACAACTTAAACAGAAAAAAAAAACACATATTTTTGCACGTGACAAAAGACTAGAAAAACGTAAATGGTCAGTATCACTTTTCAGCAGCTGCCGCTAAGGTGTTCAGTCCTTCTGAGGAAGCTGAGGCCGTGCTGGGGTGGGTCCCCCACTTCACCCTGAGACTAGCACGCACCCACACCATGGCCTCCATTTTGGAGCTCACCTGCATCTACTCAGCGCCCTCATTCTGCATGACAATGAGGTGACAGAAACGGAGGATAAGATCAATGTCCTCATGAAAGCAGCAGGTGTTAAGTGTTAAACCTTTGTGGCCAGGCCTGTCTGCAAAGGCTCTGGCCGATGTCAACATCAGGAGCCTTGTCTGCATGGTAGGGGCTGGTGGACCTGTCCCAGCAGCTGGCACGGCACCAGCAGAGGCCCTGACCGCTCTACCACTGCTGCCCCAGCTGAGAAGAAGGCAGAAGCAAAGAGAGAAGAATCTGAAGTTTGATGATGACATGGGCTTTGGTCTGACTAAACCTCTTTTATAACGTGTTCAATAAAAAGCTGAACTCTTAGGGGCACCTGGGTGGTTCAGTCGGTTAAGTGTCTGACTTCAGCTCAGGTCATGATTTCGGATTTTGTAAATTCAAGCCCCACATCGGGCTCTGTGCTGACAGCTCAGAGCCTGGAGCCTGCTTCTGATTCTGTATCTCCCCCTCTCTCTGCTCCTCCCATGCTCATGCTCTGTCTCTCCCTGTCTTTCAATAATAAATAAGCATTAAAAAAATTTTTTTTAAAGGTGAACTCTTAAAATGAATAAACAAACAGGTGGTGGGTACCCTCTAAGTCCCTGCCAGGAAGACCAATGATGAAATCAGTATCACTGCCTGCCTAAAAGCTATCACTCCTGCTCACTGGCTGGCAAAGCCCAGTTTCTGGTTGGTTGTGATACCACAATCCCAGTGTTGGAGGTAAATCCTAATTCATCTAAACCAGTCAGGAAATCCCATTCTCCTTGCTAAAGGGACATTTGACCAATTCCTGGCCCGGAGAAATGGTGGAGTGTATTGGACACTTCTGGGGGAAGCGTCCTCATTCTTAAGACACACTCGGGGAAGATGCCTCCTGTGGCCTGGACATTGCTGCTTCTGCCTGGGATGTGTGAAATGGGTAGAGCCATCTTACGATTTCGGGGGAGGTCTCTGAGGACAGAGCTGCCACACCAAAGATGTTAGAGCACAGAGGATCGGGAGGATGCATGCCTCTAAGCCCCTCAGGAGACGATGGGCAGGATGGAGTGATAGAACAATGTGGAGCCACTTGTTGAAGGTCAAAAGGGACAAACTCACAAGCTTCAGGAGAAATGACTTTACGCAACTAATACCTAACTTACAAGAGCTTACATTTGCTTCAGGAAAAGTTTAGAAAAGATTTTTGGATAATACACTATAATATATGATTGAAAACAATTAACAGAACATCAAAATGCATCCCTCACCTTGAAGACTAAGAATCACATGGAATAAATATGCTGCTCTGTATGTCACCTCTTGTTGGCCTTGTCAAAATGAATGCCCGCCAGAGCAACCCTGGACACAGGGCTTAGTAGGCAGGTCCTCCGTCCTCTTCCCTTAATACCAGGATCCCTCATCTGACCTTCCCACCTCCCACCTCTGACTTCCTCCCCCTGGTGCAACCTGAGAGCTGCAGGGTAGAAAATGAGGAGTTTCTATCAAAGACACTGCAGAATTTACCTTTTCTACCAAACGTGGTTCAATTGCTGTTTTTTAAAACTGAAGTCTTCACAGTTTGGTAATGGAGGAACTCAATGCCACTGTGCGACACTGAGAGTACCACTCCCCCACACGTGTGGGGCCTACAGTATACGGAGTTGTAGGGAATCATTACATGGTGAGTCATTCTTATGCCTGAGGAACACATCCACATAGCCTCTGAGGGGAGGCCTCTGGTTCAACAGAGATCAGGCGCTCTTCTGGCGGCATACCTCCTCAGAAGCCACTTCTCCAGGGGAGGCAGAGGTGGGGAGAGAGCCAGGTGGGGAGGAAAACAGGCAGGCAGATCCCCAGGTCCTGGCCCCTGCTGCCTTCAAAGATGCTTTCAGCAGAACGGCCAGATCTGAATATTTTGTCCTAAAGAACACAGGCACAAACACAAGCACCTTCTTTCTTGAGCGTGTCCTTTACTCCTGTTTCAGCCGTGTGTGTGTGTGTGTGTGTATACACACACGCAGCCTTGAAAGGTAATTCCAGTCCTCTCCAAGCCCTGGCTGCCACTCCAATATCAAGGCCATCTCACCCTCAGGGGCAGGCAAACCACATAATGATAGAAGATCATTTCCATACAAGGGCCTTCCAGTAGTAAAAATTCATTTAGGAGGAAATAAATTTGAATTGAATTTACTAAACCCAGAAAATGTAAATCAGGGGAACCTTCCTAATGAAATTGCAGCTTGGTTTGAAAATTATCTAAAGTTGCATTTCAAGATACAGGTTTGTTTCTGCACGGAACTGATTCACTGGGTGGTTATTTACAGAAGCCCTGGTTCTATTAAAGGGTCCTCAAAAATGTCAGATTTTGAAATTAATAAAATTCATTTCAGTTTGGTGCTTCTGGTTCCAAATTTAATCATCCTCCAGTTTGGTCCTATTCAATCACTGACTTGAATGTAGGAAAATCTCACCTACCTGAATGTTTTTGGAGGAAGAGGGAGGAGGAAAGTCTTGTCTAAACTGATGAAAAAATCCAAATGGCTGATTTTTGAAGAAAGATGGTTCTAATACTTGTAGTATTGAACATATAATAAGCTAAGATTTAAATGAACACTAATAAGTAAAATTGAGTTAGTCACTGAAAAATTACAATCCATAATAGGCTTTTATTACATAATAATGAATTACATTATATCACTGAGTCTTAATTTTTTAAATCAATGGGAAACACAGACTGTGTCAGAATTCCTGGGGTACAATTTGAATTTAAGTCACACAGCACTCAGGATTTAATTGGGCATTTCCAATGGTCAGTGAGTAGCTTTAGTAAAGTCAAGAAGCAGGGAAGCTGGAGAGGGGGAGAGGGAGGACAGAGAGAGATGGAGAGAGGAGGAAAAAGAGGGAAAGAGGGACTGGGAGGAAAGAGAGAGGGCGAGGGAGGAGGGGTAGAGTGGAGAGAGAAGGGAACGAAAGGGAGAGAGAGAGGTAGAGGGTGGGGAAGAGATCCACCCAGGGAAGAAGGGATAAATTCTTAAATTGGGAATCTCGATTTACATGTCTTGATAGAGAAGAGCAGCCGAAAGAGTGGTAGGATTTAAATTTCCTAAGGGGATAGGGTAGGCGTTCTGGGCTGTAGTGAGGTACCTTGCTGCAATCTCCTTGTTCTGACAGCTTTAGCTCCCATCTCCCATCTTAGAAGAGCAAGATGGTGCCCCTGAAGGAAGGGGTGCTTTGGGCCAGGCTGTGCCTGGTAAAAAGCCAGCTCTGGATATACTGCTGGCCATGGGACTGCTGACCTAAAAAGGACCAGAATATGTTTCACTGGGCAAGCCCAGCCCATCCATTCTGAACCAGAAGGCAGGCTGCTAACAGGTTTTGTCCTGCTCAAAACTATAGAAGCCCTGGAGTCTTCCCTTCCTGCTGCCCACCTTGTTCCTATCAGCTCTGGACCTGCTGGGCTAGGTGATATTTAAAATACTCAGGGGGCACCCTGGTGGCTCAGGTCATGATCTCATGGTTCATGGCTTCGAGGCCCACATCAGGCTCTCCATTGTCAGCGCAGAGCCTCCTTCAGATCCTCTGTCCCCCTTTCTCTCTCTGTCCCTTCTCTACTGGTTCATGTCTCTCTCTCTCTCTCTCTCTCTCTCTCTCTCTCTCACAAAATAAATAAATAAATAAAACTAAAAATTTTAGAAAAAAATACCCAGGAAGAAATGTTTACAGGAGACCATAAGGGCTACACCTACCACAGCCTCAAGAACCCTGAACCACACTGCTCTCCTTGCTGCTTGCCTGGACCATGTAAATACCCAGTAAACTCTCAGTTCTTCCTCACTTCCCTCTTATCAGAGTAAAGATTAATCGGACATCCTGCTTTTACACTTCAGTGTTAAATGTGTTTCTGTTCTGGCTGGAAACTGCTGACGGCTTTCCAAAAGTAGTTCGATATAGAGGGAGTCTAACTGCAATTCTATACTACTCATTTACAAAAATATTATTTTCCACTGTGATTCATGGTAACTATAGAGTGTTTCAGCTGTATTATGGGTTAAACAGGCCAGCCCAGAAATCTAAATGCCATTTAAAATTTTCTAAGTTTAAAACACCAAGCTAACAATGAATAAAAGAACAGTTCAAAATTTGGGGATTGCCAATAAATTATTTTTGTGTGTATGACTCAAAATATCTTACCAATGGTACTTCATTTAGGCTTTCATTACATTTAGGCTAGGAGATCTTGACTACACTTTATCACAATTTATCACCTGAGAAGTAGCAAAGAATCCCGGATTCATTAATTCCCACTAAGAACTGTAGAGTGAGCTGGCAAATCACAGGTATTCAGGATAGATGGACAAGAGGAGCTTCCTGAAACAACAGGAGGGTTCCGGACTCCTTGTCCTACTAACCAGCCTGACAGATGAACTACTGGAAGAGAGGCTGAAAGAGTCTTACAAGTTCCAAAAGGAAGCCCTGCTCTACCAAGGCTGGCTCTTGAAGATGTACTTATCAGGGATGGTACCCCTGAGGGGGCACAGAGTATGAGGCCCCCCTGATCTAAAGTCTCCTCTGTCAGAGATTCTTTGGGAGTTTGGAACATATGGCCTCAGAGGTCTCTGTCCTCTAAGGGCTGAGAGTTCCAAGTATGCTGACATAAAATGAAGGGGGTGCTAAATGGTGCTGGGGTCCCCTTCCTGACCTGACATATGAATTTCTGAGTCTGAGGCCGAGGGGAAGATCCTCACCAGTCTGACATTCACTACCTCTAGCAGGCTTGAATTGCAGGGGACAGAATCAGATGCATAATTTTGTGGCTCCCGAAGAATTATGTCCCTATTCAGTTTAGGATGCTGGCCCATCCACCCATCCTAAGCCTCATCTCCACCCTGCTTCCTGTAGTAATGGCTTTCTACCTCTGGTGCTAACCCCATTCACTGTGTCCGAGACTAGAAAACATTTTGACAGAAGGCAATTTTCTTTTCTTGTGACAACAATGTTTCCCAAAGGAAGCTGTCTCTGAAATAACACAGATATCAAATCATAGACATATATAGCTGATAACACTGTTAAGCACATCTAATCTGATCCCATCTTTACCACGGGAGAAACTAAGGCCCAGAGACTCACCCCCAAGTGGCAGCAACACTGGCACAGCCATGATCCCAACTGTCCTGTGGGAAACATGACTTGCTGGTTACAGGGAGCTCTGGCTCCACTGCTCTGCTCTCTAGCCGTGTGATCAGGGCAGGTCTGATGACCCCTCCAGGCTTTCAGATATGCATACTCACTCCTCATTAGTTGCTGTATGGACTAAATGACAAAGGTGTGTAGAACACAGAGCACAGTGCCAGGCAAGTAATAACTATTACTGTCATCTCTGCTATTATTATCAGTGATAAAAAAAACACACACACATCTCTTCTCCCATTAAGGGAAGTGTATTTGGTTCATTTGCAAGACATTAGAACATATTCTCTATTTTGGTAACTTGAAAGTTTTCTACCAGATCCCATGATAGCCAAAAAGACATTGTAGTCAGTGTTTGCTCTTGGGAATACAGTGTCCCCAGGTGTCCTCACAGGACCTTTGTTTGGAAAGTATTCCTACTTCTACAATGATGGAATTTTCAGATATGCCAGTGTAGGCTGCAGGATAGAACCTGATGAACACTGTGCTCCTATGAGGGCAAGAAACCCAGTGACACCTCCCATAGGTGTTCACTGGCCAGTCAGGACTTAGGGAATGAGTGTTCCTGCATGGGAAAATGGGATAGAATCAAAGGGAGCATAAGTGTTTACAGGGAGCATAAGGGAGCATAAGAGGTTCATCAAATAGGCCAAAAACTCCTCCAGTCACTGAAACACAGCATTCATAGTGGGAAAGAAAATAAGAATATCACAGAGCAGGAATGGGGGGGGGGGGACAAGCAAAGAAGCCCCAAAAGGGGCCAAGTGTGTCAAGGAAAAACATTTACCAGGAAATCTCCAAAAGAAGAAACTGTCCATGGACAGAAAGAGAGAAACAAAACTTACCACTACACATGAAAAATGACTGAGGAATTCCAGTTGCCTAAAGTTTCAACACAAGTAAACAATGTGATGTGGAAGGAGGAGGGAGGGGGGATGAGGAGTGAGAGGAGAACAAGGAGGAGGGAGAGGAGAGAAGAAGGGAGGAGGAGGAGGAAGGAAGGAGGAGGGAGGAAAGAAGAGGAAAGGAAAAGGGAGGGGGAGAATGAAGCAGAGGAGGAGGGAGGGGGAGGAGGAAAGATGGGGAAAGAGGAGAGAGAGAGGGAGGATGAGGAGGAGGGAGGGGGAGGACAAAAAGGAGGAGGGAGGAGGAGGAAGGCAGTATATAATCTCAGGCTATGCTGTCCTAAGGGGAAGCAACAGTCTCTCATCCCTGTGGCCAGGTAGAGCTGAGGAACTGTGGGTCAAAGGCAAACAGCAGAGTTCAGATGAGGTGGCCAGGACTGCAGGGAAAGGGTGCAGTGAAGAGGATTGTTAGCCTAAGGGACAACCAAGACAACCAAGAGACACATGGGAGCTGTCTTTGGTATCAACAAGGATTTCCTAAGGAAGGGAGAATACCCTTTTCCCCTCCAGATGGCAAAATGAAGTGCAACAGGTAAAAGATAAAGGAAGACAGCTCTAAGAAAACCCTTTTTCAGGATTACAGATATCCCCAAATGGATTTCCACTCCTAGAGGTGTTGTGGCAGAGGTTGGATTGCCCCAAAGACTTGTCAAGAGACTGCTGCAGGAGAAGACCCTCTGCTGGATGGGCCAGGGCCACTCTTAGCTCTGGGAGACTGGGGGAGTGGCAGGAGAAAGGGTTTTGATCCTTGCAGCACATGCCTGACTGTGTCAGCTGCTTAGCTTGCCTGGGCCTCTCTTCCTCTACCTCTCAAAGAGAAGTAAAGGCATGGGGTTCTCACAAAGAGCAGGCTGCTGGGAGAGTACGTGAACCCTCCAGCTCTGCCAGCCATTTCCCTGCAGGATCTGTCATGCAAACCAGCTCCTCAGGGTAACAAGTTTCAGCCGGGTCTTCCAGACAGGGCCAATAAGCTGCAGCTCATGTGGGAGGACACACTATGTCTGCCCTAACTGCAGGTGTGGCATCCTAGAGCAACAAACCAGCTTCTGCATGTGCTCTGCAAATTTAAACCTACTTGGAGCCACATCTTGAATCTCAGTAAAAAGACTTCTGCTCAAACAGACGGCTATTTTAAAAGGTTCTCCTCCCATTTATATCTAATGTGCTAAGTTCTGAATTCTGAATGCAGAGGACAAAGGCCCATCTCCTTGGATAAAAGCACGGCATGAAATTGTTTGGCCCCACTCCCCCTCTGCAGCTCCAGCTCTCACGACTCCCCATCACACACTGTCCCCTTGACCCATCTAGGTCAGTGTCACTGACCACACAGCACTGTGCCTTTTAATACCCTGTGACTCTGAGGGTGGGCGGGAGAGGAGTGACAGCTGCATTTTAATTGAGGATCTGCTATGTGCCAGGCACCATATTACACATTTTCATATATTATCTTATTTCTCACAACAACCTTGCAATTTGGGTGGCAACATTCCCATCTGATCCTTAGTGAAATTGTATATAAAAGAAAGAAAAAGTTACTTAAAACAAAAATTGACGCCATCTGCTTCTGCCTTTGAAGCAATGGAAAAATGAGTCTCTCTACCACCCCTTTTCCCTCATCCAAGAAGATGGGGTCAGATCCCCATCAGATGGCCCATCATGTGGGAAGGCACATCAGTGGATATGGCCCCTTGTGTGGGAAAGCACATCAGTGGATGTGCAGAGGAAAGCTCTAAGTTTAGGGACTATATAGAGCTGAACTGCTCTGCATAATAAAAATGAGGAGAGTATGTTCAAGTAGTTTGGGGGCAGTAGAGGGGGAGAAATAGAAAGGGCAAGAAATACATTAAAACTGTAAGGCCTGGGTAGGCAAAAATGTCGGAAGGACTTTCTAAGCACAGAAACTTCAAACATTCAATATTTACATTACAATGATGTGAACTCCCTTTAGCTTCCCAAAACCTGAGTACAGGCTGATATACTCATAAAAACCTTGTGTGGGACTGGAGCGTCTGTGTGTGTGTGTGTGTGTGTGTGTGTGTGTGTGTGTGTGTGTGTATAACTCAAAGAAGGGGAACAGGTCCATGTCAGGGTTTGTCCAGAGCAGGGAGAAGGGCATACTCAGAGAAAGTGACTGTGGTTGACACTGGAGCCAGCAGGGACTGTAGAAGGCAAGTCCCTAATGCCCACAATCTGGGAGAGGGCATGGGATGAAGAGCTGAAGCTGACACCTGGGACACACAGGGACCAGGCTCAAGGTCACACCATTGCTAGTTGTAGGCCAGTGTTTAAATCCAGCTCTATCTGAAGACAAATCCAAGTTATTTCCACTTCCTTTCCTTGAGGTACTCTTCTCACACCCCTACTCCCTCCTGGCCTGGCACCAACACTCAACATCTTTATGTGGCAAACTCCACCCACCCTCAGTACTCACTTTTCATGGAGCTGCTCTGACTTCCCGGGGCGGGGGGGGGGGGGGGGGGGGTGGGCAGCAGTTGCTCCTTGCAGTGAATGTGGCACTAATGTTCACCAAACCTGCTCCTCTTCCACATGAGCACAAAGTCAGACCATATTTCCCAGACTCCCCTGCAGGAGGCAGGGCCATGAATTGCTTTCTAGCCAATGGAACATGTAGGAAATGATGAGCCCCACCTCTAGGCCTGGACCTTAAAACTTCGGGTACAACCCTTCATGCCCCTTATTATCTCTTATCTGTCAGCCCAGATTCAGGGGCTCCAAAGGAAAATTTCCAGGCCCAAGGGATGGCACAGCCTCTAAACAGAAGAACCCTGAATCCCTGAATGTCCCCTATCACGACGCTGCCAATCTAAGTTGGACTGTGATAGAAGAAATAAACCTTTATCCTGTTAAGCCACCAAGAGTTGGGGGTTATTTGTTACAGCAGGCAGGCTATTCTACTACACTCTTTCTCAAGGTTGCCATGAAATCTGCTCATCTCTCTACCATCCTCTTTGCTGACCAGGGTATATTTCAATTTTCCACAAGAACATCTGTTTTCCCACTGGGCTGACCTCCTAAAGGAAAGGAACTCTATTATCCTCATTCTATGTCTTTAATACCTAGAACCCATAGTTTATATATGTCTTCACTAAGTGTATAATGAATGAAAAAATGAATGATAAATCACACTAAGCCCAATATCCAGCTAAGTCTATAAGACCCTAAAACTTTTTACAGCCCTAGGACCAGCTAAGCCCTGGATGAAGGAAATGGAAAGGTCAGAAAACACGGTGAGGACTGGGAAACTGAAGGAAACTTCACTCTTCTGCTATGTTCCTGTTGCACAGGCATACCTTGAAATGACAAAAACCTTACCCTGGGAGAACACTGGCTGGCAGGAATGTTTCACTGTGCTCCATCCTACAGTATTTTGAATTCTTTTGTTTAAATCGATTGGCAATGTTTAAACACATCATTTCACACAGAAGTACAATATTACTAATTAGGCAATAAGGAGTAAGACAGTGTCATTTTATGGTAATGCATCAGGCACACAAAAAAGCCCTCCCTCTTTCAAATAAATTTTAGATTTTACATAATCTCATTTTTAGTGTAGAAAGGGGATTCCACTCCATTAACAAAGAGCAAGTTCTGGTTGAATGTACTACTTGCTTAATGGAGAAACACCAGGCATGACCCAAAAGATGCTTCTCCTGGGTTTCAGAAGTACCTGTGCCCAACCTTGAAGATTCTGGCTCTCACCTTGATCAAAGGCAGCCACTTTCATGACCTCCTTTGTTCTCTTGTATCAGTCATCTCAAGGGATCTATATTTTCTTTTCCTGTAGTAAATCCCTTCATGTCTTTTTATGAGGGTTTTTTCCCCTTCTTTAAATATCACTAGTTATCAGAGCTCTTAATGAGTGTGTCACATTAACGGGGCCTGTCACAATTCATGATGCTTCATTTTAGTTTTTCTTATGTCAGGTAAATCACTGTGGTTGAGGATAGCCAAATGCTCCCCCCTCTCCCTCGCCCCTACAGGTTCCCACTCAAGGTGTTGATAGAGTTTTCCAGATGAGTAACAGGCCCCTCCTAGAAGTGGCCCTTTGGAAGCTAGACCTGGTGCCCCCATCTTGGGAAGCATAGCCAGAGCCCAGCTTCAGTCCCTAAAGAGGAAGCCATGGTGTCCCCACATGGCAGAGTGTCTTCCTGCTTCCATTTCCTGGACCCTACCTGAAGGTCTTGGATGAGCCAGGTCCCTGGCCCTAGAGGGGTTTTCCCCAGCTTTCCTCTCCTTTTTAAAATTCTGCCTCTTGTCACCCAAGTCAGTTCTTCACTCTGCTCCCCTCAGGCACAATATTTGCACACAGTGCCTGTGAGGCACCTCCATCATGGCTACATCCAGCACAAGTCTCTTTTTTGGAGCAAGAGGAAAATCCATCATCTACATTACACCAGAGCCACACAAAGGTCGCAGTCAGAGGCTCTGGAAGAACCAGCCCTCCCCACATCTTTACTCTTCACTTCTGAAAATCTGAGCTGGTTGACACAATCACATTTAGAATTTATATCCTCCCTTCTGCCAAAGGATCTGTGGTAACTGATTTAATATCATCTGTTTGGGACACTTAGAAATTTTCCACATTTCTCAAAGAACACTTCTTATATTTTATAGTTATAAAAACAACACCAAGAGGAGACTGGAGGACCTGAGAACCTAGTATAATTTAGGCCAGAAAGTGAATATCAATTAATTGAGGAAGTCTCTTTCTTTCTCTCTCACTCTGGGGCTGGAGGGTGAGGTGGGAAGGGATAGAAGAGATTATACACTGGGCACAAGAGACTCAATGTCTATGCCCTACAAGCTTTTCATTACCCCAGAAAAACACTCGAAAATTTTTTAAAAAACTAGATTGGGTCCAAAATAGAGAGGAAAAGTACAAAATCAAAATGCATATGTAACTCAATGTCCATAACACTTAACATTGTGTCAACTAGTCAAATGCAGCTCAACACATAAGAGTTATCTATCAATATAATAAAGTCTATATCACAAGACCAAAGTGAATAATTTATTCTTAATAAAACTCAACATTATAAAAACACAACCATTGTTTCTAACTTTGTTACAGCAAACATATTCTACTTGATGTGATTTGTGGATATATTTGAAGATGTCCGATATGCTGATGGGTAGAGTTACCAAACATCAGAGGGCCGTGGGCCTTGGAAAGTTTTACACAACCCCAGGAAGACGACAGTTATTCTATCACATGGCCCCTAGGTATTGTGTTGATAACAATTTTTTTTGGTTTCTGTTTTAATTCTGAGTGAAAAGACGCACACACAGGCTGCTTGTTCTGTTGGGTATTTGCTTCTCTCTGACAGCTGCTATTTCTGGAGGCCCAAGGCAGTGTTTCAAGGAGATAGGGCCGGGGTGGCTCCACAGATACCCTCCTCGCTACAGGAGGGTAGCGAGGGTGCAGATGGGACAACTTAACCCCTCTGAGGGGTCAGCAGACCCGACTCTGACATCAGGACAACATGTCAGGGACCTTAGAGCCTCAGGACTTTAGCTGCAACCATGTGGGAGCACCAGTGGGAGATCTGCCTTTGCTTTCGTGGTCATTTCCCTTTAAAGAAGGTAAATGGAACACTTCAAGGCAGGTATCCTACTCTCTGTGGACACTGCTCCTGGTCCCTTTGCCACACCTGGCTGTCTCCATGTTTCCCTGATGTCAGGTCTGCCAGTCACTAACACATGCCCCCCAAACAGTAGGTTTCCTCACACTTACCTGACGTATCAGCCCTCTACTCTGTTGGAGGGCAGACTTTCTGAAAATGGCCAGCGGTCAACACTAAGCCATTACTCAGATGCTCTGCCTTGGAGAGAGGCTGCAGCTCCCAGGGAGAAGTTTCTATGGGCCCACTCATTGCCTCAGTGTCTCTCTACCCACAACCAACCCCATCTCAGTTCCAAATGCAAACCACTTCCTGGTTCCATGGCCTATCCTCTGGCTCAAGATGGAGTGGCTGCTATGAAGAACATGGGTCCTCAGAGAGGTGGCCAGTGAGGTTAGGAGGGTGCTGGATTTGAATTCTGACACTGGATTTGCATCCTGGCTCCACCACCTAACAGTTGTGTGGTGCAACCCTAGGCAGTCATTGAATCTCACTGAGCCACTTTCCCCTTCTACAGGATGTAGAAAATAATATCTGCTCACAGAATCACTGCCTGGGAAAGGCTCTGGAAACACAATGGTACACAAAGGTAAGATACGCTTTCACAGTGAGTCTGTGGGCTTGACTGCTGGCAGCAAGAAAGAAGAGAGTGATGGCAGAGGTAGGAGATGAAAAAGGGGTGGGCTGTTTGTGAAAAGAGGACCACATGGGATAAAATGGATGGTGCAGCTCCCAGAAGACAAAGAAGTGTCACATATTTTACAGTGATACACGTTGGGGTTCCACAGACCTCAGGTCAGAGTCCTGGCTCTTTTCCTTGCTTGCCATGTTCCCTATTCTGAGCACCTGTTCCTCTTGTATAAAATGAGATAATGAAAGTCCCCTCATGGGATTGTCATAAAAATTAAAGGAGGTTACATTTACAAAATGTCTTAGCACAGTACTTGGCACACAGCAATTGCTCAAGAAATCCTATTATTACTAAATGGATACCTACATTAAGACTGTACTTTAGAGACTCCCAGCAGAAGTTGTGAACAAGTCAGGGATCAGTAAATCCATAAGCAATGTCACCACTGCTTCTTCTAGGCTTCCCTCTCCCTCTTCCTCTGTCTGTCTCTCTCTCTCTCAGTACTTCTCTCCCTGTGGTCTTCCTGCCTCTCTCTCTGCCAATCTGCCACTCACTGTCTCTCTGTGTCTCAGTGTATGTTCTTCCCTGGCACTCCTTTTGTCTCCACCTTGGGCTGTCTCAGACTCTGACCTCTAAAGTTCTTCATCTTTTCCTTCCTTCCTTTGAAAGTAAGTAAGTAAGTAAGTAAATAAATTCAATTTCTGTTTGGGCAGAAGGTACCTTCTGTCACTGAAAGGTGCCCTCACTCCATCCGTGGCCATCCTCCCCATGGCCTGCTATTGCTTCAGGACCCACTGCACAACTGCCTGGCTCTCCTTCAGAAGTTCCATCCCAAAGGAGATCAAGGGGTGGGCACCTAACCTCACCTAGTTACCCAGGCCCTACCCAACACAGCAAGAGCCTGACTTCAGTCCTGTCTGGGTGACCTGAGCCAAGTAGACCCACCGCACAGTTGAAGACAGTGACTAGAGGGCCGGGAAGGAAACCCGCGATCATGTGTGGCTAACTCCAGCCATTCAAGGCTACACACTCAGCCCCACTGGAGGGAAGGGAAACCTTTATTGCCACCATCCAATTCTAATCAGGCCGGGGCTGGGCAGGCTTCCCATAAAGATGAGAGGCCTAAAAAGCAGCTCACCAAAACCACAGCCCACAGTGGGAGCAGCTGCTGACGTGAATCTGGCCACTGCCTCCTTAGAGTGGGGGGCAGGGGAAGGCACTCAAAAGAGGAGCCAGACTGTGGCCAGGAAACAACTGATGGCCTGGCTGGAAACCAATCAGTCAGGCCACAAGCATTTGTTGGGCTCTCTTCACACAAGGGCCACAAAGATGGCTATCATGTTTTGGGAAGTCTAGACTGGTCTCAGGGACAGGGAAAAAAAGACATGGTCCATGAGAAAAGGTGGCCAAGGATACATGGCAGCTTCTGCCCAGTGGTGTACAAGCAAGGCAGGAGATAAGAGCCAGAGGACTAGCTGAGAGACAGCCCTGTAGACAGGCACTCATGCAGGCCTCAGAGGTCTGGGCAAAGTTCTGAAGGCACGGGGGTATGCAGGGTAGACAGTGTGGTGGGGGGAAGGATTGGGTGCAGAGCAGGTACTGTGGGCGGGAGGAAGAACAGCCTGGCTCCTCCTCAGCTGCTTGATTCCTTCCTCCTGGTATCTCGACTGCACCTGCCAGCCACACATGAAAACAGAGAGGGATTCACCGGTGGTAAAGTGGGAGTGATACAAAGCAGAGAAGTAGAAACACAAGAGAGACAACTTGGAGGGTGTCAGTGGAGACATCTGTACCTTCACGCAGCTTGGCGACAGGCATGGTGAATGAGCTACAGCCAGCCGGGCAGCATTAGCCACTTCAGAGGGAGATTCCAGGTCTTCCCACAGAGCCTACCCCAAAATTTAGCTCCACATCTCTTTACATAAGATTTTAACTCCAGTTTAAAGGCAAATGCCCATGGAATGGGAAGTATCTTAAGTTATTTCCATTATTATTCATCTTTAAGATCCTAGTGTTAGGAGTATTTTGTGAGGAAGAGGAAGCCACCAAGCTAACAAGGAAGAAAGCATCCTAGAAAACAAGATTCTCTGTCTGCTCTATCATGCCACCTATTCTCCTGTCCTTCTCACCAAAAGGTAAGTTCCAGAAAAGCAGGACTGAGCATTGGTCCTCACGATACTTCCAGTGTTGGTGACTGTGCCTGGCACGTGGCAGAAAAGCAAGAGGTAAGGGTTGAAGGAATGAATGAACAGACTAACAACCACACAGAAAGACACTCACAGCACTCACTGACTATTTCATATTCTAGATATAACTGCATGGTAGGGGGTTCTATATGAGGCAAATCACATTCTTACCTGGTCTGTGTTAGCTCTGACAGGAGACAACAAAGGAATGGGTACCCTAAAGTTGACACCAAAGACTACAAACTAACACGAACTTAGTTCAAGTTACCAAGGTATCACCCATGGCGACCGGAAACAGTTGCGAACTTCTGTCCCTTCAGTGGTAAACTTGAGGACATCATAGGGGAAGTCAGAGTTCACAGCACAGTTCATAGAGCATCTTAGGAGACTTACCGAGAATACAGAAAACAAGGAAAAAAGTCCAAGTCTCCTAACCTCACAAGGCATGTTGAAAAACAAGTCTCCTTAGCTGCCAAACACAGAGCCAACATTCCCTTCCTGCCTGTTTTTACCATCACACACCTGAAAATCCTCCGGAATCACAACATCCCAGTTCTGGTGCCTGTTTGCCTTGCCAGGAAGTCAGACATTACAGGCAATGGAGGATGGGATGGAGAAAAGAAAAAGGGAGACTCATTGCTGACAAAGATTGGACCAATTAGGAAAAATTGCAAAAGCTTTCAGACCATGCCGAGGCTGCTTCTCCTGCACACACACCACAAACCTCTATCCCTCTTTCACTCAGATGGATGTAATTCATAACAGATTTCATGTTTACAGGAACCAGACGGAAACGATTTCCATGTCAACTTTTCAGGCCAGTTACAACTATCTCAGGAACCTCTGGACTCAGCATGATGAGATGCCCCACTTACCCACCTGCCAGAGTCAGGTGACCAAGCACCTGTTCCTATTTCCCCAGGAATCTCTAGAGTGAGGGGAGGAGGAGAGCCCAGCAGTGCTAGACTTAGAGGCCAGTTCATGTCCTAAGCCCATATTCTCCAGACCATCGTCTGTGCCAGCGAGCACACAGCACACAAGAGCGGTTCTTAATTTTTGTGGGATTATGAAGCACTTTGAGAATCTGGTGAAAACAAGGGGGCCTTTCTCTGGAAAAATGCACATAGGTACATGTGTGCATGCACACTCATACTTTTGAATATATTTTCAGTAGGTCTCCAAATCTACCTATGCTTCAGGATCACTTGGGCAACTTCTCAAATTCTGGTGCAGCCCCTTCCTACACTCCCCAAAACAGAATCTCCAGAGAAAGCACCCCAACATTTGTACTAAAGAAACCATTCCTGTGATTATGATATTCAGCGGGGCACCAATCTATGACCAAGAGTTTGGGAACCACTGTCTTAAGGACTCGTGGACATCAAGTTCAGCATCTCTGTGCCCACCCTTCACCCCCACTAAGGTCAGGAAAGGCAGGGAAATTTCCTTTATTGGGCCAGACACTACACTAAATTGGTTTCCCTAAATTAACTCATTTAACTAGATTTTCACAGAAATGAATTGAAGGAAGTAATATTATCCCCATTTAATAGGTGGAGAGACAAGGGCTCTAGATGGTTAAGAAATTTGCCCACCATATGGCATGTGGCAGCTTGAGGACTAAAACCAATCCCTGTCTGAAATGTTATAAGGATGACACCATCAAGTCCAGCCAGGTGACATCTGGGTAAATTCCCCTCCCACATGCTGCCCCAGGACCCTGGGTGCACCTTTATCCCAACACTCATGGTGCAGTGTCATCTGTTTGCTTACTTCCCTGTGTCCCTGCACAGAGAAAACACAACAACACACCTTAGTCACCTTTGAGTCTCCATCCCTAGCACAATTCCAGCCAGTAGTAGACATGAGACAAGTATTTCCCAAATAAATTAAACAAAGAAAAGGAGAGGGTATACAGATGAGGTGACCACTTCTCCCTATAAAAATTCCACTAGAGGGGTGCCTGGGTGGCACAGTCGGTTAAGCGTCCGACTTCAGCCAGGCATGATCTCGCGGTCCGTGAGTTCGAGCCCCGCGTCAGGCTCTGGGCTGATGGCTCAGAGCCTGGAGCCTGTTTCCGATTCTGTGTCTCCCTCTCTCTCTGCCCCTCCCCCATTCATGCTCTGTCTCTCTCTGTCCCAAAAATAAATAAAAACGTTGAAAAAAAAATTCCACTAGAGATGCCACTTCCCCAGAATGACCTTGGATTTTGTGCCCTCAATATGATAGCAATGACCCCCACATGGTTCACCAATAGGCAAAGGGCTTTGAAACCTCCACAGATATGAGTGGGTTTCAATTTCAGGTGCTGTAGGAGAGAAGAAGAAAGAGTCTTGTACAGAGAAAGACTTGGGGAAGGCACGGGGAAGAGGAAACCCATAAGAACCTCTGCCCCCAGGGTGCACAGATCCTGTCACTGGACCCATGTTTCCACTTGGGTAATACCCATGCTTGTGTTTGCTTTCCCAGTATTGCCTCATTGCTCACACTTTATAGTTGTTCTTGTTGGGCATGTTATTAAAGATTACATGGGTTCCCTCATCATTACTTTTCCACAGACAGAAATTCACATGTCATTTGGCCAGTCCCTTCCAGTGCCAAAACTCCCTCTCCATCATCACTGACTGTCCTCCAGCCTCTGCATGAATGCTTTTAAGGATGGAGAACTCACAACCTCTTGACATGTTCTATTTCTAAACAGCTCTTGACTGAACCCACAGCATCCACCCACTGTTGGAGTTCTACACTAACAAGTAACCCGCAGTCAGTTCACTCCCTCTCTACATGACCCCCTGAAAATACATCTTCTTGCCTGGTCCTACAGCTATTCATTATGGGCCATGGGCAGTGTCCCTTTTAATCCATTACTTAGGTTTCAGTGTTCCCATATATAAAGTGATAATAACAATAGTATTGACTCTGTGGGGTTACTGTGGGGATTCAACAAGCTATAATTAAATAACATCATATATGTAGGTCTCTTGGCCTACAATAACTCCAAAGTCTGAGCTATTATTGGTCTTCTTTTTATTCCCCTAGCCTAAACACTAAGCACTCCCCACCTACAAATGCAGCTTGGGATTGCACTATAGTTTTAGCAGCCCCCATCATTTAAAATGAAATACCTGGACTGTTTTCATGTCCTCTATTCTCAAGTCTGCTCTCCTTCACTATGTCTTTGAACAATTGAGTTTGGGAGCCTAAATATCAGACTCCAAAGTCTTCCTGTTTGCTTCAGGTCACCATACCAGTCTATTGTGACCATACCAGTCTATTGTGATCATGTTGATCTTAATTCCATCCCACACTAAAGGCCTAGATGCTGCTCCCTCCAGCTGCCTCTCATTTGTATTTTACAGGCTCTCCAAATAACAAGCATGAGCTCCAAAACTTCAACTTAAGCTAGAGGCTGAGGGTATTCCCCTTTGAGATTATTTTAATTCAGCTCCACATTTTATAGAAGAAACTGAGATGCAAAAATATGAGCTGGTTTAGACGAAACTGAAGAAATAGTAATGATCGTTGTAATCACTGTCTTGGCTGAGAACTTCCTGTCTACAGGTACTACACAAATGGTTCTCCTCATGGTGGCTCTCCCAGCCAGTGTCTTGAACCCCAGAGGGCAGGGTCCAAATCTGCAGCATTCACTTCCATGTACTCTGCACCCAGCAATGTGCCAGACACACATTAGACAGCCAAATACTTGTGGAATAAGTAAATACGTGATCTCATTTGATACTCGCAAAAACCCTTATTTTAAAAAATGATAAAAAGTAGGCTTCAAGGGACTCAAGCACCCACTCAAGGTCCCCAGCTACTTTTGGGATGTGCTGTGATTAGGACCCAGCTTGCCTGGCTCCAAAGCCAGCCCTCTTAACCTCTCACTTTACTGCAAAAGTGTTCCAGTACGCAGCACTCCAGACAGTCAAGGGGAAGTTTTCTCTATTACATCTGAGAACTTACCCACCGCAATCACATGTCCCAAACTTATATCTAAACAAGAGAAATGGGAAAAACCTACCAAGACTAAAATATCTTTGAGCAGAGAAGATCCTTTAGCCTCTCCTCCCAAAGTGACTCACTCTCTGGTTCCATTCTCCCACTGACTCATCCTGCCAGGACATTTTGCTTCCTCTGAAAGGAGAAGGGCTCCATGCCAGGCTTGCCAGTACTCAGGCCTGCTGGGCTTCCTAGCAGATGCTGGCTCCAGAGAGAAACAAGAACTGGAGCTTCTGTATCTTACTGCTGTCCCCTCTGGTTGATGTTTATACTTCTCTAGGCCCCTTGCCCTTTGCCAGGTGCCAGAAAAGAGGGGTGCTAGGGGCTATCTCCATCTGTGCTTAGGAGTAGGGGGTGTTTCTGTGCATGCAGACAGACATATGGGTGTGTGCTTATACCTGTATGTTTGTTTATGTAGAATGTAGGCTTCATTTATTCATTCATACATCTACTATGTACTCAAACTCATGGTAGATAATAATGGAAGTTACAGGAACTAAAGATATGCTCCCCATTCTAACAAGCATGAGCAAAGACTCAGAGTAAGGCCTGCTCAGGAGGCAGTGGGTGAACCCACCTGCCCCAAACAAAAGCTTATATCAAAGAGTGGAGAAAGAAGGGTGGAGCCTTGAAAGTCAAGTGTAAATAGCTCTAACTTTCTCCAATTAGACAAAGAGAACCCATGAAAGTTTCATTCTTGGAGAGAACAAATGCACAGGAAGAAGACTCTCAGCAGATGACTCCAGTAGTTGTGTGTCCAGTGGTTCAGAGGGTGAAGAAACCAAAGGCAGGAAGGCAAGAACTCCTCCTGAAAGAACGTTCACATCAAGTAAGTGTGGACCAAGGGTATTTTTATTTCACTACTGAATACTTATTTGTGATCATTATTCTGAAACTTTGATTGTTCCTTCTGAACCTACTGAACTTACTCTTTTCTCACTGTGTCTACTTTCTAACTTTACTAATGTCTGTTGCTTCCTCTGGATATTTTTACTGCTGAATCTCTTCCAATTTGTGAATTCAGTTCTGAAGCCAGTATTCTAGCAGCATTCCATTAATTATGAAAATATTCTAAACCAATAATATGGGCCTGGGTCAACCTTTGGAATGCAGAACCTGGAGTTTTTGCATCAATTACTAATCAAGCATTCAATGGGGCAATGGGCTAGATGACCTCAGAGGTCCCGCTAACCTTAAAGAGTCTATGGGTCCAAGGTGCTGACTTCACTAATAAGTTTGTGTACTTTCCCTTCATCAGACAGCTCACTGGGTCAAAAATCTGGCCAAAACCATGAGTTCACTAAAACCTACCATCATCGGTAGGCCCAGGGAATGCTTCATCTTTGGCAATACATCACCCTCTAACTTCTGTGTTGTGCCCCCATGCCTGTAAAGACCATGAACAACTGGAGATACAAGAGGACACTCAGATTATAAAAAAAGACTTTGGATTTCAAGTTTTCAAACATTCGTTTTAATGCTTGTTTAATGAATTAAATAAGCATTATGTTGTTCTCACCACAAAAAGACTCCCCTTACTTCTACCTTTTTGTTTTCCTCTCAGGGGATGTGCAATTCATCTGAAAAAAAAAGAACACACCCATAGGTCCAAAACTCTGGTACTCACGCAGCCCCAAAAACTACCTGGTGGGAACCAGGTCATGAAGAAAGTGGCAGAGTCTGCCCAGGAGTCAGGAAAGAAGGGCATTTTCCAGGAGCCTTTTACGACAACCTTGGAAGGGGGCCAAACTCTAGGTCTTAGCATCCAGCTCTTCAGACACGGATGCCTTGACACTACAAGGCAATCACTTAGATCCTTTGTCAAGCCTTATGTAGACTTGGACTGTCTGCAGCACATAACCTCACATGCAGCAGCAATTCTGAGTTAGGTTCATCTGTGCAAAAAGGAAGGTTCATGCCTCCTACAGGTATTTTTAAGAATTGCAGCTAACAGTGTATGACCCCTTGCAGACAGCAAGCTCTGTAGCATTCCCCTCCCTTCCCACAAGCCCCTGGCTCATCTTGAAGCCTCCTGGCCTGAGAGCTCCATTTCCTGTCCTGTCACATTGCTGTGTATTGGCCGCTACCAAGGATGGTCATTCATTTGAAATATTTTGCCACTCCCCTAGCCAGCAATTTTCCTTTCAATAAGAGGCACAGAGACCATTCTAAGTTATGATGTCCCTTCTTTGGAAAATTTTCTCCCCTCATTATGTCCTTCTTTATCCTCTTCAGAACCTGCAGCTTGAGAAGAACCTTGCATTGTGGAGAGGCCTGGCCTCCTCCCACCCGCTTGCTTCCCTCGGTGTACCTACCAAGAAGTAGGCCTGTGGGGAAAAAACCTCAGAAGGTTACAGAGAACCACCTGGAATGATGACACAGAATGATGAGAAGGGATGCTTGCAAGCTTTCTTTGAGGCAAGGTGTGCTTGAACTAGATTCCATTTATTTTTTTTTTTTTTTTTTTTTTTTTTTTTTTTTTTGAACTAGATTCCATTTAAAATTTTTTTAATTAAAAAAAAAGCCACTGTTTAAGTTGACATTGAGTGTCTCTGTCTCTTCTTTTATTTCACATACAAACCCAGAGCAGAAGATGAGAGAGGGAACAGCTACTTGACAGGCATAGCTTGTATTGTATTCAGGCTGCTTGTATTGTATCCTCTCCTGGTTGCTAAGCACCCATAAATTCCTAACAGCCTATGACAGGCAGGAGTTACAGGCAAAGACAGATGCTCGTCCACAAAAAGGCTCTCTGGATGCTGAGAAGGCGGCATGGATGAAAAGGTGTGCTCCAAGCTGACTGGGAAACTCTGGAAGGAAAAGGGTGCCCCTCACCATGCTTAAAGTGGTAACCCCTGGACAGATGGATGGTCTCTGCCGCCACAAACACTGACCTACCTCTAGAATCACCAGGAATCCCCACTGGTTAGCCAACACCAATTCTTTAGAGATGGTGAAAATGTGCTGACAGACTTGTAACCAAGAACAAAAGGAGATGGGTCAAGTGGTGGCATTTTCCCCTGTATCATAATTTTAGAGTAAGATGGAATTCGATTTCTCTGGGATGATGGACATATAGTCATTCTGTGTGGAGGGTGAAAGAGGAAGGTTTCTGCCCTGGAATTTTATGTTATGAAGTGCTCAACAGTGCCAAGGAAAATGTTAAACCTAGGAACTTAAAAGGATAGATTAAGAGACAGTATTTCCTATAGTCCAACTACTAACCAGATGCAGAATTCCCCTCCAAACAGATGAAACACCTTCTGTCCACCTTGCCAGTACTAGCTGGCAAGAAAAGAAGCTTTCTACTTTTAAATCTAAACTCGGTTCCACCCTTACCTGACTACTCCATCAGGAGTCACATCATATGCCTCTGCTCAAAACCCTTCAGTGGCTGCTTAGTTCATTCAAGGGGAAATCCAATGTCTACTAGGCCCTACTTGGTCAGCCCCCTCTCCCACCTTTCTGACCTCGTCTCTTATTGACTATCCCTTCATTCACTCACACCAGCCACACTGGCCTCTGTTATTCCTCAAACACTGTAGGCACGGTCCCCACCTTAAGACCCTCTGCCTGGAATGCTCCTCTCCGACAATGTATATGGCTCATGCTTTCACCCTCTTCAGGTTTTTGTTTAAATGTCACCTTCTCATGAGCCTTCCTGACCTTATTTAAAATTGCAAACCCAACTCCCACTCCCTCCAGCACTCCCTATACCCCTGCCCTGCTTTATTTTTATTTTTCTCCATATCCCTTGTCATCACCTAACACAATGTATCAACTTACTGGCTTGGTTATTATTTGTCTTCTCCCACCAGAATGTAAGTTCCAAGAAAGCAGAGTTGTGTCTGTTTTGTTCACTGCTGAACAAAAAATTGTTCACATCAGGAGTTATAACAATGCTTAACATACAACAGCAACTCAATAAATAGTTGTTTAATTAATTAATTCATGAAAGATCTATCCTTCTTTGCTAGGGCACCAACTCATTATTCCAAAAGTTGGCAAATGATAGGAAAGCACTTGTCCTGCTTTTTCTATCAAACTGTATTTCAGGAAAACCAAATAAATGATGAGGGAGTGTAGTTCTTTATAAAAGACTTCCAGCTAGTAAGTGCAAAGGAGTGATGGAATAAAAAATGGACATTTTACAAGTCCTAGTGAATAACAGGTATGGGCAACGGTCATCACTGGATGCTAAAATCACAATGTGAAAAGTTGATGGGGAGCTCTGTAATAGAGAGAACAGTCTGACAATCAATTCCTGAGCCCCCTCAAAAGTCCTAGAATCACTACAAGTGATGCTGATGTACTACAACAGGAAGTGCATAGCCCCAACAAGAATACCCTTGACCTTCCCTCCAAAACAAATGGAGCGTGAATCTAGCTTCTAGGTTACAAGAAATAGGAGGGTAAAGGAACAAATTAAATGACAAAATGAGGAAGTAGTCAGCCAAATCAAAATGTGGGACATTCTGCAGGACAGCTGACCCAGTTTCTTCAACAAACAAATGACATTCAAAAGAGGAGAGGGGGCAATCGTTAATAAAAAGAGATTTAGGACATACAACTCAATGTAATGTGTGGACCTTATTAGGATCTTGATTCAAACCAAATGGCAAAAGGTTTTTTTTTTTTTTTTTAGATAATAAGGAAAATTTAAATATGAACTGAGTATCAGATGTTATTAAGGATTTACTGAGTTTTGTTGGTGTTATTGTTGTCTGGGGTGATTCAGATATTTGGGGTTTTTTAAGTCTTTATCTGTAGAAGATACACACTGAAGTATTTAGAGGAAATTACAGATCTTCCTCAACTTATGATGGGGTTATGTCCTAATAAACCTGTATGCTGAAAATATCATAAGTTGAAAATGTATTTGCTATACCTAACCTATCAAACATCATAGCTTAGCCTAGCCCACCTTGCTCAGGACATGTCTGCTAGCCTATGGTTGGGCAAAATTATCTAATGCAAAGCCTATTTTAAAATAAAATAATGAATATATCATGTAATATATTGAACACTGTACTGAAAGTGAAAAACAGCATGTTTTCATGGGTATAGAATGGTTGTAAATGTATCAGTTACTGGCCCTGTGATCACAGGGCTGACTGGGAGCTGTGGCTCATGGCCACCACCAGGCATCATGGGAGAGTATAGTACTGCATATTGCTAGCCTGGGAAAAGATCCAAATTCAAAGTTTGATGTATGGTTTCTACTGATTCTACTACTGTACCATTGTAAAGCCGAAAAATTACAAGTCAAATCATCATAAGTCAAGGACCATCTGTATATATGATGATGAATTTGCTTTCAAATATCTGAGATAAAATGTCTTGAGGGAAACAAGAAAACTAACTTGACAGGTGTTGATAACTATGGAGCTGAAGCGGAGAGATGGATACATGGGAAATGATTATACAAGTCTCTGATTATGTTTGAAATTTTCCATGATAAAGCCATTTCTAAAAAATATAAGTTGCTGTTTTATAGATGAACTTAATGAAGTAAATAAATAATAATTCAAAGTACTTAGAATAGTTCTGTGCCTCCCATCAGTTCTGAATGGAGGTCAAATACTAGAAGCAAAAAAGCTGGTCATTTTCTGACTTTGGATGTAGCTACGTGCCTTGCCTCTCTAGTTTAAAGAAAGCTCCTCCGGTTTTTATCCTGAGAAAAAGGCCAGCCCATCTCGTGACTTCTAGAGTCTTCTTTCTTGCCTGGGGGTGCTAAGAAGATTAGCAATCCGCTTATCTGGGCTCCTGCCTACCCTTTCCATGAAGGCCACACATCCCTCTCCCTATTTGCTTCCTTCCTCTTGGGCAACCCCCCTGTCCATTCAGTAAATGTTCTTTAACCACATCTAAATATATTATGCAATAAATCTGTGGACAATGTCTGCTGCTTATTCTAAGGAAGAGGGGGGCTATATTTTATTGAATTCCAAGTCCATAAAAGGTAGGTATTCCTGTCCCTGTTTCCCAGATGAGGAAACTAAAGTGCAGAGACATTGGGTAAGTTATCTGCTGTCACAAAGCCAATCATAATAGTAACCAGTATGTATGTGGTGCTTACTTTATGTCAGGCAGCATTCTAGTGTAAATCTATATTAACTCATTCATCTTCACCACAACCCTGCAAAACAGGTATTCTTGTTATCCCCATTTTACTGACAGAATTTGAGTACTGGTTAAGTAATTTGTCCAAAGTCACAAACCTAGTCAGTGGCTAGAGTGGGGGGGGGGCCGGGGGGGTAGGGCTTCAGCTGAGTCTTGACAGTAAGAAGAATGGGCTCAGGCAGGCAGGAAAGGAGTCCCATTCTTGGCAAAAGATGAGGACATGGGTGGAAACATGCACTGCTCATGGAACACGCATCTCACTGTACCTCAGTGTGAATGGAGTGATATCTCAGAAGTCAGGTCTCCATATATCCCAGTTTTCCTGAGCCACCTTTGTGTGTGCCTGTTGTCCCCATATAATTATTAATAGTGTCCCCTTTCTTTCTCAAATGTGTCTTTGTTTGGCTAATACATTGTATGATCATCTTAATTATAAGCTCCTCCAGGGTAGGAGAAGCACATATAGCCAATTAATTAATTCCTGTTGAATAAGAGACTAATGAATTTTGGTTTATGGTTATGGGCCTTCCTAGAAATGGAGAACTGACCAAGTAATGGTCTCCATGGTGTCCTTAGCAACTTGTTTGAATCCTGTGGCTCATAACTCTTTCTTAACTACCCCCTCAGATGTAAATGCCTACTTTCCCCCAACTCCCCTGGGTTATCCCATGGCATCTCTGAGTTCAGTGAAGAAATGGATCTGGGTTAGAGCCAAACACAGAAACTCTTAAACTTTTGTCACTCATACGTAAGAGAACTCCCTGGGCACATTATCAATCCATCATTTAACCTCCCTTAGGGTAAGCCCTGTTCTCCCTCTTAGATAGAGGCTAGTCTCCTGTCCTCAAGTATGCCCACCATTCAGAACTCAGTGCTTCCTGATAAATCCCTCCCTTGGCTCCTCATCAATTCTGCAGTCACCTGCCACTTCCAAGCCAGTAAGGCACTGGCCAAAGCTGGCCAGTTCTCCTTCCCATGTTCCCTGACCCCACCCCATATCCTCTCTCGATAGTCCAGGTTCATGAGGGCAAGTCTATTCTAGTTTCTCCCATCTTGACGTTTTGTAGTATCTAATTCACTCCAGCCCCTTATTTGTGCTTCATCTCCTTACCGTGACATGAAGA
The DNA here is from genome assembly GCF_022837055.1 of Prionailurus viverrinus. Lineage (NCBI taxonomy): Eukaryota > Metazoa > Chordata > Mammalia > Carnivora > Felidae > Prionailurus > Prionailurus viverrinus. The sequence goes on from NC_062567.1 coordinate 32,551,963, forward strand.
TAATCCCATTTTCCTAATTCTATCACACTATTCTGGTTTATGCTAGAAAAGATTAGCTATCTTTATGGGGTCAGAGATAGGTGAAAGAAGTGAGCCTTATTTTAAAGTATGAAGTCATCTTTCCAACTTTTCTGTGGGTCTTCACCTCTTCCTAAGGCACAGTTGGTATGATATTTGGACATATATTTTAATACTTGCATATTGAGCTCTTCAAAAGAAAAACATGACATAAAATTGTAAGATTTTATTATCAACATTAATAATATTAATTTTTAAAGCTATGATAATTTGGTCTTGATTCATTGCAACCATATGGTATTTATTGGACAAGCACATTACTGCTTAATTAGAGGACCAAGGGCTCCCGGTGACGTGACAAGAGTCTGGAAATGCTGCCTTTTGAACTGACATTACAGCAAGACAGAGCCTCTGGCTCAGACTACAAGGAGAGAGAGGTGAACACCCTCCTGTTGCTGAGGTGATAATTGGCTTTCCTTTCTGTGTTCAAGTTCCACATTTGCTTCAGGCCCTCTGCACCACTAGATGCAATGGTTTATACTGTATTCGTTAGGGTGGCACTAATTGCTATAATACACACCAACATGTAGGTGGCTCAACACAATGTAAGTTTATTTCTTGCTCACAGTAATTCCAGATAAGCTTTCCTTCACATTGGGATTCAGAGACCAGGCTCTGTGCCCACTTAGGGCATCATGGTCATCTGCCTACGGGCCTTCCCATCTCAGGGCCACTGCGTTTCCTGTTCCTTCTTTTTTTAATGGCCTTTCTCTCAGGCCTATTAATAGAAGGCCCAAAGAGCATTACCTTAGGGAGGCCTTCCATGCTACCCCCCAGAAGTAGCCACACCCCCCTCCACTGCACCATCCACCCCATCACTTTTTTTTTTCAAAGCACTTACCAGGATTTAAAATAGTCTTACTTATTTAGTTGTTTACCTCATTTCTGTCACTCTCTTATAGAGCATCAGCCTTGTTATATTACTTCCCACTGCATTTTGAGCACTTATAACCCCTAGTAGGCACTCAAAAGGAAAGGAGGGACAGAGGGAGGGGTAGAAAGACAGTTCAAAGAGTTTAAGTGGTGTCCCGAAGGTCACTTATCCAGAAAGTGGCAGAACCTAACAGAGCCCCATCTGTCTGAGTTCTCCTACTAGACTCTTCTTCACAGACTTTCTGTGCAGGGTGCCCATCACTCTGTGATGGGAGGGGAATGTACACTTTGACTCCTCCTTCCTGCAGAGGTGATGTTATGCCCTAAGCCTAGCCTTCTCTTGTCTCAGCCTCTCATTTGCAAGTCAGCTGCAGTGGGGGACTCTTGAAAACAAAGATCAAGGGTTCAGTCTCTAAGGGAGACATCCTGCTCAGTTCCAAGGGAATTTCTGTTCTGTGGACACACTTCTAGCTCTGGCCACACAGCTATAGAACTTATTACCCTGACAGGTCATGCTGCTCCTGCCTGGCTTTTAGAGAATATGTGAATCAGCTTTCCAGACTGACATCCACCTCACCTATATGGGGATGCCCCAGGGAAAAGACTTCTCAGTAATCCAACCCAGTACTTGGAAAGCCATGTACTGTAAAGTAACCACAGGGTGAGAGCTGTCTCTCCCTGCTACAGGGCATTCTACGGGCTGCATGAGTCACACAGATGGAGAATTCCAGATGCAGACACCATCAGCCCTTCTCCCTGCCTCCAAGGGGAATATTTATCCCTCTCAAACAGTGAGGTTTGGAAAGCCAGGCCTACCAATATGCCACTCAGGAACCCCTGCAGGCCTGGTGAGATCTCTCTAGTCCCCAGGGTCCTGGGCAGCAGTGTTAGATACATTGCTTTCTGCTAGACCACTCATCTGCCCCTAATGAGTCCGTTCCAACTCACCTCAGACTCGAATGCACTGTCCCTCTCACATTCCTTCCCACTGAAGGCAAGAAGGAAGCAAAAGCGCAGGCAGCAGAAAAGAACTGGATCCTCATCCGTTCTCCACCAGCCCTCAGACACACTTGGCATTCCCTGGGGAGGAGGAACTAGGCGTCTTCTACCTCAGCTTCCTAACTCTTAAGTTGGAACATAATGTCTTCAAGATGGTGACTCACTGCAGCAGTGAAAACTGACTAATTATTTTGATCTTCTTGAAGCCACTTGCCTCATTAATGGATACTCTCCATCCTGGGCCAAGACCCATTCTTGCAGTCAAACTTGGCTGAGTCAACCATACATGAAGGGGTAGGATAGCTCAGTCCCTCTCTTCCCTTAGGTCATGGCTGAGCTCCTCTGTCCCTCCTATTCTAAAATAGACTTTTCCCTCTAAAAACAGGGTCTGATCTAAATCAGCAGGTACCTCAGAGCAGAGGGCTTATCCCCATATTGGGAAGGATACCTCATTCCTCATAGACCTGGTTATGCTGAAGCCACATTAAAATGAATGAGACTGAGCAAAAATCCCACTATGTGAATATGCAAGGCACCCTGTAATGACTCAGTCCTGACTAGACTTAAATAGGGGCTGAGATTCACAGATCTAACTGCCAGCCAAGGCTGAGCCTGAGATTTCATTGTCTGATCATCTATTATATGCTTGAGATAAAAGTTAAAAAAAATTATATATATGCCGAGAACCTGCCAAAACTGCAACAGGGGAGAATTCCTATTTCTGCCTATTCCACGCTCTTTTGACTCACTTTCTCTCAACCCCTGAAACTCATCCCCACCTCCCACTGCCACCATCCACAGATCTCAGATGGAACATCATAAATAAGTCAAGTGCTTCCCCAATCAACTTCTTCCAGTAGAATATGCCTTCATCCATGATAACCAATGGGATAGCCCATGATAATGTGGTGAGTTACACCAATGGCAGAAACTTAGGCACAGAGGCAGAGAAATAGGAGATGAACTTGGAGTGAGCCCCACAGCACCCTCAAATCCAAACACTGGCCAGATTATACCATAATAGATATAATAGAAGTTGGCAAAATGTCAAGTGTGGCCAAATTTGAACATCTATGCCACAAGCACATTATTTTACTTCCTGATATTTTCACCAAATCCAATTCAGTGGCCACAGTGTGATAGAAAAGAGAGAACCACCATGGAAAGGCACACCATGTTCATAAGCTCAGTTTGCAGGGTAGAAAGCCAAGCAGTCAAGGAGGGGCCATGTCAGATACTTAGCCTAGGGTCTCTCTGAGGACAAGGACTGCATCTTAATCACTAGAATTTCCCCAGGTCAACCCCAGGTGCCTAGTAAATAAGTGAGCTAATACACTCATACGCTCCAGGCTGGAAACAGATCACAGAAAAATTTTAGAGCTATATAGGCTCTAAATGATTTTATCATTTAGTCAACTCTGACTAAAATGGCATTCCTCAAAGTAAAAAGTCAGGAAGGTAATTCACGAATCTCTGTACCAGGTCTTGAAATCCTAAGAAGAAAGCCTTGTTTACAGTTTCATGTAAGAAACACCATCCAAGAATTACATTGTTGCCTCTATAACTCCTAAAGCCTGGTGTTTCTTGTACTGAATGTAGGATTGATTTACCAAGGATAGTATACTCAGCCAGCTTTAAGAACTAAAAGGCCTGAGCTCCTACTAAGGCAAAGCACATAAAACTGTGTCATGATGAAGGTAGCCTACTGGACTCTGGACTGCCCTCCTGAGCAAGGGCTGATGTTGCTTTTCAGCATGCCATCACAATCTGACACAAAAGAGCTCTTTGCTCTCCAAGAGGCTTTAGAAGATGCAGAACATTCTGAGGCTCAGGGAAGCCTCACTTTCCTATTAGGCCAGAACCAGGAAAGGATAAAATCCAGTATGTCCATCATACTGCTATCAGCATTTCCGGAGGCTCTCAGAAAACTATGATAGGGTATATTCCCACTGTTCCCAATCTGGGCACCCCAACTGCAATATGTCCCAGGGTTCCTAATAGGCCCATTTCCTTCTCTTTGAGAACTTAAAAAGTCAAATTCAGATTAATAGTAGGACATTTAAGATAACATGGAATAACCAAATGCCTGTTGTGATGCAGGAGGTAAGAGAGAGACAGAGAAATTCAAAGGTTGTTAACCACCTATGGTACATTTGTGTGTGTTGCTTTGTGCCCCCATTGCCTTAATGTATTCATAAACCAAAGAACACCACCAAGTATATTTTTCTCTGTTGGCATCATCTAAAGTCTGGGATCACAGGGCTGTGTATAGTGCTCTGCAAAACACAGCCTTACAGGAACCACCAGCTCCAGGAAGGCCAAATAAGGACATTAGTGGGAAAATCATAATATTAAAGCTAAAAGACATTAATGATCAGCTAGCTCAACCCCTCATCTTGCAAAGGAGAAAACTGAACTCTGTTTTACCCATTAGCCTCCTAACTATCTTCCTACCTCTTCTGGCTCATCCTTCAAACAGATGTCAAGCCATGTTCCTGAGACACAATTTTGATCATTTTACTCTTCTAATTAAAGCTCTTCATCACATCCTTCAGGCTAAAGCTCAAATTCCTGAGTGTTACACACAAGGCTCTTGATGACCTGGCCTCTGCCTTTCTCCAAGCTATATATCCTTCCAGTCCCCTACAATACATACATACACACACACACACACACACACACACACACACACACACTCTCACTCCCTTCCAACCATACTGAACAGCTTGAAGTTCTTGAAATATCCATGTGAATGTTTTGCTTCCAATATGTTAAGTAGCTTATATTGGACCAATCCTTTCTGCATAACTATTATCTAATAAAATATCAAAAATAACTATTTGTGTGCACTAGAGGGCAACCAAAAGCAGGCAGAAACTGGGTAAAGGGAGCGCTGGACAAGTTTTCTGGTCTTTGCAACTTTTTGCTTGAGAGGGGGCCCCAATCAGCACCCTGTGAAGTGGCTACAAACTAGATAGATACCTGCAGAATCAGAAGATGGAGTTCAGGCAGCTGAAAAATGAGAGAAGAAATACCAAAAAGGAGAGAGCCTCAGAATGGAACTCTAAATTCTATATATAAATTCCATCCAAATCTCTAGCTGACTCTTAAGCTATACATGCATGGGACAGATTCTAAACAACCCAGCTAAGTTTAATAGAACTGATCAGAGATTTAAGTTTCTGCCCACTACAGAGAAAGTGGAGTTTGATGTTTGAGTTCAGTCAAATTCAATACCTGCTAAATTGTTAAAATGTCAATACTGTCCAAAACAATCTATATATTCAAGGTGATCCCTATCAAAATAACACCAGCATTCTTCACAGAGCTAGAACAAACAATCCTAAAACTTGTATGGAATCAGAAAAGACCCCAAATAGCCAAAGCAATCTTGAAAAAGAAAACCAAAGCAGGAGGCATCACAATCCCAGACTTCAAGCCATATTACAAAGCTGTAATCATCAAGACAGTATGGTACTGGCACAAAAACACACTCAGATCAATGGAACAGAATAGAGAACCCAGAAATGGACCCACAAATGTATGGCCAACTAATCTTTGACAAAGTAGGAAAGAATACCTAATGGAATAAAGACAGTCTCTTTGGGAAGTGGTGCTGGGAAAACGACAGCATCGTGCAGAAGAATGAACCTGCACCACTTTCTTACACCAGACACAAAAATAAACTCAAAATGGATGAAATACCTAAATGTAAGACAGGAAGCCATCAAAATCCTAGAGGAGAAAGCAGGAAAAAACCTCTTTGATCTTGGCTGCAGCAACTTTTTACTCAACACATCTCCAGAGGCAAGGGAAACAAAAGCAAAAATGAACTATTGGGACCTCATCAAAACAAAAACTTCTGCACGGCAAAGGAAACAATCAGCAAAACTAAAAGGCAACCGACATAATGGGAGAAGATGACAAATGCAAATGATATATCAGATAAAGTCTTAGTATCCAAAATCTATAAAGAACTTATCAAACTCAACACCCAAAAATCAAATAATCCAGTGAAGACATGGGCAAAAGACATGAATAGACACTTCTGCAAAGAAGACATCCAGAGGGCCAACTGACACATGAAAAGATGCTCAACATCACTCACTCATCATCAGGCAAATACAAATCAAAACCACAATGAGATTCCACCTCACACCTTTCAGAATGGCTACCATTAACAACTCCGGCAACAACAGATGTTAACGAGGATGCAGAGAAAGAGGATCTCTTTTGCACTGCTGGTGGGAATGCAAATTGGTGCAGCCACTCTGGAAAACAGTATGAAGGTTCCTCAAAAAATTAAAAATAGAACTACCCTATGACTCAGCAATTGCACTACTGGGTATTTATCCAAGGGATACAGGTATGCTGTTTCGAAGGGGCACGTGAACCCCAGTGTATATAGCAGCACTATCAACAATAGCCAAAGTATGGAAAGAGCCCAAATGTCCATCGATGGATGAATGGATAAATAAGATGTGGTGTATGTATTCAATGGAGTATTACTCGGCAATCAAAGAGAATGAAATCTTGCCATTTGCAACTACGTGTACAGAACTAGATGGTATTATGCTAAGCGAAATTAGCCAGTCAGAGAAAGACAAATATCATATGACTTCACTCATATGAGCACTTTAAGACACAGAACAGATGAACATAAGGGAAGGGAAGCAAAAATAATAGAAAAACAGGGAGGGGGACAAAACATAAGAGACTCTTAAATATGGAGAACAAACAGAGGGTTACTGGAGGGGTTGTGGGAGGGGGGATGGGCTAAATGGGTAAGGGGCATTAAGGAATCTACTCCTGAAATCATTGTTGCACTATATGCTAACTAATTTGGATATAAATTTAAAAAATATTCAATACCTGCTAAAATAAAAAAAATTAACATTCTTGAGAGGAACAAATAGAATCCATAGGCTCTACAATGTATCACTGACAATGTCCAGAAAATAATCCAAAATTGCTAGACACATAATCCAAAATTCCTTACTTAAGAGAACAGGCAATCAGTGGAGAAGAGCCATGAGATGACTCAGATGTTGAAATTAGCAGACAGGATATACCATACACAGTGCTCTGTCATCCATGCCTCTGCACATACAGGAACCTCTACCTGAAAATCTCTTATCCTATTGCTAAATAACTCTTACTCATCTAATCTCAGTTATCAACTCCTCCAAGAAGCCTTCCCAGTACACCTCATTCTTCCTGATCATTCAAGAACTTATGTCTAATTGTCTGGTTACTTGCTCATCTCCTCCCTCAGCTTTCTTAAGGGTAAAGAGTGGATTGTTTTTATCTATAACATCAATGTATAGCACAAGTTGGGTGATAAATTTGGATCAATGAATGAAGTGACTGAGGATGATATTAAAAGGTTGAGTATCATAGACTTATGGGTAGCCCCTTTGTACTATGCTCACACTATCCTTTTTCTCTTGCTATGTCTGATGTAAGTAGTTTCTGTGGCAAGGAGGATGTAGACCTTAAGTACAAAGATGTGCTCACATCCTGCATATTCCCACATTCAAAATGCTGTTAGCTACTCTCCTGGACCCCCACTTTTCCCAAATATGCATCTTATTCCTTCTTAATATCAATTTACAATATGCCTATTAATTCTTACCCTTTGAAAATTAACATAACTTTAGCTAACTTTTATTGCGTGCCTTCTATGATGTCAGGCAGGCACAGTGCTAAGCATTTACCAAATAACTAACCCATTTAATTCTCCTAACTCCCCTATGAAGGATGCATTATTATTATTGCCATTTTACATATGACAAAACTGAAACTGTGAGGTTATTTATAAAGTTAGCAATTGGCAAACTCCTTTGCCCGCCAAACTAGACAAAGAAAGAGACTTCAAGAGATGCTATTTTCCCCCTCACTTTTGATGCTCCTTAAGTATGTACTTCTAATATATACTATATACTTCTAATATATTCTATATATTTCTAATAAAAAGGGGCATTTTGAATGGGGACAGTGTATCTCCCCATGAAAATCTAAATAAACATCAAAAGCCACTTGAAGAATTGGCTAGCCAACCTAAAGATAACCTGGGTAGATGCTGCCTCTCCATTCTGAGTTTCTTTTGCCCACTCAAAGGGTTATGAGTGGGGATCCCACAAACTACTAGGAATGGAGGCATCTTTCTGCCCCTGACTGGGTCTGGGGAGGATGGGAAACAAGCTGAAGGAATATGGGTAAATATGGCACAAAAGCCCATTATCCCAACAGTGCAGAATGTTTGCTGGGCCTAATGGGTTTGGAAAAACAGTTTGAGGGTTGATGTAACACAGTTCCCCAGAGATAATCAATCTCTGAGAAATCACTAGAACACTAATGGGACTAACAGGCAGAAGACACTTTGAAGCTTCGTCCTGTTCTGTTTTACCCAAAGCTATTTCTTCATAGACCATGTGCCCTCTGCAATGTATACCATTTTGATTATTTCTTTTTACTCTCTGAACATTTATTAAAAATTGGCTTCCTCATTCTCCTTTATCTTCTGGAATTGTTTCTGACCCTGAGAGCCAATGTTGAAACTCAGTTAAAACATAAATTGTCAAGATAAGACATGGGAGATCTGAAAGTCCTAAATCTTGCTCACCTGCCACTGATGAAAAGCATTATTTTGATAAAACTCTTTTCTCTGTTTCTTAAAGATACTGTGTGCTTTACAAATACTTGAACTTCAGGCACACACACACACACACACACACACACACACACAATCCCTGGACTTTGTCCAAGTTACTTGAAAGGTAATACTCAATATACATTTTTTTTTCATTTAGGCAGAAAAAGATCATCTAACACGTTATTTCGTCACTAACACTCTCTAAAGCCAGGTTATGTTCATCATGCATCATACCATTTTTGTAGTTGGTAAGATTAAGGTATCCAAAGTCAATAAGTGACCTTCCTGACATCTCAGAGCAAGGCAGTTAGAAATTTTTGATTTACACCCAAAGTCTTTTTTAAGGCCTCATTGCTTAGATCACTGAGCTACCTTCCAACTTTAAGACTTGAGAAACTTCATTTACTTAAATCCAGAGCAGCTGGGTTGGGGGGGCAGCAAATTGGAGAGCAGGTCTGTTACTTTTGGTAGTTCAGGGATAAATCGGAGAGTCTCTCCTTAGCCAATCACCTCAAGAATACAGTGCCCCATTAAGACAGTTCCTTATCATTAAACCTGTTCCATTTTCCACAATTTGGTTAAAAAGTAAGGTTTACACTTGATTTATTTGCACTGGCAGGAAGCAAAAGTAGCTTGTTTGAATCACTCACCAGAAATCTGAGACTCCAGAGAGTCAACCCATGTTTTTGTAAGTCTCTCCCAATTCCATAAATTATGGAGCTCTGTTAAAATGCTATCACGTGCATAATTAGTACTGTTAGTGTTCTTATTAGAACCAAAATGATTTTCTTCAAATCATTACGCTGCTTATTAAAATGATAAACGCATTGTCTTAAAATACAACCAATAGTTTACAAATCAGAAAATGCTCACCGATGGATAAGAAGACACACTCTTTTGCTTCCCAACTACAATTATTATTGCCACCACTATTTATTGAGCACTTACATTGTGTATACACCACACATGCTTTATCTCACTTATTCCTCAATCACCCTGTGATACCAATATTATCAACTCTATACTTCTGATGAGAAAAGTAGTATTTAATAAGGTAACTTGATTAAGATCACACTAGTAAATGACAGGACTGTGATTTGAACCCAGGACTGAAAGACATCTGCTTCTAAAACTACTCACTATTCCCTCATTCTCCTCTGTAACTTGTCTCTGAGATAGGAAGATAATATTCCTTTTAAGCTACATGCAGCCAAATCATAGGTGCAGGTGATAAGACAAAGACAGCTTAACAGGTTGCAATATGGAGAATGCATACAGACAGGTAAAAGCAATGAGAATCTCTATGATTAATCTATAAGTACTCCTAGAATTTTGGATTTGGCATAAACTCTACAGATCATCCAGTTCAACTCTCATTTTACAGATAAAGACTGCAACCAGAGAGGTGAAGGGATTCATCCTGGATAACAAAACCACATCTCCAGATTCCCAGATCTCCACTTTTTCATCAGATGAATCTGTCAGCATTCACTTGTGCTCAGCACACCCAGGCACTTACAAAAAGGGGAAAGATAAGGCAGATCCAGTGTCTGGCTCCAAAGAATCCAGCCAGAATAACTGTGCATAAAGCAATCATGAAACACTGCAAGGGGATATTTAATAAAGCATCAGCTTGAGCAACAAACAACCAGATCACAGGCATTCTGGCAAGGAGACTCCATGGAGGAAGTAGGGTCTTGCAGGCAAGCAGGATTTTAATACAGAGACAAAGAGAGAAGAGGGATGTTCCAGGCCCAGAGGATGGAATAAGAAACTGAGTAGTGTCGTCCAACATGGCAGGGGAGTTGACAACTTGATTTTCCAATTACTTGCAAACTTAAAGAAAAAGATATGACTTTTGATACGTACTATACAGAGTGATATATGAACATTTTATTTCAGCTGAGTTGCAGGCCCTAGAGGCCAAGCAGCCAGACTCACATGCAGGTGGCTCCAGTTATGTTTTCGATAAGCCACAAATAGCCTTGCTTTATACTGGGCCCATGACCCTGACAAGCCATCATCATCACTGGAATGCCTTAGAGGCCAAGAGAAATGCACAGAGCTGCCAGAGTCATTGCAACATTGATCCAAATCCCAGGAGAAGGGGACCAGGGCCTGACTCAGCAGTGGTAAACTCACTTGCCAAACTCTTCTGGCACCTGTACTGGGCTTGAAGACATTTTTGGTTCCTATTTTTCTGAGAACCTTCACCACAAGCTGAAAGCCATTTTCCTCCTCTAGAAAACAGAAGGGTCTACACATGATGCCTCTCATCAAGAAAAGTGACCAGTCTTGTTACCAGGTTACAGACAGGAGGCAGAAGAAGCATTGTGGATTACAAAAAGGAGCATGGGATGTGTAGTCCAAAGACTTCTGTCCTGCCTTGGTGATTTACTCACTGTAGTAACCTGGCATGGTGCTCAAGCCATTTCTACACCAGCTTCCTTATCTTTACACTCATACCATCTATGCTTGATAAGGCTGTTATGAGGTGCAAGTGACATATGAGGAAATTCACCGTAAATTTTAAAGCACACAAATTTCAATAGTCATATTTTAAATAGGGAAGGCATATCCATTGGTTTTCCAGACACATGGGCAAATGAGGGACAGAAATTATTCTAGTTTTAATGAGGGTGACCAAGAGGGCCATTATTAACATTATTAGGGTTATTATTAGTGATGGCTTTGCCACACTGAGTTGACGTCCATGCTATAACCACAGAGCTCTGCTGAGATGAAATTTCCTCCTCAGTGTGCTTCTGTGGGCCATTCTCAGTAAAGGGGTCCACAAAGGCACACTAAGGAGGGAATTTCATCTCAGCAGAGCTCTTTGGTTACAGCATGGACATCAACTCAGTATGGCAAAGCCATCACTAACAGTAACAATTACCCTTTGGGAAGGCCCTCCCATGGGCTAGGCTGTGTGCCTGGGGCTATATCCTCCCTGTTAGGGAAGCAACTTCTTCCCTCAGTCCTCTTGTTTACTCCTCTACTATTACTTGAGGGCACTTTCATCCCTCTTTCCATCCCATTTCTAGGTCTCCCTGTTGGAGGAGTAGCTATTCTAACTGGTTACACCAAGGGACAGCCAATGGACAGGGTTAATGTACCTCAAAGGCATGTCATGCTTCTTCTTTTATTCTTTTGTTTTGTGAATAAGAAAGTATGGACCACAACCGTCTGTGAACTTTCCTGTTCATTTCCTCCAGCTTTGTCATGCATTCCATGTAAAGAGCAAAACTGGGTGGGGCTTGTCTCTCTGTGGCAGTAAAATCAGCATCTTCATCCCAGCTGAACAAATGGGCTCATGGTCTGGGCTGGGCTCAGTACAAGGAAACAAGGGGTCTTTAAATAGGAGGGAACAGTTCTCAGATGTTTGCCAAGCTCTTTAAGAAAGCAGCCATCTCCCTCACTTGGAGAGTACTGTTCTTTGGACATGAGATCCTTTCTGAGAGAGTACAGGAAGGGGAAAAGGATGTGAAACCAAAACTGAGCAGTGAACCCCAAATACTCACAGCAAACCTACAAAATAGGCATCATTATGCTCATTTTAAAGATTAGAAAATTGAGACTTACTGGTAAGTATATGGATGCCAGCAACCTTACAATCTGGTTGGAAATACAAAAATAGAAAATACCAAAACAAACAGAAAACAACTAACTACCAAGGTCTGTGGTGGTAGGTTTAAGTGCCCCAGAAGGTCAGGATGTCTTTCTCTAGAGTTTCTGCTTCCAAATATCACTCCTCCAAAACAAAACAAAACCCCCCAAACCATTTCCACTCCCTGAGTCACCAAAGAGGTAAATGGACTAACTTGGTTGGTCCAAGTTTTCTATACAGTCACCAGTTTCACTTTCTTTGGTCTGGGCTCAAAAGCTAGAACCACTGGAGACCACAGCACCCTGTGTTTGCCCAACAGGGTTCACACATCTCCATTCACAGCTCTGTTCCCCACACAGAGCAGTTTGGTACCCCAGAAAAATGTAAGTGACTTTTACAAGGCAAGAAAGTAGGCTGTAGTCTCCATCATTTTTCATGGTTTGAGGCTCCTATTCTCTCTGGATTCATTTGCCTTGTTGGAGCATTTATCCCTGCTGCCATGAGGCTGTGTGATAAGGTCTGAATTGCAGGGAGGGTTGACACACTGGGCTGGGCGCCTTTCACAGCAACACTGGCCCCTTGGGCCAGCCCTCTGCAAAGTGATAAAACAGGTAGCAGAAGCTGATCTTCGTACCCCTCCTCTGCCTTCTGCTCTCAGCCCATTCACAAATTCCTGGGAATGAGTGAGACAGTGTGCAGGGCCCTCACCTGCTCCACTCCCTACGACCCCTTTCCTACTTCCCCACATGGACACTGCCTTTGGCAAGATTCTGTTAACCAAATAAACTGTGTTGGTAATTATTATCTCCCCTTCCACTCTTAAATTTATCAAAGATAGATAGCTACCAACCATAGCACCTAACCAGCAAGGAATAACCAGAGCTACACTGCCAAGTCAGTAGATACTCTGAGCGAGAGCAGAGAACCTTGACATTTTAGTTACTCTTTATAGCCTTATCTTGAATAAATGGGCAGTTTCCATTAGGTGTTTTGAAATATTAAAAAGAACTCTCTGGCCACCATTATGCCCTTGATGAGATATCAGAGTGTAGAAACTCCAGGGTGGAAATTATCATGATCATGGTTCATAGTCTTTTTCCTCTCAGAAGCATTTGTACTTTCCTTAAATTCCAAATAGTCTTCAAAACTCAAAGTGCTGAATCTCAAATAATTAGATTCCTGGTAGCAAAGGTGTAAATAGTGGGGGGTCAGGTGGGCTGCAGAAGGCCCTCCCTAGTTTCCCTGTTCTGCCCAAGCTAAGGGGTGATCTTGGGACATGAGCAGGTCAAGAGTTAGTCTACTTTGTGGATAAGAGACAGGAGAGGAGTTACACATAAGAACAACTGTTGGTCTATCCATCGAGTGCCTGCTACCTGCCAGGAACTGTACTCAGCTAATTAACCACAAACTGTTAGAAATTTGCAATTTCCAACAATACTACATACAGCAGAGATCTATGGAGAAAAAGGTACAGGACAGGCAGTCACTAGTTTCCTAAATTTAGGGTCCCAGTAGGAAGCATTTTTTTTAAAAAAGGAAAACACTGAAAAAAGAAGTGGTCTCAATACCCAGCACATAACAGATGCTCAAGAAAAGATCTGCTAAATAATGAGTGGACAACATAGGACTCTCTCTCTCTCTCCTTTTTGTTTTAATTTTTTTTAATGTTTATTTATTTTTGAGAGAGAGAGAGAGAGAGAGAGAGTGCATGAGCAGGGGAGGGGCAGAAAGAAAGGGAGACACAGAATCTGAAGCAGGCTCCAGACTCTGAGCTCTCAGCACAGAGCCTGATGTGGGGCTCGAACCCACAAACTGTGAGATCATGACCTAAGCCAAAGTTGTATCCTTAACCGACTGAACCACCCAGGAGCCCCATGTCTCTCTTTTTTTTTAATGCAAAATCATTCTTTTTTTTTTTAACGTTTATTTATTTTTGAGACAGAGAGAGAGAGACAGAGCATGAACTGGGGGAGGGGCAGAGAGAGAGGGAGACACAGAATTGGAAGCAGGCTCCAGGCTCTGGGCCATCAGCCCAGAGCCCGAGGCCGGGCTCGAACTCACGGACCGCGAGATCGTGACCTAGCTGAAGTCGGACGCTTAACCGACTGAGCCACCCAGGCGCCCCAAAATGCAAAATCATTCTAAAGGAAATAGCTGCTTAGCAGCAATAAGCTATTAATTTTTTCCAGTTTTCATTTTTATCTGTTATATATCCATATAATTAAAAGAGACAAATAGTTCTAAAAGGCTCATCACAAAAAGAAAACCACAGTTCTCTTTCCTACCTCCCTTCTAAACAAACAACCACTTTGGAGTCTTTAGCTGTTTCTTTTGGTAGTTAATTCTGTATTTTAAAATAATATGCTCATATAGCTTCTTACCAATTTTTAACTTTTTTCCTAGCATGGAAAATGAGGATTATCCCCATTTTCCCCACTGCAGCTCAGGATTCAGTTATCTTATGTGTGCAAAGTCACTACTTGTCCATCTACTTTCCAGATTCCAGAATATTGTTGCCGCTGGATTGCATGAAGGCAGGGCCTCTCTGGCGAGTTCAGGATTCAGCTCTAGCCTTAACCCCCCACACTATATCCATGGAAAGCATCACTTTTGGCAGTGAAATGGACACTAACACTGACTTAAAAGAGGTGCTGAAGGGGTGCCTGGGTGGTTCAGATGATTATTGCTCTTGATTTCTCCTCAGGTCATGGTCTCATGGTTCATGGGCTTGAGCCCCACATTGGGCTCTGCACTGACAGCATGAAGCCTACTTGGGATTCTCTCTCTCCCTCTCCCTCTGCCCCTCCCCTGCTCACACACTTGCTCTCTCTCTCTCTCCCTCTCTCATAAATAAATAAACAAATATATACATATATACATACATACGTGAACAAACTAAGTGCTGAAGAACACCCCATCCACCATGGCCCATCCAGGGCAATATGTGTCTGGCAAGTCAATGCACAAAAACCTGGTAGAGGAACTGTGTGCTACACACCAGATCAACTTAATTGAGGATGCTTATAACAAGAAACTAGAGGAATGGGTAGGCCTCTGCAAAATTATCTGAGAGGCAAAGCCCTATAAAGCAGTTGGTTGCAGTTGTATGGTTGTTAAGAACCGGGGCGCCTGGGTGGCGCAGTCGGTTAAGCGTCCGACTTCAGCCAGGTCATGATCTTGCGGTCCGTGAGTTCGAGCCCCGCGTCAGGCTCTGGGCTGATGGCTCAGAGCCTGGAGCCTGTTTCCGATTCTGTGTCTCCCTCTCTCTCTGCCCCTCCCCCGTTCATGCTCTGTCTCTCTCTGTCCCAAAAATGAATAAACGTTGAAAAAAAAAAAATTTAAAATAAAAAAAAAAAAAATAAGAACCATGGCAAAGAATCTCAGGCCAAATATGTCTTCAAAGCATATTTCAAATACAAAAAAAAAATGACAAATAAAAATCCAGTGTCCCCTCTCTCTAGATAGATATATAGATATAGATATAGTTATAGATAGGTATATCTATAGGCATATCTATCTATATATGTGTGGTTGCTGGTATTTTCTTTTCCATTCATTTTGTCTTTGTGGTTTATGCATTTTTAAAGATTCTTTTGCCATCATTTTACTGTGGTTTTGGAAAAGAGCACTCAATCTTGCCATATTTATCTGCGACTTCTAAACTACTGTATTTTTCTCATTTCCATATCACTGTATTCTATTTTTATAAAATATAGCATACATTCAGAAAAGTTCATAAAACATATTTTTATAGATTAATGAATAAGCAGAAAGCAAACTCTCATGTAACTACCATCCCGATCAAGAAAAACAACATTGCCAGCCCTTTCCCACATGGTCCTCCCGAATCATGAACCAACCCCTCCTCACAGTCAACACTGCTACCTTGACTTTGTCTATAACCATTCTCTGACTTTTCTTTATGATTTTATCACCTATGGAATGTGTACCTAAAAGCCTGTGTTTAGCTTTATATGAATGGAATCCTACTGAACATATTTTGTCTTGCTTCTTGCACCCAACTCTATGTTTGTCAGATCTATTCTTATTGTTGTGCGTTGGCTATTGATCTTTTTCTGCATCTTTACCCTTTAATGAAATACACTTTATAACATTAATAATAAAAATGAGAGATGTTAGGGAGCCATGGAAGTGGCATGTAATAAAAGAGAAGTTAAATAATTTGCTCAAAGTTTAAGGAACAAAATCCTCAGCTTCAGAAATATTTCTCTTTTAAGTGTGAAACATAATTAGACTTTTCAAAGCCAGTGGAAAGCTCGCCTAAAAATGGCTTTCCAGGGCTGGCTGGCTCATCCTCCCACCTCTGGAAGGATTTGTACTAGTCTCGGTGCCCATTTTCTCATCAGGAGATGCCCTGGTTTTGAGTTGGTGACGTTTTCTAAGAGGCGGCACCTTCTCTCAACAATCAATATATTCTTTTTTTTTATTTTAGAGAGACATAGAAAGAGAAAGAGTGTGTAAGCAGGGAGGAGCAGAGGGAGAGAGAATCTTAAGCAGGCTCCACACTCAGTGCAGAGCTGGAATGGGGCTTGATACCACAACTCTGGGATCAGACCTGAGCCAAAACCAAGAGCCAGACGCTCAACAGATTGAGCCACCCTCAGCAATCCAATATATCCTTTTTTTAAAAGTTACTTTTAATTTTTATTTATTTTTGAGAGTGAGGGGAGAGGGGCAGAGAGAGAGGGAGACACAGAATCCAAAACAGGCTCTAGGCTCTGAGCTGTTAGCACAGAGCCTGACACGGAGCTCAAACTCATGAACTGCAAGATCATGATCTGAGCCGAAGTCAGACACTTAACTGACTGAGTCACCCAAGCACCCCACCAATATATTCTTGTAGCACTTTTAAGTCAGACATTGCCCCAAGAGACATGAATCTCTACAACCAATGAGTAAAATGGACTGAGGTCAGAAATTCCCTAAAAATCCAGCTATTCCAACACTTCTCCAGAGAAGACATCCAGATGGTGAACAGACACATGACAAAAATGCTCAACATCACTCATCATCAGGGAAATACAAATCAAAACCACAATGAGATACTACCTCACACCTGTCAGAATGGCTAACATTAACAACTCTGGCAACAACAGATGTTGGCGAGGATGGAGAAAAAGAGGATCTCTTTTGCAATGCTGGTGGGAATGTAAACGGGTGCAGCCACTCTGGAAAACAGTATGAAGGTTCCTCAAAAAATTAAAAATATAACTACCCTACAACCCAGCAATTGCACTACTAGGTATTTATCCAAGGGATATAGGTTGTTTTGAAGGGACACATGCACCCTAATGTTTGTAGCAGCGCTATTGACAATAGCCAAAGTATGGAAAGAGCCCAAATGTATATCAATGGATGAATGGATAAAGAAGATGTGGTATATATACAATGGAGTATTACTCAGCAATCAAAAAGGATGAAATCTTACCATTTGCAACTACATGATGGAACTGGAGGGTATTATGCTAAGTGAAATTAGTCAGAGAAAGACAAATATCATATGACTTCACTCATATGAGCACTTTAAGACACAGAACAGATGAACATAAGGGAAGGGAAGCAAAAATAATAGAAAAACAGGGAGGGGGACAAAACATAAGAGACTCTTAAATATGGAGAACAAACAGAGGGTTGCTGGAGGGGTTGTGGGAGGGGGGGGATGGTCTAAATGGATAAGGGACATTAAGGAATCTACTCATGAAATCATTATTGCACCATATGCTAATTTGGATGTAAATTAAACAATAAATAATTTTTTTTAATCCAGCTATTCTAGTCAGTTCTAAGAAGGCCAAAGAATGGTGAGAAAATGGCAATTAAAATTCAGTTAGTAGGGTGCCTGGGTGGCTCAGTCAGTGGAGCATCACACCCCTGATTTCAGCTCAGATCATGATCTCAGTTTGTAGGATCGAGCCCCACACCAGGCTCTGTGCTGACAGTGTGGAGTCTGCTTGGGATGTTCTCTCTCTCCCTCTCTCTCTCTGTCCCTTCCCCGCTTGTAGGTGCGCAGGGTTTTTTTTTTAATGTTTATTTATTTTTGAGAGAAAAGGAGAGAGACAGAGCACGAGCAGGGGGAGGGGCATAGAGAAAGGAAGACAGAATCCAAAGCAGGCTCTAGGCTCCAAGCTGTCAGCACAGAGTCTGACGCAGGGCTCAAACTCACAACTGTGAGATCATGACCTGAGCCAAAGCTGGATGCTCAAGCAAGTGAGCCACCCAGGTACCCTGCATGTGTGCACTCTTTCTCTCTCTCAAAAATAAATAAACTTAACAAATTCATTTAGTATAGAATTCTGAGAACATCTTTAAAGATCCTTTTAGGGTAATCCTATTTTTTTCAGATGAGGAATTCAAAGCCCAAGTGAGATAAAAACACTGTCTAAGTTACAAAGCTCATAGGGCTGTTAGGCTCTCAAGGCTACATTCTCTTCACCTGTGGAGGGCAGGTGTCCTACATTACTACTGAAGAAAACTAACACTCCAACTCCTGCTGTCTACAGGCAAATCAAGCCCACACTATGGGAACAGCCATCATGGAAAATGTATCTTCATGCTCTGTGTTCTCCAGGCAAAACAAGGCCCCTTACACATCAGGGGTATGACTCTGTGTATGTGTGTGTGTACACCTGTGTAATTACAAGCAAAGAGAATTATGTTTGCATTAGAAGAGTCTTCCCAGAATGCCATGGGATTCACAAAGTGAAAAAATATTTCATCTCCTGATAACTCAGTAAATGGAGGGAGACTGCACCTCTACCCCAGGAAGGTGGGATGAGCCTCTTTAAGAACACAGAGCCACCTCAGGAAACAAGCCCTGGGAACATCCCACTTGGGGAGCTTTGTCAACATCAATATAGCAATCACAAAGCCCCCACCTACCATCTATCCTGCAGGGAGCTTCTGTCTCATTGGCAAGACAAGGTTGATATGTGAAACTGCGAGAAAACAGTACAATGCAGTATGCTAAACTCTCTGATCAGACATTCTGTGCCTTTGGAATTGAGAGAAGGAAGGAGGCAGCCTGTGTAGGAGTCATCAGAAAAGAAGTTCTTCTGGGCTTCAGTTTCTTCACAGTGTAAAATTGCTTGGTTAACCCTCAGTGACTTATGCCCTGGAGCCTTGGATTCCCTCCATGGCAAATTCCAAAGTGTTGGAGGTATAGTTAGAAACATTTTAGACTCGGGGTGCCTGGATGGCTCGGTCAGTTAAGCATCCAGCTCTTGGTTTCAGCTCAGGTCATGATCTCACAGTTTCGTGAGTTTGAGCCCTGCATCAGGCTCTGCGCTGACAGTGCAGAGCCTGCTTGGGATTCTCTCTCTCCCTCTCTTTCTGTTTCTCCCCTGCTCGCATTGTCCCTGTCTGTGTCAACAATAAATAAATAAACTTAAAAAAAAAAAAAGAAAGAAAGAAACATTTTAGACTCCACAGTCATACACAGGACTCCCAGCTAGGAGACCTGAGTCCTAATCCTGCATCCTCCACTGGTCCCAGTGGCCTGAGTGAGAAGACCCCCTTCTTCTAATACCTCAATGTCCCTCTGTGTTAAGTGGGCACCAGGATGCTGGACACAGCAATGACCCCCATGAGTGGGGCAGGGAGCAAGAAGACTCTAGGATTCACAGGAAGAAAGTAGCTCTATACATTTGAGGTAGCGTTCTTTCTACAACCTGGTAGATTTTGTTTTCTGATCGCTTACCTTCTGTCTCACTGCCAAGATAATCCCAAGTCTCAGAATTGCCTTTCCAAGTGTATTGTCCTTCTCTTATGTCCTGGCCAGTCTCAGCAGCACATGGCTGGAGTGGGATGCAGAATTTCTTAGTTTGTTTTTTAAGTAGGACCCATCACTGCTGGGAGATGACTAAGCCTCCTTTTGTCAGGAAGAACCCAAGATATTTAAATGGAGAGCCTAAAGGAAAAAAAATCCTATTGTTGAACTTTACATTGGAAATCTCCCTGGTCAAAGAGGAGATTTCAAGAGTGTCACTGGGGAGAAAGGTAAAGTCTAACTTTTTTCTTGAATTTAAAAGAACTTCTGCCCAGTATTTTGGGAAACAGAAAGCAGAGTGGAGGGAGGCAAGGGAAAAATAAATGTCCAAGAATAGCTGAAAGCACAATTAAAGTGGTAGAGCTTGGAGGGATTCTGTGATTATTTAGCTTTTCTGAGATAATTGGTATTTAATATTTTGCCAACTACATTCCAACTACCTTATTCATGATCCATGCCTCTGTGCCTCCAAGTGAAGAAGGCAGACACCATTCATTTCCCAGTAAGAAAAATTAAAAGGTGCAATAACAGAAGACATTTTAGCAAGGGCTACCACATCCTACACTGGACAAAAAAGCACAATTATAGTTTGGAGTCTCTAAATTCCCAATGAACACAGTCCCTGGCTCCTTCCTGGCAAGAAATTTACCCACCTCTTTCCCACCTTAGTAAAAAGTGGATTCCCCCAAAACAAATAAACAAACAAAAAACAACAAACAAAAAACAAAGCAACCAAAAAACAGCCAAAGTAACAATACTTATATCAGACAAAATGAAGTTTAAAGCAAAGACTGTAATCAGAGACAAAGAAGGGCACTGTATAATGATAAAGGAATCAACCCAACAAGAGGGCAAACAATTGTAAATATCTATGCACCCAACATAGAAGCACCTAAATATATGAAGGAAATATCATCAGACATAATGAGAGAAATTGGCAGTAATACAATAATAGGAGACTTTAATGCCTTACTTACATCAATGTACAGATCATCCAGACAGAAAATCAACAAATGAACAGTGGTTTTGAATAACACATTAGACCAGATGGACTTAACATGTATATACAGAACATACAGCAGAATACACATTATTTTCAAGTGCATGTGGAACTTTCTCCAATATATATCACACATTAGGCCACAAAACAAGTCCCAATAAATTTAAGAAGATTAAAATCATATCAAGCATCTTTTCTTAACATAATGGTATACAACTAGAAATTAGTTACAAGGAAAACAAACTGGAAAAATACAAACCCATAGAAACTAAACAACATGCTATTAAAGTTTATTTATTTATTTTGAGGGAGAGGGGAGAGAGAATACCAAGCAGGCTCCACACTGTCAGCACAGAGCTGGATGTGGAGCTCAAACTCACAAACCATGAGATCATGACCTGCGCAGAAATCAAAAGTCAACCGAGCCAACCAACTGAGCAACCCAGGCATCCCTAAACAACATGCTATTAAACAACCAGTGGGTGAATGAAGAAATCAAAGAGGAAATAAACTTAAAAAACATGAAGATAAATGAAGATGAAAACACAATGGTCCAAGATCTTTGGGACACAGCAAAAGCAGTTCTAAGAGGGAAGTTTACAGTGATACAGACTTACCTCAAGAAACAAACAAAAAAAAAACCCTCAAATAAATAACTTAACCTTACACCTTAAAGGAACTAAAAAAAGAATAACACAGCTCAAAGCTAGTTGAAAAAAGGAAATATTAAATATTAGAGCAGAAATAAATGAAATAGACTAAAAAAATAGAAAAGACCAGTGAAACTGGAGCTAGTTATTTGAAAAGATAAATAAAACTGATAAACTTTTGGCCAGGCTTATAAATAAAAAAAGAGAGAGGACTCAAATAAATAAGTTCAGAAATGGAGGAGGAGAAATAACAACTGATACCACAGAAATACAAAGAATTATAAGAGAATACTATAAAAATGGTATGCCAACAAATCAGACAACCTAGAAAAAATGGATAAATTCCTAGAAACACCAATCTTCTAAAACTGAATCAGGATAAAATAGAAAATTTGTAGGGAGTGATTACTAGTAACAAAATTGAGCTTGTAACCAAAAAACTCTCAACAACCAAAAGCCCAGGACCAGATGGTTTTACCATCTGGTGAATTCTATCAAACAGGTATTAAAGAGTTAATATCTATATTTCTCAAGCTATTTCAAAACAATACAAAAGGAAGAAAAATTTTCAGTTTCATTCAACAAGGCAAGGATTACCCTGATACCAAAACCATACACTACAAAAACAGAATACTACAGGCCAATATCTCTGATGAAATAGATGTAAAAATCCTCAACAAAATATTAGCCAGCAGAATTCAATAATAGATTAAAAGGATCATTCACCATGATCAAGTGGGATTCATTCCAGGGATGCAAGGGTGGCTCAATATTCATACACCAATCAATGTGATACATCACATTAACAAGAGGAAGGATAAGAACTATATGATTATCTTTTTTAAAGTTTATTTATTTATTTTGACAGAGAGAGAGAGAGATTGAAAGAGCATACACAAGAGAAAGCAGGGGAGGGGCAGAGAAGAAGAGCAAGAACCCCAACCAGGCTCTGAGTGTTGTTAGTGCAAAGTCCAATGTGGGGCTTGAACCCACGAACCATGAGATCATGATCGGAGACAAAATCAAGAGTCTGACGTTCAATTGACTGAGCCACCCAGGCGCCCCCCGCCATATGATTATCTTAATAGAAGCAGGAAAAGCATTTGACAAAATACAACATCCATTCATGATAAAAACTGTCAGCAAAATGGGTTTAGAGGGAACATATTCAACATAATAAAGGTCACATATTAAAACCCCACAGCTAACATCATACCAGTGGTGCAAAATGGAAAGCTCTTCCTCTAAAATTAGGAACAAGACAAGGATGTCCACTATCACCACTTTTATTCAACATAGTATTGAAAGTCCTAGCTGCAGCAATCAGACAAGAAAAAGAAATAAAAACATCAAAACTGGTAAGGAAGACGTAAAGTTGTCACTATTTGCAGATAGGATACTATATATAGAAAATCCTAAAGACTCCACCAAAAAACTATTAGAACTGATAAATGAATTCAGTAGAATTGCAAGATACAAAATTAATATATAGAAATCTGCTGCATTTCTATACACTAACAAAGTCACAGAAAGAGAAGTTAAGAAAACAATCCCATTCACAATTGCACCAAAAAGAATTAATTATCTAGTAATAAATTTAACCAGAGAGATGAAAGAGCAATACTCTAAAAACTATAAAACACTGATGAAATACATTAAAAAATAACACAAACAAATCAAAAGATATACCATGCTCATGGACTTGAAGAATTAATATTGTTAAAATATCCATACTGAATGCATTTCCTTCAAAATACCAATAGTGGGGCACCTGGTTGGCTTAGTCGGTGGAGTGTCTGACTCTTGATTTCAGCTCAGGTCATGATCCTGGGGTCATGGGATTGAGCCCCATGTCAAGCTCCACACTAAGCATGGAGCCTGCTTGGGATTCTCTCTCTTCTCTCTCTCTGCCCCTCCCCTGCTCACTCGCTCTCTCTCTTTCTCTCTCTCTCTCCATAATAAAAATAAATGCTTTAAATACCAATAGCATTTTTCACTAGAACTATAACAAATAATCCTAATCTGTATGGAACCACATAAAACCTCGAATAGCCAAAGCAATCCTTGAGAAAGAGCTGGAGGTATCAAAATCCCAAGTGTCAAATATACTACAAAGCTACAGTAATGAAATAGTATGGCACTGGCACCAAAATAGACACATATATCAATGGAACAGGACAGAAAGCCATGAAATAAAACCATACATGTATGATCAATTCATCTATGACAAAGGAGGCAAGAATATACAATGGGGAAAAGACAGTACTTCTAATAAGTTGTGCAGGGAAAACTGGACAAAAGATTAAAAATGGAAAAGACTTATCAAAAAGAAAAGAGAAAGAATGCAAATAAAATCACAAAGGAGAAAACAGAAGTAACAACCAACACCACAGAAATACAAACAATTACAAGAGAATATTATGAAAAACTGTATGCCAACAAATTGGACAAAATGGAGGAAGTGGGTAAATCCCTAGAAACATATAAACTGCTAAAATTGAAACAGGAAGAAACAGAAAACTTGAACAGACCCATAACCAGCAAAGAAATTGAATCAGTAATCAGAAAACTCCCAACACACAAATGTCCTGGACCAGATGGTTTCATAGGCAAATTCTACCAAATATTTAAAGAAGAGTTAATACTTATTCTCAAACTATTTGAAAAAAACAGAAAAGGAAGAAAAACTTGCAAATTCATACTATGAGGCCAGCATTACCTTATAGTAAAACCAGATAAAGACACCACTAAAGAAGAGAACTATATGCCAATATCCCTGATGAACACAGATGCAAATCCTCAATAAAATACTAGCAAACCGAATCCAACAATACATTAAAAAAAATCATTCACCACAATCAAGTGGGATTTAATCCTGGGTTGAAAGGGTGGATCAATACTTGCAAATCAATCAATGTGCTATATCACATTAATAAAAGAAAAGATAAGAACCATATGGTCATTTCAATATGTGCAGAAAAGGCATCTGACAAAGTACAACATCCATTCATGATAAAAACCCTCAACAAAGTAGGTTTAGAGAGAACATACCTCAACATGATAAAGGCCATATAGAAAAAACAGCTAATATCCTCAATGGGGAAAAACTGAGAGCTTTTCTTCCATGGTCAGGAACAAGACAGAGATGTACATTCTCACCACTTAATTTAACAGAGTACTGGAAGTCCTAGCCATGGCAGTCAGAAAACAAAAAGAAATAAAGGCATCCAAATTGGCAAGGAAGAAGTAAAACTTCCACTATTTGCAGATGACATAATACTATATATAGAAAACCCAAAAGACATCACCAAAAAACTGCTAGAACTGATCAACTAATTCAGTAAAGTTGCAGGATACAAAATCAATGTACAGAAATATGTTTTATTTCTACACACCAAGGTAGCAGAAAGAGAAATTAAGGAATCAATCTCATTTACAATTGTACCCAAAACCATAAGATACTTAGAAATTAACCTAACCAAAGAGATGAAAGACCTATACTCTGAAAACTATAAAACAATTATAAAAGAAACTGAAGAAGACACAAAGAGGGAAAGATATCCCATGCTCATGGATTGGAAGAATATTGTTAAAATATCTATACCACCTAAAGCAATCTACACATTTCATGAAATCCTTATCAAAATACCAACAGCATTTTCACAGAACTAGAACAAACAATCCTAAAATTTGTATGGAACCACAAAAGACCCAAATGGCCTTGAAAAAGGCCATTTTCTTTCTTGAAAAAGAAAACGCTGAAAGCATCACAATTCCAGACTTCAGGTTATATTACAAAACTATAGTGATCAAAACAGTATACTACTGACATAAAAATAGACACATAGATCAATAGAACAGAATAGAAAACTTAGAAATGAACCCACAACTATATGGTCAATTAATCTTTGACAAAGCAGGAAAGGATATCCAATGTGAAAAAGACAGTCTCTTTAACAAATGATGTTGAGAAAACTGGACAGCAACATGCGAAAGAATGAAACTGAAACATTCTCTTCCACTATATACAAAAATAAATTCAAAATGGATTAAAAACCTAAATGGGAGACCTGAAACCATAAAAATTCTAGAAGAGAGTACAGGCAATAACTTCTCTGACACCAGCCACAGCAACTTTTTTCTAGATAGGTCTCCTGAGGCAAGGGAAACATCTTGCTTACATCAAAATAAAAAGCTTCTCCACAGCCAAGGAAACAATCAACAAAACTAAAAGGCAATCTACAGAATGGAAAAAGATATGTGCAAATGGCATATCTGATAAAGGGTTAGTATCCACAATATAAAGAACTTATAAAACCCAATACCCAAAAAACAAAAAAATCCAATTAAAAGTGAGAAGACATGAATAGATATTTCTCCAAAGAAGACACAGATGACTAAAAGATGAATAAAAAGATGCTCAACATTACTTTATCATCAGGGAAATTCAAATCAAAACTACAATGAGATATTACCTCACATCTGTCAGAATGTCTAAAATTAACAACACAGGAAACAACAGATGTTGGCAAGGAGATGAAAAAAGGGGAACCCTCTTGCACTGTTGGTGAGAATGCAAACTGGTGCAGCCATTCTGGAAAACAGTATGGATTCTTCAAAAAGTTAAAAATAGAACTACCCTACTATCTAGCAATCATACTACTGGGTATTTACCCAAAGAATATCAAAATACGAATTCAAAAGGATACACACACCATGTTTATAGCAGCATTGTCTATAATATCCAAATTATCGAAACAGCCCAAGTATCCATCAACTGATGAATGGATAAAGAAATTGTGGTTTATATACACAATGGAGTACTACATGGCAATGAGAAAGAACGAAATATGGCCCTTTGTAGCAACGTGGATGGAACTGGAGAGTGTGATGCTAAGTGAAATAAGCCATACAGAGAAAGACAGATACCATATGTTTTCACTCTTATGTGGATCCTGAGAAACTTAACAGAAATCCATGGAGGAGGGGAAGGAAAAAAAAAAAGAGGTTAGAGTGGGAGAGAGCCAAAGCATAAGAGACTCTTAAAAACTGAGAACAAACTGAGGGTTGATGGGGGGTGGAAGGGAGGGGAGGGTGGGTGATGGGTATTGAGGAGGGCACCTTTTGGGATGAGCACTGGGTGTTGTATGGAAACCAATTTGACAATAAATTTCATAAATTGAAAAAATTTTAAAAAAAAAGAACATATGGGATATATACACAATGGAATATTATTCAACCATAAAAAAGAAAGAAATCTTGGGACACCTGGGTGGTTCAATCAGTTAAGCATCTGACTTAGGCTTAGGTCATGATGTCATGGCTCGTAAGTTTGAGCCCCGTGTTGGGCTCTCCTCTGTCAGTGTAGAGCCTGCTTTGGATCCTCTGTCCTCCTCTCTCTGTTCCCCTCCCCTGCTCACTCTCTCTCTCTCTCAAAAACAAACAAACATAAAAAAAATAGAATGAAATTTTGCCATTTGCAATGACATGGATGGAACTCTAGTATTATGCTAAGTGAAATAAGTCAGTCAGAGAAAGACAAATACCATATGATTTCACATATATGTAGAATTAAAGAAACAAAACAAATAAGCAAAGGGAAAAAGACAGTGAGGGGCAAACCAAGAAACACTCATAACTACAGAGAAAAAAACTGATGGTTACCAGAGGGGAAGTGAGTAGGGGGATGGGTTCAGTAGGTGATGGGGATTAAGGAGTGCAGTTGTTGTGATGAGTGCTGTACCGGGTGCTATACAGACAGGCTGAATCACTATATTGTACACCTGAAACTAATATTACACTGTATTTTAATTAATTAAAATTTAAATAAAAACTTAAAAGACAAAGAATGAAACTGGACCACTTTCTTAAACCATACACAAAAAATAAACTCAAAATGGATTAAAGACCTAAATGTGAAACTTGAAACCATAAAATTCCTGAAAGAAAACTTAGGCAATAGTTTCTTGGACATTGGTCTTAGCAACATATTCATAGATGCACCTTCTCAGGCAAAGAAAACAAAAGCAAAAATAAACTATTGGGACCATACCAAAATAAAAATAAAGAAAACTATCAACAAAACAAAAAGGCAAATTAATGACTGGGAAAAGATATTTGCAAGTGATATATATGATAAATGGTTAATACCCAAAATATTAAAGAACTTCTACAACTCAACACCAAAAAATAATCCAACTAAAAATGGGCAGAGGACCATGTGAATAGACATTTTTCCAAGGAAGGCATACAGTGGCCAACAGACACATTAAAAGATTTTCAACATCACTCATCATCAGGGAAATGCAAATCAAAACCACAGTAAGATATCACATCACACCAGTCAGAATGGCTCGTATCAAAAAGATAAGAAATAACAAGTGTTGGCGAGGATGTGGAGAAAGGGAACCCTTGTGCACTGTTGGTGGGAATATAAATTGACACAATCTCTATGGAAAACAGTTTGGAGTTTCCTCAAAAAAATTAAAAACAGAATTACCATGTGATCCAGTAATTACATTACTGAGTATTTACCCAAAGAAAATGAAAACACTAATTTGAAAAGGTACATACACTTCTATGTTTACTGGTACATTATTTACAATAGCCAAGATATGGAAGCAACTGGAGTGTCCACTGATAGATGAATGGATAAAGAAAATGTGGTATATATACATTTGGAATATTACTTGGCCATAAAAAGGAATGAAATCTTGCCATTTGTGACAACACGGATGAATCTAGCAGGTGTTATGCTAAGTGAAATAAGTCAGACAGAAAAGACAAATAACATATGATTTAACTTATATGTGGAATCTAAAAATCAAAGCAAGTGAACAAACAAAAAAACAAAGAGACTCTTAAATACAGAGAGCAAACTGGTGGTTGCTGGGGGCAGAGGCAGAATGAAATAGAGAAAGGGGATTAGGAGGTACAAACTTCCATTTATAAAATAAATAATTCACAGAGACAAAAAGAACAGTACAGGGAATACAGTCAATAATATGATAATAACATTGTATTGGGACAGGTGGTGATTACACTTACTATGGGGAGCACTGAGTTATGCACAGAATTGTCAAATCAGTGTGTTGTATACATGAAACTATAACAACATTGTATGTAAATTACACTTCAATAATAATAAAAAATAGTTTAAAAATAATTACAGATCACCATGACAAATGTAAAAATAATGAAAAGTCTGAAATATTGTTAGTATTGCCAAAATGTGACACAGAGACATGAATGAGAAAATGCTGCTAGAAAAATGGGGCAAAGACCTTCTGGGTTCAGAGCTGCCACAAACCTTCAATTTGTATATAAAAACAAACAAACAAAAACACAGTATCTGAGAAGCACAATGCAAGGAAGCACAATAAAATGGGGGGAAAAAAAACAAGTGGCCTCCAATCACTGAAGGACAAATACTGTACATTCCATTTCTGAGGTACCTAGAGTAGACAAATTAGAGACAGGAAGGACTGTGGTGGTTGCCAGGTCCTAAGGGGAAGGGAGGAATGGGGAGTTAGTTTATTAGTTACTGAGCCTCAATTTGGAAAGATGAAAAAGTCCTGGAGTTGGATGGTGGTAACTGTTGCACTTAATGCCACTGAATATACACTTTCAAATGGTAAAAATAGTAAATTTTTTGTTATGTATGTTTTATCACAATAAAAAAAAAAAAGAACTTCCATCCTAAAATGAAGAAAGAATTATGTAAGTGAGGATGCTCCTGTAAAAGAAGTGCTGTCATTCATCTCAAGAATAAGAGCCAGTTCTTCACACAAGTTACAATAGGCTGTTTTAGGACCAACAGACCAAAGCAATAAAGGGGAACCGACCACTCCACTGACTCAGTGGACACTGACATTTATTATTAGAGTTAGATCAGAAATGAGGCTATCTCCTCACTCTTCATTCTGCTAGTCTGTGCCCTGCTGTCCATGATGGGCAGCTGGATGCCCCAAACTGTTTTTTCTGGAACTCTACCAGTTGCCAGAGGCACCGGCGCCTTCTGCTTGCTGCTCCACCATGTCTAGGGTGCTGCTTCGGTCATCATGATCCAAGTGGCTCATCAGCATGACTGCACTCATGCCAGCAAGAGGAAAGAAAGGGGAATGGGCAGGCACAGCTTTCCCTTTAAGGGTAAAACCTGGAAGCTGTACACATCACTTCTGCTGACATCCCATTAGCTACTACTTATCACACAACCTTACTAACCATACAGATGCAGCCAATTGCATCCATAGTAACCAACTGTAGTTCATTATTTCAGGCAGCCATGTTCCTAGCTAAAGATGCTATTACTATGAAAGACGAAGAGAATAGATGTTGAGTGAATCATTTCTGTCATTAGTGGAATCTGTGACCTCTTTTGTATGAACAACCTCCACCATAATGTGGTCAGCTGTGATGTGGCTAACCAGGGAACTGCACATCTGATGTCACCCTCCAGCTGACTGACCATTACCAAGATTCACAATGACAGCCCGAGTTCCAAACTTCTCAGATGGACCAAGGCACCAGAAACATGAGGGTTTCAAACCTGTCCAGGTATGCTGACTGAAAGGGATCCGTTGGTTGCCACATCACTGCTTGGTTCAGATCCCTCCAAGACATGCTATATCCCTAGGGCAGCACAGGTTCAAGATACAGCGTCAGGTAATAAGCTATCAAAATGGGCCTCTACCCAATCTTTGGCTCATCCACCACATATGAGAATGGATTCCTGAGGGTCCACTGGCCTATGTATTAGGGATGGAGGAAAACAAGCTTAATGTGTCTGCCAGAGTGGCCTAGTGTCATCTCTAGTTCTCTGTAGCACTTTCATAATGACAGAGGTCGAGACAAGGTATAAATCTCCCTTCTTCATCAATATAAAACCATTTCTCTGCTAACCTGGCTCTGCGCCCAGCTTCACGACTCATTCTATGACAAGTGCTTGTTCTCTGGCTGGGATGTACCCAGACTCCTGGCCAGATATCTCGGCCTGGCTACTAAAAGGGATATGATAGGGACAGAGTCCAAAGGAAGTGAGTCTTTTATGCAGAGTTGCTCCTGAAAAGGGAAAGACTATTTTTGGTTCTGCTACTCCAAGCCTATGCAAATACATGATGAATGATGACCACAGCTTTAAGACTATAAAAATGGTTCTTCAGTCAGACACTCAGCCCTACCATCCCAAATGCGTTTTCTTGCTACCACTGGTCAGCTAGTGGTCTATACAAAGAACACTGGCTGTGCTACGAATGACTTCAATTTTCTTTAGACCTGAGTAAAATCTAATTTAACCTCAGTTTCATTATTTTGTAAAGCCAGGGAATTCAAGTAGATAATCTTCAGGTTTTCTTTTAGCTCCAATGATCTGTATCACAGTTGAGTGTAACTGTGCCCACAGAATCCCATACTACTGGTAGAGTCTCTTGCGACTAAAATATACAAGTTCAGTGGAACTCAGTGAGTTCTGGGACTTACTCATACCTCCCCATAACTGTCAAAGACAGACCAATAGTGAACACAGACATAAAAGCCAATGCAAAGGAAAGCATGCAGGACACAAAAATACAAGCAGCCTCAGGCCCTTGGCACCTGCCAGAGGTACCACTGTAGTTCCCATGTCATCTTCCCAGGAGGTGTACTCAAAGTGCTTTGAAAGTATTGCTATTAGATAAAAAAAAAAATAGGAGGTTAAAGACAGTTCACCCTTGAGAAGGAGAGAAGCAGGAAAAAACTGAAAACTCAAAGTTGTGTGTTAAATTTTGATTCTGTGTCATTGTCTTGAAAACACCAGTGTATATTAAGTATTAATTGCATGATAGCCCACATGTTTTTCACCAAACACCCTCTCCATTGGAGCTCAGAGAGGGAATGAAATTAGCCTTACCTACTTCAAAGCCACCTAACCTTCTAGAGGAGGGGGAAAGCATTGCTGTCATCAACGATGCTTTGTAGCCTAAAAGTCTTTTTGAAATTCAGAGGGCAGAAGGTCATGATGTAAACAGACATCTTCCTCTTTGGTTTGTCGTCCCTCTGATCTGTTCCTCGGGAAGTGCTGGGAAATTGGGGGTGAGGGACACTCTTATTCTCTTGTGTTCTGTTGATCAGTTAATGGACACATTCCTTCTTCCATGCAGTGGTTCCTCTAGAGACCAAGGCCAGCAAGACCTTTCCTATTCTGCCACTTCATTCTTACATGGCTCTGACTCCGATTTATCTCAGCCTGCAAGCCTCAAGCCAGCCAAACCTGCTACAGAATGCCGGCTTCTCGCAGAAAGCCCTTAGGGACTGGTACACTTGCTGCCCAGACTCCACCACCATGTCATGGCTCTCTGTTACCCTTTCTCCTTGCTGGATCTCTGACTTCTACTATATGGTCTCTGTGCCAGATAGTCCATCAGTAAAAGTCATTACCTGGAGCCTTATCTTTGCTTTCTGCCTACTCTACAGTCTTAACCCATAAAGCTAGACTGGTTCCTTAAACTCTGCCTGCTACCCAGATTCCTGAGCCACTATGCCGACATCCGCCTTCAGCCAGCACCCCAGGCACAGACTCCCAGCTTCCCCAGCAGCCGTGCCTGGGGTTTGTCCCAGCCTGGACCCTCACATGCCCTCTGACAGTGGGCATTAGTTCTCCTAAGTCGTGGTCCCACCTGCTGTCCTCCGTTGACACAAATCTCTCCCGCTGCATTTCAGGCTACCGTCTCTTACTCAAGGCCAGCCCTGATCCAAGAAAGTTTCTGGTATGGTAGACAGTTAATACATAATCAGGAAATTAAAATACTGCTGAAAACCAGAAAGGACAGTAGCCTGCTCTACTACTATAAGAATTCCTGTAGCTAGGATCTTCCTAGATTCCTGCTTTGCAAAACACCATCAACAGAGATAATTCTTGCAATCAAAATATTAAGTGGGTCCTGGGCTTTTTAAGTAAGTCCAGGAGAAGGGACTATGACATTCCCCAGATATTTTTTCAGGCCTGTCTCTCTTTCTTTTGGCTTTGAGCCTAGAATGGATGCATGCTCAGCTTGATTCTTTACACCAGCCTGGCATGAATCTGAACATGTGCGTTTATTCAAGCATTTCCAAAGGGTCACAAGAACAAAGCACAATATCCCAAGATGGGTCAGAGCTGCCCTTTCTTCCTCAGCCTCAGACATTCAAATGCCCTTTGTGAGTTCTCAGGTCCAGCCAACTCATCAGCTTCCAAGTTAATTCCACATAAGCCCAATGTCATCTTGCAAGATTTCCTCTGCTGCTCAGGTGACCTACAAGACCACATCTTCCCAAATGCAAGACATCATTTCCCTGATGACCCTGGGCAAAATCAAGTCTTATGTGTGGAATCTCCACTGCAGAAGCCAAAAAAACAGATTTCAGGGTTGGTCCAGACAGGACACAAAGTGATGACTCCCACAGACACCCGCCAGCCTGTGGTAGGATGGCTTCTGGTAGCACACAGGGCTGAGAAAGCGTAAGTCCCAGGCTACACCCTCCAGCCCCAGGAAAGGGAGCCACCACTTGCTCACTCCTGTGTTCTCAGACAACAAACCCCTCTTCCCCCTCCTTGGGCCCCTTTGACAATATATCTGGCATTGACATGGTTGCAAACATTGAGTACACTAGGAAGAACAGGATTTAGAGTAACACAGAATGTGGGTCACATCCTACCTCCCCTGTTTCCTAGTTGTGTGACCACAGCTAGGTTACTCTGCCTTCAAACCTGCTTCCTTGCTTGCAAACAAGAGGTGAAAAGTCTAAAGTTGCAGAGTTGTTATTATGAGTAAAGTTCCTGGCACATGATACATGCCCTGGAATTGTAATCATAGTAATCGTCATCAGTACGATTAAAGGTAAATGGCAGCTAAATGAAAGATGTGACCCAGAACCCCTGGACCATAATGCGTTCTCAAAAATGAGGAGCCCTGGCCTGGCCTTAGAGTTTGGTTAAATACACAAGCGTGAACAGCAGAGGTTAATACATAGAATCTTTGAGCAGTGGCTGGAAGACAAGTTCAGATGCCTCCTTGCCCATAAGTGGGATCGATATCTCCACAGCAGGTTTTTTCAATGCAATATTTTAATATGAAAGGCAGAGAGAACACTTCCAAAGAGAACTGTCAGGCAGAAAGGAATTTATTTCACAAGAAATTTATCAGAGATTTCTGTGGTTGTGTGGATGATTGGTTTGCAGCGGAGTGATATATTTGGGCTTTTTCCCTCCTTTTTCTCTATTGTGAAGTCCCTTCAGAGATTTCCTTAGGACTTTATAATGCTAATTCCTTTAAAAATTGTTGAAAGACTGGCAGGTATAAGTACGTATGTGTATGTATATACGTGCAAATGTACAAATAATAATTTTTAAGAAGCCCTGGAAGTTGCATCTAGCCCCATCCCCAGCACCCTGCTAACTCGTACCAGGTGTACTGATGGCATGTTGTTTTCCAATGGACCCTTCACAACCCACAGTGGTAATCCGAGGATTATGAATCAAGAACATAGAAACCCAAGTGTTAAAGGGTGAATTTTCCAAAATGATTCACCTGGGAGGAAAACCTGTTGCTTATTTAATTACCAAAAGAAGTCCCCAGAAAGGTTCAGGAAAGTAGAATGAAGTCTCCTTTCACTTTATAATTCACAGTTCCTCTCCTTCCAACCTGGTCACAGTATTTTCATCATTGCCTTTTACATGTTATTGTCCTAAGATGTATGTACGCTTTCTCTCCATTCTCCCTTCATCTCCCCTGTTCATGCAGTTAATCCTGAGCCTCATTTGATCTTTTCTCTCTCCACCACCACCCTTTCTGCCTTTTCTATCAATGACTGAGTTAATGGAAATTATCTAACACTTGTCATAAAGAGGCAACAAGTCCCTGGAAAGTACTTAGTAGATAATTTCGGTGAAGCCCCAATACCAGCAAAGCCAAATGTGTGCCTTGCCCATATTTAGCATTTCACTCCCCAAGACTGCCTGAAGAAGTTGTCAGTAAACCTCCCATTGTATTAACATCATCCAGAAACGTGCTGTCTGGGAAGCCTGGCCCTGCTAAAACAGCAGAATTTACCTCCACCTTCGACCTCTGCAGTACACTGTGTTCCTACCTTCCTTTCTCTCTGGTTGGTCCCATTGCTTGAAATTTAAACCTTCAATTCCTTTGAAGCTTCTGAAACACTAAGCAAGAGAATCTCAACATTTTGGGGGTTGCCACCCTATATCAGTGACTTGTTTTAATCTCTCTAGATGCCACCCTTTGTCCTTAAAGCCCTGGATTGTATAGATATAAAGATAGGGATAAGAACTGAGCAAGGAACAGAGATATGCCTTTCAGTGAAATTAATTTGCTTTGATCATTCAAGGGACTGAAGCGTTCTCAGGGGAGATTTGTCTGTCCTCTCTTTCATTTGCCCACAACTGGAAGGACTCAGGCTGCCCTTCTCCCTCTCTGTCCTCCTTCCCTCACACCTAGCCCTACCTGGGTGTCATTAGCCCTCCCTGGGTGTCATTAGCCCTCAGGCATTTATCTTGAATGCTGGAAAAATCACTGGCAAATCCCACAAAACCCCTTCTTTTTTTTTTTCACCTCATGAAAAATTTTTTTTAATATGAAATTTATTGTCACATTGGTTTCCATATAACACCCAGTGCTCATCCCAACAGGTGCCCTCCTCAATGCCTATCACCCACTTTCCCCTCCCTTCCACCCCCTATCAACCCTCAGTTTATTCTCAGTTTTTAAGAGTCTCCTATGCTTTGGCTCTCTCCCTCTCTAACCTCTTTTTTTTTCTTCCCCTCCCCCATGGTCTTCTGCTAAGTTTCTTAGGATCCATATAAGAGTGAAAACATATGGTATCTGTTTTCCTCTGTATGACTTATTTCACTTAGCATAACACTCTTCAGTTCCATCCACATTGCTACAAAAGGCCATATTTCATTCTTTCTCATTGCCAAGTAGTATTCCATTGTGTATATAAACCACAGTGTCTTTATCCATTCATCAGTTGATGGACATTTAGGCTCCTTCCATAATTTGGCTATTGTTGAGAGTGCTGCTATTAACATTGGGGTACGAGTGCCCCTATGCATCAGCACAAAACCCCTTCTATAAAGAAGAGAGGAAATGGTGCAGGGGGCTGCATGAGTTGGGTTTTAAGATGCTCTCCCCTTCTAGTAGGTAAACAAAATCAGGTATTGAGAATAGAAAGTAATCTCTTCAAGCTTGATGGGAAAACAGATAATTAAATGCTTCCAGATAAACAGAAACATGGGATGTCCTTTCAGATGGCTCTGCTTTTGTCTAAATCCTGCTCTTCCTTTAGGTCAGGAGCCACTGCTGCTCAGTCACCTTTCCCACTGACCTCAAACCTGGGGCTGCCTTCTCCTCTGGTTTCCTGCAGCACTTGGCATCTCCCTCATTTGGGCCCCAGAACAGGGAATGTACTATCTTTTTTCATGTGAGCATCCTGACTTCCCAACCAAATCACCACATACTGCCACTCAGTAAATATTGATTTTTTAACAATTATCATTGTTAATAAGATGAGAATGTTAATAAGTAAGAAGGTGATTCTGACTGATGCTGATGACAGCCACGTTGAGAGCCAACTCCCCAGTGAAACCTTCCCTGAGTATGATTAGACTGTTGGAGCCAGAAAGACCCAGAGAGATCCTCAAGCCCTCTCTGCCTTCTCTTAACTCTTCCATGATTCTCTAATTGGTTCTTGTCATCCAAATCTGAGCCTAAAGTCCCCCAGGGCAGGAACCAAACTCCTGCCTTTCTTTGCACTGCCCTGCCCCCCACAATCCAAAACACGCCTAGGATACCCAGCACCGTGACAATGCCCTCTCTCCTTTGTCACCACTCCTGGTGTGGAATTAGTAGGCACTCGATAATAAAAATAGCGATACTTTCCATTTGAATAATGTTGCACAATTTTTAAAGAGCTTTTAGACACATTATCTCTAATGAGGTAATGTTCGTCACAGAAAGCCTGTGAGTTAAGTAGTGCTAAGCAACAGATGGAAACTGAGGCTCAGAAAGGTTAAGCAACTTGCCCAAGGGCAGACAGCCCAGCTAGTATTTCTAGAGCAGGTCAGTCAGCACCTTCCTCTATGTTGCAGGGAAACATATATTCGACACTCAAAATGCCAGGATCCAACTGACGATCAGAATTCAGGCAAGAAAGACAAATGCCAGGAAAATCCACACCTTCCACCAAACCCCACACTTGGCAACACTTGACATTTACCATAACAGAGATTAATCTAGTGTTTTCCCCACAACGTTTTCTATAATTGAATGTCCCTTGCCCAGGCTTGGTGTATAAGAGATACTCAGAAATGCTAGCTGAACGAGTGAAGGATGAAAAATAAATGAACAAGCAAAACAAATGAAGAAACCTATGACAAGAATTGCATTGTTGCTGTAAATACAACCAAGAGTAGATTTCAAATCTTAAAAATTCACAAGTTTAAGAAAGGCTGATTTCAACATATAGAATTACAAATGTTTGAGATAAAACAGCTCTAACATAAGCAAAGACCCACAGAGTAAACAAAGAATTTTATTATTCAGTTCCAAAAGGCCAGACCTAAGAATACTACATTGAAGAAAAAGAAAAGAAAAACAATTATTCAGGCAGGAAACCCTCCTGACTCCAAAAGGGTAAAATGAATATAACATTTTTTTTGTACAAAAAAATCCACAAGCTTTACTAGAAATGGCTGGCTACTGGGAGAAAAAAATGACTTTGCCAACCCAGAATTTCAAATCGTCCTGATATGTAAGGAATGACAGCAGGTGGCATACAGAGGCTCAGTACCTTCCCACAGTGAAAACACCCCTTAAATGCAGATACTTTTTTGCATGCTAATTGAGTTTCCTGTTGAACAATCTCATAGTGTGGCCCTCCTGCCTCTGCTGTGGCTCCGTTTCTTCCCCTGGGGTATGTTTTCTTTAACTTCTGGAATCCTCTCCTTGTACCTTAGGATTTAGTTCAAGCAATCACGGTCTATTCCCCCAAGGAAATTTAGATTTCCCCTTCACTCTTCATCCCTCTAATTCAGCAGGTCTCAGGTTTTCTGATCGAGGAGCCACCTGAACAGTACAAAAATTCTACAATCTACCCTAAAACATCTTTTTAATCACAACTGAAGAGAAACATCATCTTTACAATGTAGCCCTCTTTTCAAAGCAATGAGGTGACTGTTAGTTCAGGCTTTGTTTTTTCAGTAGCTTAGGTAAATATTATTTTAAAGCAAATATAGTCACACCCAAACATAAACATAAATATTTTAGAGGCCAATTATAATTAAAAAATTAGTTATTTAATTAGATGCTGAGTAGGTACCTGTCTCCCTTAGATAGAACGATATCCCATGAGGCAGGAACTGTGTGTCTTAACTCCTGTTGTGTCTTATATACAGTAGGTGCTCAGTAAGTATTTGTTGATGAATGAATGCAGACCACCCCAAAAATGTTCTTAGACTGAACTTTGAGAAATCCATGTTTATATGTCAAAATTGTACTTGTTGCATGGAATTGTATCTCCTGTTTTTCTTACCTGGAATTCCTTCACTGCTACCACTGGCCTAGCCAATTCCTCCACCACCTTCCAGGTTTCACTCAAGCCCTGCCTCCAGCAAAACCTTTTCTACCACTCCAGTTCACACTAATCACTTCCTTTTTGGCCTTCTACTAATCAGAACATCAGAATCATATCAGAATCTTACAGATTAGTGCCTGATGTTTCCATATGTCTTACCTAACTCTGCATTCTCAATGCTTCGGTAGGGACGCTTACACCTCTTATGTGACCACACAGTGCTGACCTCAAGCAACAGAGTAGGGCTCTGGTAATCTTTGTTTGGATGAACCAGCTAACCTTGCCTACCATAGCTATTTTCTTTAAATACCACTAATACCAGTGATTATAAATTTATAGTCAAATATCTTTAGGCAACTTTAAAGTAAACTAAAGACACAATTAACAGCATGCAGATAGCATGTCCCACTGGATGATGGGGTGGAGGTGGGGAGGAAAGTCAGCAAAACTTAGGATAAGTATCACCTCTAGCATAAGTTGATCCCCTACCACAACCCAACAAGAGCCAGGAAATCCAATAGTAGTAGTCTTTCAACAAAGTCCTTTAAAATTCTCCCAAACAGCGCCTGGGTGGCTTGGTCGGTCCGATTTGGGCCACGGTCATGATCCCAAGGTTTGGGGGTTCAAGCCCCATGTCAGGCTCTGTGCTGACAGCTCAGAGCCTAGAGCCTGCTTCCAATTCTGTGTCTCCCTCACTCTCTGTCCCTCCCCTGCTCACACTCTCTCCCTCTCTCTCTCTCTCTCTCTCTCTCTCAAAAATAAACATTAAAAAAAAAATTAAAGTTCCTCCAAATATATAATTTGAGAGGGAGCAAGGGAGAATATCAAGTTTTTCTTGATCTGCCCCCTTTGTGATTAATTCCTAAAAATTGTTTTTGTGTACAGAATATGTCTGGTTTCCTCGCTTTGGAATGTGGACTTTGGTGCTATCAATGGCTTGTATCTTGTTGTAGTTAATGGAAGGAATTCATATGACATTAGACTGCAAAGGACTTTAGAGATCATCTCACCACTCCTACCTTACAGATGAGACTCGGCCAGCAGAGGCCAGTTGCCAAAGCTGCAGGGGACAGTCCAAGAGCATGGACTCTGGGTTCTTGCTCTCCAGGTGC
Organism: Prionailurus viverrinus; assembly: GCF_022837055.1. NCBI lineage: Eukaryota > Metazoa > Chordata > Mammalia > Carnivora > Felidae > Prionailurus > Prionailurus viverrinus. The sequence goes on from NC_062567.1 coordinate 32,591,325, forward strand.
AATCACCCAGGCAAATCGTCCACTTTTCCAGCCTGTTTGCTTCTCTGTCATAGGGGATAACAATATCTCCACCTCCTATGGTTGCTGGAGGCTGAATGAGGTGATGCATGTAAGGCACAAAGCTATGGCATTAGAAGTACTCATAAACACCAGGTATCACCTCCAAGGGCACACAGCCAGGTGGTGGTTATGCCAGGACTAGACCAGGGACCACCCAGCTCAGTGCTCTCTCCCCTGTGTCTGAGTCTCATGTCAACCTCCCCAAATGATGGAAAGGAATAGACACCTCTCTAACATTACCCCTCCAAATATTTGGACAGGCTTCTGGTCAAGCTAATCTCATATAGACTGGGTTACTATGACTCACACAAGGCTGACCTCTGCCCTGGGGCTGCCATCAAAGGAAATGAGTGAAGTTCTGAATGTAGGCTGCCCATACTCTCCTTCCAGATAGGTGGGATATACAGATATACATAAAATGAAACCATCCAGAGTGCTGTCTCCATGCTCCTCTTCCCCTGACAGCAAAAGGCTGCAGAGGCCAGATGCCCTAGGGAGGCTCCAAATCCTCTCCAGCCACCAAGGAGCAGAAGGGTTTGTATACCACCCAATGGGCTGGCCAGAAGGGCTCCCCTCATGAATCAGGGTGTAGAGAGCTTGACAGGTTACCAAAGGCTGGATCACTGAGACCACAATGTACGGAAGAGTCAGGAAAACTGCCTCCAGAGGTACCTGGCCTCCATATCACTGATGAATTCTGACAGGAGCCATTGACATATTTCTGTAACTCCCACCTTTTCCTCCTCTTGGTGAGACCTACACAGGCCCACTGGCAACACATACATCACTTTTGGAATGACAAAGTGAATGCAGAAATGTTCACCTTTCTCTGTTGACCTCCTATCACCCTTCTGGATGCTTCCTGCTCCTTTGCAGACCTTCACAAGCTAAAAGGACCTGCCAACCCAACATTCAGAGCAACCCCCTCAGCATGGCCCAGATGAGGCAGCTCCTCCCATCTGACAGCTGGCATGCCTCCTCACCTTCCTCACTGTGCACCAGCCACTCCCACCACACACACCTGTGAGTCTTCCCTGCTCCAGGTCCATCTGCAGACTTTTCCCACAGGCCTCTAGTGTCCCTTTCTTCCCATCACCACCTCTCAGCTCCAGTACCCATCCTCAGAGACCTTCCCTGCCTCCCACCCCCACCCCCATTGCTCTCTGCCTCCAGAGCCTCTTCTACTTTCTTCATGGTACTACTGTCAATGCTGTGAAATTTTCTTGCTTATTAATTTGCCTTGTTGTTTACTGACTGATATCATAGAACATAAGCTCTTTGAGGGCAGAGACCTCATCTGTATGCACACTTTGTATTTCCAGCACCTAGCTGGTACACAGCAGACAGCCAATACACATTTATTGAATGAATGTGTGAATGACTATACTGACACCAAGTCAAATGGTCTAGCAACCAGGCAAAGACTCCAAATGTGCAAAATGTAAAAGGACCATCTATACATAATCCTCTTTGGGGCGCCTAAGTGGCTCAGTTGGTTAAGTGCCTGACTCTTGATACTGTCTCAGGTTGTAATCTCACAGTTGTGGGATCAAGCCCCATGTCGGGCTCTGTGCTGACAGCGTGGAGCCTGCTTGGGATTCATATTCTCTCTCTCTCTCTCTCTCTCTCTCTCTCTCTCTCTTTCTCTCTCTCTCTCTCTCCCTCCCTCCCTCCCTCTCTGCTCCTCCCCCCTCCACTCTCTCTCTCAAAATAAATAAACTTATAATCCTCTCCTGGATGATGAAAAATGTACAAACAGAGGTCAGAGAGGCAAAGTTACTTGCCAAAGATCATCCAGCTAGTGAGGAGCAGAGAAAGGTCTGGAATGACAGGATGGTGCTATTTCAGTCACACTCCACCTCTCCAGTACCCTTTCCTCCAGCAAGTTCTCTCACTCACATACCCACTCAGTTATTTATTCAGCAAATACTCAGTGAGTACATTCTATGCTTTAAGAATGGTCCTTGGAGCAAAGTCCAAATCAAGAGTGCTGGGAGCCCCTTATCTACAATCACAAAGAAATTTCTGGTGGCAGTTAAAGGACCCTCTTGCTGATCCTCTCCGGGGATCATTCCACAAATCATCCACCTTCTATGACTGGTCCCAGAGTGAATTCAGGACTGTCCCCGTCCCAGGAGAGAGATTCTCTGGTTACAGGATGGGTCTTCTGCTAGAAACACGATGACACACAGACAGAAAACAGAGAGGGAGGGACAGCACTTTGAAGGGTGTGGAACAAGCTGGCTGAGTTGCCACGTGTCCACCAAGAGCTCCTCCCCTCTGTCTGGACTGAACTTTGGCAAAGATAAGTCACTGCTGAGGCCTCTGCCAAACTGGCTTCAAATGGCCCTGAGTGCCAGGGAAGAGGAGGAGGACCAGCCCAAGCCTTCCCTGGTCGGTCAGGATGCACTGGGAACCAGTGGGGAAGCCAGGGCCCTCTCTGCGGCCCCTTGGGAGGCCTCTTCCTTCCCACTCACTGGCACCAGGAGGGGCTAAGGAGGCATCAGGACTGGGCCTACTGTAACCTGGAGAGCTGCCCTACCCACAGACCTCCAATTATGATACAGTCAGAATTTTCCCTTCCCTTGGGGCACACATCTGACACCAGTGGGCCAAGGAGGCAAGAGAGGGAAGACAGGAGCAGGTCTTGAGCTACAGGACTGAGTTAAGGTCTCAGACCTTTGGGGTGGAAGGGACCTCTGCTGCCACCCAAGCTGCCGTCTGTCAGGCAACTCTGCTGTCACAGGGGCACCACGAGCTTACCCTTGCCAGCACACACACACACCCTAGGCACACTGTTCCCTAAAGTGAAGCAATGCCTATAACAGACCAGCCAGGCACTCAGCAGATACATATTAAGCTCCTACAGTATTCAGGCACTATGCTGGATACCATATGGACATGATCCCGGCTTGCACAGAGCTTACTGTTAGTGAGTGTTGTGGGTTGAATTGTGTCCCCTGGTACCTGTGAACATGACTCTATTTGGAAACAGGGTCTTTACAAACAGAATCAAGTTAAGATAAAGTTACACTGGATTAAGGTGGGCCCTAATCCCATGGCTGGTATCCTTATAAGAGGAGGGAAATCTGGACACAAAGAGACAGATACCTGGAGAAGGAGGCCATGTGAAGGTGGAGACAGAGACTGGAGTGAGATGTCTAGAAGCCAACACATGGCAAACATTAATGACAACATCAGAAGCGAGGACAGAGGCATGCTACAGATTCTTGCTCAGAGTGCCTGGAGGGGACCAATGCTGATGACCCCTTGATTATGGACTTCTGGCCTCCTGAACTGTGAGAGAAAAAAATTCTGTTGTCTTAAGCCACTAAATTTGTGGCAATTTTTTACAGCAGCCCTACCAACTGAACACTGTGAGATACACATACAAATAAACAGGAGATTAACAGTGCTTAGATAAGAGACACATCCCCCCTTATCTGCAGGGAGACACTCCAAGACCCCCAGTGGATGCCTAAAACCACAGAGAGTACCAAGCTCCATAGATCGTAGGTTTTTCCCTATACATACATACTTACGATAAAATTTAATTTACAAATTAGGCACAATAAGCAATTAATAACAAAAACTAATAATGAAATGGAACAATTACAATATACAGTAATAGGTTATGTGAATGTGGTCTCTCTGCCTCAAAATATCTTACTGGGCTGTACTCACCCTTCTTGTGATGACGTGAGATGATAAAATGCCTGTGTGGTGACATGAAGGGAAATGAATTACATAGGCATTGCGATACAGTGCTAGGCTACTGCTGGCCTTCTGACGTTACATCAGAAGGAGGATCATCTGTTCCTGACCTTGGTTGACTGTAGTAGGTAACTGAAACCGCAGAAAGCAAAACCATGCATAAGGCTACTGAATCTAGAAAATGTTATGGAGCTGTGAAAGAGAAGAGAAAGCTTCCTACAAAAAGTGACTTCCAATCGGAGCCTTGAGGATACATAAAAGTCAGCCAGAGAAACAAGTGCATAAAGTGGAGGTATCTGGGCTGAGACATCAAGGACCAGCTGCATTTAGCCAGGCAAAGCAGAGGAACAACAATGTGAGCAGAAGCCCCTCAGTGAAGGGGCAGAGACCGGCTCAAGCCCAGCAATGCCAGGTGTAAGTGTGGGAGGGAACTGAGGGTTTTCTACTGCTGCATGACAAATGACCACAAACTTAGTGGCTTGAAACAAAATGCATTTGACAGCTCACAGTGCTGTTGGTTGGACACAGAGGGGCCAGGTTCTCTGCTCAGGATGAAATCAGGGCAGTGACAGACAGGGGAGTCCTCTTGCAAGTTCATTCACACTGTTGGCAGAATTTCATTCTTTGATGGCCATCAGATCAGGTCACTCTCAGTTCCTAGAGGTCATGCTCAGATGCTTGCTACAGGGTCCCTCCTTCATGAAAACCAACAACAGAAAATATCCCACACATCAAACCCTCCTGTACTCTGAATCTTTTCATCAGGAAGGGCCCAGTCACCAAACTAGATTAGACCTCCGTCCTTCCATTTTTGCCCATTTCTTAAAGCCACTATGTGGGATAGCATGCCCCACCACAGTCATGCTCTCCTGTCCTAATCACAGGACAGCCCCACAATCATGGGGACAGGACTGACTGTGCAAGGCTACAGGGCACTGGGAGTCATCCCAGAATTCAGCCACCAAGTAAGCTAGCAAAGTGGGCCTGTGGCAGCCTGCAGACTAAGATGACACATGTTCCTGTGCCTTTCCCTTTGGCATCTACTTCTTCTCCAACCCTGCCAGCTGCCACAACTCAAACCCAACTGCATTTGACCTGTGAACATAGCCCAGCTCTCAAGCAGACTAGCCACTGCCGTTGCCTGCACAACCAGAATCCACCCACAAGCACAGGTGGCTCTGAGGTCCGTGCTCTCTGAGCCTGTGAAGACCTAACCTGACCACAAATCCCACAGCACTGTGGTCCAATCTGCAGAAGACCCGATTCAGCTCACAAGGTCCCCTCCTGGACATCTGTTCTTATTCTCAATGTCTGACCCAGTCCCTAAGGACTTGAAGGCACTAGAGAGAGAGCCCTTCCCAGGCCATATTGCTGATGATGTGTCCTGGAGCACAGAAACTCCAGTGTTCTCCTGTCATCTCTGCCCTGTATTTTGGAAGGCTTTACAAGTTGTAGGACGGTGCTGAAGGAACTACTCGCCTGCCACACTCACCTGTGCCCAAGTTAAACTAGCCCCAAAGAGCAAACACAACGAGCACCCAGTGAGCTCCCCAGCAAGGGGCTCCCTACATGTAGGGTGAGGGGTTCCAGGCCCCAGCCCAGTCAAGGATATGACGGCTGTCCCCTCGCTTGGCTTTCCCAGGCTCCAACAGCCCAGCTGCACTCAGCACAAACAGGTTATGGCCACACCGCTCACAATCCATCTTGGAAAGGTCAGGAACTAAATTTGGAACTTGGCTTTTTAGTTCTTTTGCATCTCTAAGTTATCTTGAGAGGAGGCTAAAGGAAAAGGTTCACAGAGGAACATACCAGAAAAAAGGGAGTAAATGTATCAGAGACCGACTATATCTGACTAGTTTTAATAACAATAGTTACTGTGATAATGCAGCTACGTTTATATGGCACTTTGCATTTTACAGAGCATTTATATACATCCTCTCATTTGAATCTGCTGTGACTCTGTGAGGTACAAGCTATTACCTATGTCACTACCAAGAAATCTAAAGGCCAGGGAAATAAAGTGATAAGGCCATACCACTAGTTGGCGGCCAAATGGGAGCTAGACCCCAGGTCAGTGACTCCAAACTTGGGGCTCTCTCACCGTCATCACACTACCAGGTTTAGGCTGTGGCTTTATGTTTACCCATCTCCCAAGGGGCCTGGAGTGTTCAGGTGTATCCCATGAAGCCACACCCATGAAAGGGATGTGGCTCTCATCTGAGATTGGGTGCCCTTGAGGTCCCCTACATCTGATTCTGCTGGCCCAGTCACTAGACTATACTGACCAGGGTCCCAAAAGAGCTCCTCATTCAAATGCAGGCCCTTCTAGCCCTCTAGAACGCTTCCCCAAACAATCCCCAAGACTGCTCAAGGGACTGACTCGGTCCCCAAGAAGGCTCATTCAGGTTTTAAGCTTGTGTCAGGAAGTCAGGCTGATTCTGGGTCCTCTGCTCCAACCTGAGGTTCTCATCTATTTAGGAGGAGGCTTGAAGGCCTACTTGGTTAAAGGTCTCAGCTAATGTGCCTCAGGGATCCTTGAAAGAATTCGGGTCTCATAGCCAGTCTTTTGCTCAGGCAGCAATGGACACAAATGAGTTTCTCCTCACCCACCTCCCACACTTACCAAATGGCACCAACCAGGGGTGCTATGCCCTTAAGACTTTCACAAACACATACAGCCTGAGGCGCTTATTCCCTACATTCATTGTCCCTCCTCCTCTGACAACCCTTGGTAAAGAGATCATCATATAGGAGCACCTGGGTGGCTCAATCGGTTAGGCGTCTCTTGGTTTCGGCTCAGATCATGATCTCACTGTCTGTGGGTTTAAGCCCCGCATCAGGCTCTGTGCAGCACAGAGCCTGCTTGGGACTCTCTCTCTCTCTCTCTCTCTCTCTCTCTCTCTCTCTCTCTGTACCTCCCCTGCTTGCTTTCTCTTTCTCTCTCTCAAAATAAATAAATAAACATTTAAAATAAAAGATCATCACATATGTTATAGGTGTTCTAGTTGAGCCCCCAGTAATTAAAAGGAGCATATTATGGGCAAAACACCTCTCCCTTATCCACCTTAGGGAAGCCAAAGGGCACAGCAGTTAAGGGCACTGATTAAGGATCCACACTCCTGGGGCAAGCTAGTTCATTTCTCTGTGTCTCATTTCCCTGATCTTTAAAATGGGATGATTATAATCATAATAATAGAGGTCTCATGGAGTTATTGAGAGGACTAAATGAGTTAACACTGTAACATACATACAGCAGTGGCAGCAATGGAAGTGTGGCTACATGAGTGTGGATGGTGCTATTATTATTCTTATTAGTTGAAAGGCACTAATCCAACAACTTCAATCATACAGAAATCAGTAAGAACAAAGGGAATAAAGAGGAAAAAAGGCTTCTGAGAAGCCAAAATCAATTGTATAAAATCCACAAATTAAAGCTAATGCAGTCCTAAATCAGAATCTATTTACTCTTACTTTGTACATAACTATAATGGATGTGGGTATCCAGTTTCCACACTCCCAGGAGAGAGGGAACAGCACACTGAAAGGGCTGGTACGGGGGCAAGAGACACCCCAACAGGGATGGTGTATGAAAATGATGCCCAAAGACCCTCTCAGGTCACAGTGTTCTGGGGTCATTTGGAGTTTCCTTCACTCTCTCAATGGTTTTACGGTATTACAGAAGTTTTAATAATTGAAGTTTCCAGTGACTGTACAGTCCCAGAAAAAGGATGGGAGTATTTTGAGAATTTTCTTTTAAAGATCCAGGGATTTGTATTTTATATTCCAGAAAGACTTTCTTCAAATATACTTAAGTTAAAAGGAGTTTGATACATGAAAGGGGTTCCATTACCCAGAGTGTGAATCCATATGAAACATTTTCCCCTCAAAATGAATACAGATGGATAAAAATGAAGCAAGAGGTGTCAACATGCTTAGACTTCAAAGCATCATCTCCTCTCACCCCATCCTCTGGCAAATGCAGAGCAGACAACGCTTCCTCCTCTGAAATATTTAGTGAGGAAACACTGAGTCAAACAATTGCCCCAGGCACCCGAGGGTTTAAGACAGAGTAAGCACAACTCTATCAGGGAACTTGCCATCCCATCGGAAATGCCAAGTCCCTGACCCGGCCACCATGTGGGCTTTGCTGGCCTCCTTTGCTGCACTGGCCTTGCAGTGTGCCCCATCCTGCTCCCTGCTCTGTCCTTTCTCCCAATGGCATCCATCCTTGGGTGAGGGTTTTCTCCTGCATGTGGTTTTAAACCACTGAGTTACTTGATTGAGTACAGCATTCACCATGGGGTGTTCCAAGGGACACCACTCCTCAAACTGTCTGTAGTTTGGGATGGTTTGGGAAAGTCCAGGGAGCCTAAAGTCACCTTAACTCACAGGGAGGCTGCTGTAGCACAATGGTTAAGAACACACACGCAGGTAACTGCCTGTGTCCACACAACTGTCTACAAAACAGTCTTCACTTCGCAGCTACACTTCAAGGCACAAATTATTTCCATTCTCAGAGCTTGTGTCCTCATCGGTAAAATGGGATAATAACTAGGGTTTTTAAGATTCTTAAATGCATTAAAATACTCAAAGCACTAAATAGCGACTTGTTATCATGTTAAGGACTCCAAGAAGTCTCACAACAAATTAATTTAACTTCAGTTCTCTCAGCATTTACCAAATTTATTCTGAAACAGAACCAAGTTTGTTTTTTTAAATACCTGTTAATACTGCTACAGAGTGCTTAATATTTGAAACATTTTCACACCTACTTCATTCTATGCTCACAGCAACCCTACATACTCCAGAGAACAGAGCAAAGAGCCCAGGCAATGCTCTCATACAGTCCTGAGTTCAAATTACAACTCTGCCACTCACTCGCCAAGTCACTTTATGTCTCTGAGATACTATTTCCTCATCTGAAATAAAGGGATACTCCCTGGCAGGGTTCATTCATTCGCCGGACAAATATTTATCAAGAGCCTGACATATGCCAGTTCCCGCGCAAGGCGCTGGGGATAGAGCAGCAAACAAAAGGGAAAAATTCTCTACCCTCAAGTAAAGAAGTAAATAGATATTATAATTTATTGCTGTGGGGATTAGGAATAGTGTTTGCAAAGCATTGGCACCTGGTGATCACTCAATAAGGGCGATTATTATGACTAAGCAGGTTTTATTACTCCCACTCGCCGGAAGAGACACAAATAGGAAGGTTAAGTGGCTGACCTAAGGCCATGCAGTTCAGATCTCTCTTCCCAGGTCAATTCCTGCAACCCTGGCTCCAGAATAGCTTTTAAGACATACCCATGCCCAGGTCCCACCCTGACCAATCAATGAGCGCCTCAGAGGAAGCACGGTATCGTGCTCATTCTCTCATCCAAAGACAGACTATACACTGCTGCCTCCCCCCAACCCTGCTCCCTCTCACCACACAGCACAGAGACGATTCACATACGATGCAGAAGCTATGTGGCTTATTACCTGCAATTATCTATTGGTGTATTTTACAACCCTAGTATTTCTGCAAAGTGTGTAAGTCTGGGGCATTAAGATGACACATACAAGGTAGCAATAACAAATTGCATTTTGTTGAAGCATGAAAGTCTCACTCTTAGACAAACCTGATGATACAAGAAATCACAGCTCACTGCAGAGAGATTAGGGGCCCCCTGAACTGGCATTTTTATTCACTTCTCAAATAGAAGCTCTGACTTGGGGCCACCCAGGTCTCGGAGAGCCTGGTGGGCAGGTCCTGGACTCATCTCAGAACTTGTGGCCTAAATGCAAGACCCTGCAGAGTGCCTTCAGCCCAGCCTGCCTGGGGATTGTGGAAACCTCCACTCTACAGTGCTCAGGCACACCCCGGCTCCCGAAGCTATGACTGGGAAGAGACAGACACAGGGTTGTTCCAGGCACAAGACACCTGTGGGGGTGGGGGATAGGGTCCCCCACAGGCCACCCAGGGCTCTCCCTTCAGGGCTTGTCTTTCACCATGAATGCATCTCCACTCTCCTCCCTGTGCAGTAGACGATGAGGCTGAGGCATGTGCAGACACACGTCCATCTTGCCAGATTAGAGTTGCTAGAAACGAGGGCTTTTGGGTGTCCTCTCTCGCCCTTCTGAAACAAAAGCTAGCCTGAAGTGCCACTGATCCTGACTTACCCCAAGGAACCAGATGGAGGGGATGGCTTTCAGCCTCTGGTTTTGAGTTCTAAAGGACAACACCCATTTGCTGTGCCAAGGCATTGTTCTAAGCACTTCTCATACATTAACTCATTTAACCCTCGCGGCCAGCCTATGACGCCAACTCTCATCATTGTCCCAACTTTACAGGAGGAAGTGAGGAAATCTGACATTCCAACCTTTTTCCTAATGTGGCTCAAGTACCTCTCACAAACCCATCCCCCTGAGCTCACTCTAGTGAGCAATGGAGATGGCAAGCCCAGCCCCAAAACAACTCCTTTTCTGGCCTCTCCGCCTCCGCAGAGAGCCTGGCTCTTGCTCCAGAAAGTACACAGCACTGTTCTTTGCACAAGGTCAAATGCCAAATATATTCTCTTAATATTTCAACCCAAGCCAAATCTTTGTGGACTTCAGGGTTTGAGAGAACTGGGAGTTTTCCACACACAATGAGTTCACCCCACTCGCTGAGGTTATTCAACAGACACCCTACAATACACCTACTGGGTAACAGCTATTGGTGGAACAGGTTTACAGCTGCTATATTATAAATGATGTACTGCATAGCAGGTGGTATTGCCAGTAACAAGACTGTGAATAACTCAGAGAGAAATGTCGTGTCATGGGCCAGTTCGGTTTCATTATCCTTTACTAACATGAGGAAAAGATAACAAAGATGATGGATTTGGGTGCAAAAGTATATGTTAGGTGGAACATAAAACAGACTTTTCTTTAAATAATGAGAGAAAGAGCCAAAAAAAATTCTGTACCGGAATACTTTTCATCTCTTGGAAAGAGAAGAAAGCAAAGTGCTAGAAAAATAAGTGGGGGTTATATTAAGGAGACAGGAGAAAGGAGAGGATGACGGAGGATGTATGGAAGGGAAAACCATAAGCGCAGATGTGAGTCTGCCAGGGTGTGTGAAAGGAAGACTCTGCTAATTCTGTGACAGCACCAGCGTGCTTCGTTAAACAGTCTGTTCTTGAACCCAACAGAGTGGGAAACCTCTCAGCAGCCAACGTGTCCCAGAGAGGGCTGTCAGGAGGGCGAGCTTCAGGAGGGTCCACCCTATGATGACAAGCTCAGAGGCCAGTCCCCAGTCCCCCACACCAGGTCACAGAGGAGGGGGGATGACTGTGGACAAGACTCTGGGGCCCACTCCAGACATGGAATGGGAGTCTCTGGGGCAGGGCCTGGGAGTCTGCATGCTAACCAGTTCTCCATAGGATCCTCACCCACCGAGGTCCGAAAACCACTGCTGTTGCCATCATCCCTCCTTTGCTTTTCTCAGAGCAGGACTCTGAAATAGCAGCTCCTTATTTAAAATATAGGACCACACCATGAAAGTACTGGGGGAATTCTCGAGCTTCATCTTAGGGGAACCTACGTGATTGAGGGACCATGTTCTGGCACGACACTGAAGCTCAATAAACAGTCATTATGCACCTACTATCTCAGGGCCTGGGGGAGACTACAGATGCCAGCCTACGTCCTCTCCTCTTATGCTGGGCCTTGAGCTCAGCTTCCCCCGCAAAGCAGGCCAGTCCTCCTAGGATTCCTGGACTGCCAGAAAGACAAGCCTGAGCCAGCAACCAGTCTCTCTTCTATGTTTGTAAACTTTCTGACCTTTGCTTCTAAAACTCTACTCTCTCTGGTTTCCCTCCTACCTCACAGGCCGAATCTTTGTCATACCCTCTGGGGCTCCCCTCCCTCTGTCCACCTCATGGCTGCAGCCTGGGAGTCCAGGGTCCAGCCTGAAATGCTCCAAATCACGCCCATGGCTTCTCCTACCATCTATGCCCTCACTCCTCCCTCTTCAGCCCCAACTGCCTCCTGAGCCTCTAACCAGTATCTACTACCTGTTGGACATCTCCATGTGCGTGTTCCATGAGCTTCTCACTTAACAAAGCTCAGACTGCATCCCTCAGTCCCTTCCCCTTAAATGTGAAGTCCTCCTGGCTAAAGGCACATCACCATCCCAGGACTCTGCTCTCTGCTTCATCTACAATATCCAATTGGTCACAAGTCTGGGGAGGCTTACCTTCTAAATCGACCACCCTCCTTTCTATCCCTATTGTCACTATCATCTGGACTTCTGCAGTTTCTTTTTTTCTTTACAAATAGTGAAGTCTCTATCCAAGCCATTTTCCTTATACTTTCTCAAAAAGAAAAAAAGAAAGCACACTTTCTCAAAAAGACTCCCAGACCCAGTCCTCTGCTGCTCTTAAAATCTTCAGGATCTTCCCATCACCTGCAGTTAAGTTCAACTGCTGGCATGGGCCAGGAAGACCCCCTCTCCTGGCTCTTCTCATTCACTTGAAACTCTAGTTATAAAGGGAACAGCCACAGGGCCTTTGCACATGTGTACACCTCAGCCTGAAATGCCTCTTTTGGTGCTCGCTTTGGCAGCACATAAACTGCCTCTTTTGGCCTGGAAATCACCTCTTATTGGGAGAGGCAACTCAAATATGCCCTCCCATGTGAAGCCTTCCCTCTTCTCTTCCCAATAGCAAAACAAATCATTGCTTCCTCCCTGACACTTTGAGCCCCTATAAGACCTTTCACGATTTGCAAACATCTGTACATGTTTATCTTTCCTGTCTGCCTCTTGAAATATCCCAAACACTGTGCCTGGCTCTGGGCATGGATGTTTGTCAAATGACTGAAGGAGCATAAGATGGACCCATAGAAGGAGGTTCTGGAGGTAGAATACAAGGCAAAAGGCTATTGCAATAGTCTAGGCAAAAGGCCACAATGGCCCAGGCTGGAATGCTGACAATGGCATGAGGGTAACAACACCACCACTGCCCAGCATAGAGCCCTCACTATGGCACTCTTCTAAGAACCTTACCCATCTTGTCTCATTAATACTCACAGCAATTCGCAAGGTAGATACTGTGATTATGCTCTTCCCACTTTACAGACAAAGAAACAAAGTCACAGGAAGTTTACACAAATGACTTCGAAAATAGAAAGGAAGCTAAATTGGAGATATTGTCAATAGAAATCCCATTTCTGGAAGTCTGCTCAGATGAACACAGTGAGGGGAAGAAGGCATTCAGGATGACTCCGTGTGACATCAAGGTCAGTCCGTAGAGCCAGTGACCAGGCTAAGAGCAAAGGTCAGGAGCAACATTCCTGCATGGTTTCTTTTGTTTTCTTTTTTGAGACTGGTTGTGTGATGAGAGCGAGGATAAATCCTATCTGGACTTGTTTGTCTGAAGTGTCTGCAAGACATCCTGGCACATGTCACTGTGTGCCAAGACCATACCTGGCATTTCATGATCACCGTCGGCCTTATTCTTCCCCACAACCCGGCGAGGGAGCATTACTTGCATTTTACAGGCTAGGGAACTGAGGTTCAGAAAGACTAAAATAAACAACTCCACATTAAGATCCAGATTAAGATACAAAGTGGTAAGGCCAAGACATGAACCCATATCAGGCCAACTCAAAGTTTACTCCATCCAAAAAGCCAGTAGCTCCCAAATCTGACTGATCATTAGCTCCCCAATCCTACCCATGAGGGATTTTCCAAATGCATATTCCCAGACCATGCCCCAGAACTACTCAATCTGAATCAGATCTACCAAAGCACTGGAATCTTTCAGTTTAAGCTCTCCAGGTGTTTGTAATAATCAAGCCAGTTTCAGGAATCACTGCACTGGTCTATGGGCCTCTCTAATGTAGGAAATCCTAGCCCGGGCTTTAGAAAAGAGCTGAGAGCTGGATACATAAGTCTAGGAACAGCATAAAACAGCTAGACAGGGAACATGAAATTGTGGAAGTAGCTGGGCTCACCAAAGGGAGAGCACAAAAAGAGGAAATAAGACAGGCCAGAACACAGACCGGTAAAAGTCCCCATAGAAGACAAGAAGCTAGAAGCAGGAAAAAAAAAGTAAGACATAGGAGGGGACTTGATAGTAACTATGTCCCAAAGCCAAGGGACAAAAGAGTTTTGCAAAGGGGCACCTCACAACATAAGATGCTGTGGAGAGAAAGGGGAAGAAGAGGGCCCAAATCACAACACTCATATGCATTATATCCAGGGAGCAGAATAATAGCCTGGTGTACAAGCCAGTGTGGGTTTGGCTTGGTTGTTTGTTTTAGGGGTTTTCTAATACCCCTTGGCCGTCGTGCACTCCTCCCATTAAGTTGATGGCCTGCACTCTCCCAGGGAAGGTATGACACAGTGGAATGCAGGGAACAGGAGTCATACCATGGCTTCAGAGTTCAAAGAGTATAGGTCAGGCCACTGAGAACCATATAGAAGACTACAGGAGGCATCTGCTGGGCAACCTTGCCCCAAACAAAGACCCCAAGATGGCAAACCTGGAAGTATCAGCAAGGAAACAAAAATAAGTGAGGCCCTGGGGTGTGTCCTTGAAAAGGCCTTGAAATCTTCACTGTGTCCCCATTCCTGCAGCCCCAGCACGGCCACAAGAGATCCAGAGCTACAGATCAAGAGACCCCATGCTGGAGAATAAGGGACCACACTGCCTGCAGGGATCAAAGACCAAGGCCCTTCCAAGAGGGACAAGGCCTCTTCAATGGTGTGGACTGACCACACAAGAGCAGTGTGTCCCCTTGGCTCCATAATGCAGTGGCCCTAAGCTACAACTACAGGGAAGGGGCTGAGAGCACTTACAGGAATGAGCTTTATGCCACAGGCCAAATGGAGTCACAAATCAGACAGGATGTTCAGTTATAGGAAAGCAAAAACAAGTTGCATTTCTTTCCCTCCTGAGTTTGCCAACTGAGATCCATATCTTTTACTTTCCAGAGATAGAGATGGGAGACAGAGAGCATGGAGCTGAAGAAAGAGCAAAAGCAAACTGGCAGAAGTGGCAAATGCAAGCTCTTGCTAAAAAAAAATTAAAATTAAAAAATTATATATATATATATATATATATATATATATATATATACACACACACATACACATACATATATATAAGTTCAGGAATGGAGCAGAATTAGAGAAGTGTGTGCATGTGTATGTGTCTATGTGTTTATGTGTCTATGTATGTATATGTGCATGTATGTGTGTGTGTATCTGTGGGTATATGTCTATGTGTATGTCTACTGTGTGCATCTGTATGTCTGTGTGTGTGTACGTCTGTGTATGTGTCTACATGTCTGTGTAATATACCTGCACATATGTCTGTGTCTGTGTATACATCTGTGTGTATGTCTGTGTGTGTCTATGTATGTATATGTCTCTGTATGTGTGTCTGTGTCCATGTGCGTGTCTGTGTCTATATGTGTATGTCTCTGTGTGTTTGTGTGTGTATCTATGTGTCTATCTGTGTGTGTTTGTATTTGGGATAAAGGAAATGCTAGCATGCTTCCTTCATTTGGTAAGTCACTGCCCAAGCCATGGCTTGAAAGAGGTGGGAATTGATCTAGCACGTAGAAGCCCCTTTTCAACTCTTCACACTTTGCTCTGCAACCCCCCCAAACTCCTAGTGTAATGTCACTGACAAATTTCACTGGCTGTCCCCATCACCCCTTTCCCTCCACCTATCTAACCTCCCCTTCATTTGCAAGGTATAAAAGAGCAACAAGCAGCTGATGTTGGGAAGCATTGAAAGCCCTGGGTTTCCATGCTGGTATTATTCTTTCTTATAAAAACAGCTTTATTGAGGTATAATTTACATACCATAAAAATCACCCATTGTTAAATATATGACTCAATGATTTTTAGTACAGTTATACAGCTGTGCAACCATACTACCATCCCACTTTAGAACACCTCCATCACTCTGGTGTGATTTTAAAACTCCACTGTCCCTCCAGCAGTCTCTGCACTCAGCGACCTCCACCCCAGCTCCAGGGTTAAGTCCAACACAACCCCTCCCCTCATTGTCCTGCCAGCCCCTCTTTTCCCATGCAGCCAGCCCAGGCTTCCCTCTCTGTGCTTCTAATCCCCCCAGGGAGCTCGACAGGAGGGGCTGGGGCATAAAATAAACACAAACTCTCTAGCCACTTTCCCCACTGCTTTTGCCTAGAGTACACCCAAAGCTTCACTGGCTTCAGAATAAGACACAGATTCTTTTTTTTTTTTTTTCTTAAATTGCTAAGCTGCAGGGGTTTCGGGTGGGCTGTGGTGGGGGGAGGGAGGTGGACACAGAGACAAGTATAACTGATGGAAGATGCTCCAGCTTTTCCAAGGGCCGTTTGGGAGACACTCCTGCTTGTATTTATTCTGACACAGTAAAGATTTCTTGCCTGTTAAGAGACAAGGTCACGCCTCAGAAGGCCGCATGGACTGCTAATGCTCTGCCTGCCTGCTGACTCTGGCCATGTCATCACTCGGAGCTCACTGGCCAGCTAGGGAACCTGTCCCCAACACGTAGCCCAAGCCAAGCCACAAGACGCAGCAGCCCGGCTCACACCATAACATCTTACCCAATATGGAGCTGGGGCCAATCGTCAGAACTGGGGAAAACAGGGGAGAAGTTTCAAATGTGCATCAGATCTATTTGCTGAAGAGGCCAAAGAAAATGTCAAAGGTTAAAAAGCAAAAGAATTACACCCATGATACCATCAGCAGCCAGCAACAACAGAAAGGAGAATTCTGTAACCCTCCTGCTTCTTTTCAAAACGATCTCATCAGACAGCCCAATCTCGCTAATTAGAGGAAGGTGCTGATGAGGGGAAAAGATGCACTTGGTGGGAATCACAGGAAAAGTTATGGTGTCTCTGCGGGGGGAGGGGGAGAGAGGCAGGATCTTCCTACTGCCTGCAGCAGAGGCATCCTGGAGTGCCCTGATTTTGCCAACTGCATTCCAGAACTCTTTTCCTCCCATGCCCAGACAGAGCAAAGGCCTCTGTAATGACTTCACGCTCAGCCAAAAGTAAACACACTCTGCGCTTTTTCCATGGACAAATTCTAACCCCAAATTGCCAGCACTGGCCTCCCAACAATCCAAATGGAAAGCCGCCTTTCCCAAGAAAATAAAACCCTTTCAACTAAATAATACATCTTGGCTGCAAAAGGAAACTTTCCTAAAAGCTTCCTAGAAATTACTTCTCGTGCAGTGATACTACAGATCACCTGAGCAAACCCTACCAATGGGACACAGTCACTTAAAATAAGTAACAAATGATCCAAGATGAAAGCTTGCGCCTGCAAACACCTGCACGTGCAACTTATGCAGCACATTTTGTAGCCCTCAACACACACACATACACACACACACACACACACACACACACACAGAGCACACATCTCACCACCACCTAATTGGAATATTTTTTCTGAAAACAGGCTGTGATAAGACAGGTGCTGATTTGAATAGACAGCAATAGCACTTGAGATCTGAGCGCAGCAGCACTTTTGCGCATGTCAAACACACATGTCACTTCTCCCCACATTCCACCTTGAATCCATGTGATCCAAGCTCAGCCCTGCACCAAGGGAGAAAAGCAGAGACTTGGGATGGTGGACTTACCAGGTTGGAATTGGTGGCATTGGAGTCATCTTCTGGAAAGGGAATATAGATCGCTAAGGCCACACAATTGGCAAAAATAGTCAGTAAAATAATTATTTCAAATGGTCTGAGGAAGGGAGTTAAGGAAGTCAAGGCCACGGAAGGCATAAGTGAAACAAACATACACATATATATTTTAAAATGAATCAAAGATTCATAAGAATTTTGTTTGAACAATACATTCCAAGCCCCTTGTATTCTGAGAAGAAACATATGCCTTTTAAAGTGCTTCTAATGGGTCCCCGCCAAAATTTTTCCTAATATGTCAAAAGCAGTGGAGGCCAGTCGCGTGCCAGAGTAAACACACATTTCTAAAAACTTTTTTCTTCTTCTTTTATTTATTTAGATTGCACTGGACTTCATTTTCCCTCATGTGTGCTCGGGGGTGCTTTTACAGAGCAGTGCCTGCTCCAGTTGGGACAGGCTGTCCCCTAGACACCTCTTTTCCCGTGGCTTCCACGCTGCCACCCAGGGACTCAAGCTATGGTTGGGAGAGGTGAGATAGTAGATTTAAGGCAGACTTGACTTCAAGATTTTTCATTGAAATTTGGAGATTCAGATCTTTTAATCTGAAGTTTAGAGTGTTTTTTCCCCTTTCTACTTTATCTTCTGACACCTTCCACAGAACCTGAAGATGGCTGGGGGCTCTGGACCCTCAAGAGCACAGCAGCATGTATACTGTGCATTTAGGGCAGGACAGCCATCTTTGCTCCAAGACACAGCTCCACATGGAATACCTTACCTCTCTTTAGTCTGTGGAGGCCTTGCCTTCAGTGGGCAAGGCTGACATCTAGATCTTCATGACTTTTCCGTTGGCGTGTGCTGGGATCTAGAGGGACAAGCTGGTTCACTCACCAATGGCAGTGCACTTGGTGAAGTTCTTGTACCAGATTTCTTTATCAAAATTCCAGAAAGAACACATTCTCAAGAAAAAAATGACCTAATATGATAAGGGTCCTTCTACCCTGCACCCACAAATGAAGGCCAGAAAGGGGAAACTTCAGAGGAATGCCAGTTTATGCTCTTCCAGCCCCATCTCCCCCCACCCCCATAACACTGCCAGGTTTCCAGGCTTGCCCATGGGACCTAACAGGAAGAGGAAGGGAAAGAGGATGGGAATCCTGGAAGAAGGGACCAACTTCCTCTCCCAGGGAAACCTGTACTCACAAAGTTAATAAATCAAAGCAGGGAGAAAGACCTTAGAGATTATCTAGTCCAAACCTCTGAGGCCCAGAAGACCTGAGAAACTTTCTGAAGACTTCACAGCAGGTACTTCCCAGTCAGGACTCGAACCCAGATTCCCTGACTACAGAGTCCAGGGTTCATTCTCCTACCTTAAATGGCCTCTGACCTGTGTTAACAGGGCAATTCTGGGCCTGGAAGGCATCTTAGTCAAGGCTTTAGCTGCTGTGCTAGTTATTGATCCCCCTCAGCCCTATGGGCATAGCTGAGGGTCCATTTACCCAGCATACCTCATGAAGGCTGCCATTTTCTACGTGTGCCTTGATATCCACAAGATGGTAGGCAGCAGACCTGCCTAACCTCCCAGACTGACAGGTACAGAAAGTAAAACAACCTCTCCCAGATTCCAAGCTGACAAATAGCAGAGCCAGGTCCAGAAACAGACCTACTGACTATCTTTTCCAATATGTGCTGCCCCTTGAGTTGGCCAAGGAACTAGTGATAACAGTGGTGATGCCAATGATGACAGTGATGGCAACAGGAAGGACAGTAGCTAACATCTGAGAGCATACTCTGTGCCAGGCTCTTTTCTAACTGCTCCATACAAACACCCTGAGTGATTGAGTATAAAATTGTCATCCCTATTTCCAAATGAGGACAGTGGGGCACAGAAAGGTGAGATGTTAACTTGCCCAACATCACATAGCCTGTGGCAGAATGGGATTCAAACATAGGAAGTCTGGTTCCAAAGTCTGAGTTTGTAAGGACTACTCTATGCTGATATATCTTAAAGTTACCCTAAAGCATTTTTAGGGAGTTAGCACTTTATTCCTCCTATCACAAAACCTCTTCCCTTCTAGCCCTTTCCCCATCTGCTTAGGAAAGTGACATTCAACCTAGGGGCTGCTCAGTTTCATTCCCATCATCTGGTCCCTTGTGCTCCTCCCACCAGGGTGATAGCACATCAGTTCAGCTAAGCCAGACCTCATGCATCCAATCCTCAAATGTCAACTTGTTTCTTCCACCAAAGTGGGTGATGGCTAAGCTTGGGGTGTCTCTTACACTATCAGTTCTACATTCTCTGCCAATCCAGGCTATCCATCCATCATCTTATGCTAAAAGTCCCTCCTACTTCTAGAGAAGATAATGTGTAAAGAAACCAATCAGGCAGATAAGAAAAGCCATCAGCTGCAGAGTGGAGGAGAACTCAGGTTGAGACCTGGAGGCGTACTATATCACCCTGTGGCAGCCAGACCAGTTTTAAAACTGTCTTCCCTTCTTAATGACAGCATCAGATTCCACTCTTTCAAGGAACACTGACTAGCTAATACACCAGACCATCTCTTTACCTGTCCAGTTACCCTTCCAAGGCAATCTAAGAATGCTACCCAACTAGCACTGCTGAGGCTGGGCCCACTTCCTTTCCTGCAGTGAGGAGGGCACAGTCACCCAGGTGGTGTGGCTGCAGCACCCCTCTGCCCAAGCGTGGGGGTGCAGTGAGGTGGCTGGGTCCACAGGTGGCACACCAGGTAACTGCCTTGTTAACACTGCTGCTGACCCAGTCAAGGGTCTTTTCATGAATCCCAGACTCAGGCCTCGTGGGGCTTTCTGACCAGTTTCCATGGACAACACATCAGACATTTTCATTACAAAGCCCCCATTCTCCCACACTTCCCCATCATGCCCTGTGTACTGCTATCTCCTCTCTTCCCTTTCTCCCAGGCTACTATGGCACCTGGCACTTCATTCTGCACTCAGTGCTCCTTGTCAGGGAGCTGTCCATCCCAGGAGAGGAAGAACAGACTTGAAGTTAACTAGTACTCACTGAATACATCCCCTGACATAGCTTTTCTGAAAATGCTTCCACATGCACGGACTCTGCAGCCCTTGTTAATTCTCTGGTTATTCCCTATTAAAGATGAGAAAAGTGGACCCATGACCACTCAAGAACACAGGAGGCATGGCCATGATGGGAGTGGTTCAGGCTCCAGATCCAGGTGCCACTGTGTCCCAGTGGGCTGGATGGTGTTCCCCTGAACATCTACTCTGGTACCTATCCTCTATACTATGTGTGCATGGGGAATGGGAAATGTATGGATCTGGGACTTGGGGAACCTCAATTTGAAACCCAGCTCTGTCCATTGCAGGCTATGTGATCTGACCAAGTTCTTCAGCTTCTCCAGGCCTCAGTGCCCTCCCCTTTGGGGGAGCCTGACCTGCATGGCCCCCACCTTTCCCACTCTGTGGTTCTGATTGAGCAGTTATGACAGCAGCATAAGGAGGTTGTGCAGAGCCGAGCCTCTCACCCAGTCATCTGGGAACTGGAAGCATGCTTGGCCACTCAGGACAGACGGCCAGCTTGCACTGCATTCTCATAAAGTTATTTTTGAGTGGAGGGGCTCAAACATTTATAGAACTGACATTTATTGCTAAACAGAAGCTCTTCTCTCCGGAGCCATCTTCTTTTGCCTTCCAACCACTACCCAAGACTTTTAAATCCTTCTATGGAAAGTCATGAATAACACCAAACACTCCCATCCTGAGCCCCGGAAGACATGGTAGCCCTGCCTGCATGAACTCTTATTATGGAAATGCCCAAACTAAGTGCCAGAGGTCTAGTCCTGTCTGTCACTGACCATATGACCATATGGAGTTCAATGTCATCACTGGGGAAAGTCAGAGGTGGCCCTACTGATCTTGAAGCTCCTATCAATCTCCACCAACCCACAATTCCCAGGACATTAAGGGGCCTATAATTCCACAGTGAGAGTCTGGCCCTTCAGAGTCATTTTCTCTGAAGGACCCACTCACTGGGCTCTATACATACAAAGTGGATCTGTGTTGAAACCTCCAGGCCAGCGTTCTCCACTTTGGCTATACATCAGAATGATGTGGAGAGTTTTAGAATTATGCCTGAGTGGGGCTCAGGCACCTGTATTTTGTTACAACATTCCAGGTGATGCTAATGTGCAGCCAAGTTTGAGAACCACTGTTCCTAAGCCTTGAACCAAGAACCAGGGTCACTGACCACTACCGTCTTGCACCTCTTGGGCTCTTTCACACTAGAGAGAGGGGAGGTCATCAAACTACGCCAGTGCCATAACAAGGGAGGTAAAGAAGGCTATGGAGTAGCAGCATGTAACCACTATTAACCCAACACACCTGGAAAGGCTCAGCTGGGTGAGATATTTCATAACCTCTTAGGATCATTTTCTCAAATGTTGCTTATCGTATGAAAAAATATATGAAAAAGATACCCTGCTTGTTATTCCAGCAGATTCCTGGGCCCTGTCCCCAGACATCCTGATTCATCAAGTCTAGGGCAGGGCCTAAAATTCTGCATTCAAACAGCGCCTCAGTGATGAAGAAGCAGTAGGTCTGAGAGCCACTTTGTAGGCTCAGCTCAGCCAACACAGCTCACTACCTGGTGGCATTTGTGGGGCTGGCCCCGCCAGGGCTCCCAGGGGTCCCCTGCCCAACCCAGAGCACAAAGGATATTTCCATTCGACGATGCTGATGCACGCCCTCCTGATGGGGTTCTTCAGAGTCAGGCAGAGCAGGGCACGGGGCGGGCGTGTGGCAGTCGTGCTGCCCTGCTTCTTGGGTTTCCCATATTGCTGCCGCTTCCGCTGTGTGGAGCTGATGGTGGAGATGGTTGCATTGCCAGCGCTGCCCATCAGCTTAGCCTGCCGGGCCGCGTCGATGGCTGCCTGCCAGGACAAGGCTGCCCCGGGCGTTGGGATGTGCTCGGGGGCGAGCCCCGCAGCCGCATTGGCATTCATGTTGGCGTGAGCTGCACGCGGGCTCCCATAGTTGGAACCTGCAAGAGGAGAGGACAGAGGATGGCAGTTACTAGGGAGAAAACAGGAGAGCTAGGAAAAGGAACCCAGACTTGAGATTTTTAAAAAAATCTTATTTCAAATGATTGCAAGAAACTGGGAGATGACGCATGAAAACATTAATGTGTGATGCTGAGAAAAAGAGTCAGGAAAACTATTCTGGTTGCAATTCAGCTGTGTGACCCTGGACATGTCACTCCTCCTCTCTAGTTTCACTGATTCATTTTAGGCGACAAGACATAAGATGTATGCATTACAGCATGCATGTATGGTACGTGTATGCACCCAGGAGCACCGAGCAAGGGAGAAAAGGAGGACACAGAAAACAGTACATGTGCAAGATATGTCTATTAAAACACATATTTATAAGAACACATGCAAATAAAGGATATTCATAAATATAACAGAATGGTTGTTTAAGGAAAGTTAGGAGTAAAAAAGGAAAGTAGGATATGGGGATACAAAGGAAGAATGGATGAATGAGTGAATGAATGAGAGTCACTGCATGAAGCAATGATGGCAAACGTACAATGAATTGAAGAGTGTAATTCACTCAGGTCTCTACCCAAGTTCCAAAAATAAAAATAGTATAATAAAAGAAAGGCACTGGAACAAAGTAAGATTATATCCTGGTACCTTAAACCTATCTAGGCAATGAGTGTTGGTTGGATACGAGGGGGTAGGGGGTTGGATACGAGGGGGTAGGTGGTTTTAAATTATGTCAGCAAATCTTTGACATCCCTCCCATTAAGAAAGAGGACCTATGTCCTTTCCTTCTGAAATGGGATTTGTCTCGGGTGACTGTTTTGACCAATAAAGTACAGCAGAATGACAGTACATCACTTCTAAAACTAGGTCCAAAATATGCAGTGTAAGCCCTGTGGCTTCCGTGTGGTGAGGAAGCCCAAACTAGCTTACATGGAGAGACCACATGCAAAGAGAGAGACTCCCAGCCAGCCCCCAGATGCTCCAGTCACCATCTGACTGCAACCCCATGAGAGAACCAAGAAATTCCTGACCCACAGAAACTGTGGGAGACAGCAAGGTGTTTGCTGCTATCAGCCACTTTGTTTTGGGGTGATTCATTATATAGCATTTGATATCTGGGAAACGGAGCTCTGTATGACAAGGATTGACAGGGTGGGGTAGAGGGACACTGTCAGGAAGGAAACCTGGGTAGAAACCAGTGAAATCCAGAACACAGGCATCTGCACTTCTCTGATTTAAAGGCACCTAGAGCCTTCGAGACTGCCCCCAAGACACAATGCATACTTTCTGGGCACTCTTCAGTCTGATCAGCTGGATTCCTCACCCTAGAATCCTACAAGGTTCACCCAGGATCAGCTCAGCCTGGGCCCAGACCTGAATGCCCCAGGACAAATGCGTGACCTGGAGACTTGTCACCTGGTTGGGTGCCACAGGATCAAGAGTAGCAGCAGAGAATGGGGTGGCAGTGTGGGGCAGTGAGCCTGGCACCTGGATGCCACATCAGTTGCCATCAGCGACTGTGGCTGGAGCAAGCAAACCAGTTGCATATGCATGTCACCTCCAAACCTCCTCACAATGACCCTCTTCTCTGTTCAGTATACACAAGGCTCTTCCAGGGAAACTGCTGGGCCCAAAACAAACTGCCTTGTGGAGCCCCTTCCCTCTCTTCGCCACAACTCACTAGTATTCAGATGAACACTTAGCACCTCTCCCTACTCTTATCTTGGATTGAGCCTTCTGTGTTTGACCCTCAATATAACTTTTGTTCCCACTGTGACCTGCTATCTAGACCCTATCACCACCACCACCAGCCCTGTCTCCCCACAGGGGATAAGCAATGACCCATTTTAGCCAGACAGAATGCAGACATACTCTGTCCTAGAGACAGACTCTAGCAACCTCATCGGTCTCCTGCATCTAGCCATGTCTGACACTAGCCTTACCCTGAGCCTTCGGGTTATATTACTTAAGTAACTCAGTGCTAACTCAAATTGAGTTTCTATCCTTTGCAACCAAAAAAGACCTGACCAATATGCCTGCTCAATACAACAAAGCTTGTACCTGTCTGGGCTGTCATTTCTGCTAAATTCCAAAATCTATGTCCTTTCCATCATCACACCAGTGACAGACAGTAAATAAGTTTTCACTCTTATGCCAACTGATTGACTTGACTGCCCAAAAGGTTGTACCTAAAGGATTCAGAGTCTTCTCTGACTACAAAGAAAAGTATATTGTGATAGATTAGTGATGTCTGCCATGGGCACAAAGGGTAGGAAATGGTATCACAGATGCCACGAATTTACCACCCCTGTTATGATACCAAGATGAGCACATCAGTTCTTCTTTAGTACCAGCTGGTCTACAGCCTTCTTGTCCCGACAGTTGCCTCCTGCACTATTGCCATCTGGTCGCTGTAGCATTAGAGCCCCACCCCCAGTCCCCAGGGCCTGGAAAATTGCCTCTTTGCTATACTCAATTCATGGCTATATTCTCAACATGACACTGACTCCTGCCTCCCCATATATTCCATTCACCTTCCTCTTTTCCTCTGCTCCAGCTGCTCTGGGCAGCTGCTGCACCCCCAGGGGTAAAGTATTTTAACTGGAATGTCAGGATCATGGAGAACCCAATACTTCCTATGAGAAGTCTTCTCTCTCTCTCCCGCACCTTGCCATTGCCCTCCCTACACTCACTGTGTGGATCATAGGCATAAAGCAAGGAAGGCCCCCAGTAAGGCTGGGCCTTCACTTTCTTATAATACCCCAGAGGAAAAAACTAGAAGAGAGGATTTGAATTAATAAGGGCACCCGAAGCATGAGAGCTGGAAGCATTCATATCTCCATTTAACACATAAGAAAACAAAGGAGCGTGTGACTCATTAAAGGTCACAAAGTGAGACAATGAGAGATTTCAGCAGCATGCACAGCACTCATAGTTAACTGCTAGACTATACTCCGCCTCCTCAGAATTCACACATGTACCCCACAGGCATATACACGTGTGTGCCCACCACCATGGCCACGAGCAGAGCACACATCTCCTACTGGGTTTGTGGGCCTTGATGGTGAAGGGGCTGCATTTCTTTTTTGTTTGTTTTTAATGTTAGTTAATTAGTTTGTTTATTTTGAAAGAGAGAAATAGAGAGTGAGCAGGGGAGGGGCAGAGAGAGAAGAAGACAGAATCCCAAGCAGGCTCCACACTGTCAGCACAGAGCCCGATGCGAGGTCAAATGCACGAACCATGAAATCATGACCTGAGCCAAAATCAAGAGTCGGGCACTCAACCAACTGAGCCACCCAGAGGACCCAAAGGGGCTGCATTTCTGACCTAAGAACATCCTTTATGTTTGGCATGATCTTCACAGGAAGGATTCTACTACGTGATTAGCCCCTTCAGTAACCCTTGGGGTGCCTCTGGGATGAATGAAAGGGGAAGGTGTCCCTTTTTCTATCAACTGTGTTGGAATGACCAGTAAACAGTGGCCTGATCTCATTTCTTATTGGGTTCACCAGGGTTGGAATTCTAATGTTATCCATTCCATCTGTGGTATATAATTTTTCCTTACTAGACTCTCTGCTTGGCATTGACAACACTTAATGGACTCTATTTTAGTTCCTCGACTAACTTCTCCTCCCTCACATGCATAAAAGCAGCCATGTCTCCACCACTGTCAGCCTCTCCAGACTCCAATTCTCTTCTCACAAGCCCTCAGCACCTCACACCTTCCCGCAGATCACTGTCTTCAAACTCTAATCTTCATACTGTCTCCTAAGCACTGTCTTAATCCTCCTCTCTCCTACCACTTGCCAGTTTGAAAAGCCAAGCAATCCTGGGAAGAAGGCAGGAAGCACCAGCATGAGAACACATCCATTGCCTCAGAAAGGCTGTGGGGTTGGTGGGGGGGGAGGGTTACGTCCTATGCACCTTGAGCTGTTGACATTGAGAGCAAGATGACTGTGGCTCCACAGAGCCAATACGTGGTTTTGAAAGCCATGTCTTGGCAAGCTGACTTCTGAGCCACCCTGCACCATGGGTGACCTTATTTATATTCCCAGAGCACAAGGACCTCTCTGGAGCACACCATCTGGAGAAAGCACATACAAATAAGTCCATAGGGAAAAATGGAATGTCAACCTCTCCCTAGCCAAAGAACAAAAAAAAAAAACAAAAAAAAAAAACAAAAAAAAACAGCCTTCATTATTTTGGTCCTGGAAGCTCTGAGCATTGTTACAGCCATGTGACATGACTAAGGCACTGCCACAGTAAACACAGAGCCACGCACAGGTGAGACAAGTAAGGCCCCACAGGGCTAGTCTCCACAAGGGCTGTGCTCCAAGGCCCAGCCTAGCCTCCTCTCCTCTAAGCAATTTTCCCCCATCCACTGGGATGATTCCCTCCCCAGGCCCAAGGCTCTATTAGCATCTCCAGGTCCCACTCAATAAGGGGGCACAACTATCCAAGAATACCAGGAATGGAAAATCACCATCGTAGGCTCCACATTTTTGAACCCAGAGCAGTGCCATGGAGGAAGGGCAAGCAGCATTGTGTCCCTGATGGCTTTTGTTAGCACGAAATAACCACCCAATGCAAAGAGACCAATTTTCAAATTATAAAGCTGATTCAAAGCTCTGTCTCCTGGCTGCCAGCTGAAAAGATGCCACCGTTTAAGTCTGCTCTGGCTCCTGCCTTACTAAACTATTTGTACTGATGTGCTCATCCCTGAATGAGCCCCAGAGAAGATCAGGCCACATACAAACAGGTAGGTGCCCACAACAGCCACCTGCCCCTCACATATAAAAAAATGATTCCCATTTGTCAAATGGCCCAGATCCCCTGGGATCTGTAGCTCCCTCCTCTGCACACAGAGCTGCTGCTTCTCCAAGGGACTAGAACCAGGGCAAGACCCCTGCACAGACTGGTCAGCCATATGTCATTCTGCTCTGCAAGGTTCAAGTAAAGATAAAAAAAAGTCAGGAGGCAGTGGCTTATGCTTCCTTGGCACCCCCATGAGTGAGGCATGGAGCTGGGGACCTGGAAGGTGCTCAGCGATGAAAAAGTTGATTTTTTTTTCCTTTAATCAATCTCCATCCAAGCACCTGATCCCAGGCTTTACTGCAAAAGATGCTTAATATCTATTTGCTAACAACTACACTATGATGAGGTCATGATACAGATGAAGGCAGATAACAGGTAAGCATTAGAAATTGCTGGAATCAGCCCATCTACACCCTAAAGCATGGGCTTATTCAGGCTCTCCCACTTACTTCTTGGATGTGATTATAGGGGAGATTTCTGAAGGAAGAGTTTGTGAGCAATGACTTCCATCTCCCACGCCACCCCCCTCGTCCAGACCTCCATCCATTTCTTGCCCAGAATGCTGCAGTAGCCCCCTGACATTTCTCTCTCCTTTCCTGCCTGTCCCCAATCCAAGTTCCATGCAGCAGCCAGAGTGACCTTTTAAAAATATACATCATAAATCAGGTTCCTGTCATTCTTCTACATAAATCTCTTCAAAATCTGGACTCTTTGCCATGACTTATGAAGCCCACATAGGCTGGCCCTGGCCACTTCTCTCATCTCATTCCCCTCTCAGCCTGGTCCAATGCAGTCCTGACATACTGGCCTCATTTCACTCCTCACAAACACTCGCTTCTTATATGCCACAGTACCTTTGCACATACTTAGAACATTATTCCTTCTGCTCTTGGCTTGGTAATTCCTTCTCACGCTTCAGGTTTGGGCTCAAATAATTCCTTCTCAAAGCCCCCAACCCCAATCCTCCAATGTAAATAAGTAGCACTCCCCATCCCCCTGCCTCCATACACCTTTGAACAAAGATGACTAAACCCCCGGCACCATAAAAAGATTCCCAGTTAGCCATGTGTGTGGAAAAAAGTACAGTGCTGCAGATGTGCTTTGACAGCACGACCTCCTTCTTAGCCCAAGCACCTTCATCCATGCACCAAGGAGGTCACCACTAATGACCAGACTCTAAACACACAACTACAACCCAGATTGATTTATGGAGAGCAAGAAGTAGCAGTTGACGCTTGGCAGAGAGAGAACTGGAAATGCATTTCCTCCTAAAGGCCTAACCATCCTCTCATTTAGCAATCTCTACTGTGCAAAGGAAATGCTTTCTCTCAGGCCAGGGTGTCACCCGAGATCTTCGCAGAAGCCCATTTAGCTCTTGCTGTCTGTCATCTCACTGTAGTGACCAGGGGCCAACATTCTCTTTAAGAGTGTAGCAGCCAACCTGAAACAGAAACCGTGCTTTCTCTGCCCATTAAAGGCCAAATAACTAGAAAGCAGGAGGCCATTAATCTTCTCTAGCTAGAACATTACAGAGATAACTGGGAAACTCAAAAGGGAAGATACTGTCTCCTGGTCTTAGAAGATACCCGATGACCTGTCCATCTTAAGCCCAGGGGTGCTCAGGCAAAGAAGGGTCAGCTCTGGCTCAGCCCCATTCAGCAGATGGGGTAGACTGGTGGATTGACTAAACTCAGCAGCTCTTGCAACCTCCCTGTACTTGTGCCTTCCTGTCCTGTAGAGGCAAAAGTGCTAACAACTATAATTTCCAATATCCCCTGTGGCTGAACTTCCTGATGTGACTATGGGGTTTGGCCAACTCAAGAAGTGAACTGAAACTAAGTCTGTTGGGGAGAGCATCTATTTCACTGCTATAGGGCCAGCAAGGCTATGGCAATGGTTTTTTTGATACCTGGAACATGGATAAGGTGGTGTGATCCTGGAGCCAGCTCTTGGCACAATGGCTTCCAGATTCCTCATCTTCCTAATTATACCAGAGCCCCAGTCCTTTTGGTGAGCCAGTTCTGCAGTGTCGTCCTGGGAGTCATTCCTAGAGGCCCTACCTACAGCCTGCTCTCCTAACCCTTCCAATTAAATTCCCTTGAATTCCTGTATTAAGTATGTTTCCTCTGAAAATGGCTACAGCAGTGTCTGTTGTAGGTCTGACCCCTGACTGAGACATACAGACTACAGTCTCGTTGTCTAATAGAACATCTACAATGATGAAAATGTTCTGTTAACTCTGAGATGTTCAATATGGTAGCCGCCAGTCATTGCTGACTATTAAGCACTTGAAATGTAGCAAGTGCAACTACAGAACTACACTTTAAATTTTATTTAATTTCAATTAGTTTACATTTAAATAGCCACACATGGCTAGTGGCTACCATATTGAACAGCACAGTTCTATATTAAAAGGAAGTCATAATGGAAAGAGTAAAATTTGTGAAGAAACTTTTTTAAAAAGCAATCAAGAACTGATTCAGATGCTGATAGGTGGGTGGATTTTCTGATCAGGAAATAATCACCCTATGCAAAAAGACATGTTTTCAAAGCCTAAGACAGTCTGAGACCCAACAAACAACATTAAAAACAAAAAGTCATTCTTCAGTGGCTAACACTCTTGTCAAGTGAATGAAAAACTAATTATCCCAATGGGCAGATAGGAAAACTGACATGCACCCCCCCCCCCCCCCCCCGCCAACCTAAGTAGGTCCTAAGAGAGCCCCAGGACATCCCAGCTGAAGTGGAAACATCTCCTCAGACCGAGCACCCAAAGGATCTTCTAAGTGTGTCACAGCTGCTACCTGTATCTCTCACCTGAGCCATTTCCACACTATTTTCAATAGCATTCTCTTACACTCTTTCCTCACCCTTCTACAAACACAGTTCATGAGAGATGGGGATGCTCAGAACAGGCCCACCATCACAGTAGTCAAACCTGCTCCAAAACAAAGACAGGGACCCAAGGACATCTGTGGCCATCTCCTCGCTTAATTCAATCAGATACTGCCTTAAATAAAAGCATCACTTGCCTATTCTACATCTCACTCCTCTCTAATGACCAGGGAAAAGGCAAAGAACCTGGAGCATTTCAGGAGCCCAAGACAACTGGAAGAGTGGTAAAGCTACCACACCTTCTAGTGATCCAGCAAACTAAATCTTTTCTTGGTTCTTCAGAGGGCAGCTAGTCAAAAGGAGAGAAAGACAGGAAAAGGAATTCTAGGACTGACTCCCATGGAAGCAAA
Organism: Prionailurus viverrinus; assembly: GCF_022837055.1. Classification (NCBI taxonomy): domain Eukaryota; kingdom Metazoa; phylum Chordata; class Mammalia; order Carnivora; family Felidae; genus Prionailurus; species Prionailurus viverrinus. The sequence continues at coordinate 32,621,844 of NC_062567.1, forward strand.
CTAGCCTCCATCTACAGAGGAGGTCTGCCAACATTACCTCGGCTAGAGGACATTAATCATAAAGCCATTTCCCTAGCATTACTCAAGGTCATACTGACATCAGAGAGCAGGCGAAGAAAAACAGCAGAAAACAACTGACAGATACACACCCTAAACCACACTCTCCAACCAAAGATAATAAATTGTGATAGTAATAAAACATTTCTTCCACTTTTTTCCAAGCAGGGAGAGGAGGGAAATCTCAACCTCTTGCTATTTGAACTAAGGAGCCTATCACCACCTGGTGATGGCAAACCTAAATTACAGGACCTAGTTGAGGTTCAATTCAAATTTATCAAGTCAGCCATTTCAGCTTTTTCAGAGTAGCAAATGCAGAGTACAATGCAAAGTAGCCATTGTAGTGAAAAAAATAGATCCGGCCCTGAGTGAGGTCAGATACCAGCTAGAAAACCAGAAAAACTTTCCCTCTGTTTGTAGACGTCTGGGGACAGCTGGCCACAACAATGAAAAGACCAAACACTGGCTCACGGTCTCCTTGGCTACAGCTAATGAATGGCTGAGAGTGGTTACACTCTTATATGGGTGCTCTGCTCGTATTTTTCCAGGAATTCATAAGCTCCTTAAGCACAGGAACCAGCTTTGTGGCCTCAGAAATCCTGGCAGGGTGGTTGTCACCTACTAGGTCCTCAAAACACATCTCCTGCATGGGAGTTCTTTTGCAAAATTTTTATTTCTATGTGGAAGTTTACAGAGATGATGTTATTCGATTGTTTTAGATTAGCATGTCATATGTGTGTTTATTCATGTGTTTATTTCATATATTAGGTGGACATTTATTTCTTATCCCCCATCAGAAGGGAAGCCCCAAGAGACAGGCACCTTTGTCTGTTTTGTTCACTACTGTGTTCCCCAGAGTCCAGAACAGCCTGGAGCATGGTGTGCGTTCCGTCAAAATGTGTTGAATGAAAGAGGGAATATCTCAAAGTGTAATTGTCCCATGACAGTTTCTTCCCATGACATTTTTAATTACTTCAACTTCTGGCCCCAATTTATAGAGGGTTTTGCTGCTTTGCCCCCATTTGATTGGTAGGAAAACAGAGACACAGAGTGACTGCACCTCTCCCAGTCACCAGAACTACAACAGATGAGGCAGTGCTATCTTGAGAGGACACTTGTTAGTGTACTCAGTGGCCTTGACCTCCTTCCTTCTCACCACCTGGGAGGATGGGGTGACAGGAAGACTCACTTGGCTGATACTCATCTGCCCACGTACTTCACCCACTGAACTGGTCAAGGCACCTTTAGGAACCAGCAGTAATTCCTCTGACTCCATCCATGCCTATGAATGCCCAGCCACACTACCACAGTGAATGGCATATGGTCCCTGCAACAGGGGCGTGGCCTTGCTGAGGCTCAGAACTCATAGACTCAGACACTCCATGGGAGGTTCTGTTTTGCGGGAGAGGTCTCAGTATGTCTGGAGCCTCTTCAGCCCTGAGGGGAGCAGAGGAAGCTGAACTCCAGAACACTACACATGCCTCTTTCACTTCACCAGCAGGAAGCATGGGCTGATCAACCCTGTAGGGAAAGCAACACAGCACTCCTAATGAGAGTCTTTAAGGAATTCAATCATTTGACTACCATTCTCAGAAGCTGTCCTAAAGGACTAATCAGAGACTCCAGCAAAACAACGTATCCGAGTATTCACCACAGTGTAAATTATACCAACATCAAATTGAAAATCACCTATAAGTCCAACACAGGGGGACTGGTTACATAAAGTGATCCCACATCCACATAATACAATTTTAGAAGCCATAAAAATTATGTTTTGAAAAATAATATAGAAAAAACTTCCATGATATTAAGCAACAGAAACAGTGCCCAAAAATGTATGGGCCCAATTTTTTAAAAAGACTTTTTTTCATAGAAGAAAGACTAGAAGAAAACACATAGAAATATTCCTAGAGGTTCAACTATAATTTTTTTAATGTTTATTTATTTTTGAGAGAGACAGAGAGGCAGAGCATGAGCAGGGGAGGGGCAGAGAGAGAGGGAGACACAGAATCTGAAGCAGACTCCAGGCTCTGAGCTGTCAGCACAGAGCTGGACGCGGGGCTCGAACTCATGAACCGTGAGATCATGACCTGAGCCAAAGTCGGATGCTTAACTGACTGAGCCACCCAGGCGCCCCTCAGCTATAATTTTTTTTAAAGTCACCTTTCTAGATCATGAGCATGACAAAAATGATTTAAGATCTCTATTGTTTTTACTAAACTTGAAAGGAATATACACTTATTGTTGAAAAATAGAAAAAGTCCAACAATTTAAAAATGTATATCTTAGAAACTCCCCTACTTATGTGTCTATCTAGATTTTGTCCTGTAAATAGTTAGAATAAAGATTTACAAAAATGAAAGGAAGCATGGAAGGAAGGGAGGGAGGGAGGGAGGGAGGAAGGAAGGAAGGAAGGAAGGAAGGAAGAGAAAGAAAGAAATACTACTAGTGGTTATCTCTAGGTGGCCACATTTATTTGCAGAGAGGCAGTTCAGCCTAGAACTCAGGGCCATAGACTTAGAAACCAGGCAGACCTCATGCACATTCTAGCTCTGCTAGTCACTAGCCGTGTGGCAGGAACAATTGCCTTACCTCTCTGTAGCTGAGATTCCTTCTTTGTAAAATGGAAATGATAATACTGCCTATCACACAGCATTGTTATGATAATCAAATGAGTTAATAAATATAAAACTCTCAGAATAGTGCTGAGAGTAAGAACCTTGTAAGTACTAGCTCTTTTTGAAGTTATTATATTTTCCAAATTTGGTATAGTAAATAATTCTTTGGTAATCAGAAAGAAAAAAGTTATGGTTTCAGCTTCATTATTTAAGTATACTTCCAAAATTACTGTAGCCAAACCAGTATCAGATTGTGGTCCAGCTGTCGACATACCCAATCTGGGTGGTGGGGAGCAGGGTTAGGGGAGGCTGTGCACACAGACCCCACCTGGCAAACCGGCCGCCCACCTTCCTAGCCTGCCTGAAGCCTCTTCCTCCCAGTCCCCAGCACTGCAGGAAAATACAAGCCTCTGCTTGCAGCTGCACAGGAACAAGAAGTCCCATGAAAACTGAGCACGCACCTCTGTGCAGCCCTCTGCTGCCTCAAACCTAAGCTCTGGGACAAAGGATAATTACACCCTGTGTCTTCAGCTACAGCTCTCCATGAACGAAAGTATCTAGGTTCGGGGCAAAGTAAAATGGTTGACTTAAAAATTAGCCAAGATACATATATGGGCAAGATGCTATCTTTTTTCTTATCTTGATTTGTAACAACAATTCCATTAAATATCAACTCGGCTCCATGAGATATGAACAGGTATGTGTACACACAGAGAAAGACACCAGGACCCAGAGCCAGGACACCTGTGTTCAGGCCCCAGGTCTGAGGGGTGCCATCCATATCAGCACAAACCCTTCAAAGAAGCTGGAACAGAGTCAGACACTGGAGGCAGGGAGTGGCTTTCCTCCCTCTGGAGCACAACCCCATAGCATTGAACCAGGCCCCTGACCCTGTGGCTGTCTCTCCCACCCCCAGCCGCACTGCCCAGTACCAAGTGATGCACACTTCTCAGTTTACCCATCTGTAAAATAGAGATAATAATACATTACTCATGGGACAATCATAAAGACTAAGTGAGATTAAGTCTATGAATGTATTACCCACATATAAAGATACTTAATAAGAATCATTCCACAGATGCCCACATGCAAAGCCTCAGGGCACCAAAAAAGAACACCTCATTTCCAATGAAGTAAAATAAAACATTAAAGATGTTTTATTAAAAAAAAATATATATATATATATATATTTATTTATTTATTTCCCCAAAAGCACACCCCCTCCATGTTAAGCAACCACCTCTCAAAAACTGCTATATTTCACACACAAATTAATAGTATCAATTCGTGGAAAAGTGAATCCATCCAGAGACTTCCGAACACAGGAATCCAAAGATCCTTGAAAACAGTGCTCCGTTTTCCTAGGATCCTCTATTAGTGAGAGGCTCTGAAATTCTTCTTCCATTACCCCGTGGGATTGCACTGTGGTGGGAAGGGGGTCACTGCACATATTTACACACGAAAAACATAATACACCCATACATGACCTATTTGTCCTCCTCCTGATGTCTCTAATTCTCATTAAGGTGGGACAAAAGAAACACATTAGTGTATTCCTCTACACTCATAGGCTATTTAATAACGATGCTTTGTATAAAGTATAATGCTTCTTTCACTTAGAAAAGTCAAAGCCATTTATCTCATTAATCCCCACAAAACCTTTGCCAGACGGCAGGCAGACAAGATGGTGGAAGGCAACAAAAAAATAAGCAAGTCCCCCTGAGCCTGTTGTTCCTTGGTTAATATTAAGCTTCAAAAGATATGAAGCCATCTTGACTCCTTCCTGAGTTTGGTGAGAGAAGAACCAGACCAGAAGTCAAGAGAGCTGAATTCCAGTCTCAGTTTCATCACCCATTTGTCCTGTGCACTCAGACAAACCGCTTTCCTTCTTTGGCTCTCAATTTCCTCCTCTTTAGAAGGAGAAGGCTCAGCCAAACACCATAAGAGGTCAGGATCCTAGCTCAGACACTCAGGCATAGAAATCTTTGGTCAGGGCATCTCACAGCCCCCATTTCTCCTCCCTAAGCAGTCTAACTCCTACAGAGTTTCTCAGCGCTTGGATCTCCTCCCCACAGACCTCAAAGATACAGGCTGAGAAAGTCAGCCTGACTTTCTCAGCTCCCTGTGTTCACTGGCTGGGCTCCCGGCTAGAGAGGGCCTGAAAGAGGTATGCTTGGCTATCCTAAGAAGCTGCCTCCAATCTGTCTGTGCACACAGGGCAAGGTCAACCTAAAGGGCTACTCAGCTAGGAAGAGCAACAGAGAGAATATGACCCTCCAGCCCTCGTTTCTTTCCTGGTTTCCTATTCCAGGGTTTCCCCAAGACACCTGGTGGTTCAACATGGTTTACATTGAAGTCCTCAAAGCCAGAGAGAGCCCTTCACCCCCATTAAGATAGCATGATCAAAAAAATGAGAAGGGAAGCCTGGGTGGCTCAGCCGATTGAGCACCCCACTCCTGATTTCAGCTCAGGTCATAATCTCATGATTTGTGGGATAGAGCCCTGCATTGGGCTCCACACTGACAGCATGGAGCCTGCTTGGGATTCTCTCTCCCTCTCTCTCTGGCCTTCCTTCGCTTCTCAAAAATAAATAAACATTTAAAAAAATATTTTTTAGGGGCGCCTGGGTGGCGCAGTCGGTTAAGCGTCCGACTTCAGCCAGGTCACGATCTCGCGGTCCGGGAGTTCGAGCCCCGCGTCGGGCTCTGGGCTGATGGCTCAGAGCCTGGAGCCAGCTTCCGATTCTGTGTCTCCCTCTCTCTCTGCCCCTCCCCCAGTTCATGCTCTGTCTCTCTCTGTCCCAAAAATAAATAAACGTTGAAAAAAAAAATTTTTTTTAATTTTTTTTTTTTATAAAATTTTTTTTTTCAACATTTATTTATTTTTGGGACAGAGAGAGACAGAGCATGAACTGGGGGAGGGGCAGAGAGAGAGGGAGACACAGAATCGGAAGCTGGCTCCAGGCTCTGAGCCATCAGCCCAGAGCCCGACGCGGGGCTCGAACTCCCGGACCGCGAGATCGTGACCTGGCTGAAGTCGGACGCTTAACCGACTGCGCCACCCAGGCGCCCCTAAAAAAATTTTTTTTAATTAGAAAATAATAAATGTTGACAAAGACATGGAGAAAGTATGACCCTTGGGCACTGCTGGCTGGAAATGTAAAATGGTACCACAGCTATGGAAAACAGCATGGAGGTTCCTCAAAAAATCAAACACAGAATTACCACACGATCCAGCAATTCCACTTCTGAGTATATACCCAAAAGAACTGAAAGCAGGGACTCGAGCAGATGCTGTATGCCAATGTTCACAGTAGCATTATTCGCAACAGCCAAAAGTTGGAAACAGCTCAGGTGTCCATCAACAGATGAATGGCTAAACAAAATGTGATTTATACATTTAATGGACTATTATTCAGTCTTAAAAAGGAAAGAAATTCTGACACATGCTACAAAATGGATGAACTTTGAAAACATTATGTTAAGTGAAATAAGCCCGTCATAAAATAAATACTGTATGATTCCACTTCTATGAGGTCCCTAGAGGAGTCTTATCCATAAAGACAGAAAGTGGATTGGTGGTTGCCAGGGCCTGGGGGGTAGAAGGGCAAGGGAAGTTAGTGTTTAATGGGTACAGAGTTTCATCAGGAAGATGACAAAGCTCTGGAGAAGGATGGTGGTGACAATAGCACAGTGATGTGAATGTACTTAATGTCACTAAATTATGTACTAAAAAAACATTAAGATAGTAAACTTTATGTAAGTTTTACATAATATAAAGATATTAAAATTTTAATTTAATTTTTTATAAAAACCAGAGAGGGAGGAGTGTTGGACCTGAAGCACTTAAAGGACATTCCAAGAGGAGTGAGATCTAGGAAGTGAGGGGCTGCCTTCTCAGGAACAGAGCGCTGGAAGGCAAAGGCATCTGTAATGTATGCTACTTGAGCCATCCTCAGGAAGGGCTGGGTAGGGTGCATGCACACTAGAGGGAGGTGTGCAGCAGGACGAGTCTCTACCCCTACACATGCGCCTCCCCACATAGGCTTCCACTTGGGCCCTCAGCACATGACATAGGCCCAGAAAAGGATGCAAAGAGTTTCGTCATAAATTGTTCCCAATTATCAAATAAATCACACATGCACATATACAAACATGCCTTCACAAATGAGTGAAACCAGACTCACATCCAAATACCTCTATAGTGTTCTCAAGCTCCACTGAATATCAGGCGTCAGATCTTTGGCTGGGAAAGGTGGGTAACCAGAACATTAGATCAATCCCTGGATTTCCATGGTTTCAGTCTTGTCCAAAAACTTTGCTCTGGGCACCTGGAGTATCTCCAGAGCAGGCTGTGACTTGTTCATCTCTGTAGCTCTGATGCCTAGCCCAGTGCCTGACACACATCAGGTACAAAAAGAAGTGTTTGCCGAAGGAATATGATTTCTACCTAGCATCTGATAGTTTTACGTGAGGGGACAAATGACGTCATTCCCACTGCTAATGATGAAACCAAGGCAGAGAGAAACACATGGACCCCATCCAACGAGACCCAGGCCAGGACTGACTTAGCCACCCCCAAGTCTTCCAATTTCTCTGGCATCTCAAATCCATGCTCTTTCCTCAGAGACTCTTACAGCCAGGAATCCCTTGAGCTCTCTCCCTCTGTGTGTGTGTGTGTGCACGTGTGTGTGTGTATGCATGTGTGTGTACATATGTTTCCTCTCCTTTGTTTTTTTTATTAAAAAAATTTTTTTAAGTTTATGTATTTTGAGAAACAGACAGAGAGAGTGAGCAGGGAAGTGGCAGAGAGAGAGAGAGAGAGAGAAAGAGAGAATCCCAAGCAGGTTCCACACTGTCAGCGCGGAGGCCAATGCAGGGCTTGAACTCACAGACCATGAGATCATGACCTGAGCTGAAACCAAGAGGCGGAGGCTTAACCAGCTGAGCCCCTCCTCTCCTTCTTGGGCCCCAAGCTGCCTTTTCCCTTTTTTCTGCACGGCTTTTTCTGGACCTTCCAGACCAGTAGTACCTGACCCTTCCTGGCCTCTCTCCTCCATCTTTTCCTCCTTGGAAGACTGAAGAAACATCTAACAAGGATCATCCTTGTGTGTGGCAGAGATTCATAGCAAGGTTCCAGTGTGGGCCAAGAACACCTCTAGTGCTGCCCACATCCTTCCCCAGGCCTCAGAGCACCAAAAGGCTGGTCCAAAAGGGAACATACAGGAAGAGGTGGGAAAGTCTATTGTTAAAAACCCAAAAGTAGGAGGCAGAGGTCAACATGACCTCCATTCTTCATCTCAGAATGGAGTTGTGATTCAACAGAGCAGAAACCAGGGCTGTAAAAACACTGTAAAACTCTATAATCTCTATACCTTTGTCACCCTGTTTATGTGACTCTCTCCCAACTATGCCCCCACAGTAATTAGGAGGGTTATAACCTCTAGACAAAGTGAATCTAGTGCTGGCCTATGAAGACACCAAGGAAGGAGAGAGAAAGAAGAGTATGGGATCTATACATACTGAGTTTTAGGGACAGACTACAAGGGAATTGAGTGAATGGTGATGGCTAGAAGAGAAAGCAGCAGAGTCTAGTAGTTAAAAGCAAAGATCAAGAGTCACGTGAGACCCAAGTTCATACTCTGTACAGCCACTTACAACCCTGGGGGCCTGTGCAACTTATTTAATATCTCCGAGACTCAGGTACCTCTAAACTGTTTCAAGGATTTTAAAACATTTACAAGCACTTGGCACGGTGCAGTCATATACAAAGTTCTCGGTGAACAGTGGGCATTAATTGGTATTGCTTTTATTGCTGATGTGGTTATTAATCTGGATCCCTGCAGCAATGAAGGAGAGGCATGGAGAGGCCCTGGCCTGAGAAGGGCCATCAGGCTCAGCACCACGAAGGCCTCTGTGGGCACCTCAACACAGACCCTGCCCAGAGTATCAACAATTCACAACCCTCCACGCTTCTACTAAAGCACACACAGCCCCACCCTATCTCACTTCCTGATCAGCTCCCCTTGAGTCAAGAAGACCAAGGACCAGGGCTGGGCACATGGGTCTCTTCTTCCCTCCCCCGCTAAGGAACCATGTGACTCTGGACAAATTCATCTCCCTGTGTTTCAGCTACCTCATCAGTAAAATGAAGGAGTTTACCAGATGATCACTAAGGTCCTATACGTGTGTGTGTATGTACATATACATATACATATACATATACATATACATATACATATACATATACACACATATATATACACACGTGTGTATGCATATATATTTATATATCTTGGTACTCATTGATTCTAGAATTCACATGTTGGTGGCAGAAGAGTTTATCATGAGGAACATGCTGGCAAAAGAAACAGGCTTCCTAGGTGGATGCTCAATGCCCCCACCCACTCCTGAATTCCCTCCTTTAATGCTAATAATGCTGAAAAGCACCTACCTAATAGGGCAGCCACTTAAATAGGGCCATCCCCCCCCCACCAGAGTCTCAACAAACATGGGCTAGGACTGCCATGATTCCTTCAGAGCAGGACACACAGTGTTTGCACTGCACACTGTCCAGCTTCTGAAATATCTGCTGACTTACTAAGCTGTTCTTCCTGGTCCTCTCTGTCACACTCAAGTTTTGGAGCAGGACACTGCTGGAACTACAGTTACCTGCTCATTAGCTCTCCCTGAATGTCTGACTTGTTTGGCAGCCTTCTCAATTTGGTTTTCCCAATCTGTGAAATGGAGCTAACATAAACCAGCTACCGAAGGATACGAGCATAGATGTGGAACTTAGACCCAGAAGCATATTTCTAAAAATCAGTCACCTAGTTTTCATATAGGTAGAGAAGGTTATTGGGGCAAATGGGGCATTTGCTTCAGTCTGCTCTATGCACTCAGTACTCCACTAAAGGGCCCTTTAATATAAAACACGCATGGACTAAACATAGCTTTGCTACTGGGTGGTCCCCTGGCAGCCTGCAACTACAGACACTGTTTGCTGAGCATCACTGTTTGCCTTTTACAAAGAAAGGCAGTTTTCTTTATAAAACTATGGGATTAGGACTCCACTCAGGATAGCAAATGCTTGGTCTAACTTCTCAGTTGAACCAAGGAGTTACAGAGCCACTACTCACTGACCCCAAATCATCAGTGATCACACAATTGTGTAGAAGCATCAGTGATGGGAGAAGGGACAGCAGCTGCTGCCTGCCAAGAATAAGGCCAGGAAAGCAAGTTCCCCTCATGACCACACGTTCACCCTGAAGCACAAATGTGCAAACGCGTGTGTGTCCCTTGTGAGTAACTTGCAGGCACAGAGCACCACCACCATGGCCTTTGGCCACTACTTTCCTTGTATCTCCATGAAGTATGTGTGTGGCTTCTCCACCTGCACAGACATAACCCTGTAAGCACAGCCCCTATATCATTCCACTCTGTAGCCCCCACAGTGCCAGCACAGGGTAAGCGGTCAAGAATGTCTGGGTGCATGCGCTGCACTGGGGCAGGCACTGTGGGGAGACGCAGACACGTGAGCCATGCTCGCTGCCTCAATGAGCCACCAGCATCCCTGGGTTGCACATTCACCCGCACAGATGGGCACACAGACACCCACCCACACATACTCTCCAGTAACATCTGCCCAGCCAGGGACTTTGCTCTTTCAGAGTCTGTGACTAAATTTGGATGTGAAACCAAAGCAGCCAAGGCGAGACTGGCCCAAAGGTTAGCTCCAGGCAGCTTAGCTTTCTACAGCACTTGGTTCACCTCTGCCAGAGCACGTGGTTTTGGGCTGTCACCCTCTCTAGACTGTGGCTCAGTGCTTCAGTTAACTGAGGCACCCCTCCCTCCCCCTGCCCATGGCTCCCATACTCCACTCCCAAGGGGGCAATGGTTTCATGGGAAGGGACGAGGCCAGGAGTTATAAAGTGCCAAGGTACAAAGAAGAGGAGTTTTTGAATGAGACATAGCTCAGTGTGAGTCTCAACTCTCCCCAGCTAAAAAGCTGGCTGCTCTCTGCTAAGTTAGCCTAACCTGTTTGATCCTCAGGTTGCTTATCAGTAAAACAGGAATAATATTATAAGGATAAATAGGATTCATTAACACCAGTGCATGCTTACCAGAGGTTAACTATTTCGAGCCAACACTACCTGTTGAGTCAGCAAGGCTAAAGAGTGGTGTGAGACACAAGGAGTTATGCCTTCTTCTCCAGCCCCCGGAGGATGCCATTTCTCCAGCGACTTCTCCCAGCCCACTTCAGAGCACAGCTGGACCACCCATCTCAGAGAGAACAAACAACACCTAGTGATGTCTTGCCTTCGATGCCACATCCAGAGCTGGCAACACTCTCTCACACTTCCTTGAATGCAACAGCCCAGACCAGTCACCACACAGATGGGGTTAAACAACATCTGAGCCTCTGGGAGACATAGCTTCCATCTGGCTGGCAGCTTACAAATATTTGACCTTATCAGGCTTGAATTGGAAAAGAAGGATAATTGAAGTCTCGCATGAAATTATTGGGCAAGTTATGTATGACCCAATCAGGCTTACAGGGCATGTACCAATTTCATTGGTTTGTTCCAAAGATACTTTACGTGGGGACTGGAGAAAAGAGGGAGGCAACAAAGCTGAGCCCTGCGCCCTTCATTTCTGCTATGCTTTAATTGGTACCCAGCAGCCATTTTCACAAAGTCTCACACACCTGTTCTTTTCTACCCCTACAGGACAGCCTTGGTCTTTACACAAGCTGATGGGACAACGCAAAGTGAGGAAATGAAAGGAGAAATGACAGCTGGGTGTAAAAGGGGGGCAAGCTCAGCCACAGCAGAGCAGGAGTGCCCTAGACACCATCTGTCCCCAGCACCTCCTCTCAGAGGTAACGACACTCAGGCCCAGAGATAGCAAGCCCCATGCCCTAGGTTCCACCGCCAGGTCAAGGTCAACACAAAACTTGAGCCCAAGCCTCAAGATTCCTACATGCTATTTCTACTAACCCAAGCCACAGCTGAGGCTGGCAGGCACATAACAAGAAGCTGGCCTATGAAAACTGCTCTAACCACTGCCCTTTACATGGCAGAGGCCCATTGTGGTAGCCTGAATAACATCCCCTCCCCAAGATGTCCATGCCCTAATCCTTGGGAACTAAATATTACCGTACATAGTAAAAGTATTACAGGTGTGATTAAGCTGATTTTGAGTTGGGGAGATTAGCCAGGATTATCCAGGTGGGCCCAATATAATCATAAGAGTCCTTTGAAGAGAGAGGCAGGGGAGGAGAAAGGAGAAGGTCTACACAGCTGGTTCTGAAGATGGAGGAAGGGGCCTCCAGCAGCTGGAAAAGGCAAGGAAACTAATTCTTCCCCTAGAGCTTCCAGAAGGAATGCGGCACTGCAGACCCACTCTAGACCTCTGACCTCCAGAACTGTGTTTTTTAAGCCACTCAGTTTGTGGTAATTTGTTACAACAGCAACAGGAAACTAATACCCTCAACACTGCATCTGAGCGAAACCATGGCAACCTGAAAGCAGCAGGGAGAGGGCAGAGTCAGGCAGTCTTTGTTATTTGGCTGATGGTGATGAGTAAGCTGTACATCTGGGACTTCCAGAGCACAAAGTCCTTGCCTGCCAGGCCCTCAGAAGCAGGCCAGTGCCAGATGTCTAGGGCAGGGGACGGATGGTATGAGGAGAACAGAAACAAAAGTGTCTCAGAGTTGATTAAAAAAATGGTTAAAGAGGGCAACTGGATGGCTTAGTCAGTTAAGCTCCCAACTCTTGATTTCAGCTCAGGTTATGATCTCACGGTTTGTGAGTTCAAGCCTCTCATCAGGCTCCACACTAACAGAGCAGAGACTGCTTGAGATCCTCTCTCCCTCTCTGTCTGGCCTTCCCCCACTCATGTACACTCCATAGATAGATAGATAGATAGATAGATAGATAGATAGATAGATACCTTTTTCAAAGATGGATAAAGGACTTGCACCGATATTTCTTCAAAGAAGATATACAAATGGCCAATAAGTATTTGAAAAGATGCTCAATTAATGATCAAAAACTGCAAATCAAAACCACAATGAGATATCACCTAACACCAAGCACGGCTACTGTCAAAAATAAAACAAAACAGGGGCGCCTGGGTGGCTCAGTTGGTTAAGCTTCCAACTTCAGCTCAGGTCATGATCTCATGGTCCCTGAGTTCAAGCCCTGCATCAGGCTCTGTGCTGACAGCTCAGAGCCTGGTGCCTGCTTCGGATTCTGTGTCTCCCTCTCTCTGCCCCTCCCCCACTCACACTCTGTCTCTTGCTCTGTCAAAAATAAACATTAAAAACAAAAAATTAAAAAATAATAAAACAGAAAATAATAAGTGTTGGGAAGGATGTGGAGAAACTGGAATCCTTGTGCACTGTTGGCGACAATGTAAAATGGTGCAACTACTATGAAAAACAGCATGCAGGTTGCTCAAAAAGTTAAAAATAGAAGCACCATATGGTCCAGCAATTCCACTTCTGGATATTTGGATACCCAAATGAACTGAAAGCAGGTCTGGAAGAAATATCTGTACACCCATGTTCACAGCAGAGGTAGTCACAACAGCCAAGTGGGGGAAGCTATACAAGTGTCCAGACAGACAAATGGATAAGCAAAATGTGATATAGACACGCAATGGGATATTATTCAGCCATAAAAAGGAAGTAAATCCTGTCACATGCTACAACATGAAAGAACCTTGAGTACATTATGCTAAGTGAAACATGCCAGTCACAAAAAAAGGACAAATACCATATGATTCCACTTATACAAGGTATCTAAAATAGTCAAATTCATAAAGTAGAATGGCGGTTGCCAGGGGCTAGAGGAAAAGGGAAAAGGGAATTGTTTAATGGGTATAGAGTTTCCATCTTTCAAGATGAAAAAGTTCTGGAGATCTATTTTCACAAAAATGTGAATATACTTAACACTACTGAATTGTCTACTTAAAAGTGGTTAAGATGGTAAATTTTATGTTATGTGTTTTTCACCACAATAAAACAAATTAAAAAATAATAAGAAGTCTCTGAGTGTATAACAAGTACCAAATGAGCCCTGCTGGGGCCCAATGCCTCTTACAACACAGTGTATGTGATGGTTCCCATCACTGTGCCTTTTTTCCTGCATTCACTTACATGTTTGTCTCCCCTGGAAGATCATGAGCTCACTGAGGACAGTAGTCAAGTCCTATTACTCTGAGTACCTCGCACAGCACCCAGTGTTGTGCTTTACACATAAGAGGTGCTTAATGAACATTTGTTGACTTTAACTTTTCAAAAGTATAGCCTTAGCTCCTGCAAATTTATCCTAATCTTCCAAAGTGGTGCTTATTCTACTGCCTCCCCTGCAGGGTCAGGGGTATTAGGCCAAGTACCAAGGAGACAGGGAAGAATGGATCAGGGCTTAGGGAAGAGGCCCAGACTGGACGTAAACAAGTATAGTTATTCTCTAAATGCTCTCATGATATCATTTCTCTACACTATACCCCAGCCTTCCTCATGTGACATTAAACAGGTAAATACTCAAGAACATAAAATCAGAGGTAAAAACAGGATGATTCACCAGGAATAGGGACCAGCTTCAATTTGGCTAGACTATGAAGTGAAAAATGTCAGAGCCCCACAGACCATACCTGAAGTAATAATGCAGGTCTGAAAGCCCTCCTTTACCAATTCAGCATCTCATTGATCGATTTAAGAATATCAACAGCATGCAAGCCTGATGCAGTGAGGTCTTCAGATATTCCTTCAATGCTGTGATTACATACAATAACCACTCCAACTAAATTCTATCAACTGAAAATGCTGGTTACCGTGTGTGTTGGTAGTCATCTCCTGACATAACCTGAGCCAGCATGAAAACAGTGGAAATGTCCTTCTCCTCTTATCTATAAGCATAAAGTCAGCCTTGGAGCCCTTAAAATGTATGGGAGGGGCCTATTCAGACAATAAAGGAGAAAACAAGACAGGGATACCTTTGGGGAATTCTTGCTTAAAAGTAATACCTCTAGATAGAGCATTTACTATATGGACCAGATGCTGTTCTTACAATTTTACGTGTGTTAATTTATTTAATCTTCTCAACATATCCATAAGTAACCATATTACTATGCCCACTTTACAGATAAGAAGACTAAGGCACAGAGAAATTAACTTGTGGAAAGCCACCAGTTCAAACCAAGCAGCTTGGCTGTAGAGCATGGATCACAGCCTCCACAGGCTGTGGGGAGCCTGAAGGTATTAGCTTCTACCTTCCTCTCCTTCCTCCCTGGTCCCCAAACCCACAGAGGATACCACTTCAGGCCTCACTTGGAGAGCCACACAAGTTTAAAAAGCTATTTCTAAGAAATAATATTTGCAAATAACCATACATGTCTCAAGGCAAGAACAAAAGAACCAAGATGCAGAGCAATGCACCTAACACAAGTAATAATTGTATAGCATGTTTCACTCACATGTTGTAAAGCATGTTAGTTAGAAACATGAATTACTTCTCACCCAAACTTCCTGAAAATTCATTCCATCCCATCCCCACTTAATAGATAAGCAGACAATCCAAAGAATGCCCAAGTCAGTAACCTGCAGAGTGAGTGGGTGATAAAAGAAGTAATGGAATCCAGGCATCATAGTACTTGAAACCTTACAAGACAATACCCTCTCCACTTATGAAATCATTGGGAAATATTACCCAGAGACAAATACTTTAACTATGAGCATCTCTCAAAAGAGGTATGAGCCAAAAGAGCATGACACCCCGCTTATTGTTTCTAGAATTACAGAATGAGAAAAGATTTTAGCTTGCTCATCCACCTCCTGCCACCCAGCAGGTCGCTTACAAGGCACCTGGGATGGGCTCTCCGACTCAGTGTTTTCCAGGAAAGCACTCAACTTAACCTCTCAAGAACCTATCCCCAGATCCCAAAATTCTGGAATTCATTAACTTTTTCTTAGTCTCCTACCTAAAAATCCCACACTGAAATGTGAGACACTTTCTTTTTCAGAGTAACAAAAGAACATCTACTCTAGCACCATTACCTTTAGAACAATTTTAAAACCAACTTTTTACAAATATGTTAAGATTGGCTCTTCCCTTCAGGCTTGTCTCCTTCAAGATACACAGCACTGATTCTTTTGGCTTCCCACAGCTGTATTTTCCAATGTCTTACTTATTTTATGGCTCTCATTTCAACTGCCTACATTCTCTAATTGTCTCTAAAAATAGAGTTCCAATCCATAACCAGTACTCAAAGGAAGGGCTTCAAAGCATTGGACATATTTAAGAAACTCTCCTCTCTTGGACTAAGGTGGGCTCTCATCCAAGGAACACACATGGTGATGGCAAGCAGGTACCAAGGATCAGATGGTCCAGTCTCAGACACGTGAGCAAGACAAGGAGGGTTGCTAGGAAACTGGAGAGATGAGGCATCAATCTAGCCAAATCAGCAAGGAATGAGGAATTAGCCAACAACTGACCAGAGGGTTCAAGAAAATGCAAAGGCAAAGAGCAAAAAGCAAAAACCCAGGTTGGGAGATGGAAGGTCTAAAGGCTTGGAGGCGAAACCCTGGCTAAGAAGGGATCTGGAACACATGAGGTCAGAACCTAAGACAGAGTATAATATCAGAAACTGGTAATGCTCACTAATATCTGTGTTCCCTTTTTCTTCCTGTGGTCACGGGTAGCCCACATTCTCCAGCCTCTCTGGTACTTGGACACAGCCTTGGGACTAAGTTCTGGCAAATGAAATGTGAACAGAAGTGATTGGTACTACATCCAGTCCTGGCCTGGAGGAACCTCCCACACACAACCTCTCTGTTTTCCAATCTGCAAACCTCTCTCTTTCTTCATTCATCAGCTGAATGGAGAGGTCTCTAAAGACCTAAAAGGGGGCAGAGACACAAGATGAAAGGGACCTGAGATCACTGAATCACCTGTGGGAGACTACTTGATGACGAATCCTGCATTATGACAAAATTAAAAAATAAACTTTGTATCAAGGCCATGAGATTTAGGGGCTACTTGTTATAGATAATTAATAGCCTTCCTGTACTAATACAGGGCCAGAGAAACAAACACATAACTAAGAAGTAAAAAAATGGAGTTTAACATGCCTAGAGTAGATCAGAAATCAAACGATTTGAAACACCTATAAAGAAAAAACCTAATCATGGGGCGCCTGGGTGGCGCAGTCGACTAAGCGTCTGACTTCAGCCAGGTCACGATCTCGCGGTCCGTGAGTTCGAGCCCCGCGTCGGGCTCTGGGCTGATGGCTCAGAGCCTGGAGCCTGTTTCCGATTCTGTGTCTCCCTCTCTCTCTGCCCCTCCCCCATTCATGCTCTGTCTCTCTCTGTCCCAAAAATAAATAAACGTTGGAAAAAAAACAAAAAACAAAAAAAAAAAAAAGAAAAAACCTAATCGATATCAAAGTACCTCTTTAACTTTTGTAATAGGATTACGAGGCCAGTGAGTGAATCAAAAGGACACCACAGACACAGAATACAGCTGAGCAGGGAAATTAATAGTCACAAGGTCCACAATAAAATGGAAATAATTTGGCAAGCCACCCATTTATTCAATAAACCCTGAATACCTGTTATGTCCCATGCCCTATGCTAGAAGCCAAGGCTACAGTGGTAAAGGGAGCACAGTAACTATCCAGAAGGGCCCCCAACCTGGTGGGAGAGACAAGAATGTAGTTACTCTACCATGTGACAAGGTATTTAACCAGTAGGCCTAAAGTGTGATGGCAGCTCAGGAAAAGGACCCCTAACTCATTCTGGAGCTGTCAGGAAGGAGTCCCAAAGGAGGGGATGCTTGAGCCCAGCACTGAAGAAGAATAGAAGCTAGCTGACAAGAAAGGGTGAAAAGGCAATCCTGTTAAAGGGAACAGCATGTGCAAGGTACAAATGAATATACTGCATTTGGGAACCATCAGTAGATAGTGCATCTTAAGTGTAGGGTTGGTAGAGGGGAGCAGTAATAGATTAGCTATTAAGACAAGTAAAGGCTAGACTATGAAGGACCAGCCATCATTCATACTTAACAGGGAGCCAGCAAAGTGCTCAAAGCAATATAATGATATAATCTAATTTGTGCTTTTGCTTTCTGGTGACATAGCAAAGGATGCACTAAAAGAAGTAATATCAGGAATAGAGAATCTAGTCAGACTCTTATAATCACATAGGCAAGACAGATCAGAGTCTGGGAAGTGGATTATGAAATATAAAGAAGGAGAGTCTCTAAGACCAGCTAACTGAATTAGCTGTAGCGTTAGAGGAAAGCAGACATTGAGAATGGCTCCCTGGTACCTGGTTTAACCAAGATGGTGGTGCCATCACTGAAATAGTAACCACAGAAAGAGGAAAAGGTTCTAGGGGGCATAGAGACAATGAATCAATTTTGAAAAACTTGAAACATTTTGGAGACGTCCAGTAGAAAATTTTAAATGTGAACTTGAGACTGATATGTGAGGTGAAAAACTAAATTTGAAGGTCATAATCATAACAATGGTGGGTTCAATAATGGGCACAGTTGACATTGCCTAAAGAAAGATAAGTGGAAAAGTCAGAAACAATTCATATCACCTGTGTGGATG
This sequence comes from Prionailurus viverrinus, assembly GCF_022837055.1. NCBI lineage: Eukaryota > Metazoa > Chordata > Mammalia > Carnivora > Felidae > Prionailurus > Prionailurus viverrinus. Next base: position 32,640,139 of record NC_062567.1, read on the forward strand.
ATACACTTAGGTGATCTGTAGTTAGCTGATACACAGGTGTATTAATGATTGATGCATTCATAGATGCACTGATTCTATGCACAGATGTTTAGAGCATTGATTCACAGATGCGTTTAAACTTGGAAGGTCTCTACTGATGTGACCCAGGGCTCTGTCCTTGGCTCTAGCTTTTTAAACACTGAATTAAAAACTTGGATGAAGACAAATTTGTCAAATGTGCTGCTGACACAAATCTGGGAGGAATAGCTAGTAAGTTAGAAAGTTGAATCAGGATTCAAATGACCTCAGTGTGCTACAACTATGGTCCAAACTGACAAGATGAAATATAATAGGCATGAATGTAAAGTACAGCACCTAAACGAAAAAAAATGTCACTGCCTAAACATAAGGTAAGAGGAACCCTGGCTTATCAGCAGTTTATATGACAAAGACCCTAGGGGCTTTAATAGACTGTAACTCAATGTGAGTCAACAGTACAGCACAGCTGCCAGAAAGGCAAATGCAATCTCTACTTCCTTCATCTGCATTCAGGGCCCAGAATAAGGGAAGCAGCAGGCTGAGCAAGCACTCAGCACAAATCCACCCACAGCTGAAGCATGTGTCCATCCGAGAAACAGACACCAAGAGGGACAGTGACAAAGTGAAGGGTGACCAGAAGAAGGTGAAGAGTGAGGAACAAAGCCATGAGAACTGGGTGAAGAAAGTGGGGACAAGAGCCCTGGAAAACATGCTTAGAGGGAGCATGGTGACTTGCTTCAAAAATCCAGAGGAAGGGGCACCTGGGTGGCTCATTTGGTTGTGCATCTGACTCTTGGTTTTGGCTCAAGTCATGATCTCACGATTCATGGGTTCAAGCCCCATGTCAAGCTGTTTGGAATTCAAAAAATAAATAAATAAATAAATAAATAAATAAATAAATAAATAAATAAAATACTTCTAAAAAATTTAAACTTTAAAAATAATCCAGAGGGCTAAATAACATAGAGTAAATGCATTTCTTTGCTCCAGATGGAAGAAATAAGATGAATAGGCAAAAGTCACAGAAGCTAAGTCACAGCACATTTCCACTTTATCTTATTTCAAAAGATAAAGGCTATTCAAAACCAGAATGGCTGCTTTTGTGAAGCTAGTGAGGCCCCCTTCCCTAGAATTATCAAAACAGAAATTAGGCCACCAGTTAGGAACGCTAAAGAGACTTCTGCATTGGGTAGGAGTTTGGGCTGGATCAGGGCCCTAACCTTTTGAATTTCAAGGACCAGTAACATCTCTTTCAGATTTGCTATGTGAGAAATTTTTCAAAAATCAACTACCATCCACAATCACCATCGTTTCACAAAAACAAAAACATTTAACACTGAAGAGCAGGGAAGATATATTATCAGCATAAAGGGCAATCCTTTATAACAAGTAAACTTAACTTTCTGAAAAACACACCTAACTCTGTAAAGGGCCAGAAAAAAACATTAATCATGATCTCACCATTTTGTTCACTTGTATTCCCAGTGCATGGCATTTAGCAGGCATTCAATAAATACTTGCTCAATGAATGACTGAGTGAATGCATGCATTTAATATAGAAAGACCTGGCTTACACAGAGTCCAAAAGCTTCTCTACCTCATCATTAATCGATATTTATTGACAGCTCTTGTCATTCCTGGCACTGAAACACACTATACAGCAAGGGCCATTAACTTCCCACAATCCATTTTCCAAGCACTGAGAGTAACAATGGCTTATATTTGTATTTTGTTTTAAGATTTACAAAGCGTTTTCTCATGCTATCATCTCACTCAATTCTCTTTACCACACAGAGATGAGTTCCCTAAATTTCCAGCTGGAGAAACTGAAGAACAAAGGCTTTCCCAAAGCCACATCCAAGATGGTTGAGTCAGAACAGGACTCCTCCAGCTGCAAGGTGGATGCTATTCCCACCTGCCTCAAGCTATCTCCCTAAGAAAGGTATAACCTTGTCCTGTGCCCCCTTTGGGGAAATTGAAATGCTTTGTTTTAGCCACAAAACCACAGAGCACAGGCCTCAACAACACAGGCTGCCCTGGTACTGCAGGATCTACAGCCAGGGCCTCCTTGGGGAGAAGCAGAGAGATTGAGGAGCACACAGCTTCCGTGAGCAGCAAGCTAAGAGCCTTTGTTTGCCTTCAAGACACCATCTGTGCAGCAGACCTGCTGACTCTGGCACTGTAAAGCCCTCTGAGATGGATCTGATCTTAGGTCTACCCAAATTCACAATCAATCAATCAATCAATCAATCAACAAACCAACCTCAGAAAGATGATAACAATGTGTGGGAAGCCAATAATGGGAACCTAAATTCAGAGCTCCCTTTTCAATTCTGTGTGCAAGTGAGCTCACGTGGGACTACCTGATGAGTTGTCTTAGCCTGAAAGTAACTGCCAATGCAGGAAACCAACAGTGCCATCCATGATTAAAACCAAAGATACAAAAAACAAACAATGACAAAAAAAAAAAAAACTATTTTCACAGACTTCACCAGTTAATTTGGCGCGCGCGCATGTGTGTGTGTGGAAAGAGAGAGATCTCATGTAGACTCGAGAAGATAAAGCATTTTTATTCAAAATACAGGGAACCAAATGAAGACTCCTTAAATGTGGGGTATCTCAGCACCTCTCCTCCAGTGTGTGACTAGCACAGAGTACAGTGTAGCTTAGCAACCCTAGGTGCTAGTTTTCTCACTGACAATTCCTTGGGTAAAGAAATCCAAGCTCCACTGACCCCCAGTCCAGAATGCAGTGGAGCATCTCAGTAGGGCAGGGTCAAGGTACTGAAGCAGCAGTAGTGGGCATCCTGAACAGATGGTAAAGGCAGGTGTATATGGGAGGGAGGAGAAAACGTACGTGCTCTAAATGCTGTGATCATTACTGCATTTCCTAGCAACACAGTGCTGGAAATGTTGTCTGAGTACCACATAAAAACTTGTGAAATCAAAACAAACATCAAAGAGACTGCTTGCCTGTGTGACACACGGTAAAAACACAGCCAGCGCATCAGGTCTGAGTGGGGCCTGTCACACAGGAGACCAAAGAATGTATGAGGCGGGGAAAAGTGGGGCATCAGTTTATAGGAAGTGCACAGCCAATGTCTGACCATTCCAGAAAGTAATTTACCCAGAGAAGTAAACAGTGAGGAGCAGAGCCCTGTAGAGAAGCAGGACCGGACAGTGAGATTCAACAGAATGGAGTCTGAACAATGGTTTTATCACTTTCCTAATATCACGATGGGGGCACACTGTTGGCTGATTGCATTTTAAGCTCAGCTGGGTTTGGTTCACCCACACTCACTGAACACATATTACTGCTGTACATTATACTGAGTGATGGGAGTACAAAGGTAAATATAGACCCTGTTTTGCTACCTCTCAAAATGGCAAGTTATCTTTTTTGTATCATTGCCATGAGACTAGATGAAATAATATAAATGACAGATCTTGGCACACAATAAGAATTTACTATATGTTAGTTGTTATTCTGGTGTTAATGATGGGTATCCAAAGGTCAGTGTCTGGATATTTCTCTTTTTTGTTTTGAATTAGGAAATATTTTAAATAACAGTTCACTATTTCTCTGAAAAATACCAAGGCCTCAGAATGCATCAAATTCTGATCTTTGCACCCACTCCATCTATCACTTATTAGAACTTTATTATTGTTTAATGTTTAAAACCACATTATTTTCAAATTATCCTAAATCTTAGTCTTCTTTAGAAAGAAAGAAAGAAACAAACAAACAAACAATGCTTCTTTACTAAACGTGTGGCTTGGTTCTTTCAGCAAGGCCACTTTAGAGTGGCATACTATCAGTCTCTGTACAAACAATGCCTTTCCACCCTTACTCTTGAATGAAAATCCAGCTTTGCACAGAATTCTAGTTTGAGAGTCACGGAGCACTTTGAAGACATTATTTCACTGTCTTCTGGTCTCGGTGGTAGCTTGATGAAGACTGCCATTTGCAGATAATTTGTCTTCTCTCCTTGCTTGCTTTTAAGGTTTTCTCATTTTTACATTCCAGCAGTTTTGTCCAGTGAGTGTCTAGATGTAGATGTATTTCTAATTACTCTCGATACTCAGCATGCTACTACAATGTGAAAATCTCTCTTAAATTTTGGAACATTCTTCGCATTATCTTCTAAAACAATGTCTTTTTACCATTCTCTCTATTGTTTCCTAGAACTCCATCTAGGCATATACTGAACCTTTCATTCTGTCCTCCATTTCTCTCATTGCTTTTCCACGGATTCAGTACTTTCTTTCTCAGCGCTGAAGCCTGGGCGGCTTCCTCAGGGGCAACTTCCCACCATAGATTTTACTCTCTGCTAGGTCTGACCTGATGTTGCACCCCTTTAATGAATTAAAGTCATTTATTTCAACAATTGTGTTTTTCAGTTTTAGAAGTATACTCAGCCCTTTGTTCAAAACTCTCTTTTTTCATAGAGTTCTATTCTTTTCTTAAGTTTTTTACTTCTTTTGTCTGTTTAATTGTTTGAAACAAATTTATTTTATAGTCTCCTCGAATTGTCCTTTCATTCTGGGGGCACTAATTTTGCTGCTTATTGTATCTAGCTGGTTCTAATTCATGGAGGTTTGTTTTGTTATGAGGTTTATGTTTTTTATTGCGAGCCCATCTTCAGCCAGGATTGCTTGTTTTACAAAAGTGTTAGGGGCCCTGAGCTGTAGAAGTGTGCTTTCCGAGTTCTTTGTGTTCATTGCTGAAGGACCGTTATGGGTATCAATTATCCTAGATCTAGGGTTGTTGTTTTTTTTTTTTTTTTACTGTGGCAAAAGACACATAATATTTACCATCTTTAGCATTTTTAGGTGTACTGTACAGTAGCATTAACTATGCACATTGCCATGCACCAGATCTCTAGAACTTTCTCATCTTGCAAAAGTGAAGTTCATAGCCAATGAACAACAACTCCCCTTTTCCCCTCCCTTCAGCCCCTGGAAACCGCCATTCCGCTTCCTGTTTCCGAGAGTTTGACTACTCTAAATGCCACATTTATGTGGAGAGTCTTTTCGTGCCTGGCTTATTTCACTTAGTATAACGTCCTTAAGGTTGATCTGTGTTGTGATATATGGCAGGATTTTCTTCTTTTTTAAGGCTGTCGTAACAAATCAAATCAGCCTGGCAGCTTAAACAACAGAAACTTATTTTCTCACAGTTCTGGAAGCTGAAGTCTGAGATCAAGGTGCTAGCATGATTGGCTTCTGGTGAAAGCCCTCATCTTGGCTTGTGGATGACCGCCTTTTCACTGTGACCTCACATGGCAGAAAGAGCCAGCTCTCTACTGTCTTTTCTTAGAAGGGCACTAATCCTTTCATGGAAGCTCCACCCTCATGACCTCATCTAAGGCCAATTA